>NC_081841.1:162500935-163700935 GCF_963259705.1 Myotis daubentonii
TCTTTGTTTGCATTTCTGAAATTGTCTTTACCTGTTGTTTTAGAGCTGCCTTGCTTTGATTGTAGCTCTTTCTATATATATTTTTTTAAATTTAATCTGGTACAAGGTAAACTTATCTCATTTGCCTGTAGTGTTATAATTACTGTGCTTAATCTTAAATCATCATTTTATTTTCTATTTTTTTCATACCTATCTTTTGCTCAATGGTATGCCGGTGTGTGTGTGTGTGTGTGTGTGTGTGTGTGTATGTGTGTTGTGTTGTGTGTGTGTGTGTGTGTGAGAGAGAGAGAGAGAGAGAGAGAGAGAGAGAGAGAGGTGAAAGGAGTGGGGGAGAGAGAAAGGAGAATGTGTTAGGATCCAACTGTAGACAGCAGGAACCACTATAGAAATTTTAAGCAGAAGATTTACTACGAGGTACTTCCAGTGTTTTGTGAAATTGTTGGAAAGGTTCTGGTCAGTGTTCCTTTCTCTTTCTCCTCCTAGGACTGCAATGCTCAGTTATGATTATGGGGAGAAACCTCAGGTAATGTTGCCAAGAAACGACCGAAACAGAAAGATGTGACCATGGCCCTGAGTTTGTCACAATCAGGAAACTGCCATTCCTGCGGGGCCACGTCTCTGCCACTGTGATCTCTATCAGAAAATGAATGCTTTGTACTCTATTTTCTCACTTCCAATCTCAGGGAATGCATATGGCTGTTAGATACTAAAGCACATCTGGAAGCATACACACAGCAGTCTGGGAAATGTCGGTCTTAGCTGTCTGTTCTCTGTTCATATCAATGTTGAGCAAGCCAGTCCACCATATCTTTTCATCACCTGGTATTCTTCCTTGCTTTAAATAGAATGCATAGCTTTGAATAATACAGATGAGTTTAAATAATACACATGCATTTCTATTTATTAATTTAGAAATATGAATTGGGATCTATAGCCTCTCAAATATGAAACATGAAATGACCAACTCATTCTATTTTATCTGAAATAGAATATGAAAGGTAAAACAATAAGCTCACTTTCACTTTCATGGTTTTCCCCAATATTTCTCATACTTTATGTTAATCATATTACTATTTTTAAAGGGCTAAAGTTTATAGCATTTACTTTCTGTCCTATAACTATAATTCACCTAGTGACTGGCATTAGTTCTGTACCTTTGTAGATTTAATTATACTGACATTCTTTCATACTATGGCATTTCCCTTCCTGATTTCTTTACCTTGATATATCTCATGCTTGACTGTAGTTCATTAACAGATATATCTAATATATTAGCAAAAATTTAAAATAATGTATATAGAATGTACAGTGCATATAGGTACTCAATAAAATCTCATTCCTATTGGTATTATTTTTTTATTAGTGAATGAAAGTGAATTGAAAGACAGAACTGAGAACATGAATAAGACAATGGTAGAACACAATTATGGTATATGGTAGATAATGAATAAATTTTGAGCCCCATTTTTCTGAGCACTGAGAATGCTAGATTTGAGTTTTCCCTACAATACTAAGGTATATTTTGATATTAAACTAGATAAATTTTCCAAGGTCACAGAGACATTGGTTTTTTGAAATATGACCACAGAAATTTTAAAGAGTTATCAGTGACCTTGGGCAAGTTATCTACTTTAATGTGCCTCAGTTCAGCCACCTATAAATTGAAACAGCAGTGTTCACAATCCCTTCAGCCTCTTGCTACTCTATATTGTATTTTCATGACTCTTGGTGGATTACCTGTCACTATTTTTAGAATCTAGGTTTGCCTTCTTCCAGGTGCTCTGAATGCTCCTTAAAAAATTTCTGTGCTGGCAGTGATGTGTGTGACAGGGAATGCCAACTAATTCTCATATTAATCTAAGAAGGCTGTCATAAAAATAGAAATTCATGTCATGCCTATCAAAATCAAGAAATAGTGATCTTTTGCTTATCTAGAGTTGTAGGCTGGCCATGCCAATGCAGATCTTTTGCTATGTGTAAAATAAGAAATATGACTTTATTTGTATTCAAGTCCCAAGTAGTATTTTCAGAAACTCTGGAGCTATTTTGGGTATTTATTTCAAAAACATATATATATATATATGTATGTATATATATATATATATATATATATATATATATATATATCTCCTATCTAATAATAGACAAACATGGTAATTGCCTGTACCTTCGCTACACCTCCCATTAGCTAATCAGCATGATATGCAAATTAACCACCAACAAAGATGGCAGTTAATTTGCATATGTAGGCTCCAAGCGGTGGAGGGAAGACTGAAGGTGAGACAGAGCAGCAAAGGCAGAAGACTGAAGGTGGCTCCGGCCGGAGCGAAGGCCTGGGTCCTGGGTGCTGGAGGAAAACCTGTGCCGGCAGCCAGGAGAAGGGAATGCCTATTGCACGAATCTCTTCATGCAACAGTCTCTCTCTCTCTCTCTCTCTCTCTCTCTCTCTCTCTCTCTCTCTCTCTATATATATATATATATATATATATATATATATATATGCAGCTGATAGCTCAATTGATGTTCTTTTTCAGATTTAAACCCATCGGAATTAATAATGACAGCCAAAGTATACATTTCATTTCATTTTTTGGGACACCCTGTATATGTGTGTGTGTATGCAAACACACACACACACTCTGGAATGCATTCTTTTTATAATGGCTTCCAACAGGCTGAAAGGCTCACTAAAATGAGGAATATTATTGAAATTAGAGTAAAATAAGAAATAAACTAAAACTTTCTGAGCTCATGCATTGCTATTGGTTATTTTACAATGATTGTGCAGTAGTTATAGGCTTCTAAAGCAGTGGTCTGGAACATTCAATTGCAGACTCATAACTGGATATCATAACGTTGGTTTTCTGGACTATAATTCAAAAAATTTTAGAACACTTAAGTAGTAACACAGCAATGATTTTCACAACACTTGTGTTGCTGAAATAGGAGATGATCGGGGAACATACCAGTGAAAGTAAAAATTAACATTTAGTGGGAAGACATTGTTGTCTGCAATGTGGAGCAGAAATTCGATTAAGAGGTAACTTTGCAGTGGCCATTCCTAGCCAAGGTTATTATGGAAAAGTTAGTAATTGTGTCTGCATATTCTCACTAATTCTATGTTTAGTATCTGGAATTCGTGTTAGTTCAAGTAACTAAATAAAACTCAACTGCCACCCAGGCAGCTCTAACTTTGGAATCCCATGAAAGAAAGTGCTAGCAGAAACCAATTTGCAAAAATTTAAAAATGAATCCTTGCAGAACAGTGTGTTTTGTGAATTGGTTTAGCACAAAGCACCCACACACAATTATAGAAACTGGTTCAGAAAAGTCAGATCCCTGGACAACAGTTAAACCTCAGAGTATTGGTATGTTTTTTAAAAGCATCTGTAGTATCTGTATGATATTGAATTTTGGAGGAAAACTCTAAATTATTCATGTGTATGTTGGTTTGCACAAGCTCTTTCTCCTATCAGCTATGTAACTTTGGGACAGTCGTTTCATCACCTTGAGCTGCTTACTGAGGTTGTTTTGCATTTTGCAGGAAAAAATTTATGGGGAACAATATAAATCCATACAGATGTAACATTATTGCATAATTGTATTTTGAAACAGTAGCATCAAGAATTATTAGGCACATATTCAATTAATTAGAAAAAGTTTTTTCAAGCAACATTTAAATCCAATGCAATGCTTTAATAGACATGTATTAAAAATTCTCATCGCTGTTTTCTTAATTACACTTAACTTTTAATTATCAGCAATGGATTACTCACATAGCAATTTATCAACAGTGAAACTTCATCCCCTCAACAGAAGCATAGGATATACTTTGATTACTTATCAGTGGGATTTTAATTAAAATACAACAACTAATGCTAGAGTAATCTGCAAGCTGAACCTGTTTTAGGTCTTCTCTTTTTAAAAAAATATATTTTATTTGTTTCAGAGAGGAAGAGAGAGGGAGAGAGAGATAGAAACATCAATGATGAGAATCATTGATTGGCTGCCTCCTGCATGCCCCCTACTGGGGATTGAGCCCACAACCCGGGCATGTGCCCTTGACCTGAATCAAACTGTTACCTACTGGTTCATAGGTCGATACTCAACTACTGAGCCACACCAACCTGGCAGGTTTTCTTTTTATAGTACACCAAACCCAGAAAAGGATGCTTAACAGATTCAGTATGGGGCAAAGGTAGGTTTACAGTTGTGAGTAGGCAAAAGAGTTTATTCTTGTATTATTATTTACTAGAGGCTCAGTGCATGAAATTTGTGCATGGATAAGGTCCCTAGCAGCTGTTGACTGTTTGCCAGGGGCGGGGGGGGGTTCCCTTCTCTCCACCACCTGCTGCCGCTGCGACCAGCCCACCCCCTCATCAAACTCTCAGTCGAACTCCCAGTCAAGGGGACAATTTGCATATTAGTCTTTTATTATGTAAGACTAGAGAGACCCAGTGCATGAAATTCATGCTGGGGTAGGGTCCCTCGTGTCTGCTGGCTGCTGGCTGGGGCCTCCCTTCCCTGGCTGCTTGCCATCACCACTGGCCGGGGCCTCCCTTCCTGCGGTTGGCCAGCTGGCCCCGCCCCCTGGTCAAACTCCTGGTTGAGGGTACAATTTGCATATTAGGCTTTTATTATATAGGATTGTTATATAATTTTCCATAGAAACATTAGTTTGGAAAATAATACAACAATAAATAATTGCCCCACCCTGTTTTTCAGTTTTTATCCCTATCTCAACATCCTGAAGATTATGAGAAGTGCATCACCTTGAATATCTCCTTTGTGCAGACATTGTGCTGTGTCCTGCAATAGTGGTTCTCAAATGTGAAGTGCGTCAGAATCCCCTGGAGAGAAAACTTGTTAAAACACACATTTCTGGACCCCACTGTGAGTTTCCAATTCAGTAGATCTGGAATAGAGACAAGAATCTGCTTCTCTAACCAGTTCCCTTGTGATGCAGAGGCTGCTGCTCTGGGGACCACAAGGGAGAACACCTATTTAGAAAAAGAGGTGGGGGATAAAGCGATTCAGATCCAGATTCTTAATTATGCTCTGGTAATAGATATCAGTATGTCTGAGGTAAATCATATAACCTACGAAGGTTCAGTTTGCTCCTCAGGCTTAGACATGCTACTTCTGATCCAGGTAGACCAGATGGTCCTGAGAAAGCACTGTCTCCTTGGCCAGTGCAGGACATAGCCCATGCTTACCTCATTGACCTGTCTCAGTCTCATGCGCATCATATGTCCCCTGAGTAAAGCAGTTCTTATTCCTTATGGAGGTGCCTTCAGGCAGGGACCAGTCTGCCAATGCACACCAGGAACCGGCTCTTAAATCAGTGCAGTTCTCTCCTTTTACCCATTATATGGTGATTTTCTTTTTTTAAAAGAGTGGAATTGTTTCTTATGTTTCCAAGTTCTTGAGGACATACCTCTTTGTTATCCTAATATGCTTCCTAGAGCTTTTTATTTTTTTATAAAAACTATATCACATTGCCTTCCTGATTGGGCTTAATTGAGATGCTAAAATGAGATAAGCTCTGTATGAATGCTTATAAACTACTATACTATGGCAGATAACTAATTCAAGAAAGGTCCTTACGTGTTCTTCCTGTGGTAAAACCAACATCAAATAGATTTGGCAGCTTATGTCAAAGAACTAATCTGAAACAACAGAAAGAAAAAAGAAAAAAAGAAGAAAAGGCCCAGGGGTTGTAGCTAAGAGGCAACTGAAGGTGAATATGAACTGCATTGAGAGAGTTATGTCCCATTTGGGTGGACATGTTTTATAGCCTGAGGAGAATACAAGATTAAAAAAGGACAATTTATTTTATTTTTCTAAATTTTTATATTTCAATTACAATTGACATTCAATATTAGTTTGCATTAGTTTCAGGTTTACAGCATAGTGGTTAGATAATAATATAATTTATGAATTGATCCCCCCAATAACTCAAGTACCCATCTGGCACATTTACTGACTATATTCCCTATGCTCTACTTCACATCCCTGTGACTATTTTGTAACTACCAAGAGGACAATTAACTGTGTATAGATGTACCTGCACCTAACAATAGACAATATTATTTCAGTAAATAAGTTTTTGATTTATAAATTTCTTATTAATGATAAATAAGACTGACTACATTCTGTAGGTCATAATGTGAATTCCTTCCTTTACATTTTTAGTGGTGATTAAAAATTCAAATGAGCACGTGTGTGATGATGGGTTGGTAAGCTGATGTTGGCTCCTCACTTTCATCTTTTCCCCCACATCCCAGTTCCCCTATTGCCAACTGAAATTTCTGCAGGGTGAATGCTCTTAACTTGAATCAAAAAACATAATGGAGACAAATTCAAAATGACCCCGGAGAAATGACAAGACTGAGAAGTAAAGCAATAATATCCCCATCACTCAATAACCAGTGGCAGAGGGGAAGACATCTAATCCTCCTCTCACGATTCTAGATTCATAGTATCGGGTTAGGATACTGGAGCTTTGGGGAAATGCAGAAATTATAAAGCTAAACTGAATTAAAGGGGCAATTTCTTGTGAATTATGGAAGACTGTTGGGTCACAGTTCTCTCCCTTTTCTCTCATCCTGTTGGGATGCTAGGGCTAGCTGTGACTTATAATTGAGAAATATTTTTACTCCTAAAGGGCTAATGGGCCAGGATGACCCAGGAGAAATTTTGGACTAATATTTAAGGAAATTGGATTTGTGAGTCCAATTGATACCATTGTAATAAATCCAGTTATTAATAACTGGAAAGGAGCAAAGAGGAGGCCAGATGTTATAGTCATTTGTGCAGCTTTGCCAGGAAGCTACAGTGTAAACTTATGCCCAATAAAGTCTGGGTGGCATAGGGAAGGTACTTGCTTATCAGTCACACCTGGGAACATGTCTTTGACCAGAATAGGCATGGCCACTGCAAGCACGGGAAGATTTGGAGATACATAAACTCCTAAACAAAGGAGTTTGCTCTCTTGCATCTTGGCTGTTGTGCTTGGCTCCTGGCTTGTGGGACTCTCATGCTCCTGAAGTCATCCACCTGGCTCACGGCCAGGTGGACCCCACACAGTGGGCTAATGGACTGTAACTAGCCTAGTGCTAAACCAGACACAAGTCCACCATGGGATGGAAACTCTGCACATTGGCCTTGCTTTTAGCTCTGCTGAATCCCCAGCTGCACATCTTCCAGGAATGATTAAGGGAAATGGGACTTTAAAAACCCACCAATGTAATTCCATGAAAATAAAGCTTTCTAGCACATCTCATCCTCCTGTGGGGGCCTCCAGAAATGCTTATTCCAGCAGCTGCCCAAGAACTCCATCCACGCATTTGTCTGGTAACATAATGAGTCTTAATGAAATCTTATCCAGCCTCGTTCACTAAGGAGACAAATTCCTGCAGCTTGTTGCAGTGGCCCCTCTGTGGTACCCTTCAGGAATTTCAGAAAAAGGATACATTTATAGATGAAATTATATAATTCCTGGAATTTATTTCCAAGGAACCCAGGGGAGGGTGGGAGGGATGTGTGTGTGTGTGTGTGTGTGTGTGTGAATGTACATGGGACAAGTTTTGCCATTCCTTGTTTATTGTGGAAACTGGAGAAGAGGTTCCTTGTACTGTACTCTCTACTTTTAAATTCTCAATATGCTCTAATGTCCCTAAAAATTCAAAAGAGACAATCATTCAGCAATTTTATGACCTGTAGATCAAATGGAAGAAAATAAAACCCAATCATTAATATGAAATAAATCTCATCCTAGTAGGTTTTAAAAGCATTTTCTTTAGGAAAGTTTCAGAACATTACATAAGCATAATGACATTACACTCAGCCTGTCATTTTGTGATGCTAACAGCAGCTTCTCTCTATTATGGGAATAACTAGCAGTTTGTATTTGATTCTAACTTCTCAATCATTATATCATTATTTTATGTCATTAAGACACTGAAATTATAAATATAGGCCTTCAGCTGTGGATATCAAATCTGAAAATATAGCTTGTCATTTAGATATTTATAAACATTGTATTTGAATATATATATATATATATATATATATATATATATATATATATATATATACTATAGGGGCCTGGTGCACAGAAATTTGTGCACTCGCGGGGGCAGGGGAGGTCCCTCAGCCCAGCCTGTGCCCTCACAGTCCGGGACTCCTTGGGGGATGACCATCTGCTGGCTTAGGCCTGCTCCCCGGGGGATTGGGCCTAAGATGGCAATCAGACATCCCTCTGGCAGCCTGGCAGCCCTCAGGGATGTCCACTTGCCAGCAGGGAGCAGACCTAAGCTGCAGTCTGCTGAGCAGGCAGGGAGCAGACCTAAGCTGCAGTCTGCTTAGCACTGCTGAGGAGGCAGGAGAGGCTCCCATCACCACTGCTGTACTGGCAACCATCAGTCTGGCTTGTGGCTGAGCAGAGCTCCTCCATGTGGGAGCTCACTGACCACCAGAGGGCAGCTCCTTCATTGAGCAACTGCCCCGTGGTGGTCAGTGTGTGTCATAGTGACCAGTCATTCCCAGTCTTTCTGCTGTTAGGGTCAGTTTGCATATTACCCTTTTACTATATAGGATAGAGGCCTGGTGCACAGGTGGGGGCCAGCTGGTTTGCCCTGAAGGGTGTCCCGGATCAGGGTAGGGGTCCTGCTTGGGTGCCTGACCAACCTGGGTGAGGGGTTGATGGCTGTTTTCAGGCTGCCTGCACTCCCTTCAGGGTGGAGGTCCCCACTGGGGTGCCTGGCCAGCCTGGGTGAGGGGCTGAGGGCCGTTTTCAGGCGGGCCATACCTGCAACTGAAGCTCCCAACCTCTCCTTTTTTTCTTTTAATTCTGGGATTTATTTACCTTCTATGGCTGTCACTGGAGCTGAGAGCCGGCTTTAGCTCTGAGGCCCGGCTCCAGCTCTGAGACCTCCGCTGCTGAAAGCAGGGATCTGGGTTTGTTTGAGTTCTATAGTTGGAACACTGTTGTGGTCCTGCTCGCTCCAGTTCTGATGGCTGAAAGCAGGTTTCTGGGTTTGTTTAGCTTCTGTAATTGCAACATTGTTTCTTAGAGTGCAGCTCAGAGGCCTGCAGTGGCAGGCAGGGAACCTTGGCTTCCTCCATCACTGGAGCAAGCAAGCCTCCTGTTTGCTTCAGCTGCGTGGCTGCCGGCCGCCATCTTGGTTGGCAGTTAATTTGCATATTGCCCTGATTAGCCAATGGGAAGCGTGTCGGAGGTACGGTAAATTACCATGTTTGTCTATTATTAGATAGGATACACACACACACACACACATATACATAATCATATACATATACACACACACATATATATATGTACATATATATACACACACATATATATATATATATGTACATATATATTTAATTAGAGGCCCAGTGCATGAAATTCATGCATGGGTAGAGTCCCTAGGCCTGGCCTGTGATCAGGGCCATCTTCCCCTGCTGCTGGCAGCTGGCCCCATCCCCTGCCACCTAAACCAGTTGCACTCTGAGTGTGGGGCGACTGAGGTGGGGTGATTGGGGGCCTCACTAATTCACACCCGCCTTGACCTGGTGCCACCCGCTCCACCGCCACCCACCCTCGGTTCCTGGTTCCCCATCAAGCAATTGGAGCCTGCCACTGGGGGTAGGGACAGAGAGGTTGGCCAGCAGGCCCTGATTTGGCAATCAGGGCCTGTGGGCTGGGGGCAGCTCCTGCGTTGAGCGTCTGCCTCCTGGTGGTCAATGTGTGTCATAGCGACTGGTCATTCCACTGTCCCATCAATTGCATATTATATATATCTACACTAATAAAATAGAAAAATGATAATTGGCGTATGACGATACCCTTTTCATTGGCTAATCAGGGCTATATGCAAATTAACTGCCAACTATGATTGGCAGTTAACTGCCAACTATGATTGGCAGTTAACTGCCAACTAAGATTGGCAGTTAACTGCCAACTAAGATTGGCAGTTAACTGCCAACTAAGATTGGCAGTTAACTGCCAACAAGATGGCAGCTACTTTGCATATGTAGGCACAATGCAGGGAGGCGAAAGGGAAAGCAGGAAGAAGCCCCCTGCCACTGACAGTGATCGGAAACCCAGGGGGGAGCTAAGAGCTGGGGGGCAGGGCAAAGCCGGCCCTGGGGCCGCCTTTGCCCTGCCCCCCAGCCAGGATCGAAGAATCAGGCGCCTTTGCCGCCCTGGCCAGTGATAGCAGGAAGTAGGGGTGGAGTCAGCGATGGGAGCTGGGCACTGTCGAAGCTGGCAGTCCCGGGAGCTAGGGGTCCCTTGCCTGGGCCTAAAGCGGAGCCCACGATTGCGGGGCCGCTGCAGCTGCGGGTCCCTGCTGCCCGGGCCGGACGCCTCAGCCAGAGGCGTTAGGCCTGGGCAGGGGCAGAGCCTGCAACCACGGGGAGCTGGGGGTCCCCTGCCCAGGCCTGACACCTCTGCCGGAGGCCTCAGGCCTGGTCAAGGGGCCGATCCGGTGATTGTGATCGGAGGGTGATGAGGGTCAACTCCTCTTGCCGAGGCATCAGGCCTGGGCGGGGGGCTGAGCCGGGGATTGGGGGGATATGATGGTCCCCTTGCCCAGGCCTGAAGCCTGGGTCAGAGGCGTCAGGCAGGGCGGGGGGGTGGAGCAAGCGATCAGAGGGAGATGGGGGTCCCCTGCCCAGGCATGATTCCTGGGCCAGAGGCCTCAGGCCTGGGCGGGGGCCAGAGCCAGTGATCGGGGGGAGTTGGGGGTCCCCTGTCCAAGCCTGACACCTCTGGCGGAGGCGTCAGGCCTGGGCAAGGGGCCGATCAGGCGATCAGAGGGTGATGGGGGTCTACGCCTCTGGCCGAGGCATCAGGCCTGGGCAAGGGGCAGAGCCAGCAATCGGAGGGGTCTGGGCGTCCCCTGCCCAGGCCTGATGTCTGGGCCAGAGGCATCAGGCCTGGGCTGGGGGCAGAACCAGTGATGGGGGAAATGAGGGTCCCCTGCCCAGGCCTGACACCTCTGTCAGAGGCGTCAGGCCTGGGCAAGGGGCCGATCCTGTGATTGGAGGGTGATGGGGGTCAATGCCTGAGGGCTGTGAGAGGGGGCAGGCTGGGATGAGGGACACTCCCCCCCCCACACACACCCAGTGCATGAATTTCGTGCACCGGGCCCCTAGTATATATATAATATTATATTTCTATTAAGCTTTTAAAAAGTATTATAGATATTCTGCTTTCTTTTTCAAAGTATTATAGATATCCCAGTTTGCCCCATTGATCTCCTTCATCCTGAACCCCCCACCCCTACCCCCATCAAACTTTTAAAATCCATGAACTGTTTAAAAATATGAAAAAACAACAATAGAAGATTTTCAGTGTTAATGACTATAGATTGATTATTGCATCTGCAAAGACAGTGAAGAAATGACAATTAAACATACAATTTAGGAAATTGGGCCTTTTATATAAATTACCTAGATTGGATCGTTATGTTAACTGAATTCCATTGCTAAAACCAGCTCTCCACTTTCTTTTACTTTTGTAAACACTATCTCCCTTAATTTTCTCTCATAGAGATTAAGTGAGCCTTTTCTAGCACTAAGCTTCAGTTTAAAATAAGCACTAATTTCTACTGAAAGTGTGTAGTAATTTGGGAATGTTTTTTCTGCTCCTTGAAATGTGTGCCGACTGATTACATAATGACAAAAGTAGTCAGGTGACTTAATTGGATACAAGAATGCTCATTGGGGCAAAACTAGGAGTCTGTTCCTGTCTATAACATATTTTTTTACATTTTGCACAATATTCATACATCCTCCTTAAGTGAATTTGCAGGGAGCCGGTCCATCCTTGCTGTTTCAAAGGACCTGGCATATATGGCATACTGTTCTTAAAATGTTTGCTCACCTTCTTGGCACTATGTGTTTTAACCAAGGTCTCCTCTCTGAGAAAGGTTGCTTCCCCAGGTAGGGATTTTCCCCTGAAGTTAGGGAGGGAATAAAACCCCTCAACTAAGTGCCAGGTGGGTAATTAATCACTTTAACTACGAACAATCATGCTTAAGCTACATAATCTTTACTCCCTGGAATGGAGATAAGAAACGCCCTAACCTTTGTGATAGAGATTGATAGGATTGAATCAACTGGTATAAATACAGATGTAACAAGACAGAAAGAGACAGAACTTAGAACACAGAACTTAGGAGACAGAACTTAGAAGACAGAACCTACACAGAACCTACAGACAGAAGAACTTCGCTGGAGAGAACATGGCAAAAGATCCTGGAATGAACCTGACTACAGAAATTGGCAAGAGAACCTGACTAGAACCTGGTGACTGAACCTGGCTGGAGAACCTGCACAGAACCTGGCTGGAGAACCTAGCGAGGGAACATGGCCACAGAACCTGGCTGGAGATCCGAAGCAGAACCTCTCTGGAGATCCAGACCAGAACTTGGCTGGAGATCCGGGCTAGAGATCCTGGCTAGGCTGCTGATCAACTGAACGCTGTCTCCGTGTCCTTCCTTCTTCGCCGACTCCGTCTACACCTTTGGGGACCCCTGGACCCGCTTGGGTTGGACCCCGGCATGAATTCCCTCATGATTCTTTTGCAGGGCTCCTTAGGTCCAAACTTTACCTACACAGTGTTATCTGAACCAAATATACATATCAAACCCTTGCTGGCTACCAAAATTCACAACACAGGAAATCAAAGGAAACATTATAATCAGATCTTGCTTATGTATATGACATTATTCTGTTTTGTTTTAAACCAAAATTTCTCCCACTTTCAGGACTTTGCATTTGCAATTCTCTGTCACATGTTTGATTTCTAATTATCAGTTCTAAGCTCATTACTGCCCTCTCAATAAGGTCTTTTTGGATCATTAAATCTAAAGTAATCCCTTTGACTCAGTCTTTCTCCATTGAATTACCCTGTGCTATTTACTTCACTGCATCACGAGTCAAAATTGCCTTGTTTAATTATTTTTGTTTATTTTCTGTCTCCCTTCACTAGAATGTAAGCTCTATGAAGACACAAACTTAATTTTTCTACCACAGTGTTTAGAACACTGACTGGCACATGGCTGGTAGTCAAAAAGGTATTTGTTGAATAAATAAATGACTAAATGAATGGATGAATTAAGTTTATGTAGGACTTTTTTCTGAATATTTACAAGAATTGGTCATCAATTTAAAAAAATGGCCACAACCTTCATCAGGACAAGTTACTAAATAAGGCCTTAAATTAAATCAATTAATGTAACAAAGGCACAGTTGTGCAATGTATCATATATAGTTGAACTATCAACACTAATAAAAGAGAAAAATGGTAATTGGCGTACGAGCTACCCTTTTCATTGGCTAATCAGAGCTATATGCAAATTAACTGCCAACTAAGATTGGCAGTTAACTGCCAACTAAGATTGGCAGTTAACTGCCAACAAGATGGCGGCTACTTTGCATATGTAGGCACAATGCAGGGAGGCGAAGGGGAAAGCAGGAAGAAGCCCCCTGCCACTGACAGTGATCGGAAACCCAGGGGGGAGCTAAGAGCTGGGGGGCAGGGCAAAGGCGGCCCTGGGGCCGCCTTTGCCCTGCTCCCCAGCCAGGATCGGAGAATCAGGTGCCTTTGCCGCCCTGGCCAGTGATAGCAGGAAGTAGGGGTGGAGCCAGCGATGGGAGCTGGGCACGGTCAAAGCTGGCAGTCCCAGGAGCTAGGGGGTCCCTTGCCTGGGCCTAAAGCGAAGCCCACGATCGCGGGGCCACTGCCACTGCGGGTCCCCACTGCCCGGGCCAGACGCCTCAGCCAGTGGCGTCAGGCCTGGGCAAGGGGCTGATCCTGTGATTGGAGGGTTATGGGGGTTAATGCCTGAGGGCTCCCAGTATGTGAGAGGGGGCAGGCTGGGCTGAGGGACACTCCCCCACGCCCCACACCCAGTGCACGAATTTCATGCACCGGGCCCCTAGTCTATAATAATAATCTATAATTATAAAAGCATAATATGCTAATTAGACTGGACAGCTGAACGACCTTCCAGACATTATTCCAGACATCCTTCCAGGTGAAGCTGCAGTGGTGGGGGCCGAGGCAGAGGTGGTTAGGGGTGATGAGGCAGGCAGACGAGTGGTTAGGGGCAATCAGGCAGGCAGGCAAGTGGTTAGGGGTGATCAGGCAGGCAGGCAGAGGTTGCTAGGGGCAATTAGGCAGGCAGGCAAGTGGTTAGGGATGATCAGGCAGGCAGGCAGGTAAGCGTGTAGGAGTCAGTGGTCCCGGATTGCGAGAGGGATGTCTGACTGCCGGTTTAGGCCTGATCCCATAGGGCCTAAACCAGCAGTCGGACATCCCCTGAGGGGTCTCAGATTGTGAGAGGGTGCAGGCTGGGCGGAGCCCCCACCCTGCATGCACAAATTTTGTGCACTGGGCCTCTAGTTTGCTATAACAGCAAAAGATTAAGGGCTTGGTAATACACACAGTACTGAACCTTTCATTGGGTAGTTTTAGAATCAAAATTACAGAGAAGTAGTTCTGCAATTGCCCCAGAGATCAGTCAAGCAAGGTGCTGTGGAGGTGGGACAGGTTGGAGTTAGAACCTATCACAGTAAATGTGGAAAGATGGCATTGTCAAACTTAATAATGCATTATATGTAAGGAATGAAAAAAATAATGATACCAATGTTCAAAGGTAGTGGATTCAAAAGATGAGGTTGCCATTGGTGATACAAAACATTAAATAAACACTGCTAGAGAAAGCCATAGGCTGTATTTATGGGTTCACATTTTCTTAAGTGAGCTAGCTCTAAGACAGGTTGTTCTCTCTTTATAGAGAATTCTACTGGACACACAGAGGTCCCTCTCTCGTGTCTCTTCTTATAAGAACACTAATCCTATTAGATCAGGGGCCCATCCTTATGACCTCATTTAACCTTAATTATTTCCATAAAGGCTCCATATCCAAATGATATCACATTGGTGATTAGAGCTTCAACATATGAATTTTTTGGGGGGTGCAGCATTCAGTCTAACAGATATGGTATATTGGAATCTACTCACTAATATTTCATTTTGAAATTTTGTGATACTTATAAGTAATATCAGTGTGTGATTCACCTTGCTGTTCACTATCTTGATCAAGTTATAAACCAATATTATTTTTTCTTAATAAAATAAATTTAAATGTTTTTGATCATTTACATTATAAATGTTTTTAAATATATGGTAGAATTATTTGGTGAAATCATTAGTATCTGATACTATTTTTCACAAATAAAATTCCCTCAAATTCTATTTCTTTTATGAATATATATATGTTTAATCCTCCCAGCCTTACCAGTGTTACTTTTGGTAAGCTGAATTTTTCACTAAAATTCTCCATTTATTTGTATAGAGAGTTGCCTGAATTTCCCAATAGACATGTTACTGGACAATGATCTACATTTATTTTAACATAGAAAAATAAAGTCTATATCATGACTAATTTTAGAAAAATAAAGATGCATGATCCTTTTTTTTTTTACATTCAGGTAGTAGAGAACATAGTATTATAATAGTATTTTTCACTGTAATAACCGCTACTTTGATTCATCTATATCATATTTATAATTAATTTATAGAAACAGGCTTTTATCCAGGCAGCATTGGTGACAGGCTCCTCAAGGTCAGGAACTTGTTTTCTCTACACTCTATATATTGCCATAGCATACAGTACATGCAACACTCCCTGTAGGTGTTCAACAATATATATTATTATGAAAATCAATATGGACCCTAGTAGATGTTTGACATTTCATAATAATCTTCTAGCAGCGTGTTATAATGCAGTGCCTCATACTGAGGGAAAAAATGATTTAAGGAAACATGGCTTTGTGTAAACCTTTTAATGCAATAGAAGCTGTACAGTTTTTCTATACTCTGCAAATAAATCTAAATAATATACTTATAGAGTAGCAATTGTCAGAAGGTATGAATAAAAATGATAATTTGACATTTAAGAGTGAACGTTTTACACTATTAACCACAAACATATATGTGAGAATAAAACATACCTGTCAAAGGAAATATTTATGAACCAGTTGCAGTTCAAGGACAAATACATTTAACTTTTAAAAGAAATTGGCTGTTTTTGTACATGTTGTCAAAGTTTGACTTTTACCTACTTTCCTCAGTAAATGAGTGGCAGTCTGGCTATTTACAGGACAGGGTTCCAGGGATCCATTTAAACCTTTCAAAATACTATTCATGGCATGGCCATACATTATTATGGGAGGTAATCATTTCTTCGGGTGGGTCTTGTTAGTGGATTTTCACAGTCTGCATGAGTATCATTCCTGTACATAAAACAAGGTAGGTGCATCACCGTTAGAGTATCAGGTGAACCCCAGCACAGCACTTTTATGAGTCACTGATCAGCTCTCAGTAGTAAGCTCTAACCCCGAGAAAGTGACCTTGAGGTAAACTTCACTGTATCTGTAATGTTTCATTCATTTTTGGCTTCTTATAGTGGAAGGTATAAAATGGAGATCCCTTCACATAAAATGTCATAAAAATTCACATAATATCATTTCAGAGAAAAATAGTTCATCTGAAAATAATAAAGCATTTATTTCCATAGAAAGGAAGAATTTAGTCAACTCTTAATTTCAGTTTGGTTTGTCTATTTTCAGGGTTTTCTTGCCTGCTATATTGAAATAGTAAACAGAAAGTTGGAAATAATATGCCATTGCATTTCAAATTTTTAGACACATTTTAATGCACACGAAAATGAAATTTTCAAACTGATTTATATGAACCAAGTCTGATTGTACCAAAACCAATACATTATGTTGAGCAAGCTTTAAAAAAATATTTCTTGCAACATATTGATCATCAGCACTGAATTATTTTGCTCTTTGGGCCAAGAAAAGGAAAGCTTTCTGCATCAGCATTAGCTGTCATATATAGCTACAGAATCATAGATGTGTGTTTGACAGTAGCCAGGACGCAGGAACATGTGCTATAGTTTAGACATACACACAAAAATACTTTAATAATCTGCATTTCACACAGGCAGAATAATCAATTTTCTAGATAATTCAGAAATAAATCTAATAGGTATCTCAAGAGTGTCATCTATATGCCTATGGACTGTGGGAGATACTCAAGAAAATTATTATGCCTCTCTTTCTGTCTGAAATCTTTTATAATTGAGGCAAGATGTTCGGGATTTGTTTTCCTTAGGTTTATTTATTTATTTTTTATATTTGCAACTCTTGATTTTGTTTGTGGACTCAGCTGGAGGCTAATCATAGTCTGATAATAGTTATGGATTATTAGACAATGTCTGTACTGCACTGGTTTTATTGGACTGAAATGTTCCAGTGGTTCTATGCATTATACATTATTTAAGTGATGTAGCTTTTTGATCCATTGAAATTTGCATAATAAATAGTTGAATAGATTGAAATACATATGATTCTTTGCTTATCTTGATTTTTTTACAAGAAGCTTCAGTATATATATATATATATATATATATATATATATATATATATATACTAACCTTTATACACTGCTATTCTTAGGCATTAAGTAGTGAAAATATTTCAAGTGAGATAGAGTTGGTATGCTAGCAGTAAAATCTTGACAATCCATCATGACTGAATTTGAACTCATTTCTCCATTCCATCCCCCAAATGTAATATCATTTACTCCCTAGCTCAACTAATGAGTTCACTAATTACCAATTCTCCCAATCTGGAAATTCTGTTGTCACCCTTAATAGCTCCTTTCTCAAACTTTTTTTTCTCATCAATTTCTGTCAATTCCACCTATGCAATCTCTCCCAAATTTCTCAGCTCCATTCTTTCTTCACCTGCAAGTTTCATATGCAATGCCTAGACCTTCATTTGCCATTCTATGCAAGAACATCTTAATGTAAGGCTGGAAAGATTAGCATGGGAACAACACTGACTGCCGTAATTAATTAAAATGAAATATTTACTAAAACTATATCTCAAAATTGATCATTGCACATCACTGGGTGTTGTGTTGGCAGAATAGTTGACTAATAAGATGCTCTAAAATATTCTGCACTATATTTCCAGTTATTGAAAATAATTTTGATTATGTCAGTCCCTTTCATAAAACTTTATGATTACTGCATTGCCTCTAAGATAAAGTTCAAACACTTTGATAATCCACATAAATCTCACCAACACAAGTCTATGCATATTATAGGGTATCTATCTATCTATCTATCTATCATCTATCTATCTATCTATCTATCTATCTATCTATCTATCTATCATCTATCATCAACCATCAATCATCTATCTACCTATCCTCTGTGAGATATAGATATATATATATATGTATGATATGTAGCATATATACACATATGCATAAGTATAATATGCATATATACACACTATATATACATATACACACATTAACACATACATACATATATACATTTTAGGATATATATCATAGGGTAGCACTGTATTGCAATTTGTTTTATTGACTATGAACGAATAATTATCAGAGGGCTATTTTAGTTGGATCATCATGTCCCTGAGAGAGGGTTCAAAACTGTACCACATCTATTTTGGCTCTGCTTCAATTGCATTGTGAGAAGATGTCTATCCACAAGATAATTTATTAAACATTTCACTTTCAATCTCAATCATAAATCCTAGTTTTACCTGTAGTGCTTATATTTCCCTAATTTTAATAAAATTAGAAAAAATGTGGAGACATCAGCGTCAAACAATGGAGTCAAGTTAAAAAATGAGACAGTGAGGGGTGCAAGAGACATTCTAAAAATATTATCATTGCAATCAAAGACAATCTGGCATTGGACCAAACTTGTCATTCTGACTTATTTTCTTCCTGAATTCTCTTTCCTGCCAACCACTTTTTCCAATTCTCATAAATTATTTAATTTCAATAATGCAGTTTATAAACATTTTAAAGGTAAATCAAACCTAAAGTTAATTCAAAAATCAAATTAAGGAGCACTTATTTTATATCTATTGTTACAAAGCACTATTCTAGGTGCTAACAATTATAACTAACAACTCGTGTAATAGTTGAAAGAATATATACATAAATATCTTTGTACAAAATAGAAAGACAGTGATTAATCCTTTCTGTACTCTGAATTTTAATGAATGGTACTCTTAACTATCCAGAGACCTAAGTTAACCTGGAAGATTATTTTACAAATTCCTCACATTTTCTCCTTCAAAAACAGTCAACACTGTTAGTGAATGGTATTTTTCACCATTCATCTCTGCCATTTCCCAGCATCCTCCACCACCTACGTACCTACCTACCAATCTACTTACCCACATTCATATATAAAGTCTTCTTATTCCTTCATTCTCCATTTTAACCCATAATCATCTTATGATTCTAACTCTAAATTAATAAATTTTAAATGTGTCACCACTTATCAACTCCTCAGAATACCAGAGTAGATATTTTAAGATGTTGAACCATGTCCACCCCAGCTTAAATGCAAACTTATTGCCATCATCTATGAGAGTCTGCATAATCTTACCTCTTCTGTTACTCATCCAATTAGCACATATGATTGAGAACTCACTATATGCCACGCCAGGTGCTGGATATACAATAGTGTGTATAATACATATGCTCTCTTTCAACATTCTTATATCTAGTGGAGGATCTAGAAGTTAAGTATAAGTAAATAAATAAGTTATAATACATTTTGATGAATGTCTTAAGAGAAACACATTTATTTCTAAACCATAATGGTATAAGAAAGCATCAATTTGAGACAGGGTAGTCAAACAAGCTGATAGAAAGGAGTAGACTGAGATAGAGCGAGCCTCAGGAAGAGCAGGGAAAGTGTTCCAGGCAGAGGGATCTGCATGTGCAAAATCCCCACAGTGAGGACCAGAAAGAAGGCCTGAGTGTCCAGATCCAAGTGATGTAAGGGGAGTAGGTCAGGAAAAATAGAGACAAAAGTAAGGAGTTGTATTAATTTTGTTTTGCTGAATAACAAATCACCACAAAATCAGTGGCTTATAAAATAGCATATAATCATTATCTGAGTCACAGTTTCTTTGGATCAGGAGTCTAGATATGGCTTAACTGGGTCCTTGGCCCAGGGTCTTAGTCTTACAAGGTTGTGCTCATGATGTTGGCCAGTGCATTCCTTCTGGAGCTCAGCTCACATGGTTGTTGGCAGATATCAGACATTTCTTGTGCTTGTAGGACTGAGGTCCCATTTTCTTTTTTTCAATTTACTAATTTTTTAAAAAAATCTTCATTGTTGAAAGTATTACATATGTCCCCTTTTTTCCTCATGGACCCCATCTAGCCTGCCCCTGCCCTGCACCCCAGGCCTTCACCACACTGTCTGTGTCCATGGGTTATGAATATATGCATACAAGTTCTTTGATTGATCTCTTTCCACCAACCGTCCCCCACCTTCCCTCTGAGATTCCACAGTCTGTTCCATGCTTCTATGTCTCTGGATCTGTTTTGTTCATGAGCTTATTTTATTTATTAGATTCCACGTAAGAGTGAGATCATGTGATAGTTGTCTTTGACTGGCTTATTTCACTTAGCATAATACTCTCCAGGTCCCTCCATACTGTCTCAAAGGGTAAGAGATCCTTCTTTTTCACTGCTGCATAGTATTCCATGGTGTAAATGTACCACAGCTTTTTTATGCACTTGTCTACTGATGCACACTTGGGCTGTTTCCAAATCTTATTATTGTAAATAGTGCTGCTATGTACATAGGGGTGCATATGTTCTTTCTGATTGGTGTTTCTTGTTTCTTAGAATATATTCCTAGAAGTGGGATCACTGGGTCAAATGGCAGTTCCATTTTTAATTTTTTTTTGCAGAAACTCCACACTGATTTCCACAGTGGCTGCACCAGTCTGCATTCCCACCAGCAGTGTATCAGGGTTCCCTTTTCTCCACATCCTCACCAGTACTTGCTTGTTGGAGGCCCCCATTTATTTTTTAAAAATATATTTTTATTGACTTCAGAGATGGAGAGAGAGAGAGAGAGAGAGAGAGAGAGAGAGAGAGAGAGGGAGAGGTGTGACCACCTGGTTCACAGGTTGAAGCTCAACCACTGAGCCACACCCATCAAGCAAGGTGTCCTACCTTTAAGTGGCAATGTCCAATTTGTAGTAAAAGGAATTTGGGTAAGGAACTAGTGCTTTTAATCTATGTATCTTCTAGGTAGAAAATTTTTAATTTTGTTAGTACTGGACCCTGACTGCCCTGCTTATCTTTACACCCTTAGTCCCTAACACATACTAGATTCTTCAAAAATATTTTAAAATAGATAAATAAATTAATAGACAAATCAAATAAATGTTATTATTCCTGCTACCAGACCAGTACCTTTTCTACCCTGTTCTCTCTCCCCTGACTTTCCTTAAACCCAAATTAAACATGAAGACTCAAGGCGTAGTCTAGTCTCAAGATTTCAAGCATCAATTTTTATTTTGCTTTGTGTTAAAATAAAAGTATGTAGATTTCCTTATCCACAAACTCTATGTAATGTGTGAGATTATTCACAGTATGTAAGGCAAGCTCATACCAATTGCCTGAATACTAATGATAATTATATTCAGTTTTGTATTGTCTTTGAAACTAAATTTAGGTGATTCTTTATCTCAAGATTTCTATCTAATGCCAAACTGATCACTAAATTCTAGCTTATTGAAGACTATAAGTCTTAGTTTATAAGTGGAGTAGTCTTAGTTTATAAGTGATGATTGTGAAGTACGATAAAGAAGGAGAAACCAATGTTTGCTAATTCTTAATTAAAAGTATGTTTGATATTTTATTCAACACAAATACTTAAATAACTTTCTGGCATTTTCTAAATAAACAGCATATTAGCATTTACAATAGTTTAGAATAGTTATGTGTACTCTGTTCATATCCATTAATATTAAAGAAGAATGAGGCTTTTTGTTTATTTAATAGAATTCTGGCAGATAATAAATATTTGTTAAATAATTTTAATCTGAAAAACTTGAAGCTATATTTATTTGTCACTGTGGAGTGAGTAAATACTTAGAATAAATAATATAGGTTTTTTTCATACTTTTCCTCATCACCATTTATCCTTTCATTCTTTCTTCTGCCTCCTCCCACACCCCTCCCCCTTGCAATCACCACATTGTTGTCCAAGTCCATGAATTCTTTCTCTTTTTTTAATAGACTTTACATGAATTGCTTTATTCTATATATTTTTAATTTTTAAATAAATATAAATACTAGAGGCCTGGTGCATGAAATTTGTGCATGGGGCGGGTCCCCTCAGCCCAGCCTGCACCCTCTCCAATCCGGGACCCCTTGGGGGATGCCCAACTGCCGGTTTGCCCACCCCCCCGGCTGGCCTGATTGCCCCTCACTGCCTCTGCATGCCAGCCTAATTGCCCCTAACTGCCCCCCCCCCGTTGACCTGGTCACCCCTAAGTGCCACCCGCTGCCAGCCAGGTCACCCCCACTGCCCCCTCCCTGCCAACCTGGTCGCTCCTAACTGCCCCCCCCCCCACTGGCTTGGTCACCCCTTACTGCCCCCCCCACCAGCCTGGTCGCCCCCAACTGCCCCCCCCACCAGCCTGGTCACCCCACGCAGCCTGCTGTTCAGTTGTTTGGTGATCCCTCACTAACCCCCCTGCCGGCCTGGTCATAGGCAGCCATCTTGTGAGGGCATGAGGGTTAATTTGCACATTACCGCTTTATTATATAGGAAGTAATATTTACTATATGCTTTGGTACATTATTTCCTTTGTAAAAAAGTTAAGATTATACATGAGAAAGATTATTTAAATAGGCTTTAGATAAAATATGGCACATTTGAGATTTGAAACCCCTTGAGAATTTCTAATGTAGTTTAGTGTAACAGGAGGTTTGACACTGTAAGTAATGTTTATAACCTGGGTAAAGCACAGCAAAGTGGAAGCAACCCCAGAGACTTCACATGACACAGGGCAGAGCTTTCGCCATTTCTGAACATGAACCACATGCGTGTGGTCTGTTCTACTAAAAGTGACCTAGTATGCATAAATTTTTGTGGTGATAGGCCATAATTATTTTTATTAAAATAATAATTTTCCATTTTAAAAATAAGGTATTCTGATTATGAATAATTTGAAAATTCAGAAGAACATCTACTAGTTTAACCACCCAGTAATAAACATTCTATTACCTTTCTTTTCAGTATTTCTGTATATCATGTTTACCTAGTTATGCTTACAGATTACTAGATTCTTCAATGACTATAGTGAGTGGGGCCTGAGAACGCCCCACTCACCAGAAATACTGTTTACTTGATTGTGCATGAGCAGATCTTCACACAATGCTCCCTTCATTTATCCTCTCATTCAGTTCAATGTAACAGATACTTTTGCACTTGTGTTGTTTTGGAGATACTCTACCTCATAAAGCATACTGACTTATTGCTCATGAATCTTTTGTTTCACTAGGAGCCAGCTAGAACAAAGGACTGTATGGATAGTATGAAGAGAGATTAAAGGAAGTGTTCATAAGAAACGATGTTTAACCCTTTTTGACATGATTTCAGTATTTACTGTTATTAACTTAGCTTTCCCTGTGTGGGAATGTCTAGGTAGTATGGAACAAGGAAGAATAATGTTTCAGTGTTTTTGGCTTTTATTTAGTTTGATTTCATTCCTGCTGAAAAGATGGGCATGGTTTCCGAATACCTTCTATAGCTATTCTGTACTCTTTTTCTCTGCCTCCTTTTCTCTTTCTTCTTTCCATTGCTCATCCCACCAACCCAGTTTGCTCTATTTACCTTTTCTATTGCGGATAAGGTAAAGAAGAATAAAAAGAGGAAATGAGAAAGGAGAATTGGAATTGAATATTTTTAACCTCCTCTTTTTGCTTCTACATCAAAGCCTGAAATGACAGTGATAAACTATAGGATTATCCTTTCAGATTTTACACGTGAGTAAGTCTTGGTGTGAATCAGAATGTGTACTACAGAACGAGGAACTATATGATATATTTGAATGGGAAATACATTAAAAATATGTTTTATATTTTTTTCATTCATTTTATATTCAGAGGGGACACAATTTCCTTTGCTTTACTTGATACGTGTAAATAAATTTGTTTTTGTAAGCCAGTGATCCTTTTTAGATCTCTACATAAACTTTCATTGTATTTTGTTGTTTATTCCAGAAGCAGATTTTGCCTTTTTTTATATTGAGGCATTACTTCATGGGGATGCTTTCAAGACTAATGTTTAGTGATCCATATGAATAACTTTGATTGACAGAAATTATGTTTCTGCTTCCTGCTTTCTAAGTAGTTGCCTGAAGCCATACCAGGTGTAGATGCTAATTAAGCCGAGATACTTTGCAAAGGCTGAGTATCAAACATGGCCCTTGTGTATATGTTGGGTAATGCATATTGAGAATATTTGGAACAGGGCATTTTTCAAATGTAAAGAGCTTTTTCTGTCAGCGATTTAAATCATATTGCATGACAGGTAACACCATATTCATTTTTCTTTTATCTATGGCCACTATATCAATTTGAAAAGTAAAAGGGATAAGAAAGAGGCTAACAGGATTTGTTATACCATGGAAATTAGTCATTTTATTAGAGATATTTGAACCTTAACAATTGTTTCTCAAATACTTCCTTTGTGCTAGACATTATGCCAGACTCCTGGTGTAGAGAAGTTATCAAAACAAGCAACCTTTGAGGGAGATATATATACAACAAATAATCCTACCAAATTTATTTCATTGCTATTGGGGTAAATACTATAAAGCAAAATGTAAGATATTGAGACAGAGTATATCAGAGAGAACTGACCTCGGTGGAAGTTAGGTGAAAAGCAAAGGAAGAGATGGAATTTAAAGTTAGCATATTAATGAGAAGCTATGGTGAGGAATGCGGAAAATTTCACCTTGAGGTAGAAAACATGACTGGTATATTTGAATGAAGTGCCAGATAGGAATGTGGGAGAAAATTAGACTTAAATCTCTGATAAGGTCCAAATAATACTGAGTTTTTCAGGTTACGTGAAGGCTTTTAAACTTCAAACCTTACAGCAATGGAATTCACTGCTGGTAAAACGACCATTCAGGAGTATTATCATAACATACTCAGACCTACAAGAAATTTCTTGCTGTAATTTAACAAAGAGTTGATGGGGACTTAGACTTAGTTGATAGCAACCAGGTAAGAGGGGAAAACATAGGTTAAAAAGCTGATATCAGCAAGATGCAGGAGTTTATCTTATAATTGTTACATCTGTAGATATAAATATAGAATTGTTGAATGTTAGAGGTCAGGAGTTCTACTTATCATGAGATCTTGCTTCTTTATAATAAGATGAAAAACAAGTTTCCCAGGTCATATGAGGGTTTGGGAACAGAATTGCATATAAAATCTACAATGTAGAATCTAGATTATCCTTATTTTACAATTCTAAAAGCATCCTAATGTCTATATGTTAGCCTTATAAAAAAATAAAATAGATGTGAGTACCAGTATTTTCTGATGCACTATTCAGAGAAGTCATGATTTCAATAACCTGGTTGTATTTTCACAGCAACAGGCTGCCTCAAATGAGAGGTGGAATATTAGGACTTTGAACTTTAGGCTTTTGGAGAATCAAAATGTCAGTATTAAAATTGCTTATTTCCTCCAATTCACATTTCAATTATATCAAACACTTGGAACTTAAGGATTGTAGGAGTCAAAACTGACTAAAGTTTCTTCTAATACAGCTGCCAGAGAGAGGGCTAGGGAATATTAGGGATCAGTTTTGAGATTCACCTTCTTCACCCTTATTCCAAAAATTAATTAGCCAGTAAATCTGCTGAATTGATGTGATGAAACTCAAGAGTTTGGGGCCAACTTGACTCTGCCTTTTGGAAAGAGTCCCTAAGGTTAAGCAATGTCAGAAGTAGATACATTTAACTTTAACTTTTCTCTTACCCCCAGAAACAAGCCTAACGACTTAGAATTCATGCAATGTGCTTAATAATGGTGCATGTGTATAAAACTATCACCTGTCAGGGAAGACCTTGTAATTAAATTAGTAGAAGTGACTGAGTTTGTGGAACTAACATTTAAATAATTTCTGTGTGCAAGGTCTGTCAACCTCAGCACACAGCTTGGGCAGCTTGCCTATTGGTCTTTGACCTAGGAGGGCAGCATAAAAATTACCTCATCATTCAAAGAAAAATCTGATTGACCTATCCATTTAGGTTGGCAGACTCCTGCCTTGGAATTAACCATGGATATCATTTCTAGATGAGTTTTGACTGGGAAAGTACCTTTAACTCGCATTTTTTCACACCACATTTAAATTTTCTTGGGCAAAGTTATTCAGAATATATGCATAACAAAATTTTCAAGAGACTAAGCACTGCTATAGGCCTGTGACACTCAGTTTTCTAACAGAAAAACAGAAATTAGCAACTCACACTTCACTTACTTCTCCCAATGTATATTATAACTGACTAGAGGCCCAGTGCACAAAAATTTTTGCACTCGGGGGGGTGGGGTCCCTCAGCCTGGCCTGTGCCCTCTTGCAGTCTGGGACCCCTCGGGGGATGACCACCTGCTGGCTTAGGCCTGCTTCCTGGGGGATTGGGCCTAAGATGGCAATCAGACATCCCTCTGGCAGCCCGGCAGCCCTCGGGGGATGTCCACTTGCCAGTGGGGAGCAGACCTATGCTGCATTCAGACATCCTTAGCACTGCTGAGGAGGCAGGAGAGGCTCCCACCACCACCGCTGTACTGGCAGCCATCAGTCTGGCTTGTGGCTGAGCAGAGCTCCCCCATGTGGAAGAGCACTGACCACCAGAGGGCAGCTCCTGCATTGAGCATCTGCCCCCTGGTGGTCAGTGTGTGTCATAGTGACCAGTCATTCCCAGTCTTTCTGCTATTAGGGTCAGTTTGCATATTACCCTTTTACTATATAGGATAGAGGCCTGGTGCATGGGTGGGGGCTGGCTGGTTTGCCCTGAAGGGTGTCCTGGATCAGGGTGGGGGTCCCGCTTGGGTGCCTGGCCAGCCTGGGTGAGGGGCTGATGGCTGTTTGCAGCTGGTCACAACCCCTTCAGGGTGGGGGTCCCCACTGGGGTGCCTGGCCAGCCTGGGTGAGGGGCTGATGGCTGTTTTCAGGCTGGCCACACCCCCTTTAGGGTGGGGGTCCCCACTGGGGTGCCTGGCCAGTCTGGGTGAGGGGCTGAGGGCCGTTTTCAGGCTGGCCGGCGACTGAAGCTCCCAGCCTCTCCTTTTTTTCTTTTTTCTTTTTTTATTCTGGAATTTATTTACTTTCTATAATTGAAACTTTGTTGCGGTCCTGCTCGCTCCAGCTCTGAGGCCACGGCTGGCTGAAAGCAGGTATCTGGGGTTTGTTTAACTTCTATAATTGAAACTTTGTTGCTTTCAGAGCTGTTGCTTTCGGAGCTCAGAGCCGGGCCGGGCGGGCGGAGAACCTTGGCTTCCTCCATCACAGGAGCAAGCAAGCCTCCTGCTCGCTTCAGCTGCATGGTTACCGGCCGCCATCTTGGTTGGTGGTTAATTTGCATATCACCCTGATTAGCCAATGGGAAGCATAGCAAAGGTATGGTTAATTACGCTTTTTGTCTTTTATTAGATAGGATTAGGTTCTCTGGTGTGAATGGGTCCTGGATGCACCTTCAATTGTATCATCTGTAGTGATCACAATCAGGCTCCACATCATCATCACTGGCAGCATGCATATTTGTATTAGGACATGTGGCTATTCCATTGTGCAGCAAGGTCAGCAGTATTGCTCACTTTCTGGTTATCAACATGCATTATTGTTGAGATGTGGGCTGGCAAGTTCAATATGGCTGGCAGGACTCAACCCAGACAGCAAGTTCATGGACAGTTTATCTTCTCCTCTGGTTCATCCTGAAACTTTTATGACAGCCAATATTCACCAAATATACTATTGATCACATTTCATACTTGCAGGGGGATCTGCAGATGTTTCAATGTTTGGTTTCTTTTTGGTGAGGAAACTAGAGTAGCCGTAATTATAATACCTCCATTTTTTTCTTGAGTTTTTTTAAAATATGTTTTTATTGATTTCAGAGAGGAAGAGAGAGAGAGAGAGAAAGAGAAAGAGAGAGAGAGAGAGAGAGAGAGAGAGAGAGAGAGAGAGAGAGAGAGAAACATCAATGATGAGAGAGAATCATTGATCGGCTGCCTCCTGCACGACCTGTATTGGGGATCTATCCTACAACCTGGGCATGAGCCCTTGACTGGAATCCAACCCAGAACCCTTCAGTCCACAGGCCAACACTCTATCCACTGAGCCAAACCAGCCAGGGCTCTTGAGTGTTTTGATTTCAGAGACTGACCCCATATGTAAATGTAGAACTAGATTGACTACTTAGGCTGTTATAAGTCATATAATTTATTCTTTAGCAGAAATTCTTAAGTGTCCTGGGTAATCCATTAATGCAATACCCAGAAACAACTTCCTGGGTAAATCATAGGGGATTTAAATCCACAGGGAATAAGTGTAACCAACTTTATTGTTTTTTCCTTGTCTACCAATCCAGTTAAATACCATCCCAGCATGGCCAAACAGTGGATTTGCTGAGACTGGGGCACTGTACAAGAACTTATAAATCTAGTTTTATCAGTTTCCCTGACTCTGACACCTCAGGCCAACCAAAAGAGGTGACTTCCCATATCTGCAATACCACATGCACTTCTTCATTGAGGAAGATAAAGGAAGAAGTGGATGTAATTATAGTATTCTTGGAAAGATTGGAAATTTGTTGGGGTTTGACCATGAAAACTTGGCCATTATACCAAAGATTTATGATTTTTTGTACATGTGCTTGTTATTTCTCCCCCAACATTTATAGATCTTCATTATGTAGGATTTCTAGGAAATAGATTTATTATGGAGCAAGAGGGAAACATTATGTGTAAGATATTATAGGGTAAAGGATGGTGGAGCCTAAAGGCCTGCATTTACACTAACCAACACTGTGACTCAGTACAAAGCCTTTTACCTCAGGATACCCCAGTTTACCCAACTGACAAATGTTTTGGCTGGACAGTATTTATAGTCATTGATGTCTTTGAAAATATAATTTTATGCTATACCTGTGTTTTTAAAACAGCTTATTTTATAATTTCTTTCATGGGTATATTAATGATGCTTTTTAAGGGCTTACATAATGGTGTTTATTTAAAAAGTGGCTTTGCAAAAAATATAAAACACAGTATAGTATTAGTAGGTGACGTATTGTACCATCCAGAACCTCCTTCAGGAATGAAGGGCATATTGTTTCAGCTGCTGGGTGTGCTATCAACTTCTAGCTCACAGTTATCAACCAGTTATCTTCACAATTGGCTCGGTTGAGAAGAGACATCTTCCCCAAAGTCATATCCCCTTGGCATGAAGATGTAAAGGCTCAGCTTCCCAACTCTAATTCTTAAGAACTGTGGAAGGCCATTGTGATTTTAAGTTCCCCATATGATTGGCTAAGGCCTTCCTTGTGACTGCATCACAATCCAACATCTTCCTCTGCCAAATTTTGCTTCCTTCTGTTCTGCAGAAGCTGGCTCAGGAGCACTCCCTAATAAGCCTTCTCCATGCTGATCTCCAGCTTAGAATCTACTTCCCTACTTGCCCAACCTGCAGCAGCCAGCATCTAATTACAGTGGTTCTCAACCTTCCTAATGCCGTGACCCTTTAACACAGTTCATCATATTGTGGTGACCCCCAGCCATAAAATTATTTTCATTGCTACTTCATAACTGTAATTTTGCTACTGTTATGAATCGTAATGTAAATATCTGATGTGCAGGATGTATTTTCATTGTTACAAATTGAACATAATTAAAGCATAGTGATTAATCACAAAAACAATATGTAATTATATATGTGTTTTCCGATGATCTTAGGTGACCCCTGTGAAAGGGTCGTTCGACCCCCAAAGGGGTCGCGACCCACAGGTTGAGAACCACTGATCTAATACCTCTCCTTTGTTACTGGGTCATGCATTACTCATCTAAGTTTCTAGGACAGTGTTCTTTCTGATTTCCAATAATAAAATCCCTTTGTGCTGTAGGAGTAGTTTTTTGATGTTTCTGGTGTGTCTTCCTCTTATGCAGCATAAACCTTAGTAAAATAGCTTATCTACACTTTGCAGATTCATTAAATGCATTAGCCATCCAAAGAAGTTGAACTTGTTATTTATGGCTTCCTCAGATAAATGTATTTTTAAAAATCCAATGTTTGTAAATAATCTGAGTTCACTGGAAGGAGTCTGACAGACTATTTAACAGGACATTGAATGTTGTGAAGAGATGGCATTATTTCAATTGCTTGATGTTTTAGCCATCCTTTTGAAGTCTCTTTATTCATGGAAACAGTATAATTTTATGCATGTTATATTTTATCTTCAAAAAGCACATCTTTAAATAGAAAACATTGCAATTGTACTATTTTTAGTTCAAAAAGAAAAGCTCAAGTTTGGATATGAAAATAAACATAGTGGTAGACATTTCTGACTAAATTTAGCTTACACTCTTCAACATTAAATAAAAAGTATGTAATCAAGAACTACAAAAGGATGGACTATAAATAGCAGAGGTATTTTCTCATTGATGATATTTGAGGAACACTTCCGCATATATTTAACTAATTGGTCTCTCAATATGAGAAAAATAAAAAATGGATCATTGAGACATTCATTGAGGAAAACAACAGAGAAGTACTTCTATAGATAATATTTACTTAACATTTTAATTTTAATGCAAACTGAGGATTAATTACTTAAACCAGGGGTAGTTTGACTTTGATGTGGACACTAATATTGAGGCAGTTTCATCCTCCACACATACCTTTTTATTACCAGAAGTCTTATATGATATTCTGGAAACCACACCAGGGTCCCTGGATAATCAAGGCCAATAGGAGCACAGAGGCCTTGTCAATACACCAGAATGGCCAAGGCCGCTCTGAGCATGAGCCAAATCAGGGTGCCCAAGGCCAATCCACGGTATGCTGTGCCCTTCTGTAACCCAAATGATTGATGTCACTGTTGGCAGCTAGTCTTCTTTGTTTTTGGGGTAATATACAGGTTACTGACCAAAAGTGTGTGTAGAAGTCTGCTAGGGAGTGTGCTGGGGAGAGCAGAGGCTAGAGACTCTAAGAGAGGTGTCAGGCACAGAGAATGTAGCTCCTATGTGTGCAGGAGAGAGGAGAGCTCAGACGGAGCTGAGAGCCTTACTGCTACGATGTAAGGCTGAGTTCATTAGAGAGCTCAGATATAGCAACCATATTATCAGCCAGTGTGCTGGGCAGGGTTAGGGTTAGGATTAGGGTTAGGAGAAGCTGCTGAGCCAGAGAGCTGTAGATACCGCTATGATGTGAGGCAGTAAGTCTAGAAGGCAGCGTGAGGCTGCTCAGATAATAGCTGTGGGTACAGAGACTGATGCTGCTCTGTGGGAAAGATAATGTATTTACCAGCCGGTGTCTGGCTGTCTGCCTGTATAGACTTTGTTGTAAAGGATTGTCTTGTCTGATGGCCATGTGGCCACTGGCTTCTGCAATAAAGACTCCTTCTTATACACCCACAACCTCTTATGGCTTCTCCATCTAAGACCCGGCATCCAAGAAGGTCCAGCCCAAACAGAGGGGCTCAGACCCGACACCTGTAATTAGTGAGCAGAGTATAAAGGAGGAACTTGGACTAAGTTCCCAACAGTTAGTACAATGGGCAGGGTTCAAGGAAGAACCAGCCCTGGCGTAGTCAGGAAGAATTTAGGAGAATATGTGGACTCAGAATAACTCAGCGCAGCAGTGCTGAGCGCTCCTGCTGGCTCTGACACGGGTCTGTTTATCTCAGTGGTCTAGAGATCAGGACCTAGAATGGAACTGATGAGTTGCAGAGTAACATAAGGAGCAGAGAAGCAGAAATGTGACCCACTTCATGGACATGTACATTGTTTTGTTGCATTGAAATTTTTCATAGAAAATAAGTTTCCTGCATCCCTTCCTAGGCTTCAGGAGCATATGAAAACCTGTTATGAACCCAATAAGGAAAGAAATCACTCGGACATTAACAGGAGAGGATAATGGAAATAACGTGCATTGTCTGTGTGTTTCTGGCACAGTTCTAGCTGCTTTATTGAGCACACTTAACAGGGAAGTTAGTCACCCAGCCAAAATCGCATCGTTAAGAAAAGGAGGAGTCAGGACTCAAAGCAAAGTCAATGAGACTCAAAAGCCCATACAGATTCTTTCCACTTCACCAGCAGGAGTGATCGTGTGTGTGTGTCTGTGCACTAACCTGGGCTCTTAGGATCCCTGTCCTCCCTTTCCTCCTCTTCTTTCTCCTCTTCATCCTTCGCCTCCTTCTCTCCTCCTCCCCATCGCCCCTCTTCTTCTTTCCTATCTCTAACAGTGACCTCTCCCCCTTCCTCTTTTTCTCTGATGCTTCTCATCCTCCTTGTTTTCCTCCTCGTCCATATCTTTCTCCTTCTTTTTATATATTTGATTTGTTTGTTTCTTTAATGAGGACTTGGGATCTTAGCTATGATTTACAAGGCAATTTGATGTAAGAAAATGTAAATATTAATAACTAAAGTTGTAATGATAGCGCTATGAAACAATTAGCTTTAACTCCTCTCTTCTTTAAATGGTAAATAATCAAATTACAGAAGATTTTTAAAATCACAACGAGCAAAGGACTTTTTAAATTGCAGTGAATTTATCATGTAGGCTAAGTGTGTTTGTACAAAACAAACCCATTTGTAATAGTTATTAACCACATTCTGAGATGAATGTGTTATGAAAACGTGCAGTTTTAAAGGGACTTGAGATTATTTTTGATAATTCAAAAATAAATCAGATGCATCTAATTGGTTGTCAGTGGTTGTCAACTGGGTTGACTTTCTCCCCTATGGGACATTTGCCAATGTCTAGGGACATTTTTTGATTGCCACAACTGGAGGAGGTGCCTATGACATCCAATGACTAGAATCTGAGGATATTGATGAACACTCTGCAATGTACAGGACAACCCAAAAATTTTCCAGCCCAAAATTCTAATAGTGGCACTATTGAGAAACCTTGGTTTAGGTAATGTGAAAATTAAAAAAAAAAAAATGGGACCAATCATTCTCTTGCCAGATGTCACAGAGTAAAAAAGCATACGACATTTTTCTGCCTCAAACATTTCTATGTTTATTCAAAAATTTGATATTTTATTTATCATGCATTTTTGCATTCATATTTATTTTAAAAACATTTCATCACAATACTGTTCATTTCAACTATTGAATTTTGTGACCAGGGCATATGCCCCCTCTTCCCCAATCCCTGGCTCTGTTAAAGATATAAAAAGGAGATATAATATAGCATGGTGGTAAAGAATATGGCTCTAGAGTCTAAATGTTTGGGTCAAAATCATAGTTTTACCACTTTCTAACTCTATGTCCCTGGCACTTTACTTTCTTTCTCATCTGTAAAATGGAGAAAGTAGTACCCATGGCACATGGTTGGCTCAAGGGGTACATTTGTCCTTTGGAAAACAACTTGGCATAGAGTCAACCCACCACAAGCACTGGCTATTAAAACTCAGCACTGCACTGGGTGCACATTCTGATGTCAAGAGGATGGGTGAAGGAGAATGACTCTTTGTTGGTTGGTCAAGATTTTTAAGGAATGGTACTATCTAGCCCATCCTCTTTTTCTCTGCCTATTTCTAAGTTAAAGGCAACACACAGGTCTTTTTCCTTTTCCTTTTTCATTTTTTGTGGTCTTATTTCATGTGGCTGCAGAGGCAGTAACTTCTATTTGCCTAGAACAAGAGTTGTTTTTCCCTTCGACTACAATGACTTAAATTTGAATATTAACAAAACATTAAAGACAAAAACTTAGTTAATAACTTGTAACATAGAGTAGAAAATTTAAAAAAAACTAATTAAAATTAAGGTTATAAATAGCTGAGTCTAAATTAAGTGAGTCTGGTATACATATAAATTTTAGTTACAATACCATCCTGGTCATTGCCACCTGGTATTAAACAAACAAACAAACAAACAAAAAACAAATAACGGTATTTCCAGGTTTCACTGTGGTTAGCTGTGGCCACGAGATAAGTAGTGCTGACCACAGTGGGAACATATGAAAGTATGTAAAATTTCAGCAAAACTATTCATAGATTTAAATTATTTGGGAAGGAGATATTTTTGCTCTAGCTTTCATCTTGCATCTGGTGTGCAATGCCAAAGTGATGGCGGGAGTTCTGGCAGACACTTTAAAACATGGGAAAACCTTAGGAATAGCAGACATGTGTTAGAATACTGAAGTTGAAAAGAGACATCAGGATCCCTGATGACAGCACAAAGCTGCCACATTGGCCCTAACCACCCACCTTTGAACCGCTTTTAAGTAGGAGAGAAAATAATAACCTCTTATTTCCTGGAGCCTCAATATTTATGTCTGTTACAGCCAAAACTCATCCTGATGGTAAAATTGCCTTTCCATGTGGCATTTTGGAGCCTTGAAGAGTTAACCAGTTTTCCCTCACTACACCTACTGTCCCCAGGATTTGTATGTGTATCAAACTTTCTTAATTTAGAAACAGTTTTTTAGACCAAAATTTCCATATTTTTTCTTATTTTCCACTTGTATTTCAAATTATTGACTTGGCTTTCAGCTTTAACATTCTGTAGCTCAAAAGTTTGCTACTTGTATGTTCAGATAAGCTGCCCACACTTTTGTTGACTCTCCAGAAAGAGTGTTTGCTTAACAATGAAACATATTTTGCTTTCCATATGTAACTTCTCTGACTATAAATTGGAAAGTTGGATGTCCTTGGCGTTGCAAGCTCCTTGGGAACCATTATTCTCTAACCTTATTTGATTGAGGCTATTTTTGGATGCAAGAAAGGGCATATTTGTGCTTTATAACTTAAGTTGTGTAGCTTGTTTTCAGCTACAGTTGCCATTGTAAATCACTGAAAATTTCCAACAAGAGAAGATGTTTTAATATAAATAATAAAGAAGTTAAATTGCAAATGGGTAAAATCAAAATGTCAATCAGGTGACAGAAAAGCCTTCTGTGGGGAGTTTATGCTTATCATGTATGAATCTGTACTGCATAACCCTTCTAAGGTAGGGAGGAGGACAAAAGAGAATGGATGAATAAATGAATACATTATTATTTCTTTCACTTCTCCCTTTCCTCTTAATGCTTGAAAAAGTTTAAAAGTCTAATGGTAGAATATTTGAAGAAGTGACTGATGGAAGTTGTGTATAAAACCCCAGTTCCCTCGCCCATCGAGTGGGATAAATTTAAGATGCATCTTTACAGTTTCTCCCAGAGTTCCCCAATGTGATTAAGCTCAATACAAAACTTGTGCTGGCTTAGTAGTATACAATTTTAATAAAAGATGCTTATCTCTTGCTATATAAGTCTAGCATTAACCAATTTCAGGCAATGTACTGACAATCACTAGCATCATTAGAAAGAAGCTCGAGTGAGTCCAACTGATTGCCTCAATCATGGACCTCCACAATAATCTATCACATATTAGTATATCACCTGCCCTCCAGCTGCTTGTCAGGGAGTAAATTCTGAAGTGCTAGAGTGAAAGGCACTATATTTGTAGTAATTCCTGAAATTATGCACTTACTCAATATTGAACAAATGTTCACATGGCTGCTGAGAGTCAGATGCTTTGCTGGGAGCTGAGGGTACAGTGCTGTGTTTTTTGTTGTCATTGTTGTTTTTTCTTATGAAGCTTATAGCCTAGAATGATATAAATGGCTTAGTTATAATATGAGTTAAGTTCTAAGTAGAAAAAATGTCACACAATGTATACTTATTGCCCATGTATTCCCTTTGCAACAAAATTCACTCTGAATCAAGCCATCCTCCCAAAGAGAACTCTAATAAACTGTCCCTGGGTAAAATGATTTTCAGTGAACTGTGCTTTGTTGTAATGTGTGGAGAGCGGTTACAGAGTTTGGCCAGGTTCAAGCCTTGGGCTGACTTGTGGCAAAGCCACATACAAGTCCCAGCTTGGAGGGCAAGGCTCTCCCAGCACAGTTATAGCCAAAAGGCTATGGTTGTAAGCTTGACCTTATAGTCCGACCCTGCAGTCCCAGGTAGCTAAGGGATGTGGGCTGCAGGGGATGTAGCAAGTGCTGCCTAAACAAAGCTAGATAGAGTTCAGAGAATGGCAACAACAGGAAAGAAGGAGATTTGAAACTCGCAAGAACATTGTAAACATCTTGTCCTTGTTTTGCTTTGTGTGATCTGACTATAAAATAAAGCTTCAGCTTACAGGCTGTGTCACTGTTTCCTCATCCAGGCAGTGATCCACCTGGCCCCAACTGAATTAAAGACCTGAATTATATAGTAACCCACTTAAAATGCCATCTTGGTTCTGGGTTATGTGACACGGCCTTTCTCTAGCCTTTCAGGATAAGAAGAAATTACCTCATAATTAAGAATAATCACAGCAATAGAAACATTCTGCCTTTATATACACTCCTGTACCATAACAATTCGAGTTGATATTAAATTAATACCTAAAACAAGCTGGGGGGGGGGGTGATGAACTGATAGAGGACATTACTAGTTGACTATAAACGTGTGTATGTGTTTTTAAATATATTTTTATTGATTTCAGGGAAGAAGGGAGAAAGAGATAGAAACATCAATGACAAGAGAGAATCATTGATTGGCTGCCTCCTGCATGCCCCACACTAGGGATTGAGCCTACAACCTGCATGTGCCCTGACCTGGAATCAAACTGTGATCTCCTGGTTCATAGGTTGACACTCAACCACTGAGCCATATCAGAGGGATGAATGTGTTTAATTCAAGTTGAAAATGGATTTTCCTGGGAATTCAGTTTCTTGGTGGGCCTGTTTGGTAACAGGCAAGTCTGGCCATTTATTCTCTATTCTGAAATGATGAGGGATTTTATTCTCCAAGGCTATCATTCCAGTACTTTCCAGAGGCAAGTAATTGAATTTCCACAAGCCTAGTACTGAAAGAGCCAAGCTCAACAACATCCTTTCTTGGCTTCTTTTCTGCTGAATAAGGCCCACTGAGAATAACTAGATTGTAGTTTATTATGTTGTCCTGATTATAAATCAGTGCAATTTACAAATGTTTTGCATTTGAAACCTGGAGTTGTTTTAGGCTCATTTGCTGACATATGTGATTTTGCTAGAAAGGGCCAGGATCAAATGACATCCACCATCTGTGGAGGGCATTATGTCTAGCACTAAGAACTGGAAACAGGAGGGGTTTGCAAAGCGAATTGAACCTATTTGAGTCCAAACCAAAAGCATTTATTCCTACAAAATACATCTAAAATCATTCAGTTTAGAATTATATCTATTCTTGCAGTTAAAATATTTTTATAATGTGAATGTTAATGTCAATGTTTAAAGCATGAGGAATATTAAGAACAAAGTTAGGCTATCAGGGTAGATTTCTGTATGAAAGAAATGATTACAAATTATAAAATAACCAAATTTTTAAAAAATTATCTTTAGCTCCCAAAGTAACCCTTCCTTATTATCATGTATAAAACTTTAAGTTGCATATTTCCATCAAAACCTATCAAACATGATCTTCTCTTATATTTCTTTTTGTGAATGTAAGTTAAGGTCCGTAACTTTCCCAATGTTCAATCTTGTTTTCAAATTTAAAATAAAAGGATTGGACCCAGGGTATTTTATGGGAAGGGGTGGTGAAGATGGGAAGGCAGAGAAGGATAGGATTGCTTGAAATCTCTTCTCATTGTGGAAATAATCCATTATGTATATATCAGGCCATTTGTTTTTAGGAAACTAATTTGTTGGCAAAGCAAGGTGGGTGCCTCATTATATGGCTGTCACTCTCATAGTTGTGTGTACATACCAGTAGAATGTGACAGAAGTGTAGGTGGAATTCAGGCCATTCAGAATAATTATGAACAATATTTTAAATCATAAAGCTCACTCTTGGTGTTGAAAAGACTTATCTTTCATTTACTTATTTAGTTGGCAAGTATTAAATAAATGTCCTTATATCAGGCACTGCTATCAAACTTGGTTCTAAAGTGATGAATAATCAATAAAAGAGACAAAGCCCTTATTGTGATGACTGTTACATTCTCATGGGGAAAACAAAAAATTAACAAATAAATCTCTAAGTCAGATGGTGGTAAATGCCACAAATAAAAAACAACCAGTGTAAGGGGATAGGATTTAGAGTGCATACTAGGCTATCAGGTAAAGACTCACTGAGGAGGTAACATTTGACCAGGACTTGAACAGTTAATAGGGAACAGTTGACGCAAATAAAAGAGGAAAATCAGAACAGCCAGTGCAAAGGCTGTAAGGCCGGAGTGGACTAAGTGTATTTGAAGGCAAATAGTCTAGTGCAGTTGTATTAAGGGAAAGACTGGTAAGAAAGGATACTACATAGGTAGCACTAGGCCTTATGGGCCAAAAGAAAGACTGATTATTTTTATTGTGGTACAAAACATAACGAAATTTACCATATTGACCATAGATGGTACACATGTACAGTTTAAATGTATAGATCACTAGTATTAACTATATTTACATTGTTGTAAAACAGATCTTCAGAACTATTTTCTCTTGCAAATCTTAAATTCTAGAACCATTAAACAATTCCTTCTTCCTGCCTCCTTTCCCCAGGCCCTGGTAAAAATCATTCTACTTTTCATTTCTATGAATTGGACATCTTTAGATGCCTCATATAAGTAAAATCATATGGTATTTGTCTTTTTGTGACTGGCTTATTTAAGTTAATATAATGTCCTCAAGTTTATCAATGTTGTAGCATACAACAGAATTTCCTTCCTTTTTAAGAATAAATAATATTCCATTTTATGTATATACTACACTACATTTTGTTTATCCATTTATCAGTCTATAGACATAAAATCTTAGAATTATTCTTGACTTCTCTTTTCGTATCACATCTTTTATCTATCTATATTTTGTAGGCATTTTAAAACATTTATTGTGTGAATATTACAGTTTTTGCTAAGTTCCTTTTTCCATTCAAAACTGTCCTTTCAGCCTTCAAAACAACTCTTCTCTGGTCTGATTTTGCACTGTTGTTGCCATGGTGTCTTCATTATACTCAGTTCCATTATTGGCATTCATCACAGCTAAAATAAATTATCATTTGAATCACTTTTCCTTTATACTTTTAAATACAAATAGTTTCTAGCACAGAAAATATCTTAGAATAAGTATGTTTGTGTGTGTGTGTGTGTGTGTGTGTGTATGTGTATTTAGTTAAATGGATACTGAGTATTTGTATCCTTTGCTTTTATACTTTTTTTCTAATTTACAGCTAGCTCTCTAAGTAATGGAATAAACTCTTCTCATAAAACCTCAATAACATAAAGAGAAAGAATGCTTTTTATGACAATAGCATTATCACTGGGAATACCAATTAATATGCAAATAAGCAACACAGAACAGAATATACATCATTTTATAAATAAAATATACAAGTATACCTGTAAGCAGCAAAGTATTGTGCAGATTAAATAACATCTTCATTGGTAGTGATACATACATTTATGGTAGTTGAAAAAAAGATAAATTTCAAGTTAGAGGATTAAAAGATCTCATGAGTAAAATGATATGGGAATGTACTTAATTTTTGAGGAGTAGAATTGAGAGAAAAAGCATTCTAGATAGAGGAACTACCTAATCAAAGGTGTGAAGGCAAGTGATTAAAGACAGGCATGTAAACTTGATTTCTCATGAGATAGTTTGACATAAAACATGAGTACTTTAGTAGTAAGTATTCTGTAGGGCAGTAATGGACTGAAAGCAGATAAGACAGTCTAGCTAAAGCTGCATGATATGCTAAGCAAGGGGGTTTGTTTCTGGCTCAGTGTACAGGTAGTGGGAAGATATGAAAGAATTTTGAGATGATGAGTAATACAATCCGAACTTTTCATCATGGGTGGGGTAGGGTGGATGATTTAGTGTCCTTGAAAAATGAGGAAGAACATTCCTGCTGACTGTGGAAGGAGACAAGTGGTCATTCAACAATCCCAGTAGTAGGTGACAAAATGCAAAAAGTGGTGAGTAGCAGTGAGGACAAACAGTGAAAGAAGGATGGATGGGAAATATTTTTTTTTTATGGAAACCGAGAGAATATTTAAAAATTTTTATTTTTTCCATCACCATTTATCCCATCTATACCCTCTTCCACTTGCACCCACCCCTCCCACTCACAATCACCATACTGTTGTTCATGTCCATGAGTTCTTTCTTTTTTTTCTTTTGTTCTCAATGCCACTTCTCCACCCCCCACCTCAACACACACACACACACCAGAGCTTTCTGCCTACTCTGAATGAGTCTGTCTCTATTTTGCTTGGTAGTTGGTTTTATACTTAAACACTTTGGGTAGCTGGGTGACCATGCAGAGAGAACAGTGGTTCTAGGAGAAGGTTCAGGTGCTAGAGATCATGGCAGAGACACACCATTAGGAGTTAGGAGGAATAGGGAAGAAGGAACAAGAAGTTGAGGAAGAAATTTGATAAATTGGATTTTAAACTCATAAGTTTTGGAGCTACGTGAGTCACAGAGAACAAGGGAAAACCATGGGAAATCTCATAGTGGCTGGATAAGAATGGGACTGCAACTACTGTTCAGGAAGGGTGAGATTTGGTATATTCAGTAGTGGTTGCAGGAAATACAATATACCAATAAAAATATTAAGCATCTGTTAGGTACTAGGGACTAGGCTAAACTATTCTATACAATTAAAAACAAGAACATATTCTTCAATATGGTAACACAAGGTAGTCACTATTAGCTTGATTTTTTTAAAGAACCAACAGACATTTTAAATAACTGGCCCAAGGATACATAGCCGGTAGGTAGTAAAATCAGGGTTAAGAGCCTGGTGCGTCTGACTTCAGAGGCCACTTGGATTAGTGGCAAATATGCTTTCCCTGAGTACTGTGTCTTTTTCATTTTCCCAGGGTTACCAGATCACCTCCCCGCCCCATGGAAAGTTTGGTTTGTATCACTTATTGTCTCAAAGTTCTTTCATATCTTCCCACCCCTGTCCACTGAACTCTATACAAATCCTTTTGCCTAGTGTATCATAGCATTAGCTGGATTGTCTTTCTATTCTTGTCTGCTTTTGATAATGCAGTTTTTGAAATTTTATTATAATGCTGAGAAACAACTTGGGATATGTGTAGCTCTAAACACCCAGAACTAATACAATTACATTGATCTGTAGCACATCAAAACCACAGGGCAAAGCACTATCCAAAGTAATTCCAGCTCCTTTTGCCAACTTAGCAGTAATTAGGTCTAGGGAGGCTCAGGAGTGAGTCCCCGTTCCAACTCTATCTAGAAGATGATACTTTCATGCCATGCTTCCAATTGTTTTGAAGATTGTTTTCATTATCATCCTAGGAAGGAGACTACGTAACCTTGTTTTACCCCCATTATTCTAACCAGAATAAATCTGGTTATTTATTTAAAGAAAAACAAACTAACAACTACCCCAAATGCTTTATTCCAAGAATACTTGACCTTTGTTTCTGAGCATGAACATGATGGCTGTAACAGATCTAGAAAAGTGAAAGGCAAAATGAGACAAAAGGCCCTGAAATAATGTTTGCCTACTTACTCAGAACAACATGCAGTTTCTTTTACTTTTTTTCCCCCTCCTTCTTCCCCCTTTTTTATAAACTGTTTTTTTGTTTTTGTTTTTTAACTTCTAAGTGGATATAAATATCGCCACTGTGCTACTGACCTATTTTCATCCCCTGGATATTTCTAAGTAAATCATGACACTTAAAACTCACATGCAACAGGGGGTAGGGGAGGCTGGGGGAAGGTCAATGGGGAAAAAAAAGGAGATATATGTACTAACATGTGTAATACTTTAAACAATAAAAAATAAAAAAATTAAAAAGAAAAAAAATAAAACACATTAAATTTTAAATGTTTTCAATATCAGCAATAAATAAAGATAACTTGATTTCTTTTTTTAAAAGCTGCCGCTTGGAAGAAGTTCGTTGGTATTACTGTTGAAAACCTCCCATGTGGATGTCTAAGGAAGACAAATGATGGAACTGATCAAAAATCTGCTTCTGCTTTGAAGGTGGGTGCATGGTGAGTGTCATCATTAGAATTATACCTGCAAAATGTACAGTATCTAACAACCATGTTTACTACTATTAAAATATTTACTAGTATGTAAGTTTGGGAAAAAATGAAAATGGCTTCTTTTTGGATGCATACTCTTTAAGGTCTCATATACAAGACTAATGGGGACCTATAAGGACATTGATGCCAATCAACATTATGGCATCACTCCACATGAACCTTTTAAATATATACTAACATGTGATTAGATTAAATAATTGCTTTTATCAGATACAAAGCACTGGGGAATCAAGCAATTTGTCTCTACGATATCGCTGGGTCAAGCTGTTCAAACCAAGAGACGAGTTATCATTTCTTTTTCTTCTTTTTGTTTTTTGTTTTTAGTCAGAGGGAGACATATGAGAATTTTTTTGTGTTTGTGTGTATTCTAAAACTATAAGTAGTATTTAGGATTTCCAACCCAAATATCCCATAGCCAACTTCTTGCAGTGTATTCACTTTTACAATATGGTCATCATAGGGCTGCCCCACCCCCCACCCCCACCACTCTGTATGCTGAAGATAATTCTATGTTTTTGCTTTTGAATGGAATTTTGCATACTGAAATTTAGGAAGAAACATTGGTGACAACTCAAATTAATTATTCTTTATAGATTGATTACGTGGATGGTTGTTTTAAAAATATCTTACAATTTGGCAGAATTTAAGATGAGGTGAGAATTAAGTTTTAAAAGCACCAAAAACTGGAAAAGAAATACTTATTCATAAATAAGTGTTAGAATATCAAACTCTTCAGAGAAAGAGGCCATTCAGAGTGGAAGAGAAGATTCTGATCACCAAGAAATAAATATAATGGCGATTCTTTTATTGGCTTGGAAGACGATAGAGATCTATTTCTTTCAGATCTTGTTTGCTCAGGAGTCTATGAACACATATGTAGAATTTTCAAATAAAGGATTCACAACATTCCAGCAAAAAGTATTCAAATATGACACAGTTTAGGTAAATGTTTATTGTATAGAAAGAACATGGGTTTTGGGATTAAAGAGACCTGGGTTGGAATCCTAATGCCACTATCTAGTCTGACCTAGCAGAAATATTCAGTTTTTTAATCTTATGAGAAAGAACATTATAATTCCAGATCACTGCCTTTAAGGGGATTAAATAAAACATATTATCAGAGCCGAAACCGGTTTGGCTCAGTGGCTAGAGCGTCGGCTTGCGGACTGAAAGGTCCCAGGTTCGATTCCGGTCAAGGGCATGTACCTGGGTTGCGGGCACATCCCCAGTAGGAGATGTGCAGGAGGCAGCTGATTGATGTTTCTCTCTCATCGATGTTTCTAACTCTTTATCTCTCTCCCTTCCTCTCTGTAAAAAATCAATAAAATATATTTAAAAAATAAAATAAAAAACCCCCATATTATCAGAGAATATATTCCAGTAAGACTGAAATATGTGTGGCGTGCACGCACACACACACACACACACACACACACACAGAGTTATCTTCATTTCTATGACCTCATTCCTCCCATCTCTTCTGCCTGAAGCATATTTTCCCATGTGAACAGGAAGGAGCTCATGGAGAGAGAAAGATTGAGTGCTCAGAAAGCAAACATATAATCCTATCTCAGTCTCTGGAGGGGCAGAAGGTATGAGATCTAGAGCAGGATAGGAGATACCCTGCAGGCTTAGGACAGGTTTCAGTCCTAGGCCACACTCATCTAGAGTCACATACCCGCTCCATCATTTATTGGCTATGTGACCTTGGGCAAGCTCCTTGATTTCTTGTGCTATTGGTTTTATCATTTGAAAAATGGGAAAAATAAGAGACTACTTAAGATAATCCTTGTTACTAAAGCACTTAAAAAATCTGGCCCCTTAGGCTTACTTAATTCCTATTAGTTGTTGCCACTATTATTGTTGTTGTTGTTGTTATTTTCTTCTATGTGAAGGAACTGAAATAGGAAAGGATGTCTCTGGATGCAAATAAAAGTGCTGATTTCTGATGGCTCCTATTTTACTCATGAGGCAGGAAGTAAGGCCATCCACTTTGCTTTCAGCGGAAGGCCAAAGGAAACGGTAGAAGGGTTGACCCTTACCAAAGCAGTCCGACTAAAATTCATTTACAAAGACAAAAACTATATGGGTGAACTTTGATTTTGTTTACCAATCCTCTCTCTCTCCAAAATAAATCTTAGATCTTTTTTAAACTAGTAAGCTACTTTTTAAAAAAATTACCTATTTGACAGAATCAACCATTTTTGTGCTAAAGTTTGATTCAAGCATAGAGAAAATAATTTATAAATCAGCATTAGCATCCATCCTGAAATATAGAAAAACTAGGGGCCCGGAGCACGAAATTCGTGCACTGGGTGTGTGTGTGTGTGGGGGGGGGGAGTGTCCCTCAGCCCAGCCTGCCCCCTCTCACATACTGGGAGCCCTCAGGCGTTGACCCCCATCACCCTTCAATCGCAGGATCGGCCCCTTGCCCAGGCCTGACGCCTCCGCCAGAGGCGTCAGGCTTGGACAGGGGACCCCCATCTCCCCCTGATCACTGGCTCTGGCCCCCGCCCAGGCCTGAGGCCTCTGGCCCAGGAATCATGCCTGGGCAGGGGACCCCCATCTCCCTCTGATCGCTTGCTCCATCCCCCGCCCAAGCCTGACGCCTCTGACCCAGGCTTCAGGCCTGGGCAAGGGGAACATCATATCCCCCCAATCCCCGGCTCCGCCCCCCACCCAGGCCTGATGCCTTGGCCAGAGGAGTTGACCCTCATCACCCTCCGATCACCAATCACCGGATCGGCCCCTTGACCAGGCCTGAGGCCTCTGGCAGAGGTGTCAGGCCTGGGCAGGGGACCCCCAGCTCCCCGTGGTTGCAGGCTCCGCCCCTGCCCAGGCCTAACACCTCTGGCCTAGGCGTCCGGCCCGGGCAGCGGGGAACCACAGCTGCAGCGGCCCCGCGATCATGGGCTCCGCTTTAGGCCCAGGCAAGGGGCCCCTAGCTCCTGGGACTGCCAGCTTCAACCGTGCCCAGCTCCCATCGCTGGCTCCACCCCTACTTCCTACTATCACTGGCCAGGGTGGAAAAGGCACCTGATTCTCTGATCATGGCTGGGGGGCAGGGCAAAGGCGGCCCCAGGGCCGCCTTTGCCCTGCCCCCCAGCTCTTAGCTCCCCACTGGGTTTCCGATCACTGTCAGTGGCAGGGGGCTTCTTCCTGCTTTCCCTTTTGCCTCCCTGCATTGTGCCTACATATGCAAATTAACCGCCATCTTGTTGGCAGTTAACTGCCAATCTTAGTTGGCAGTTAACTGCCAATCTTAGTTGGCAGTTAATTTGCATATAGCCCTGATTAGCCAATGAAAAGGGAATCGTCGTACGCCAATTACCATTTTTCTCTTTTATTAGATAGGATTCTATGATTGCAATTTTTTAAAGACACTTTTCATAGCCAATGCATAAATTCTCAAACATTCTTCTTTTAAAATCTCTATACATGACATACTACCCACTCTAGGGGGTTATATTTTTTTTAATTGAGTATTTAGTTTTACGACTTCCAAGTAGGACTTCAGAATTAACACTATGATATATTTTCAGAAAGATAAGCTTTAGAATCAAGCTAACACCAATTATTTTATTTAATAAAAGTTTAACATTATTACAGTTCAATCATACATACTCTGTCCACACCACCTTCCTGTGCTTCAACAATAGTGTTTCTTCAAGAATTTAGAATCTCTCTATACTTATTTAACTATGATCTTTGTCAATGGTTTTAGTAACTGGTTAAGGTGATACAGTTGGAAAATTACCTATTAAAAATGACCTGTAAAATCACTTTACCATAATGTACTGAACATTGAACTATTTTAGCTATATCATAGGATAAAAAGATTGAGAGTTGACAGAAAATCTATCATGAGAGCGTACTGGTCCTCGCCCTCTTGCTACCCTTGCAATTACAGATGTCCAATCCGAGGTAAAACAGGTCAGAGACAAAATTGTGTTGGCCATCATTTACCATGTGCTATAGAAGGTATTGAAACTTCATTAAGACAAGTATCAATATTTGGAAAGCCCTGGGTACAATTAGAGTGTAAGTTCTTTGAGGCCCACACTGTGTAATCATCAGTGGATCTCTAGTTTCTAGTACATGGCCTAACACACATAGACACATGACACTGGTGAATTAATGAATGACATATGAGAAGTTTAGAGACTTCTTATATCAACCTCTTTCCTACATACATCTTATTAGCAGGACTAATTAAAAAATGTATCATCTTGAGCTTCTATCGTCATTGCAAAGGCCCATCTGGGCTCATCATTGGCATTATCTTCATCAAACATCTTAAGTCACACAGCATATGTTTTGTAATTTATCACTTTAAAAAACAAAACTCTGTTAGGAAGTAACTGTGGTCCAGAAAATCTCATTAGTATAGTACAGCAAGTCCAATCCTCCCACCTAAATTTTTATCACTGCAAAAGAACAAACACATGCCCAACTCAAGAATAGATAGTATTTATCTGATCTAACTGTAATGTTGCACTTTTTATTATGGTACTAGAGGCCCAATGCACGAAATTCGTGCAAGAGTAGGCCTTCCTTCCCTCGGCTGCCGGCACCGGCTTCCCTCTGCCACCCGGGACCTGGGCTTCCCTCGCAGCCCTGGCTTAGTCCAGAAGATCGTCTGGTCTAATTAGCATATTATGCTTCTATTATTATTATAGATAACTTTGGAATAGTTCAGGTTACAGATACATGCAAATTTTGTTCAATAGAATCATTCAGAATAAGACTAAACTGCTCAGTCCTGAATTTTCAAATGTAAAAAAAAAAGAAAGAAGAGAATTGTGAGTGCCAAAGAGAAGACTTTTTAAAAAATGTATTCACAGCAACAATAATTCTGCACTGTCAAATATTTGAATATATAACTGTTTTATGGAGCCTTATCCTTTTAGGTATTAGAAAAATCTACTTATGGGCAATAACCTTAAATGTTGAATGACTTAATATTTTTAATATTTAACTTAACATCTGACAATCACTTTTCGCCTAACACATGGAATGGATTATCTCTACATCCTTCTCAAGTGTGCACCCTAAATGTATCTGACAGAAGGCAGGCTAGTCTGCCTGAAGCCAGCTGCAGTGAGATAGGAGCCATGCCAGAGCGTGGAGCTGAGGCTACTTGAGGCCTGTGGAAAGCAGTAAAATGACAGGTGACAAGGACATGTTCAACAGTCAGACTTCCCTCTTTTGAATGCTAACTTAGCTCACTCTGTAAACTTAACCTATGTTTTCATTTCTATCTGCAACCTGGGAAAGCAGGTTCCTCAAAGGGTTCTTATGGGACTCATTGACTTGATGCCTGAGGAGCCGGGCACACCTTGAAAACACAATAAATCCCACCTGCTATTATCTTGCCCCATAATTTCTGTTTGAGCAAAGGTGAGTGACATTAACCCTCTGGCAACATTTCCCAATCTATAAAAAGGGGCATTAATCACCTGTCTGTGTAGTGAGTACCAAAGGTATAGTGGAGAGTTCTATGTGCACCATGGCTAATACTCAGTAATTACTCTATTATTATTATTATTATTATTTATTATTATTATTATTATTATTATTATTTGAATGCCCAGAAATAAAGTTTTAACAGCTATTCATTTACCTTACTATTTGTTCAATCCACATATATCACCCTTGGTGTGTGTGTGTGCGGTGGGGTGGGGGGGCTTTCTAATAGTATATTTTGATAAATGAATTAGTGATACTATAATATTTACTAAACAGCTATTTATATTATACTAGAGGCCCGGTGCACAAAAATTAGTGCACTCGGGGGTCCCTCAGCACGGCCTGTGCCATCTTGCAGTCTGGGACCCCTTGGGGGATGACCAACGGCTGGCTTAGGCCCGCTCCCTGGGGGATTGGGCCTCAGCTGGCAGTCAGACATCCCTCTGGCAGCCTGGGAGCCCTTGGGGGATGTCCACTTGCCAATGGGGAGTAGGCCTAAGCTGCAGTCGGACATTCTTAGCGCTGCTGAGGAGGCAGGAGAGGCTCCCACCACTACCGCTGTACTGGCAGCCATCAGCCTGGCTTGTGGCTGAGCAGAGCTCCCCCTGTGGGAGCGCATTGACCATCAGGGGGAAGCTCCTGCATTGAATATCTGGCCCCTGGTGGTCAGTGTGTCATAGTGACAAGTCATTCACAGTCGTTCTGCTGTTAGGGTCAGTTTGCATATTACCCTTTTATTATATAGGAGTGCCTGGCCAGCCTGGGTGAGGGGCTGATGGCTGTTTGCAGGCTGGCCAAGCCCTCCAGCGGGGACCCTCACCCCATGAGGGTGTGGCCAGCCTGGGTGAGGGGCTGATGGCTATTTTCAGGCTGGCTACAACCCCAGCCACCCAAACTCCCAGTGAGGCTGGCTAGAAGCAGGTATCTGGGATTTATTTGTTTTCTATAATTGAAACTTTGTTGCCATGAGCAGAGGCCACAGCCGGCTCAAGGCTGGCGGGAAGCTTGGCTTCCTCCATCACCCGGGCAACCAAGCCTCTGACTTGCTCCAGCTCTGTGGCTGCTGGCTGCCATCTTGGTTGGGTTAATTTGCATATAGTCCCTCTGATTGGCTGCTGGGCGTGGCTTAGGGCATAGCGAAGATACGGTCAATTAGCATCTTTGTCTTTTATTAGTGTAGATTAACATATATACAACCACTTAACTGAAACACTGGATTTCTACTTTGATTTAAGTGCAGTTCTGCATGCTGGGGATATGGCAATGAATAATACTGATAGCTTTTCTACTACCATGGAAATGACTTTTAAGAAAGACAGGCAAAAAAAAATATTATGTCAAGTGAACAAAAATATGGGATCAGAGAGTGATAGGGGTTTGGTCAGGGAAAGCTCTGGCATTTGTGCAGAGATCTGAAGGAAATCATGAATAAGCCATGCAGAAGAAATAGCAAGTTCAGGTCAGAGGGGTACTTGCTTGGCATGTCAAATGGACAATAAAGGAAATGATGTGGCTGGAGAGGTGTGAACAAGAGGGTGAATAGTGGAGACGAGGAAAAAGAAAAAAAATAGGTGATTTTGTAGGGCATGATGAAATCTTTGTATTACACTCTGAGTGAGATGGCAGCCTTGGATGGTTTGAGTGGAAGACTAAGGTGATCTAACTTATATTTGAAAAGACTCACTGTCTCAGTGCATTCTGCCTGCCGTTACAAAAACACCATAGACAGAGTGACTTATAAAGAAACAGAAATGTATGTAGGCCGAAAAGTCCAAGGTCAAGCTGCAGGCATGATTAAGAGTCTAGTGGAGAGGGCTCACTTTCTGGTTCATAAACAGCTATGCCTCTGCTGTGCCCTCCATGATGGAAGGGGCAAGGGAGCTCTCTGGGGTCTCGTTTAAAAGGACGTGAATCCCATTCATGAGGACCATGCCCTCATGTGCTAATCTTTTCCCAGAGGCTCCACACCCCAAAACTGTTATATTGGGGATTAAGATTTAACATATTAATTTTGGTAGGACACAAATATTCAGTCTATACAACTCACTTTGGGTCCTATGTAGAGAATATATTGCAAGTGGAGCAGTAGTGGAAGGAGGAAGAATGGACAAGAGGTGAATATGAGTGTGTTGGTGAGAAAGTAGGGTCACTTAGATTAGAGAGAAGCAAGGGTGATGATGAGATGGTCACAATTCAGGAAATATTTAGAAGGTAGAGCTAAAAGGGTTATACTGATGGTTTGGAGATGAATGAGAAGAAAGAAAAATGACATCAAAAATGACACCAAGACTGTTGGCCAGAGCAACTGAGAATGAAGAATGGAGATGCCATTAAAGTGGGGAAGAGAAGATTTGGTAATAAAAATAAGAATTCAGCTTTGGACATGTCAAATTTGAGCTATTTGTTATAAATTCAAATAGAGATGACAGGTAGCAAATTTAAAAAGCAAGTTTTGGCCCTGACTGGTTTGGCTCAGTGGTTAGAGCGTCAGCCTGAAGACTAAAGTGTCCCAGGTTTGATTCCAGTCAAAAGCATGTACCTTGGTTGCAGGCACATCCCCAGTAGGGAGTGTGCAGGAGGCAGCTGATTGATGTTTCTCTCTCATCGATGTTTCTAACTATCCCTCTTCCTTCCTCTCTGTAAAAAATTAATAAAATATATATTTTAAAAAGCAAGTTTAGGGTTCACTAGAGAGGTCCAGATGAAGATACAAACTTTGGGGTCATCAGCATATAGGTGGTGTTTAAATCATGATACTATAATAGATCATCTGGGGAGTAAGAGAGAAGTGCAAGAGGGAACACCCTAGGACAGGCCCACATTTATGCCACTGGGGGAAAAATGTATAATATATGTTTTCCTTTCTCCTGTTAACATATACTAATTACTGATCAACCAATTTTTTTCCAAAGAAGTTCCTTGCACCATCTGCTTCAGAAATATCTGAGGTGCTTATTAGTAATGCAGATCTCCGACCCCACTGCACACTAACTGAATCAGAACCTCTGGGAATGGGCTGCAGAGTCTTCGTTTTAACAAGTTTCTCAGGGGAGTCTTATGTACCCTAAAGTTTGAGCATCACTGCTTCCAAAAAGATTTTTCTCATAGCACATGTAGAAGATGATACTATGTGTACAAAACATTGAGTAAATAGATAAAGTGCTGACATGGGCAGAAGGCATTGCCCTGCCCCCCCAGGCCACCCGGCCTCTGCACAGCCTGAGGGCTCAAAAAGTTGGTGTACCTATAATCAATTCAGGCCAAATGAGAGCACTTTTTTACAAAACTGTGATTATGTTTATACATTTATTCTAATAAATATCTAATTTAACATATTTGCATTAGCCCTGGCCACTGTGGCTCAGTTGGTTGGAGTGTCATCCTGTACACCAGAAGGTGGTAGGTTCAATTCCCAGTCAGGGCACATACCCAGGTTGCCAGTTCAATGTCTGGTGGGGAATGTTGGGAAGGCAGTTGATTGATGCAGCACTCTTACATCAATGTCTCTGCCTCTGTCTTTCTCCCTCCTTTCCTCCCCCTCTTCCTTCCTCTCTAAAATAAATACAAATAAGATATATTTGCACAAAGGGAAATAATATAAAAATATGTGGAAGTATAAAATATAGTCTAGAAATTCATGGTACTGAAGTCTAAGGAAAGTAAAAAAGCTTCTTTGATTTCCACATCACAAATGAGTTCTTTCTTGTTTTTCTCATATAGGCATTTAAGGACTAACGGGCTTGTTGAACAGCTGTTGTGGTTTGTTTTATGTGTTTAAGCTTAAGGTATTATTAAGATAACAGTTCTTAAAATACGTTCAGTGAAATCAGTGGTTCTCAACCTTCTGGCCCTTTAAATACAGATTATGTTGTGACCCCCAACCATAAAATCATTTTCTTTTCTACTTCATAACTGTAATTTTGTTACTGTTATGAATCGTAATGTAAATGTCTGATATGCAGGATGGTCTTAGGTGACCCCATGTGAAAGGGTTGTTCGACCCCCAAAGGGGTCACGACCCACAGGTTGAGAGCTGCAGTGGGTGTACTATTTGGCAAGGCCAATGAGGAATGGTCTAAGTATGGAGTTGCCACTGAAAGAAGAAGAAATAAAAGCAATGAAACTAGAGAAATTATAAGGAAAGGGAGCTAGACAAAAAAGTTTTATGTATATGTCTACATGATATTAAATATATACCTGATATACATATAATGGAAGAGAAATGAGAAAACCATGACCCTTATGGGAAGGGTTTTATAAATAATATAAAATCTACAAAAGCCCATAGGCATAGAAATTAGGATGAGATTTACCTTTCATATTGGGGTCTTTGGTGGCCACAATCAATAGCATCTCCATAATGAAGCAAAATTTCTTTTTTATTGTTGTTATTACTAATAGAAGCGAGGTTAGAATCATGGTTTTTAGGCTGTTAAGAAAGGTTTGCTAAACCTGAGCTCCAGAATTCTTTAGATTTAACCACTGAGTCAAGTCAGCACAGCCTCCAGAATATTCCCTGGAGAATATTCTTTTTTTTCCCCAGTAGTAGCAGCAAAACTAACACTCACTGAAGGCATCTTGCTCCCTGGAGGAATAAAGATAGAACAGACACAGTTTGTCCAGATATTTCTAAACAGAAACATTGCTCCAGCTAATGAAGCAGAAGCAGAGTAGGTAGAGGGTCAGAGAAAGGCAAAAGGATGTCAAAATTCCTCCTCTAGGAAACCTGTAGGAGGGGGAAAGTGTTTACTCTAACATTAGACTTCCAGGCCTAGTGACTGATGAAAGAAATGACCCCTGAAAGAGAACAAGAAGGCTTCAGTTACAGCATGCTAAAAAATTAAATGTCTGATTGCCTGGGCAAAGGCATGAGGGATCAAGTGGATGCTGTTAGGAACTGTATAATGAGCCAAGGTTTTGGTGTTATGGAAATGGAAAAGCATTTACCAAGTATTCTTAGGAATAAATAGGCAAAACCACAAAATTTAATGTCACGAAAAAGAAAATCATGAAAAAACTTTTGTTAGGTAGTTGTATTCTCAAAGAAATCAATAATGATATGTTAATAATATATCTTTAGAGGTTAAAATTGTAGCCTGATTATGGACAGTTCTCTCCCAGGCACACACACAACACACACACACACACACACACACACATTCACATACACTTATTTTACTGACCTAACTCCTCTGTACCCCATAAGGTAATCACTGTTATTCTTAATTCTGATAAAATTCTGGAAATTCTGGACGCTTACTAAGCATTAAATATGTAATTGATTGCTTGCAATAGTATTTGAATGGTTGATTTGAGGAGTTAAATGAAAAGAAGTAACAACTACTTAACTCACTATTTGAAATGCGTACACTCGTCTCCAGGAGCACCATTTTCTGTCTTTGGAGCTGTGCTGCCTATGTCAATTCTGTGACTTCCTCAAGCCTGTATTTACCCAATTTAAAAATGTACATAAATATTAAAACATGTGGCCCATCACTGGCTGGACCTCCCTCTCCCTTATCCCCACCTCTTCATCAGAACTCCCTCTTCAGTGTACGGTGTAGTAATAGTATTTTCATTCATAAGAATCAACACTAATAAAAGAGAAAAATGGTAATTGGCGTACGAGCTACCCTTTTCATTGGCTAATCAGAGCTATATGCAATTAACTGCCAACTAAGATTGGCAGTTAACTGCCAACTAAGATTGGCAGTTAACTGCCAACAAGATGGTGGTTAATTTGCATATGTAGGCACAATGCAGGGAGGCGAAAGGGAAAGTAGGAAGAAGCCCCCTGCCACTGACAGTGATCGGAAACCCAGGGGGGAGCTAAGAGCTGGGGGACAGGGCAAAGGCGGCCCTGGGGCCGCCTTTGCCCTGCCCCCCAGCCAGGATCAGAGAATCAGGCGCCTTTTCCGCCCTGGCCAGTGATAGCAGGAAGTAGGGGTGGAGCCAGCGATGGGAGCTGGGCACGGTCAAAGCTGGCAGTCCCAGGAGCTAGGGGGTCCCTTGCCTGGGCCTAAAGCGAAGCCCACGATCGCGGGGCCACTGCCACTGCAGGGCCCCACTGCCCGGGCCAGACGCCTCAGCCAGTGGCGTCAGGCCTGGGCAAAGGGCCGATCCTGTGATTGGAGGGTTATGGGGATTAATGCCTGAGGGCTCCCAGTATGTGAGAGGGGGCAGGCTGGGCTGAGGGACACTCCCCCCCGCCCCACACCCAGTGCACGAATTTCGTGCACCGGGCCCCTAGTCTATAATAATAATCTATAATAATAAAAGCATAATATGCTAATTAGACTGGACAGCTGAACAACCTTCCAGACATTATTCCAGACATCCTTCCAGGTGAAGCTGCAGTGGTGGGGGCCGAGGCAGAGGTGGTTAGGGGTGATGAGGCAGGCAGACGAGTGGTTAGCGGCAATCAGGCAGGCAGGCAAGTGGTTAGGGGTGATCAGGCAGGCAGGCAGAGGTTGCTAGGGGCAATCAGGCAGGCAAGGCAAGTGGTTAGGGGTGATGAGGCAGGCAGGCAGGTAAGCGTGTAGGAGTCAGTGGTCCCGGATTGCGAGAGGGATGTCTGACTGCCAGTTTAGGCCTGATCCCATAGGGCCTAAACCAGCAGTCGGACATCCCCTGAGGGGTCTCAGATTGTGAGAGGGTGCAGGATGGGCGGAGCCCCCCACCCTGCATGCACGAATTTTGTGCACTGGGCCTCTAGTTTTCAAATAATGACATAAGAAGTAACAAGTGATATCTGATTTCATAACTCTAACCTACCAGCTAATTTCATAAAAGTAAGATTCAATGTTGCTGAACTGAAGGATTGGTTGGATTAATTAGAATCTTAGATTAAATAAATGAATTATATTCAAAACTTTGGAATTATTTTAAAATGTAAATTCTGCAAGAACTCTGTAAGGAAGTTAATTTGTAGCAACATCTATTACCATATCATAAATCAATAAATTTGCACTCATGTAAATTTTAAGGAAAATATACTTTTGATGTTTGTTTTAAAAATGCCTGCATGCTGTTAGAAATATTAGATGGACTATGTGAGTTCTTCAAGGCTCATTTCTTTTTTAAAATATGTTTTTATTGATTTGAGAGAGAGAGAAAGGGAGAGGGAGAGAGTGATAGAAACATTGATGAGAGAGAAACAATATTGATCTGCTGCCTCCTGCATGCCCCCCAGCTGGGAATTGAGCCCTGGAAATCAAACCAGTGACCTCTTGGTGCATGGGATGATGCTCAACCACTGAACAACACCATCTGGGCAAGGCTCATTTCGTGAAGACAACAGTTCTCAAAGTGCAGTGCCCAGTTCAACAGCATGCCCTGAGAACTTAGAAGTATATAATAGGACCCTACCCTATACCTACTGAGTCAAGAACTCTGAGGGTTGGGATCCAGAAATCTGTTAAAACAGTTTCTCCAGTGACTGTGATGCAAGCTCAAGTTTGAGAACCATAGGTCTATGTGAATCCATGCTGTCTATTCCAAAATTCTCTCCCTAAATATGAGAAGCTGCAATTGAGTCTCAAAAAGTCAGATAATGCATCCCAGAAATTTATGACATAGAAGTAGTAAATTATGGCGGCATAATGAATGTCTTTTTTAGGAAAATGAATGTTTAAATGGCAATCTTGCCCTTTTCTAGTCCAGAGAATATGGGTTTGGAATTCACAAGCATATATAGGGGGAGTTAAAAGTAGGTTTAAATTTGTGAGTATGTGAAATAGAGTTTACTCTTGTATTACATTATTAATTATTGTATTACTTTCCATATAAACAACTTATTGAGCCCACAGTCGGGCATGTGCCCTGACCAGGACTCGATGGCTTCTATAAACTTATTTTGCCTCACCATGTATAATTCAGACTAAAAGATACTTATGTAATTTCCTAATTTATAGCAAGACAAAAAGGCCTAGTTATGTCTGTTGGAACCTACCCAATACAATTTTTATATATTGTTCATTTAGTAGAAATGATTCTCATTCCCCAATGATAAATTAGCTCACTCCTACTTTTTAGATGAATATTTTCAGGATTATCTTGCTTTGAATCCTTAGGACAGCCAAAGGAACTAGAAGAGGATGTTCCAAAAAAAGTAGTTTTAAGCTCTGCCTAAAGTATGTTGTGAAAAACATGCTCTTGGAGTAGATCAAAATACCACCTAGGTTGTCAGGCCCACAAAGATTCAACCAATTTATATAGCTTCCTGGGAATTAACTCAGCACCCCTTAAAAATCTATATATCCTATATAATAAAAGGGTAATATGCAAATTGACCCTAACAGCAGAACTACTGGGAATGACTGGTCACTATGACATACACTGACCACCAGGGGCCAGACGCTCAATGCAGGAGCTGTCCCTGGTGGTCAATGTACTCCCACATGGGGAGCTCTGCTCAGCCACAAGCCAGGCTGCCAGCTGCCAGCACAGTGGTGGTGGCGGGCAGGAGCCTCTCCAGCCTCCTCAGCAGCACTAAGGATGTCTGACTGCCAGCTTAGGCCCAATCCCCCGGGGAGTGGGTCTAAGTCAGCAGGTGGACATCCCCTGAGGGGTCCCAGACTGCAAGAGGGCATAGGCCAGGCTGAGGGATCCCCCCGAGTGCACAAAGTTTTGTGCACCGGGCCTCTAGTAGTATATAAAAGCCTAAGTGACTGGATGACCAGATAGTTGCTATGACACACACTGACCACCAAGGGGCAGATGCTCAACACACAGGACTGGACTCTCTCCTGTCTGGATCAGGCCTGTGGGGATCGGGCCGAATCCCTGGCTTTCCGACATCCCTCGAGGGGCTCCAGATTGTGAGAGGGCGCAGGCCAGGCTGAGGGACTTCACCAGTGCAGAAATTCGTGCACTGGACCTTTAATATATATATTGATTGATTTCAGAGAGGAAGGGAGAGAGAGAGATAGAAATATAAATAATCAGAGAGTATCATTGATCAGCTGCCTCCTGCACATTGCCTACTGGGGATCGAGCCTAACCCTAACCAAGAATTGAACTGTGGTCTCCTGGTTCATAGGTCAATGCTAAACCACTGAGCCATGCTGGCAGGGTACTCAGTACCCTTCCTAGAACTAATCTAATGGTGGTCTTTTTTCTTAATGATTTTTTTTTCTTAATAGTACTTTCTAATACAATGTATAGTAATTTAGTCAATCAGTTCTGTATTGTTCCCATACCTGGGATATTATGAACATTGCTTTGTTGCACACTCTTATACAGTACTGAGATCTTTGATGATATCATTCAATATGTGCCAAAAGGCATGTATACTTTATTACATACTAGAGGCCTGATGCATGAAATTCGTGCAAGAGTAGGCCTTCCTTTCCCCTGATGCCTGCACTGGCTTCCCTCTGGCCACTGGCAGGCACCTGGGACCCAGGCCTCCCTCCAGCTGCCAGCAGCTGGGACCCAGGCTTCCCTTGCAGAGGGAGGCCCTGCCCACCCACTGCAGCCCGCTTGGCCATGACCTGGGCCTCCCTCTTTGGGGCAATCGTGGAGCCCTCCAATTGATTGCCCTGTCGGCCAATGGCCTGGGCCTCTCTTTGCAGGGTGATCATGGGGCAACTGCCGGGCCCCCGACCAATCGCATCGCACCTGCCTTGGCAGGCCTGGCACCAGTGGGTGTCATAGTGTGGTCCTTTGGTCTAATTAGCATATTACACTTTTATTATTATAGATTGCTAAGTTGCCCCCTAGACCTCTATAACTAACTAAATGATTCAAATTTTAAGGTGTCTTATTTATGTGCTTGCTAACACTAGTTAATTAGTATGTATTATTATGCATAGTATATATTTTAAATGAAAATTTCTTTGATTACTAGTGAGGTTAGACTTTAAAAAAATTTACTAACCAATTGGATTTCCTCCTTTGTTATTTATTTTATTTGCCAATCTTTCTATTAGGTATTTATCTATCTTATTGATTTTAAGAGCTTTTCGTATATTAATGACCTTCATTCATTAATGATCTTAATGAATGACACACTGCAAATACTTCTTCAAATTATTCTTTTTTTATGTTTTCAATTAATTTTCCTAGAATAATTGAGATATAATTGATTTCATGTAAGTCTAAGGTACAGCATACTCATTTGATACATTTATATACTGCAAAAATGATTACCACTATAGCATTAGCTAACACCTCCATGCCATCATACATCTAAGTTATTCTTTGTTTTAACTTTATTTACAGTGTCTTTTATGTTTACATTGAAAATATGTCAGTCTTGCCTGGCTGGTGTAACTTAGTGGTTGAGCATCGACCCATGCACCAGGAAGCCACAGTTCGATTCCTGGTCAGCGCAAATGCCTGGGTTTCGGGCTTGATTCGCAGTGGGGGGCGTGCAGGAGGCAGCTGATTGATGATTCTCTCTCATCATTGATGTTTCTTTCTCTCCCTCTCCCTTCCTTTCTCTGAAATCAATAAAAACATTTAAAAAAGGAAAATATGTTAGTCTAGTCCCTATATGTTTCTATGTGACAACCCTAAACAGATATTTTCTATGCCAAAATTATTTAGAGTTATATGCATTTTCTTTAAGTACTTTTCTTTTTCATTTAAGTTTGTAAAATGTCTAGATTTGCTTTGATGTAAGTATAAATTAGGACTCTATCTTGTTTTCTAAGGAACTCCATGTCCCAAAATAATATAAGGTAGAAATTATTTTTGACTATTGGAGAACTTCTCAATACTGAAGGCTGAACATTTTGGAAAAATTCCTAAACCACTTATTATTTTATCATTGTGTTTCACCAGTGAGTTCACTGAAAATTGACTGGTCAAGGTGAAGTAGAAGAGCAAGTAGTTCAATAATTCTGACCTTTTGTCATATTAACCAGGTACTTCTCAGATTTTTATCTGAGTTTAAGAAAATTGCAGTGACTTTTTCTTCTGATAATGATCTCAGTAACCTATGTTCCAGGATATGTTTCAAAGCATATCCTGGAAAGTAAGTTTTGTTCACTTAGTCCCTCTTTATTACTCTTTGTTATTATTTATGATGTAAAATCTGTTACTAAGGCCAACTGCTATGTATTCTTTAGTCTGTATCTCCTTTCCCAGGAAATTGAACCCTGTCTTTCTCTCCATGGAAGTCTGGGGGGAAACAGCATCTCTGTGACTCCTGGACTCACATATCCCTCTTAGCTTTCAAAGTAGCTTTGAGCTGATCTTTTCTTATCAGACTTGGGCACTCCTCAGGGTGCTCTTCGGCAATCATTGAGCGGTATGTTGGCTACATTACAGAGTCTCCAGCCTGGTGGACTCCGAATGCAATTGCCCAAAATAGATTCATTTCTAATTCTTACTGTGTCATTCATTAGCTTCTCAATTCTTGCCACAGCCTCTTAATCTTATAGTATTCTAAGTTTTGCTTCTGCAGCAAGAGATAATAATGCTGATGTATTCTACCAGGAGGCTGCTAGGATTAACTAATTAATAGCCACAAAGAGCCTTTGAAATAGAAAGTGCCAAATGTCTTCTCTGACCCTCCGTTTGCTTGTCTTTTCATCTGTTCTTTGTTGTCATGCTGTGTGCTATGGTCTACTTTCAGAGTGCTTAGGCTCATCTAAGTTTCAATTCGATTACTTCCAAAAGACATCTAAATACAATCAAAACTATTTTGGTTCCCAACTATGGAAAGGCATCCTGCTTTTCTAGCTCAGTGCCTAGGGGACATGAGTTATAGGTTGGTTCTGATCCAAGTCTCTGGAATGTTTAAAATATCTGATGCAAAAGGCCCACTATGTAATAACATAAGGAAATTTCAAGAGATTGAGAATTCAAATTACCAAAAAGCTCTAATAACTGGAAAGCATTTTCCTGAAAATTATGCTTTTGTGAAACAAGGTATTTAAACATTTGATTTAGAAAATACGGTATATACACAACTTCAAGGACCTGTCACACTCTACTCAATCTTTTTAGAGATATATTTATAGGCTTGAAGAACACATCACTTATCATCCAAACCAGGGCAATTTTGAGAGTGAAAAAGATGCTGTTAGTGATTTTACCAGATGATCAGGTTTATATCAGAGCCATCCCAGGCTAATGAAATGTATGATCATCCTGCATATCCATCTACTTAATGATAATCACTGGTATTTTGCTTAATGATAATGATTGACTCAGGCAAGATTTCCAGTTCCTCTGTTATTGACAAAAATAGTAACACTAAAGGTTTTTTGTTTAACTTTGTGTTAATTAAGCAATTAGACATTGCTGTTTACTTACCACTCTAGAAACATAAATGCTCATAATCCAGAAAGGGACGAGGCAGTAATTAAATAAAACAATTGTCTGTTTTCAGGGTTTTAATGTTATGTCTTTTGTTTTTTATTAGACCCATCTAAAGCAGAATGGGTCTGATAAATCCTGCTCTAACAGAATCCTGCTCTCCAGGAATGTGTGGTGGAAAGGAGTCGGGGCTGTTAGGAGATCTAGCAGAGACTCAGAGCTTCTTACCTAGTCCAGGGCTGCATTATTTTAGGAATGACTTGCGCTTATGCTAACAAGTAGCAGCTCCCCACTCAGATGCTGTGGCTCTAACTAATCATAGCTCAGCTCAAGAGCAAAGAAATAAGACATTTATTCTAATTTCAGTGTCAATAAAAATAACTAATTTGTTTTCCTAATAGAGATTTCTAGGCCTCACCCTCAGAGAAGCTGATGCTTGACGAGGGACCCAGGATCTGCATTGCTCAAATAAATCAGGTCATTCTGAAGCAAGTAGCCAAGTACCACTTTATAAAAAAGGATTCCAAATTTTAAACATCAAAGTTTGAGCCATAGCTAGCCATGGCCCATAAGTATGCTTTTATATGTATTTATAAAATACAGTCTGGACAGTGATTACTGCAACTTGAGAGGCTAAACAAATCTAACATTTCCTATAAAATAAAAGCAAGAGAACCTACTTTTCTTTTTTAAAATGTTAAATGAGAGAAAAAAATTAAAATGTTAAAAGTAGAGAAAGTAGAGGAACCTACTTTTCTATTGAAGAAAAAAATTAAAAATGTTAAATGATGTAAAAGTAGGAGCTTGATTTAAGAACCCTTTCCTAAAAAACTATACATCTTAAAATGCCTCAGGTTATTTTGAAACAAGTGACCACTGGTCCTCAAATACACTGGAAACACTATTATTAAAAACTAAAGACTTTTGTCTTTCTTTGACTTATTTCATGCAGCAAAATACCTTCTAGGTCCACCCATGTTGCTGCAGATGGCAAGAATTCATTTTTTTATGGCTGAGTCATATTTCATTGCATATATGCACTTTTTCTTTACTTTATCCATTCATTGATAGACACTTAGAATAAATTGCTTGTACACCAGAAACTAATATAATATTATATGTTAGCTGTAATTAAAAAATAAAAATTATTAAAATTTGAAAAAATAGTAATAAAGCTAAAGACAACTTAGTTGACCATAACAAGATTTTATATTTCATTGCAATGATTTTTAAAATAGATCCTACAATTTTGGGTATTATTATTTATAAGATAGATCCTATACATTTAAGGTATTATTATTATTGTTATCCAACAAACCATAAGCAAACATCTTGGAATCTCTTATAATGTAACTAGAGGCCCGGTGCATGAAATTCATGCACTCGGGGTGGGGGTTACCTCAGCCCAGCCTGAGACCTCTTTCAGTCAAAGAGCCCTCAGGGGATGTCCAACTGCCACAGAGGTGGGAGAGGCTCCTGCCACCGCCACTGCACTCGCCAGCTGTGAGCCCAGCTCAGGGCTTCTGATTGAGTGGTGCTCCCCCTGTGGGAGCACACTGACCACCAAGGGACAGCTCCCATATTGAGTGTCTGTCCCCTGGTGGTCAGTGCATGTCATAGTGACTAGTCGTTCCACTGTTCGATCTATTTGCATATTAGCCTTTTATTCTTTAGGATGGGGAAATTGGACGAAGTGCACAAAATGCATATGCTCATGTAAATTATGTTTTATTTCTCTGGTTATTTAGAAAATGTTTGAAGACTTATATGTGTTTCTGAACTTGTTCCATCTTCCTTATTATATTTTAAAACAGCCCAAGCTATAAGTTGTTATTATAATCCTATATAATAAAAGCCCAGTGACTGAAACGGTGGGATGACCAGACCGACCAGACACCAGTGCAATCAGTTAAGCATGCGAGTGGTTAGAGGCAATGAGGCAGGCAGAGGCAGTTAGGGGTGATGAGGCAGGCAGGCAGAGGCAGTTAGGGGTGATGAGGCAGGCAGGCAGAGGTAGATAGGGGCACTCAGGCAGGCAGGTTAGTAGTTAGGGGTGATTGGGCAGGCAGGCGAGTGGTAGGGATGATCAGGCAAGCAGGTGAGTGACTAGGGGCGATCAGGCAGGCAGAGGTGGTTAGGGGCGATGAGACAGACAGGCCAATGGTTAGGGGCAATGAGGCAGGCAGAGGCAGTTAGAAGCAATGAGGCAGGCAGGCAGAGTGGTTAGGGATGATCAGGCAGGCAGGCTAGTAGTTAGGGGTGATCAGGCAGACAGGCCAGTGGATAGGGGTGATGAGGTAGACACGCATGTGGTTAGAGGTGATAAGGCAGGCAGGCTAGCAGTTAGGGGCAATCAAGCAGTCAGACAGAGTTGTTAGGGGTGATCAGGCAGGCAGATGACTAGTTAGGAGCCAGTGGTCCTGGATTGTGAGAGGGATGTCTGACTGCAGGTTTAGGCCTGATCCACAGGGCTAAACTGGCAGTCAGATATCCCCCAAAAGGTCCTGGATTGCAAGATGGTGCAGGCCAGACTGAGGGACCCCTCTCCCATGCATGAATTTCATGCACTGGGCTTCTAGTCTATATAATAAAAGCCTAAGCTGGTTGCTATGATGCGCACAGACGCTCACTGCAGGAGCTGTCCCCTGGTGGTCAGTGCACTCCTATAGGGGGAGTGTCACTCATCTAGAAGCCCTGAGCCAGGCTCACGGCTGGCAAGCATAGCAGTGGTGATGGTAGCCACTCCGGCCTCCGCGGCAGCGCTAAAGAGCAGTGAGCTGAGAAGTAAGGAACAGCGAGCAGGCGGGCAGTAAAGAGTGAGGGGTCTCAGACTGTGGGAGGGTGCAGCCTGGGCTGAGGGATCCCTCCAGTGCAAGAATTTTGTGCACCAGGCCTCTAATTGTCTAATTAAAACAATAACCAACAGTTAGATGCTAGGTATGTCCTAAGTGATGTGCATATAAAGTAATTTATCATGAATCTATTCATTCTTATTAATTAGACCCACAAGTATTTATTTGCTTTCTATGAAATGGGACAGGTCATGCAAGATGCCAGTGATGGTGATGGACACTATCAATGATGATAGGGCTCTACCTTCAAACCTCAATATTGACATGTAAAGAAAATTTACTAAGAGAAACACTATTATTAAAAACTTAAGACTTTTGTGTTTCTTTGACTTATTGATCAAATAGATGTGCAGATATTTATTATAAATAAACATGCTATAACTTAAAGTCCTTTTTCTTAGGTTAATTTTTTAACTGAATCCTAATAAAATGCCGTTGAAACAAGTAAAGAGACATATGGTAGATGTTTTGACATTAAAGAAGAACATCGTTTTCAAGAAATTATTTTTCTGAAAATGAAAATAAACCTTGAAGTTCTTCCATTTTTAATTATTGGAATTTTCTAAAGGCTTCGCATGAAAGCCATTACAAATTCCTACAATAAATCAAAAGAAAAAGTATATTTTAGGACATTAAAACAAAAAATGCAAAAAAAAGCAACAAATATAGTTATCTCTAATTTTCACAATTCCTGAACTAAATTATGTTTAATTAAAATTAAACAACCATTCCTATAGAAAATTTCATGAAAAAAGCCTTAATTGAAATCCGAGACTTCACTATTTACTAGTTATGAGCTATCATAGTTATTGAACTAAGCCCTCCTACTTTATCTAAAATATAAATGAAAATAATACTGATTCCATTGGGTTGTTCTGAGTATTAAAAAAAGATAATGTATTTTAAGTATTTAGCACTGTGTATGGCACATAATAAATGCTCAAGAAATATTAGCTATCTATTTTACTCTGTCAAATATTTCATTCATTATTTCTCAATTCTATTTTCTGTAATATGAGTACAACATTGTATTGTATAACAGTAGGGGTTGTGATGATTTCATGAATATTATGTAACTAAGGCATTTTTCAAAATATAAGCAAAAGAACACAACTTTAGAAATCACAATTCTAACTGTGCCATAAATTTGAAGATATAGCTCACTTTTATATAAGCTGATCTGTGGTTGCATATTCAGCACTTCTCTCCTTTGATTCTGTACTTTATAGGAGTATAATTGAGAGGCCTTCAATTATAGAGAAAAGAACTGATGAGTCCTTAAACCATTCCCCTGATGAGAATAATTTCTCTGACTCAGTCCAAATACAAATCATGTTCGGAGAATAAATTTGACAACTGTTTCTCAGCTTACTTATGCAGGGCTTCTTATATCTGTCCCCACACTGACCCTAACTACCCCTGTATTTTTCCTTTATTATCTTGTCATTTTATTACATATTATAAGACCTCTCAAATATTCTTTGGGAAACTTCAGGAAAACTTTAAGTGTTTATGGGAGATTAGATCATGCTTTTCAAAGGTGCAAATTTTGGTGTGGGAAATTTAGAATAGAAGTGATGTTAAAAGTATCTCTAGAGAGTTCTAGTCAAGATGGCAGATTACGTAAACTCTGTGCTCATATCTTCCATTGACCTCATCAAATCATAACTAAATTTTAGAACAGTCAACCTAAAGAATTATCTGAAGACTAGCTGAACAGAAATCCTATAACTAAGGATATAAAGAAACAGCCAAGTGGAGACTGGTAAGAGGGGTGGAAACATGAAACTGGCTGGCCCCATACCCACCCCACGTGTAGTGGTTCAGAATTGGGAGGAATATTTTTGGTATGAAGATTTTCCCTTAGGAGTGAAGGGTCCCAGCCCTATACTGGGCTCCCAAACCCAAAATACCAGTGCTGGGAGGAGGGATTCCCACAATATCTGACTACGAAAATCAGTGGGAATTCCATGTGTCTGGGTAAGATGGAAAGCTGCTAGAAACCCAAGTATCCTCTTAAAGGGCCCACACAGAAACTTACTCACTCGCTGGCACTCACCTTGGGATCTGGTGGAAAAAATAATAGTTTCTGAGGCTCCAGAGACATAAAGGGAGAAACTGAATTGTGTGGCTTCGAGGCAAGGGCTGGAGGGAGAGCTGCCATTGTCCCTATGTTGAGCCCTCCCACCACATGGCCAAATCTGAGCTGCATTAACCTGGTAAACACAACTTGTCCCACCCTGGTGATTCCCTGAGACCCTGCCTAACCCAACTCAGATATGTCCAAGGCTCTTTCAGTGGCTAAGTCTTACAGGCAACTGCTAGGCAATGGCAGACCTCAGGGTACCCTTTTGCTAACCAGTACCAGGCCTGGTAATGGTGGGAGCCAGCTTTGATTAGAACGGCCTCTCCCATGCACCTCCAGGTCCAGAACAGGCAGCTATCAATTGTAGAGTGCTTTGTAGCTGCTACCAGGTAGCCCTGGTCTGATCCTAAGCAATAGCTGATCTTGGCCTGCCCTAGAACTCCTACCAAGAAGCCCCAGAACCAACACACCAGGGGTTGGCTTCAGACTACCACAAATCACTTCCCAGTTAGTCCACAAGCAACACACCACGATTAGCTCCACAGGTACCAGAGTCTGTAGGGGCAAATCCCACTCTGTGGGCTCAGGCCCCACACAATTGCTCCTATGCTGTGGTCATGGCCAGTACTCACAGCCAGTCAGCCTGAAGGTCAACCTCACCCACTGATATACCAATAGCAATCAAAGCTCAACTACAATAGGAGGACACACACCACCCACAAAAGGGACACTCCTGGAGCACCCAGCTCAGATGATCAGGGAGACTTCAACACTGGGTCACACAGGACACCTACTATATAAGGCCACCCTGTCAAGACTAGAAGATGTAGCAGATCTAACCAATACAAAGAAACAAACAAAGAGAGGCAGTCAGAATGAGGAGACAAAAATATGTCCCACATGAAAGAACAGGAGAAAACTCTAGAAACAGAAATGAAATGGAGACATGATACAGTGTTCAAAAACATTAATTATAAGGATGCTCAAGGAACTTTGTGAGAATTTCAACAAAGAGATGATAAGTTTAAAAAAATGACATAGTGCCCTAGCCAGTTTGGCTCAGCGGATAGAGCATTGGCCTGCAGACTGAAGGGTCCTAGGTTTGATTCTGGTCAAGGGCACATGCCTAGGTTGCAGGCTTTATCTCCTGTGTGGGCATGCAGGAGGCAGTTGATCAATGACTCTCTCTCATCATTGTTGTTTCTATCTCTCTCTCCCTCTCCTTTCCTCTCTGGAGATCAATAAAAATATATTTTTTAAAAAAGACATACAAATCATATGAAAGAAGCAGGCAGAAATGAAGACTATAACTGAAATGAATATACTAGAAGGAATAAACATCCAATTAGGTGAAGTAGAGAACTGAATAGGTAACTTGGAAGACAGGGTAGCAGAAAATATCCATTAGAACAGCAAAAAGAAAAAAGAATCCAAAAAATGACAACAGTTTTAGGGACCTTTGGGACAACATCAAGCATAACATTTGCATCACAGAGGCACTAGAAGGAAAAGAGAGAGAACAAGGGATTGAAAACATATTTGAAAAAAATAATCACTGAAAATTTCTCTAATCTGGAGAAAGAAATAGACATACAAATTCAGGAAACACAGAGTCCCTAGCAAGGTGAACTCAAATAGTCCCACATTAAGACACATCATAATTAAAATGCCAAAGTTTAAAGGCAAAGAGAGAATCTTAAAAGCAGCAAGAGAAAAGTAATTACTACTATAAGGGAGCTCTTGTAAGACTTTCAGCTGATTTCCCAACGGAAACTTTTCATTCCAGACAAGATTGACACAAAATATGCAAAGTGATGAACAGCAAAGACCTACATCCAAGATTAATTTAACCAGCAAGGCTATTATTTAAAATTGAAGGAGAGATAAAGAGCTTCCCGAACAACAACACAAATTCATCACCACCAAACCAGTATTATAAGAAATGTAAAAGAACTTCTTTAAGAAGAAGAAGGGGGGAAAAAGAACATAAATATAAATAATAAAATGGTAATAACTCATACCTACAATAATCACTTTAAATGTAAATGGGCTAAATGTCTAATCAAAAGACATATGGTGACTGAATCAATAAGAAAATAAGACCCATACATATGCTGTCTACAAGAAACCCACTTCAGATTGAAAGACACACAGAGACTGAAAGTAAAGAGATGAAAAATATATTTCATGCAAATGGAAACAAACAAACAAAAACTGGGGTAGCAATACTCAGACAAAATAGAGTTTAAAACAGCCGTGGGCAAACTACGGCCCGCGGGCCGGATCCGGCCCATTTAAAATGAATAAAACTAAAAAAAAAAAAAAAAAAGACCGTACCCTTTTATGTAATGATGTTTACTTTGAATTTACATTAGTTCACACACACACTCCATCCATGCTTTTGTTCCGGCCCTCCGGTCCAGTCTAAGAACCCATTGTGGCCCTCCAGTCAAAAAGTTTGCCCACCCCTGGTTTAAAACAAACACTATAATAAGAGACAAAGAAGGATATTTCATAATGATAAAGTGATCAATCCAACAAGATGATATCCCTTGTAACCATGTATGTACCCAATATAAGAGCACCTAAATATATAAAACATCCCATAAAGAAAGAGATTGGTAGTAATACAGTCCTACTAGGTGACACTATCCCTTCATTGTCATCAATGATTAGGTCTTCCAGACAAAATCAACAAGGAAACAGTGGCCTTAAATGACACATTAGACCAGATTGATTTAATTGATATTTTTAGAGCATTTTACCCCAGAGCAGCAGATTATACATTCTTTTTCAAGTGCACATGGGATATTTTCCAGGATAGGCTACAGTTTAGCACACAAAACAAATCTCAATAACTTTAAGAAGATTAAAATCATATCAAGTGTCTCCTCTGACCATAATGGCATTAGATAAAAAAGCTTGTTTGGCTCAGTAGATAGAGCGTTGGCTATGAACTGAAGGGTCCCAGGTTCAATTCTGGTCAAGGACACATGCGTGGGTTGTGGGCTCAATCCCCAGTAGGGGGTGTGCATGAGGCAGCCAATCAATGATTCTCTCTCATCATTGATGTTTCTATCTCTCTCTCCCTTTCCCTTCCTCTCTGAAATCAATAAAAATATATTTTTTAAAAAGATATGGTACATATATGACATGGAATATTATTTGGCCATAAAAGTGAATGAAATCATACCATTTGATATAATACGGATAGACCTAGAGAGTGAAATGCTAAGTGAAATAAGTCAGACAGAGAAACATATATACCATATGATTTCACTAATATGTGAAATCCAAATAACAATATGAACAAATGGAACAAAACAAAAAACAGAAACAGACTCATAGATGCAGAGAACAAACTGATGGTTGCCAGATGGGTGGTGGCGCGGGAGGGGGGAATAAAGACTAGGTGAAAAAGGTGGAGGGATTAAGAAGTACAAATTGGTAGTTACAAAATATTCCCAGGGATGTAAAGTACAGCATAGGGAATATGGTCAGTAATATTATAATAACTGTATGGTGCCAGGTGGACACTAGATTTATTGGGGATCATTTTCTTAATTTTATAAATGTCTGTCCACTATGGTGTACATCTGAAACTAACATACAGTGATATTGAATATGAACTGTAATTGAAGAATAAAAAGTACAAAAATAAGCCTTTGAGAGTGAAAAAGCAAAACTAGTGTCACTCTCCTAGTCCGAGTTCACAAAAGTATATGTGGGCCACATATATACTAACATATTATTTATTATTTATTTTTCTATTTCCTACCAAAATCTCTAAAGGAAAAGATATATTTAATCACCATCTATTTAGGTAAAAACACTTGCTAATGATACTGTTTCATCATTTGCCACCATTACAATATCCAGAACAGTTTGCAGTGTTTTCAATTTTATCCTTAATAACTGATTTGGAGAGGAAAAGCATTTTGTAGGTGAGGAAAAATTCTTTCCTTCTTCCCTTCTAGATTTTTTAGCTAGCCTAATAAATTGACTTAAGACAGAGTAACAGAAAAAAACACAAATTTAATTACATACAGACAGGTCCCCTCAGAGACATGAGACACAAAGGCAGTTGGGCAATTGAGATTTATAAGGTGAAGTAAGGTGAAGGGGTCTGGCGCTTCGAAGGGGAGGAAGGCAATTCACAGTAAAATGAGGAAAGCAAATATTTGGTAAACAATGTTTGCCATGCCATATAGATAAGTCTTCCTGATATAAAAAATTATCACTGGTAATAGCTCTCTTCCTGGAAAAGCCCTCCTATTTAAATTCTTTACTTCAGTTAAGGGAAAGGTAGAAAACTTCTCCTGAGTCTGCTGGGTGTTAATTGCCTTCAGCTCAAAACAACGCACATGCCAAAGTCGCACATTTTGGGATGACATAGTCTGTTCCCCCACACATTGATTCTGTTATCAGACAGACAGAGGAGTAAATGGAGTGGTTATGAATGTCTTTGCCTCCTCTTACCCTTTGTGAGTACATACACAAAATTCAATATTTTGACTATTTCAATGACACAGCAGTCATACTCAAATAAATAGTAGCCAATTCTTAGAATGGGAAAGAGTGCAAAAATGTTATTATTATTACTATAATTTGTTGTTGTTGTTGGCCATTTTGTTATCAGTAGTCTTGAGGTTAATTCATTCAACAAACATTCATTGATGATTTACTGGGTGCTAAGGTTCTAGGTGCAGAGATACAGCAGTGAACACAGCAGAACATCAAAAAACAACCCTGTACTCATGGCATTTATATTCTAGTTGGGAGAGAGCAACAATACATCAATTTTGGAGAAAAACTTTAAAAAAAGAGAGGGAGAATAGGAAGAATCAGATTATAATTTTTCATGTGACTAGGACCTGCCTCTTCAAGGTGACATTTGAGCAAAAGATTGGAGTTGCGGGAGGGAGTATCACAGATATCAGAGAAGGGTATCCAGGCAGCAGGAACAAGTAGCACAAAAGGCTTGAGTTGGGGTACACCTGGGCTTGCCAGAGAACATCCAGGAAGTATGACTTTCTGTTAAACAACACATAAGTTTAAAATATAAGTATGTGCCAAGCAATATTTGGGACATACTTATACCAAAAAACAAACAAACGAATGAACAAACAAATAAAATAACGCTAGTGTCCTGTATTTTTATTTCCTCATTCTGGCAACTTTAGATATACCTAGCATATTTGAAGGTGAGAAAGGAAGCCAATGGGTGGAGTGGAATGAGGAAGGCAAAGTAGAAACAGGTGAAAAGAGGCACTTGTGGCCAGAACGGGCAGGCCTTGTAGCCACTGTAAGAACTTGAGCTTTTACTCCAACTGAGACTGGACACCATTGAAGGGTCTGTGGAGAGGTGCTATGACTTCTTAAAGTTTGAAAGTACCAGTCAGCCGGCTGTGTTATATGCTGGAGAACAAGGGCAGAAGACTCTATGGGCAGCCAACCTGTCCCCTGTGAATTGTAAACCCACAGGCCATGCTGAGAGGCAGGACCTCCACTCCTTGATAGTGACTGCCTTTTGTTTTCTAAATGGCCAAGAGCCAGGCATTGTCATGCCTTTTTCAAGATTCATTTTATAATTTCTATTCAATTTCACTGTTATAAAGTTTAAACGGGAGAAGTTATTTGAAAGTGTTTTGGAAATGATGATTATATTTTTTTTATATCCATGAAAGAGTGAAACACAAAAACCCTAAACAGATATCCATCCATCAATATTTATTTATTGAATACTTCTCTTGTGCTTGCTACAGTGCTGGGAATCATGACAAAAATAGGAGACATTTATGGATGTATTGGTGTGTGATTTAAAGAAGTGCTTAAATGCAATTAAAATGAAGGGAACACTGAAAATAATGAAGCAAACCCAGACCTTTGGCTTTAAATATAGATCATGTGTCTCTGTGTTAAATCAATGAGAACTGCGCTGAGTTAACCTTGAAATACAATTCATCTTCTCTTGCTTTGTTATTTAGAAGTGTTGATTGCTCTGGGGAGAGAATTATCATTTTGTGAGTGAACTTGGGAAGTTTCTGGTGGAGATTTCCCAGCAGTTGGAACTCAGCTGATTACTGTATTTGCCCAATGTCATGGCCAGACCCTCTGTGTTTATGTTTCATTATATAATCCAGTCCGGTAAACACAACCTTAAAGGTTTACCAATAACAGAGTTTCCAAACATTTTAATTTCTCTTTTACTTTTCTTCTTGTAATGGAAGATTCTGCTCATTGGGGAAAAATTTAACAAATAGATTCTATTTTTGGTGAAATCATATTAATCTTACCTAAACTATCTCTGGTGCCTTCTTGCCACAGTCCTCCTAATCTAGTGCAGGTTGTTATTAAGAGTACTTTCACTTGCTCTTTATGAAAACACCATTTGTATTATCACTTAGCCTACTGCCCTGCACTTAGGTCTATGCTCCAATGAATATTAAGACCATAGTTACATGAAGTATATACATTTCAGAGAGAAATCAACCTGCTGACATGTTGATCTCAGGTTTCTAGTCTCCAGAAGTGTGAGACTATTTCTGTTGTTTAAGCTATTCTGTTTATGGTGCCCTAATTCTTAGCAAACAAACAAACAAAAGAATAAAAATCCATCAGTGCAGTTCAACAAAAGAAGGAAGACTGAGCAGAGTCTGTGCAAAGTCAGGGTTGAGTGACGAAGCAGGGCCCAATTGTAAAGTAGCAAGTAGTTCAGTTTGGCAGAACATGGGATGTGAGGGACCTCCCAGAATGAGAACCTTAGGCAGATGGTCAACAGTCGTCTATAGTGGGCCATGCCACAGCATTTTTATTTTATTCTAAATAAAATTACTAACCACTGAAGGCTTTTAAACACAGGGAACATGGGAGATGAATGTTTTAGGAAACACATTTTTAGTTCTGTGAAGGATGGTTTGAAGGGATGAAACTAGAGATCCAGGGTCAGCCAGGGATTTATTGTGATATGAAGGTTATTGACATGAGAAAAGATGGTTATTCAAGAAGGGCAATGGAGTAAGATTTAGGAGTAGATTTAGGAGATAGAAATGACAAAATTAAGTGAGTAGCTGGTTAGATGAGGTAGAGGAAATAGATTGTGATTTTAGCAATAGGAATGGAGAGGTATGGAAAAGAGAATATTTTAAAAGAAGAGCTGAAAGACGTTCTCCTAGTGTAGCAAAGAAAACATATATGACCGCAAAATTATGGGCCCGTTTAGGAAGACATTTTATTGTATTGTGAATCTGGAAGCACTTGATGGGCACTGTTACCAATTCAAGCACCACAAATTATACCAGCAATTCCACAAACATTATATTTTCATTATTTTTTATTGTACATATCACAGACAGACACATATTGACTTTGATGGCAAACAAATGTTTTTGCATAAAATATAATTTTATAACTATTGTATTTTTAGTGTAAAACAAACTTCCTCTGGTAGCTAAATGGCAAAAAGTGTTTGTTTGTTTTTTCAAATAGAAGAAAGGGAATAGAAATTTTCTGGTCAGACTGTTGGAAAACAACTTTACCATAAACTATTTATTTTTTCTTGTTTCAAAATGTGTCATTTAAATGTGTTTTTTTTAAGTGTCCATAAGGCTCTCTTAGAAAGAAATTATGAACCTTCCCATTGCAGAAAATTACAAAGTGCCCAAAGGGTACTTTTTGATGTTTTTCTTTGTTTTGCTAGTAGGTACAATAGCTTGACAAAGCGAGTGTCTTTTCTTTTTTTTTTTTTTTTTTCATTAAAATCAGTTGGCTCTTACAGTTTGCATTTCCTCTAAGTGATTTATCCAGACTGGTTATTTCACAGAGGGCCTGCAATGAAATCCTTCTCATACATCTTTTCAGTTGTAAAAAGTTTTTCTCTAAAGCACCCATGCTGCTTCCCTAAGCACTGCCCCACCCAGGGTTAGCCTTGCTATGGCCTTGCCTTGCCTTCACCAGAGCCTTTGTTTTCTGTTCAATGATACCTGTTTGTTTAAGGACACCTGCTTGCTGCTAGCTCCCCACTTTTCATGTCTTTTCTCTTTTCCAAGATATTCCTTCGAGTTGCTTTTTGCAGTTGGTTCTAGCTGCAGAATACCATCTCCTTCAGGCGCCAATGCTTGGGCCTAATGCCCCCACTTTCTGAGTTCTCTAACACCCTATGAATGGCTCTCTCATCTTATTTCACTTTATTTTACTGAAATTATCTAACTAGACACCCACCCATGGAATATAACATTCTTGATGGCAGGTTGTTGTAGAGAACCTGATACAAACTATACTTTGTGTCATAGCACCAGCCCCTCTAGCCAATCTTTAAGGCAAAGTCAGCTATTGACAAATCCTTTCCGTTTTCCTTTATCTGAGCATGCCTCTGTCATTCCTGCACTCCAAAATGTAGTTTCACTGGATGTAGAATTCATTGTCAACAGTTTTGTTTTTTCAGCAATTGAAAAATATTGTGTTACTTCCTGTGGCCACCCCATCTCAAGTCATGTATTATTTCTTTTGAGCTCATTTCAAGATATTCTTTGCTGCCTTTAGTTTCAGAGGGTTAATTATGATGTGTGTTGGTACAGATTTTCTCAACTTTGTTAATCTATGTGTTTGTGTCTTTAACCAAATTTGATAAGTTTTCAGTCTTTATTTCTTCAAATACTCTTTCATCTTCTCTTTCTCCTCTCAATGGAACTCCAAGTATAAGAATGTTAGATCTTTTGTTATTATCTACCTAGTCCCTTGGGATCTATCTGTTCATTTTCTTCCCTCCTACATTCTCTGTTGTTCAGATTGGCTGAATTATATTTTCTGACCTATTTTCTGAATTCTATCTTCAAAGTCTATCTTTTATCATCTTTGCTCTACAATTGAGCCCATCTTCTGAGTTTTAAATCTTTTGCTATTTTTAAATCCTATAAATTCCTTTTGTTTTAAAATTATAACTTCTGTTCTTTACTAAGATTTTCTGTTTCTCAAGAGAATTTGTAACTATGTGTTAAGGCATTTTTATGATGGCTGCTTTAAAATCCTTGTGAGATAGTTTCAATATCTTATTTCAATGTTAACATCAGTTGATTGTCTTTTCTCACCTTTTCTCAATCAGGTTGTGATTTCCCTGGTTCTAGGTATGAAGATGATTTTTATATTGTATCCCACATATTTTGGCTATTATATTGGGAGACTCTGGGCCCTATTTAAATTGTTTTATTTTAAGAGGAAGGCAAGCTGTTTAGGTTTGACATGCAGGTCCTGATCTACTTCTGTGATTTTAATTACAGCCTAATTTTCAAAGACTGTGTGGTGCTGTGTTGGTCTGGTTAGTGTATTTCATGTTCTTGGGGCTCCTCCTGGCCCCTGCTGGTGCTGTATGAGGGAACTGAACGAGCTCACCAAAGCCAGACTGCCTGTCTATCTATGGATGAAGGGAGTCTTAGGCCTCCCTTGGTTGTCTATGGGACAACGTGCTTCCTGCACTGGGAACTTATGGTGCTGGGTTCCCCCTGCCTAAGAGGGCCATGACACTTATGTTGGTGCTCCCCAGCTGCATGGTGACTTCATGTTAAGTAAGAGACTCAGGCCTGGCAGTGAGCTGAGCACTTCCTGGACTAGGTACTTGTTGTGGTGGATCCACCTCACCATATCCTCTGGATGCATGGTGTTTCTGGATGGGAGAGATGAGTCATAGGATCAGTGGGAAAGGAGAGTGCTTCCCATAGCCTGCAGGACTCCAATTGATCCTCCCCTGCTGGTTCTGCTGAGTTTGCCTGGTGTACTCAGAGGTGTTTCTATTTGATCTAAGGTAGGAATGAGCTTATCTCAGATATCCTCTGTTGCTAGGTGGGAATGAAGAAGCAGTGGGCCTAGGTCACTTTCTTCTGGTGTCTGTGGGCTTGTAAGATGCCCTCCTGCTGGCTGTTCCTCTAGTTCTGGGTTCTCTAACCAGTTCAGCTTCCTCTTCTAATTTTAAAAGTTCTCCTTTGGTTTATTACTAGAATTTATAGTTGTACTTATTGCAGAGGAGCATGGAGTGACAAGTCTTCACCATCTTGTGATAATGGGAAGTTCCACTATGTGCACATTCAGACTCAAACTTTGATGGACAAGTTTGGTGATCCCTGGTACATATACTATCCTGCTCTAGATTGTGTGCAGAACTGCTTCAGCTATGTAAGTAAGGCTGGTGATAGAGAATGGGTAATTGAGCTTCCTAAATTTTAGATTTTGTTCTTACACATTCAGATGTAATTATCTGCAACTGTGTCCATCTGGTGAAGGTTTATAGGATTCAGAAGATTGTCCTAGAATTTGGGAAAATGTTGCTGTTTCACTGCAGTGCATTTTGGCTGTATTACATCTTTTCCAGTTTCTTTAGATCAGGATACTTTATTTGTTTTACCCATGTAAGTAGTCAAAGCAAAAAATGGTAGTAAGTGAAAAATTCTTGAAAATCTTAGAGACTATTCAACATCATTTTGTAGACAGGAAAAATTGAGACCCAAAGGGTTTTATTGACTTTCTCCAATTAATGGAGACAAACAGCAGTGGGCACAGGGGGTTCCAGGTCAGATGACTTCTACTCAGTGTTTTTTTTAAATCCTATATAATAAAAGCCTAATATGCTAAGTGTCTGGTTGTTCGGACATCCTTTCAACCAATCAAATTATAATATGCTAATGATATGCTAAGGCCGCTCAACTGCTCTCTATGACATGCACTGACCACTAGGGGGCAGACAGTCAACCGGTTGATCAATTGCTATGACATGCACTGACCACCAGGGGACAAACACTCCAACTGGTACGTTAGCTTGCTGCTGGGGTCCGGCCGACTGGGACTGAACAAGACAGGCCGTACATATCCTGGAGCTCTCCTGTGGTACCTCCTCATCTGGCCAACCTCCTGCATCCCTCCCTGGCCCTGAGCGTGCACTGGTGGGGTCCCTCAACCTGGCCTGCACCCTCTCACAGTCTGGGGCCCCTCAGGGGATGTCAGAGACCCAGTTTTGGCCCGATTCTGCAGGCCAAGCCAACGGATCCCACTGGTGCACAAATTCATGCACTGGGCCTCTAGCCCATATAATAAAAGCCTAAGCGATTGTTATGGTGGAATGACCTGAATGACCAGTCACTATGATGTGCACTGACCACAAGGGGGCAGACACTCAATGCAGGAGGTGCCCCCTGGTGGTCAGTGCACTCCCACAGGGGGAATGCTGCTCAGCCAGAAGCTGGGCTCACAATTGGTGAGCACAACTGCCACAGCAGGAGCCTCTCCCTACTCCACAGCAGCAGGCACAGCAGGTCAGGATGAGCGCAAGCAGCACCCAGCACTGATTTGGGCTCCTCCATGGCCGCCTGCCACCTGGCACACTGCTACATCCCCTGAGGGGTCCCAGACTGCGAGAGAGCGCAGGCCTGGCTGAGGGGATCCCACCCCTCCCCATGCATGAATTTCGTGCAACTGGCCTCTAGTTTTACTATAAAAAATTATAATGATTTAATGCATTTTAACAGTAAATATGTTACCCTACCTCTCTCACAATATTTTTCTGTACACATTTAATTTGTCTGCATATTTATTTCCCTTGTGCCCTAAACAAACCACATATTCTAACATTTATGAGTGAAGCATAAAGAAGAGAAAATTTTAAATGATGTAAGTATCTATTCATTGAACAAACTTTTAAGTTGTCTAGTGTATTAGATATTCTAGGTATTGTGATATTGTCATATGTCTCATTAGACTGGTAACTACTTGGGACTACAATATCTCCAGTCTTAGTTGTGGAAATATTGTAGAAACATAAAGATAAATAAGACTTCTTAGCTTCTGCACCTCATCCAAGTAGTTACCAGTCTAATGAGACATATGATGTGTAAGCTCACTATAATTAATACATTGTGAAGTAATTATTTTAAAAGGGACATAAACAAAATTGTCAAAGGGAATTGGAAAGAGTGAAAAATCTGACTGAGCAGGTTGGAGAAGACAATCTAAGAGACATCTTAAACGTTTGAATAAGAGTTAAATAATTGGAGTAGAGCAAAAGCATTCCAAACTGAAAAAATGGGAAGAAGAAAAACATGGAAGCAAGAAAACCTTATCCCAGATATTTTCTAAGCATTAGAAAATGGAGCTTGCTTTGGTTCCAAACCCAGTAGGTCTAAAACATAGTTTATTATTTTATTCTCAAGAACCCTTAGATGTGTTTATTCCACTTTTCCTTTCATAATTCTCTCAGGCTCTTGGTGTAGAAATTTTGCAGCCTGTCTGAATGCAACTCACACCTCAAGCTTGCTTCCTATCCAGGTGGCCACCAATCCTTTCAGGTTACCACCTTCCTGTGAAGTGTTTTCCTGGCACCACCATTTCCCTTTCTCCAGTCTTAGTCTGGGCTCTTATTCCCGTTAATACAGAATAATGTATAGTGACCAAATAGTTTCTCTAATTCAAAGTTCTCACTTTTCCAATATCTTCTTTATATTTAAGCCAGACTTATATTTGGAAAACAGATAGGATTATGCCATTTTCCTCATTAAACCACAGTTAATTTATTTAACAGTTATTTAATTATATAATAGATGCCAGGCACTGTGTATTAATATTTACTAAATGAAACTCACGCTGACAAGCCTATGTCATCTGACCTGGAACCCCTACTTTCCATAGATTCCATCTCTCTGCCTTCCCCTGGACTTTGTCGCCTTGGTCCTCCCTTCCCCCAATTTCCAAGGATTTCTACTTACAAACACTGTCATATCTTCTCACCCAAAAATAACCTATGCACACACACAGTTCCTCAGTTTCATCACTGCCTATCTTCTTAAAATTTACTATTCTTGTTTCTATTTTTTCATACAAGCTACAAATCTTTCAAGTCTATTAGCCTAGCGTAACATTTTCTGCAGGGATACAACATAATCAAAATTGCATTTTATAAAATATATAACTGTACTATGGGGAACAGATTGACTAGAAGAAGGGAAGCAAAGTTTCTATTTAGATAGGTATTGCACTTGGCAAGTCACATCTCTAGGCAAGAGATAATAGTGGTATGGATTTGGGTAGAAACTGGAATGGGAAGAATGAGTGACTTCAAAAGATTTGCAGAAAATAGAATCCAACAAAACTGGTAACTGACTGGATATTAGAGGAAGGAATGGAAATGAGCTCCAGTAGTCTGACAGTAGTCTAACTCACTTCAGTGGAAAGTAATTTTAATTACTAACTTACAAAATCCTAGAGAATGAACAGTTTTAACTTTAAATACCATATATTAAGTTGGGGTACATACATTGGATACATCTCAAAGGGTGTGTTGGGTAGTATAATATTTATATCTAGATCTCAAACTTGTGGTTGATTGCAAAAATGACCACAGATGATAGTTTCCATCCATGCCCTTGGGTAGTACCCACCCAAACTGACTTTAGGCTGGTATTTATTTTGTCAATGGAAATTTAGCATGATACTAGCAGAGGTTTGAAAAGCACATGTATAATGAGGCTGGCCCTCGTGCTACTTTTAGGAACTTTGCAGTTGTTCACCACATGATGAGGATCGGGCTGACTTGCTAAATGACAAACCATTGTTCCAATCCTTGCTTACAGGGTGTCAAACATGATAATGAAGCAATTCTAAGGTCACAGAGCCACATCAACCTTTCTGCTGACAACAGACACAAGCCCCACAGAATCAGTGGAATTAACTTAAAAACAACCACCCAGAAGGCCTACTGAATCCCATGTTGAAGAAATGAAAATAATTTTAAGCCAGTTTATGGTTATTTTTTATGCAGTAAAAGTTAACTGCCACAACCTACTAGGGATATAATAATAGTAGTTATAACATAAAGAGCTCATTCTGTATTGGCATGGTGCTAAATTCTTTACAAGGATAAACTAAACAACATAAGTAAAACTTTTACATAATAGAAGTTTAATTATCTATCTATATAAAAGGTTAATATGCAGTGTCCCCTCGGGAGTTCGAATGGGAGACTGAGTTCGATCGCTCACTATGATGTGTGCTGACCACGAAGGGGCGGCACAGAATGAAGGAAGGCCCCAGCTGGCAGCTGGAAGGCCCCAGTCGGCCCTGATCTCCGGCCAGGCCTAGGGACCTTACCTGTGCATGAATTCTGTGCACCGGGCCACTAGTGAAAATATAAAATGCCTGGCTGGGTGGTTCACTTGTTTGGAGCATTGTCCTAAACACCAAAAGGTTGCTGTTTTGATTCTTTCTCAGGGTACATACCGAGGTTGTGGGTTGGATTCCTGGTCAGTGTGTGTAGGGGAGGAAACCAATCTCTCTCTCTCTCTGTCTCTCTCTCTCTCTCTCTCTCTCTCTCATCAATTAATAAAAAAAAATCCTCAGGTGATGATTATATATATATATATATATATATATATATATATATATATATTTAAATTTTGTGACTTACAGAGCTTAAAAATGTTAACATTTAAGGAAGAGTTAAGGATTTGCTCAAAACTACTCATTTATTACATGGCAGAACCGGAAGAACCTTGAGGAAATTTAAGCTACAGACTTTTTAACTCTATAAATTATTGAATTCAAGGAGTATGTAGTTTTGAGTTTACTGAACACTCCAAAAATTTTGGTTGATGGTAAAATGTTACTTTAGTTTATATCATTTTAGACCTTTGGTTATCCATGTTAAGTTTTTCTCAGTCTCTGTCAAGGTATATTTTCTATTTAATTTTTTTTCCAAAATGATAATTCTATGATTTATACATGCTTCATGGGCAGCAGGAAAAATTTATAGCCTTCAGATAAAATTATAGATGTGAACTGTTCCACAAAGAGCAATGCTTCACTATATAATTTGACATTTTTTTTCTGAAACACTGTATTCATAGAATTTTAAGTTAGCAAATCAGCAGGTTCTCTTAGTAAAGATAACTATTTCATAACTGTCTTTAAAAGTTTTCCTTTTTTAAGCAAAATAAGTAAAACCTGAGCCTGTGCAATGAAGCTGATAATGGTTGTGCGATGCTCTGTCTTTAGTGCACAGTACCATGTTTGTAAATCGTGACCATCACTCCTTTTGCTGCATTTCTGATCTAAGGTCTAAATGGATGCTCTAATTTGAATATGTTTTAGCCAAGATAGTTAAATGATGAACTAACAAGTAGATTGGCATGGTGCCAATCTATATGACAGCAAAAATATCACTAGAAATTTAATGTAATATGTTAGTTTCCTATTGCTGTTTTAACTAATTACCACAATTTAGTGCTTACAATAACACAAATTTATTAACTTACAGTTCTGGAGGTTAGAAGTCCAATATGGGTCTCACTAGGTGTCTTAGTGAGCTCAGATTGCCATAATAATCTACCACAGACTCTGTGGCTTTAGCAACAGGAATATATCGTCTCACAGCTCTAAAGGCTAGAAGACCTAAGAGCAAGGTTCTGGTCAACTTGCTTTATGATGAGAGCTCTCTTCTTGACTTGCAATCTGCTACTTTCTCTCTGTGTCCTCACATGTTGGAAAGAGAGAGAAAGCTCTGGTATCTCTTTTTCTTCTTCTTATAAAGGGACCAGCCCTAGAGACCCCAACTTTATGACTTTATGTAATCTCTATTACCTCCCTAATTCCAAACAGTTACATTGAGGGTTTAAACTTCAACACATATATTTACAGTTACCTAAGCATTTAGTCCATAACATAGGATTAAAATCAAGGTGTCAGCAAGACTGCATTCCTTTCTGCAGTCTCTAGAGGAGAATCTATTTCCTTGCCTTTTCCAGCTTCTAGAGCAGCGGTTCTCAACCTGTGGGTCACGACCCCTTTGGCGGTCGAATGGGGTCGACCCCTTTCACAGGGGTCGCCTAAGACCATCCTGCATATCAGATATTCACATTACGATTCATAACAGTAGCAACATTACAGTTATGAAGTAGCAATGAAAATAATTTTATGGTTGGGTCACAACATGAGGAAATGTATTTAAAGGGCCAGAAGGTTGAGAACCACTATTCTAGAGGGTGCCCACATTCACTGACTCATGGCTCCCTTCCTTCTTGAAAAACCAGCGTATTAGTTTCCTGGGCAGCCATAACAAATTACCACAAGAAAAGATGCTTTAAAATAACAGAAGTATCTAATCTTACAATCCTGAAGGCTAGAAGTCTGAAATCAAAATGTGGGCAGGGTTGATTTCTGCTGAGGGCTATTAGAGAGAATCAGTTCCATGCCTCTCTCCTGGCTTCTCATGGTTTGTTGGTGATTTTTGTCATTTCTTGGCTTGCATAAGCATTATTCCAATCCTCCACATTCATATGGTGTTCTCCCTGTGTCTCTTTACATATTCTTCTCATTGTCCATGTCTGTGTCCAAATTTCCTCTTTTTATTAAGACACCATTCATATTACATTAGAGGCCACCCTAGTGACTTCACTATAACTTGATTACTGTTTTAAAGACCCTATTTCTAAATAAGGTCATATTCTGAGGTACTGAGGTTGGGACTTTAACATAACATATTTGGGGGCAGACACAACCCATAGCAGTCAACTACTGTCAGTAAAGTCCATCCATCTTACCTAATAGCACATCATCCTTCCTCTTCTTCTGACTCTGTCTTTCACATTTAACGGCCCTTGTGATTACATTGGGCCCAAACAGAAAACCCAGTATAATCTCATTATTTGAAGTTCAGCTGATTAGCAACCTTAATGTCATCTGTTACCTAGATTCACCTTTGCCATGTAATATAACATGAGCAGATTTCAGGAATTATAATGTTGTCTTTGCAGAGCCATTTTTTTCTGCCTGCCACAGGGAGAAATTATTATTTACTAAAACTCTCAGAAAGAATCCTGGAGGTGGCTAGTTTGGGGACATGTATGTGATGTCACTCTGCAGGGAGCACGGTTGCTGAGCAGCCTTCTAAGGAGAGGGTTGTTGTACTTTCAAAAGACCTAAGACAGAGTGAAAGTACTGTGAATAGCAGAGCAGTTAAGCATTTCCATCAGTGTTCTTTATAAAGCAATCCTGCATTAAGCATCAACTCAACAAAATCAAAAGCAGACTAAAATGATAAAAGTTCAATTTCAAAGAACAAGTTTTAGTTATAGGATACAGTCCTAGAAGAATCATACACCAAAAATCTCCTGTACTCCAGCCTATCCCTGAAAATACTTACACACACACACACACACACACACACACACACACACACACACACACACGTTTATTGCCGCTCCATTGGTAAACCAAAAGAGAAAGAAAATAACTAATGCTCTTTATATAGTGTTTGCTTAAAACCTACTCCTTTTCTTGAACCAGGGGGAAATATTTTTTATTATTTAAAAAAATTTAAATTACAGTTTACATTCAATGTTATTTTTTATTAGTCTCAGGTGTACAGCATAGTAGCTAGACAATCATATACTTCACAAGGTGTTCCCTCTGACAGTTCCAGTACCCAACTGGCAACCAGGAGAATATTTACAATTCTGATATGGTTGTCTCCATACTCAAGCCTTTTCTCATCCACACTGGATATTTGTATTTTACTTCATGGTTATCCTATAATTCATACAGTTAATATATATTTTATTGTAAATGTATTGAGACCTGGTCCATTCAAATGTATGTAGGAAAGCATACATTTAAATTCACTTCACTTTGAGAGAATTGAGTGTGACATTTGGCAAACCTGTCAAAGAAAAGGAATTATTAAAAACATCTTGAATTCTTTCCAAAATCTTCTCTAGGATCACAGTCGATTGAAATAGGAACTGGGATTTTTTTGGAAGTATAAAACAGAGGGAAGGGATAAACAGAGTGAAAGAACGGGAGAGGACATGTAATTGAAACAATGTAAACAAAAAAAAAAGGAGAATGATGGGAATAAAAGAAAGATAAGAAATCTTTGGAGGCTGAAAAATTAAGAGAGATTATAAAACAGGGAGTGATTCAGAATCCAAAGGAAATAAAGACAAGACTCTAGATAGAGGCATAGAAAAAGAACTAAGGAACCAAGTCATTACAGAGAGAATTCTAGATGTAACAACAAAGAGAAAATGGAAGAGGAATTGAAAACATGAGCAAGGAGAGAGGGCAGAAAGCAAGACCTGGAGGCAAAGATATTTTTTATTTTTACATGACATGCATTTTTCTTTCAATATAAAGGGAAGAAAAAAGAGAATGTCTGATTAGTCTATGATCAAATATGAAGAGATGATGGCAGCCAGAGGGCCAGAAGTTTCTGAGCCACTTGGAGGACGCTGCTCTCTGAGCGCTGACTGGAATTCATTTTTGCTAACATGATTCTGAGAATGACAAATCTCGGTGCTGGTGCTCCGCAATGGCCCCAGATTCATCAGTCACCCTACATGGGAGTTTTACAGATGATTCCCCGGGCGCAGTAATCATGGCCTGTGGGAGGGAGAATCGTGGGGCTTCGTCCTGCCAGGTTCTTGGTGGCACTTTTCCTCTGTGGAGTTGTCCTGAGTCTGGAGTGGCTCCCCTACTGAGGCACTGCCTACACTCTGTCACAAGTGTGCAAGGTTATTGGATCCCTAAGTGACTTCCAAAGGTTGCACCACATCATTTTCAAAGCATTCTGGGAGAGTTCATAAATTCACATTTCAGTCCGAGATAAAGATTTTAATGATGTGTGTTTTTGTGTGTTTTAGAAGCTGCTCCACCTACCCCTCCCCTCCAGAAAAAAAAGAAAAGAAAAAATCTAAGCTCTGAATGTGTGATTATCTAACCAAATGCCCTAGGGTTTTCCATTTAAATTTTATGTTTCTACTATAGGTTGTGATTTTATAAAGATACACTCAGTGTGTGTGAATTTACAGTGGAAAGGTGAGCTGCATTACAGAATCTCGTTGCTTTCATAGACACGGTATGTGTGTATGTTTTCAAGATACCACCTAGGTCCAGAGTAGTTTTTTGAAGTTACTTTTGATTTACTTACCTCTAGGAAATGAAGTCTTGTGTTGCAAACTACATGTATTTCCAAGGTCCTAGTATTTTCAAATAAATACCTTCTTATTAACATATATCAGAAAAAGTACTTTGATTTTCCAGATACCAAGATTGATGTAAAATAAACAGAAAGTGAAAAATTGCTATTCTGAGTACTCCAGGGTCATCTATCATGAAAACTTTTCAGCAGGAAATAAAGATAAATGAAACTGGTGACTAATAGACAAAGTCTTTTCAAATGAATCAAGTTCCATGTTCATGTTACACAAATGTCATTTTTCTTGTTTTTATTATTAGTAGTAGCAGTTGGTTGGATATTTAGGTCTCTTTAGGAACAACAGAAAAGTTTAAAGTTAGAGAATCCAAAATATCAATTCTGTTTTACCACTAGGCATCATTCCCAAAACTGTGAATCAAAGCATAGGATTATCTGGATTTAAGCCAGCATAAAAATAAAGTCTGAAACCCACAGCTGGGAGACTCTTTGGAAATCCTCCTTTAAATGTTAGGTCGTAAGGGCGAAAGTACTGAGAAAACAAAGATGGTGAGAGAGGAGGAAAGAAGAAACCTAAAATGAGTGCAGTAAGATTATTGTTTTTTTTCTGTATGGTTATAAGTTAGAGAAAAGATCTAATTAATCTAATAAAATCAATCACTTGCCTGACTTAATCCTAGTTATACAATAATTACTTGTAGTATGCTTCTTATTAGTTTACAAACAATCTGCTTTTGACAACTACCTTAAGGAATTTCTTTGTTTTCCTTTCCTTTTTTTTAATGAAATGTCTTAGTCATTATAAAAATGATATTGCAAACACATACTTCTTCATTCAGGTAAATATTAAAAACTGAAACTGTAGACAAGTTCTAATTCATTATTTATATGTTTAATTAATCTGAAACTCGGTGGAACAAATAACAAAAGAAACTAGGTTCTGGTATTCAGAATATTTTCAGAAACTTTGAAACATTTCACACAATTTTGAGAATGGGCATAATTTACTCTAGTGTTATTTTTAAAAAATTAATAGGCTATTTTTTATCAGTTTTCATTTTATTGAGCAAACTTTTTATCTCAGAAATTTTTATACTCCTAAAAATTGAGAACTCCAAAGAGCTTTCATATATGTGCGTTATAGCTGTTGCTATTTAATGTATTAAAAATTAAAACTGAAAACGTTTCAATGTTTATTAATCTATTTAAAAATTAAAAATAATAAAAATTACATAAGTACACTTATATGAAAATATAACTATATTTAAAAACAACTAAAACTAATAGAGGAGAACTGTGTTGCATTTTTAAAAATTAATGTCTGGCTTAATAGATGATTATTGTATTTTCATATCTACCTGTGTACTCGATTTCTTGTAACATGTTGTTTGAAGTATTTGTAGAAAATTGGGCCACACACAGATATGTAGATGGGAAGGGACAAATATTTTAAGAGCTTTTTTAGATAATTGTGGGTATATTTTCTTGATTTACAACAACATTTGACAAGTGGTAGTATTATAAAGGTTGTGATGTAGAGTCTGAAATATTATCAATGAACTTTACATACTCTGTTGCATTAAATTAATTAGTCACTCCACTTTGAATGGATCTTTTATAATTGGGTGATTTTGTGATGTTCTGCATTGGTCATATAAAAAAGTGTGAAATATTAGTTAAATTTGTTAATATTACCACCTATCTCACTAGAAAAGTCTTCCAGTACTTGGAGGCTTGCAAGTTCATGATGGCAACATGAACGTTTTTCAAGTTTTATTTTTTTTGCCTGAAAACCTTAATGTTATTTATTGTTTACAACAAATTCTGAGTTGTTTTCTTCAAGTAATATGCTCACTTTTCCATTTTGGGGAAAATATATTCTAAATTCCTAAGTCAATAACCTTAGTTTTTCAGTTGTTCTTTAAAGTAAAGATGATGTTTATGAAAAAAGTGGCTAGTTCAACTTGCAACTGGAACATATGCACAAGTGATTTCACCAAAAGCATTGTTCTTTTTGCTTTTAAAATATTTTTATTGATTTCAGAGAAGAAAGGAGAGGAAGAGGGAGAGGGGGATAGAAACATCAATGATGAGAGTGAATCATTGGTCGGCTGCCTCCTACAAGCCCCCTACATGGGATAGAGACCACAACCCAGGCATGTGCCCTAACCAGGAATCAAACCATGACCTCCTGATTCTGAGCCACACTGGTATGGTAATAAACATCGTTCTTGAGTATATAACAGTATCACTTTATGCATACTTTACATTTCATCAACTTACTTTAAAATATGTGTACATGAGTTGAGATTTAATTAAATTAACAAACTTACTGCTTCATCAAGGATATTCTTAAGTGAAATTGGCTCTCTCTCTCTCTCTCTCTCTCTCTCTCTCTCTCTCTCTCTCTCTCCTGTGAGTACATGGGGACTACTATACTAGAACAGCTGGATAGTTCCTTGATACATACAAAGGTACCAAAAGTTTTTCTCATCATTGCTTTGTATTATTAGTACAAAGGTCAACACAGTACAAAAGGCAAATATCTTAATATTATGAAAGGAAATAAAATATGGCTTCATAGACCCCCTAAGAGTCTTTCAGCAACCCCCAAATTGCATAGGACCACACTTTAATAATTTGCTCATGAAAAATATAAAATCACGGCCTTTAGTTTTTAATTTACTTGTTTCTTTGGGTATTCTCCTGTCTTTCTTAGAATGAAAACTATAGTAAAGTACTTACAGTGTCTGTCTAGTGGTCCTTTGTATGTTAGCACCTAGTACTAGAGATGGACTAATGGAATCTAATGAAACTACTTGATATAATATATATATAATGATAAAAATTAGGTGAATTAATTTTTTCAGAATGTATGGCATAAACCTATAATAAACCCTGGCTGGTGTGGCTCAGTTGGTTGAGTGTTATCCCTAAAGGTTACTAGTTTGATTCCCAGTCAGGGCACATGCCTGGGTTGTAGGCTTGATCCCCAGTGTGTGTGTGTGCAGGGGGGTGGGGGGAGGCATGCAGGAGGCAGCCAATCTATGTTTTGCTCTCACATGGATGTTTCTCTCTATCCCCCCGTCCTCTAAAAATCAATAAAAAGTATTTTTAAAAATTCCTATAATGATATTTCTCACAATAAATAAACCTATATCTAAAGTTTCATGTTTTATATATTTTAGCAATCAATAATAATAAAACAAATTAGCATTAAACATATTAGAATAAATATTATATTTTTATGTTCTTTCTAATAACTATAAAATCACCACCATTATATATTTTTTATTTTTTTTATTGCTTAAAGTATTACAAAGGGTATTACATATGTATCCATTTTATCCCCCTGCCCTAGACAGTCCCCTAGCCTCCCCTATCCCCCAGTGTCTTATGTCCATTGGTTATGCTTATATGCATGCATACAAGTCCTTTAGTTGATCTCTTACACCCCTACCTCCTGCCCCTCAACCCTCCCCGGCCTTCCCGCTGCAGTTTGACAATCTGTTTGAGGCAGCTCTGCCTCTGTATCTATTATTGTTCAAAAGTTTATAATGGTCTCTATTGTCCATGAATGAGAATCACCACCATTATAAGATGACTAAAGCATCTATGGTCAAAACTGTAGGGAAAAAAGTTTTGGAGGTGTTAGGCAGTCACTTTATTAACATAGTTTTTTCCTGATTTTCATGATAGTGTCCAGATTTAAAAATTTTGTATCTTTGTTATCTACTTATTTACATATCTAATTTGGTATTTTTGTTCTTAAAGAAGTCTTACTGCCACCACTGACTGTATAAGCTTGAAGGCCCCCAAATCTGGATCCACTGCTGCCTAAAGTAGCATCTCACACACAATATTGATTGATTGGTTGATTGATTGACTGGATATATTCAGGCATTCTAGTAAAACCTAAATCCCTAATTAATTAAGCTTTAATTAATTTGGAACAAGCAATCAAAGGTACATACAAAATCCTATATAATAAAAGACTAATATGCAAATTTCCCCTCAACCAGGAGTTCAAAAGGGAGTTCAACTGGGAGTTTAACCAGGGGGTTGGGCTGGCCAGCCAACCACCTGTGGCCCCTCCCCCAGCTGGCCCAGCCTGACTGGCCCTGATCAGGGTGGGCCAGCCAGACCCCACCTGTGCATGATTTCATGCCCCATGCCTCTAGTATATAATAATGATGGATGACAAAAAGAAAGATACATTGCATGTTTTTCAAAGACAATGATCTTTATACTGAAAGCAGTAGAATGAATATTGGAAAGGGACAGCTGACATTCATGAAGGTAATAAATTTATAGAACAGAGAGTTGAACTATATATCTTATAATTGCAGCATCTCTCCTCTCTCTCTCTCTCTCTCTCTCTCTCTCTCTCTCTCTCTCTCTCTCCCTCCCTCTCTCCTCACAAGATTTTGAAAGACCTAACCTAATTTCTCCTAAACTTGCCAACCCCTCTTGATGGCTACAGGCCAAATGATCTCATTGGGGCCAATTCTCCACTGATTAACCTTGCACTCTTCAGTTTTATAAACTAAAGCCCACATTTATTCCACTACAACCAAGCATTTACTTATCAGGGATTATATTTTAGGAAACAAAGTGAAAGAATTTAACTAGAAATAACTGACAAGGGGAAACATGGAATTATGTTGAGTGTTTTTACTTATAATTCATTTGCCTAACTATAGATTAAGATTTTGAAATAAAGGGATAGTATTCCACACAATTATCATTAGAACACTGAGTGTATAATAATACCTGCCTGGCAAGAAAACTAATGAACTTTTAGAGAATCTGAGTAAGATGTATTTTGCAGCTCAAAAAACAGGAAAAATAAAACATTTTTGATGCCATCATTATCAACTGCCATGCTTTCTTTTAAAAACATTTAGCTTTATTGAGGTGTAATTGACAAATAAAATTGTAATATTTAAAGTATATAATGTGATTATTTGATATGCATATGTATTGAGAAAGAATTCCTTTCATCAAGTTAGTTAACATATCCATCATCTGACATATTAACCCTTAAAATTTCTTTTTGGGGGTGAGAACATTTAAGTTCTACTCTCTTAGCAAATTTCAATTGTACAATATAGTATTATCACATACTAGAGGCCTGGTGCACAAAATTTGTGCACTAAGGGGGGGGGGTGTCCCTCAGCCCAGCCTGCACCCTCTCCAATCTGAGACATCCCTCTCACAATCCGGGACTGCTGGCTCCTAACTGCTTGCCTGCCTGCCTGCCTGCCTGATCACCCCCTAACCACTCCTCTGCTGGCCTATTTAACACCTAACTGCTCTCCTGCTATCCCGATTGCCCCCAACTGCCCTCCCCTGCCGGCCTGGTCACTCCCAACTGCCCTCCTCTGCTGGCTAATTTGGTTCTGATTGGTCAGTTTCTATGCCATTCAGCGTCAAAAGCTTTGCCTCTTAGGCAGCCATTGGCTCCTCACACTTCACCCAGATTTGGTTCTGATTGGTCGGCTTCTATGCCACTCAGCATCTCTGGGCCTATTAACAGGACATGATCAGAAAGGCGGGGCTGATCAGCAGCCCCGGTGGAGTCTTGGAGAGAAATGGAGGTGCAGCTGCTAGAGAGAAAGAGAGAGGCAAGTGCTGATCAACAGTTGCCACAGAGGCTACAGATCAGACCCTGCTTCCCTCTTCAGGCCTCTCTCTGGGCCTGATTTGCAGCCCCCTCAGCAGTCAGTGCTGGGTCACCATGCCTGCAACCCAGCACTGACTGCAGGACTGACTTCCAGTTGGTCGAGCGTCCGGTCGTGATGGACCCAGAGTTTTTATATATTAGGATAGTCACCATGCCGAACATTACATCCTTAGACCTTAATCACTTTATCACTAAAGTTGTGCACCAACTACCATATTTTCTTAATTTGGGTATTACATTCTTATTTTTTATTTACTAGTCACAAGGTTGCTTCTGACTTTAAGATATTATATAAGAGTTAGTACTGCTCTAGAGCTGAAAATCCAGATTCTAATGCTAATTCTTCTAAGGGTCCTTGACCAAATCTCATTATTTGTCAACTGGAGGGTATGGGGACTCTATTAGGTGATGTGTAAGGGTCCCTTCCCACTCTATTGATTTATGATTTTAAGAGGAAGCATCTCCTATAAACTAAATTTGACAAAAGTGGGTTGACAATAATCATTGACTAAAAGACGAAATTGGGGAGAATGAGAGTAGGACAAAGAAAATATAAGAATGAAATAATTATATGGGTAGAAATGATTTTATAAAATCATGAAATATTTTTCTGAAGTCCTTGGCAGAAATAGAAAAAGCTTTTTATCTGACAATTATGACTTTTCTTCCTGTATGCTTCTGTGACACCCCATATTTACCCACATCATGCAATTGATCACATTCTATATTTTGACTTTGTTTACCGGCTTATCTCCTCTCTTCTGTAATCTTTTGGGGACCAGGAGCTGGGGGTGTGGGAACATTACATCTTATTCATTACTAGAGGCCTGGTGCATGACATTCGTGCACTGGGGTGGGGGTGGGGAGGGAGGGGTGTCCCTCAGCCTTGCCTGCACCCTTTCGCAGTCCAGGAGCTCTCGGGGCGTCTCTCAACACTGCTGTTGTGCTCACCAGCCGTGCAGTGCTTCCCCTGTGGGAGCGCACTGACCACCAGGGGGCAGCTCCTGCATTGAACGTCTGCCCCCTGATGGTCAGTGTGCGTCATAGTGACCAGTAGTTCCACCATTTGGTCGATTTGCATATTACCCTTTTATTACATAGGATTGGTTTCCTAACACTTAACCTTGTCCTTGACACATAGCAAGTACTCTGTAAATATTTGTTGAATGAAAGAAGAAACTTCCTTCTTTTCTATACTGATACCATTTAAATATAGCTTTTTTAAAAAAAAATTTTCGTAACAGACATCACTAAACTGAATACACACTCATTTACAGTGTCAGTGCAAGAGTGAGCAAACTTCAGGCCAAATTTCATACACCATCTATGTTTGTAAATTAAGTTTTATTGGAGCACAGTCACATTCATTAGTTTACATATTGTCCATGGCTACTTTTGCCTTATAATGGCAAAATTCATCAGTTGTAAACAATTCTGGGTAGTCTGAAAAACAAAAAAATATTTAATAACTGGCCTTTTATAGAAAAAGGTTGCTGACTTCTGGTCTGAAGTTATGAGTAAATCATGGCAAATTAAAATAAGATTATTTAACTCAGCAGCACAAGCCTAATACAACACTATTATTCTTTGAACTTAGTTTTATAAAGATGACAATATTATAAAAGACTCTTCCTGCAGCTCTGACCGGGTTGCCCAGTTGGTGAGAGCATTGTCCCATACACCAAAAAGCGGCAGGTTCCATTCACCATCAGGGCACATACTAGGTTGCAGTTTTGATCACCGATTGGGGTACATACAGGAGGCAGTTTATCAATGTTTCTCACACTGATATTTCTCTCTTTCTCTGTCTCTCCCTTTCTCTCTTTCTCAAAATCAATAAAAACATATCCTTGGGTGAGAATTTTTTTTTAAAAAAGAATCTTACTGTGGTTAATAAACAAGTTTCTTTCTTTTTCATTTACAAGTCAAAATTTTAGACTCCTTTTGTCTCTGTATATAATCACGGAAAATTTATGTTTAAAAGCATATTGCACTAATATGGACTCTGAAAGTCTGTATCTCCTACACAAAGGATGCTTTTCATTTATAGTTTAAAGAAATTTATTCTCCTCTCTGGTTTCAGTGAGTTGGCTGCCTGATGTCTGCTTGCACACCAGGATGCCCTGCAAGCTGTCATTGTCAGCAGGATCACATTCAGTTTCTTACTATTTCTTTCACAATCATATTATATTTTGTGACTAAGAAAAAAAATCTAGACAAAAACTAGAGAAAATTGACATAATAAGTGAACTAAGATATAAAGAAGAAATAAGGTGATATTTTCTTAGTTGGAAATCCATAAGCTGGTGATAGGAACAGCAAACAGCAATAGAATTAAGAGATTTTTCCTATTCTGGGAACATGGTAAAAGCAGCTCAAATTTTGCTCCCCAAATTTTCTTTCTTGATTAAATGACTTAGATAGAGGCCCTTAGGAAAGCCAATAAGACAATCTCTTAAGTACAAACAGCAGATGAGAGGATGATGCTCAGAGTCCTTGAATGTGGGTCAGTCCACCAGGCCAAACCATGATGTCAGGGCTGGCTGGGTTTTTTGTTTGTTTGTTTGTTTGTTTTTGGTTTTTTTGTTTGTCTTTTTGGCTCTTTTTTGCTCAGTGCTCCTTACATAAAATGTAACTCATACATAATAGCTGCTGTGAACTAACTAAGAAAGCAAGAGTAAACAAGTGGGAGTAAATGTTTATAGAACATTACAAAACAAATAGCCCTCTGTTTTAGGGAAAAATAAACATATAAAAATTTTTACTTGGAAAACTTTCTGTAGCAGAAAGAGAACTGTGAAATGTCTCTCTGAATAAATGTGCCTTTATTAATATACTAGATACTCGATGCATGAAAATCTGTGCAAGAGTAGGCCTTCCTCCCCCTGGCTGCTGGCACTGGCTTCCCTCCGGCAACTGGGACCTGGACTGGCTTCCCTCCGGCCCTGGCTTCATCAGGAAGGATGTTCAGAATGACATTTGGAAGACATCTGGTCTAATCAGCATATTAACCTTTTATTATTATAGACTAGTAGCGCGGTGCACAAAATTCATGCATGGGGGTGGGGGCAATGTCCCTCAGCCCGGCCTGTATCCTCTCCAAGCTGGGACCCCCTCGGGGGATGTCTGACTGCCGGTTTAGGCCCGATTCCTAAACCAGCAGTCAAACATCCCTCTCACAACCCGGGACCGCTGGCTCCTAACCACTCACTTGCCTGCCTGCCTGATCACCCCTAACCACTCTGCCTGCTTGCCTGATCTCCCCCAACTGTTCCCCCACCAGCCTGCTTGCCATCAACTTCCCCCCTTTGCCAGACTGCTCGCCCCCAACTGCCCCCCCTGCTGGCCTGCTAGGCCCCAACTGTCCCCCTTCTTCCGCCGGCCTCGGCCCCGCCACCATGGCTTTGTCCGGAAGGTCTTCTGGTCTAATTAGCATATTATCCTTTTATTAGTATAGATTAGTAAACTTATTCCCCAAATGCTCAACTGATGACATTTTAAGCTATAATTTAAAGCCTCTCTTTAGCACCAGAAACAATTAAATTATTGAGAAAAATAAAGGGGAGCTGTCTTAATGTGTGTAAAAAGTAAGTAAAACTATTTTTTTACTTTTTTTTTACTTTTCCCCCTTTTTATTGATTAAGATATTACAAATGTGTCCTTATCCCCCCAATGTCCCCTCATCCCCCCAATCCTGCCCTCACCCTCACCCCCTGTTGTCCACATCCATCACTTATGCTTATATGCATGCATACAAGTCCTTTAAGTTTATTCACAGCAGGAAATTTCTCATCTTTTGGGGCATGTCAGGCATTTAAGAAAAATTTTGAGGAGACTCCTTAGTGTTAAAGATCCAGTTGGAAACTTTCCTGACTAAAATGTATATTCTTCAAGGAGAGTTTCATATATCTGATATTATTTTCTTTCTAATTAGGGACTTATAAGCTTTTCTCCTAAAATGATTCAATGCATTTTTTATAAATAAAAGTTTAAGTTAGATATGTAAGAAAAAGTGAGAAATATTTATGTGCATTGTTTTGTATTAGCTATTAAACATATTTGTCAGAATATTTTTCATTATATCACCCAGATCTGTCTATATATTGCCAATGAGAGATATTTTCTTTGAGTTTGGAATAAATGCATATTTGCATTCATTCCTATCCTATAAGACATGAGTAACTTTTTACGTTTTTCTCTTGCTTATATCTGCCAGTTATGCAATGCTAAATTTTATAGTAAAATGCAGTAGCTGTATTTTTTCTCATTTTCTACCTTAGCTTTTATCTTTCCTGCAGACTTGATTACTTCCTTGTCCTTCTACCAATCTTCAATTTCTTTTACTTAATTTATTTTCATGTTTTTATAAGATGCTTTCAACCCTTTTTTCTTTATTAAGGAAGGCAATGAGTACTGAATACAGACAAGCATCAATCAAATACCTTATGTATGTTGTTTGTAAGTAAGTTACTGTTTTCCACTCTGTGACACTGTTTTCCTTATGAGCCATCATCCTTCAAGGCTGAGCTCAAGTGTCTCCCCTACTGTGCCTCTTCTCTTATCCAGAAGGCAGAGTCTAACACTTGCATCAACACTGCAGTTGCCTCTGTGGATTCACTCATCACTCAACATCTTTCTGTTTGCATCTGTCTCTGCTCACAGTTTATCAGGCTCTTTAGAGTAATGGTCACACTTTTTTCATATTTCTGTGCCTAATATCTAGTCTCTATGCCTAACTTATAGCCCAGTACTAGGCAAACAATAGATATTAACCATTATGTGTAGTTGAGATACATGAATTAATGTATTTGAAAATTATGAAAAAATACAATACTTTGAAAGTGTTTATGAGGATGGTGAATACTTTGACAAGCCTCCACTCTTTAAGTAACCAATACTGTATTATGTGCTTTAGGAGGTGTGAGGGGGACCTACTAGGGAGATAAAATTCCAATTTGTGATACCTTCAAGGAGTCAACTGTTCTGAGAAGTGTAAAATTAATGTAGGTTTGAGTAGTTGGATCATTTTTTAAGACTTGGAATGGTCTTAACAATATGCATCAGTTTCTTCATTCTGGATAGGGTGGCAGAACAGATTAAACAACAATGTGAAGACAAAACACTGAACATGGCTAATTCAGAGAATGGGGAGACCTGATTGAAACTCTTAAAGGGTGGGTGATTATTAAAGATGAGTGGAAAAAGTAGAAGTCAGGTTATATGAAAGTCTTAAGATTTATATAGAGTAATTGATATTAAATATGCATAAAAAGCTATAGTTCATTTTTTAACAAGAGGGTGGTAATAAAAAGTAGGTTCATTTGGCAACAGGGGCAGGGTGCTCTAATGGTAATGGAAATCTAGGTACAGGAAGGGGAAGGCCTAGATTAGCATGTTTATAATATTAACAGAAGCAAGTTTCTATCCGGAAAACGTTTCAAGGAAATAATCATGAGCCTTATTAGGTGATATCAGGAGGATAAATAGAGCCACAATGTTTTAATTACAAGTAAAACCCTCATTATACATATATTGAAATTAATAAATTTAATATGTGCTATACTAGGGTTAACATTTAAAATCATAAATCAGTAGAGAGAATGTAATTCCTATGTAATGAGATCTATGATGATGTATAACATCAATTCTTTTTCCTGTGATAGCTCAACACAGAGGATAATTCACACTCATCATTATTTTAATGTTCATTATTTATAAACTTTGCAAATGGTTATAACAAAATTATTAATCTGTGTATATCATTGCCACCCAGGAAAGGGTTTATTTTAGTTTGGAAAGACTCACATATCAAAATATCAGAATGAATAGCTTAAACAACAGAAATTTATTTTCTCACAGTTCTGGAGGCTAGAAGTCCAAGATTGAGGTAGGTTTAGTTTTTCCCAAGGCCTCCCTGCTTGGCTTGCAGGTGACTGCCTTCTTGCTATGTCTTCATTTGTCCGTTTTTGCGTGCACAGCCTCCCGGTGTCTCTCGCTCTGAGTATGGCTACATTCAGAGGTACTAGAGGTTGAGACTTCAACATATGAATTTTGGGGAACACACTTTAGACCATAACATTCTTCACTCTGTCCTCCAAAATGTATTTCACATGCAAAATACATTTTCCCCATCCCAACAGCCCCCAAAGCTTAATCCATTCCTGCATCAACTCCAAGTCTACATCTCCTATAAATATCATCTAAATCAAGTGTGGGTGAGACTTGATCTATCCTGAGGCAAAATTCCTTTCCAGTTGTGAACCTGTGAAACCAGGTAAATTATCTGCTTCCAAAACACAGTGGTGAGACAGGCATAGAATGGACATTCCCATTCCAAAATGGAGAAATAAGAAAAGAGGAAATGAGTCACAAGTTCAAGCAAGTCTAAACTCCATATGATCTTGATGCTTGAGAATAATCTTCTTTGGCTCAAAGCTCTGTCCTCTGGACCCACTGGGGTGATGGCCCACCTTCTGAGTCCATTGCAGAGGCAGCATTGCCTCCTCGGCCATGGGCAGCTGTCTCAACAACTTGGCCCTGGATGGCAGCAGCCTGGTGGCTTAAACCTCTGAAACCTAGCAAGAGGCAGCCTTGACTCCCAAACCTGTGGTAGGAGTGTCCGCCCTGCCAATCCCTGAATTGGGGTCATTCCTACCTTTTCTTGAAGGTTAACACGTGTTTGCAGCTAGATAGCTTTAATGACCTGTCCTGTGAAATCCCAGAAGTCCAGCAGCCTTCCTTCACTTTGCCATCTCTATCCTCTTCAGGCCAGCCTGTCAGTGTTTCTACGGGTATGACCTCTCTCTGTTCATAGCCTCTGCTGAGACTACTGCTTGCATTTGTGAATACCTTTAATCTCTTAATGGAGTGATTGTCCAGCCTTGCCCTCGCTAGAACATACTTTCTTGTTTTTTACAAGATGGTCAGGCTGAGAATGTTCCAAATCTTTAAGTTCTGGTTCCCTGTTGCTTACCAATTCCTTCCTCCATTTCTCCTTCTCCTCTCACACTTTACTGTAAGCAGGAAAGAGACGCCAGGCTGCACCTTCAACTCTTTGCTTAGAAGTTTCTTCAGATAGATATCCAAGGTAATCATGCACCAGTTCGACCTTTCACAACACACGGGAACATAATGCAGCTAAGTTCTCTGACCCTTCATTATAAGGATCACTTTTTCCCAGTTTCCAATAATGGATTTCTGATTTTCATCTGAGACCCGGCCAGAATCACCTTTAACATTCATGTTTCTGCCAGCAGTCTCTTCAAGGCCATCTCGGCTTTTTCTAACGCACACCTGGAAATTTTCCAAGCCTCTGCGCATCACCCAGTTCTAAAGCTGCTTCTGCAGTTTTAGGTATTTGTCACAGTAGCATTTCACTTCTCGGTACTGCAGTGTGCTAGGGCGCCATAACAAGATACCACAGATTGAGATACTTAGACAACACAAAATTATTTTCTCACGGACAGGGAGGCTGCAAGTCCAAGATCACAGTGTTAGCAAGTTTGTTTCTCCTAAGGCCTCTCTCCTGGGCTTGCAGGGAACTCCTTTGTGTCTGTAAGTGCACCTTTGGTATCTCTTTCTTCCTTATTAGGACACCAGTCCTATTGGATTAGAGCTCCTTTACCAGTGGCCTCATTTTACCATAGTAATCACCTCTTTAAGGTCTTTATTACATTCTGAGGTACTGGGGTTGGGACTTTAACATATGAAATTGGGGGAACACAATTTATCTGATAACAGATTTATGGCAGGTATTTTTAACACTATTATCTGTTTCATTTATTTTTTGATGTTTCCAATACCTGTTAAATGCTTCTTGACATGTAAAATTGTTTTTAGGAACCTCAAAAATTATGCTTATGTCACTCATAATTATGTTCTTTTCTCTCTTCTGTGTGAGCTGATTTGAGTCTGTTGAGTTTATAAATTTTTTACCTCTACATTGATGCATATTTTATCCTCTCCTTTTTGCAGTAACTAAAAAAGGCAGTCCTATATTAATTAATTATTTTAGATTGTAATCTTATTCTTTCAAACTTTTTAACTTTAGATGATCATTTTTTATATATGGAATAGAAAAAAATCTTTTACAAAAGACAGACCACCCTCTTTGATATGTGAACTTGACATGTTACTTAGTTTTTCTATACCTCTGTTTTCTACTCTATGAGGTAGGATAAAAATATTTACCTCACTAGAGGTGCAGTGCACAAAATTCATGTACCAGAGGGAGGTGTCCCCAGCCCAGCCTGCACCCTCTCGCAATCCGGGACCCCTCGGGTAGGGTCCCTAGGCCTGGCCAGCTGTCAGGGCCTATTGGGGCTTTCTTTCCCCCAGCTGCCAGCAGCTGGCCCTGCTCCTGCCGCTGCCACTTCTTGCCTTCTGTGTGGCGCTGCTCCCCCTCCCCCGCCACCAGTCACCTCCTTCTGCGGATGACAGGTGTGGGGTGCGATTGCTTGGCTGGCCTGGGCCTCCCACTGCAGGCCGATCACTGGCCACAGCATTGCTGACCAATGGCCTGAGCCTCCCTCTGTGGGGCAATTGTTGGGGGGGGGGAGGGGCGGTGCACATCAATTGTCCCACAGAGGGAGGCCCCGCCCACCCGCCACAGTGCTGCCAGCAGAGTGGCCGGGGCCTCCCTCTTTGGAGTGATCAATCACAGGGCTCCACCGTCAATTGCCCAGCAGAGGGAGGCCCCGCCAGTCCTGCCAGGGCTTCACGATCTGTATGTCCAATATTTTTATATGATTGGCAGCACAGTAGTTTTCTTTACATCAGCATCACCTTCTCAAAACCTCAGTTTCCTCGCCTTCAAAATATGTGTAATAATAGTATTTACTGCCTGGCCAGTGTGGCTCAATGGTTGAGGATGGACCCATGAACCTGGCAGTGTGGCTCAATGGTTGAGGATGGACCCATGAACCCTTGTCAAGGCACATACCTGGGTTGCTGGCTCGATCCCCAGTAGGGGGCATCCAGGAGGCAGCCAATCAATGATTCTCTCTCATCATTGATGTTTCTCTCTCTCCCTCTCCCTTCCTCTCTCTGAAATAAACAAAGATATATTTTGAAAAAATAATGATAGTATTCCCTTCACAGCATGTTTCTGCTGATCAAGAACACAGAATGGAGACTGGCACGTATCACTCACTCACTCAATAAACATCAGCTGCTTTTTTATTACTATTGTTGAACAAGATTTCCTTGAGTAATTGTTTTACCTCCTTATTACATTTTATCATATATGAATCAGCAGAGAACTAAAGTGCTATGATGTTTGACTAAATATCATAAAGTACCTATGACCTTTGAAAAGTGCCATTACACATAATCATAACTAAATTAATAATGTGAAATACATTTGGGGCCCTGAGGAATCCATTACATGAATATCTCACTTCAGGGTAGATGATGGAAATGTATTGAACCTGGAGTTGGAAGATATGACTTCAGATGCTGACTCTACTCTTTCTTACATATTTGTCCTTGAGCAAATTACTTTCTGCAGTCTCAGTTTTGAGAAGTTAAGTAATTTTTCAGTAACCAATAGAGCTGGGATTCAAATCCAGAGACCAATAGGGGAACCAAAACCAGAGATGGTACCTTTATCATTCAGCACTAAAAAGACAGAAGAAAGTTCCAACAGTGTTACTAAATATTCATTAATGCTTCAAGTCACTGAACAGAAACGATCTTGCCTTGATGGGGTTCAGTCTCAGGAAACCAGGAGTAATGGAATAAGGCCGTGGGCAGAACTGGAGGACTGGGATATGGAATCTACATATTTATTTGAATTTCATTAGCAAGTAACCTAGACGTACATCTTTTTACTGTTAACCCATGAATTGTTTTTCAGGCAAGTTTTCCCCCCTGGTTTTCCTTATGGAAGACGGTTTCTGGGGCGCAGTCTGTTTTTTGTACTCTGGTTGCTTCCTTCAGTAATTGAGTTTTGTTTTGGTGGGGGCTTTCAATTTTCATAGCTACTCCTTTTCTTCCCTTTTCCTTTCTGATTTCAAGATTATCACATATTTGACACCTGGTTCATGGTCACTTTCTCTTTCCCTACATCCTTGAGGACTCAAGTTCTCAACTAAAGCCAAACAACCCAGTCCACAAAGTTTCCTGATCTTTTCAATCTTAGCCATCCTTCGCTAACCTAAACCTGGACCTTGTTACATGCATTTCCTTAATTCCAAATCTTAGCCATAGCTTTCTACCTTCCCAACTTTATTATTACCTTACCCCCACTATATTGGCCCGTTTACCACACACACAAAATAAATGAGCTCCGTACTCTTTCCCTTCTTCCCAAGGCCATTCCCCATCCCCAGTCATTTCTTTTCACCTCATATTCCCAACTCATTCCTACCTCATTTCCTTCTCCATCCAAGTAGGCCATATAGTCCAACTTTTCCATTCTTTAAATACCTCTGTCTAACCACCTTATATTACTTAGCTTCTGGTCTGATCACTTTAGCCTGCTCCACAAAATCTCTACTCTGGATTAAAACCAACATCCAGCTCCTCCTTCCCCACATCTTCACTGCTAACAGGGAAAAGCTGAGCGCCGCATAACTGACTACAACTACTAATTTGTCATCTTCATCCTTAGCCTTTGGTAAATAACTTGTCCCACTCTTCACAGCAGCTGTTTTCGGACCTTTACTGCTCCTTTAAAGCCTTCAACTCTACCTTTGCTTTATTCATTTTTAGTTGTCATACTGTCTCTCCCCCGAACTGAGGACTGAATAACTCATCTATCTTAATTTCCTTTCCTAATGTCTCAGAGAAAGAGATCCACTCATGACCAGAGTCAGTTCTCCCACCTGTGTTGGAGATTCACATCTCATCTCCGTAAGAATCTTCCTCCATCAATAACCTAAATTGTCAAATACATCTTCATCCTCATTATAGAACTGGAGGCCATGGTCTACGTAGCAAATATGACCTCCCATCAAATTTCAAAGGCTCCACCAGCATTTTCTGACAGACGAATTCTGTTTGCCATTATTTCTGTCCTGAACCAAGTCTTCCAAAGTGGCCAAAGTTTATGATGCCAAAATATATATGTGTGTTTGTGCATATACACATGTGAGTGTGTGTGTGTGTGTGTGTGTGTGTATGTGTGTGTGAGAGAGAGAGAGAGAGAGAGAGAGAGAGACAGAGAGAGAGAGAGAGAGAGAAAGAGTTGATAGTGAGGGTAAAAATCAGGGATACATCTAAGTTTTCTACTTATTTTTCTTCTTTTATATTCAAGGCCCATTTTGAACAAATGACCAAACTCTTGAGTCCAGAGATCCCATTTGCATAAGAAGTATATAAAATAGTAAAATGGCCATTAGTAATTGAGTCCTAAATCTGTAGAACATTAAACACATAACTTGACCAAATAATTTTCCACCAATTATTCATGCAAAAACCTTTATGATTCATGTAAATTATATGCTTTTCTAAATTAAAATCTAAAGTCTTCAAAATAACTTTTAATGTTTTGATTTTTATCATAAATGCATCTAGAAAGTATATACCCAAAATTCTACTAACTATATTATAAAATACCAGTGGGATGAAGGGCTAATGGTAAGCAAATAACGTGGTTATAAATTACTGCCAATAAACCCGTTCATAAGCGCATATCATTTTTTTTTACTAAAATAAATGTACTTGCAGCCATAGAGAATATATGTGGCATGATTAGAAATTTTCTGTAAAATATTTAAGTTTAATATTTACTGTACTGAACTCACTATAACCTTGTCCACCGGAAAAAGAAGATGGTATTTTCTTTCGTAGCTATGGGAATGATGATTCTTAGCAAAAATTTTATCATGGAGAACCCTGAGTAATTAATCATTAATAATATCATGAAAGGCAATTCTCTAGGGCAGAAAACATGTGAGAAAAATAAAAGTTAGTTTTAGGCAACCCCAAAGAGCACCAATTACTTTCCTATTTCCACTGACTTAAGAACGAAACAGAGCCAAGAAACATTTTCTTTGGATAATTTTCTGTGAAATCAAACATAAAATATAATCACTATGGGCATTACCAAAAAGAAGAGAAACAGATATTAAATGGCAAAATATTCTTATATTTAGATCAATACAAAAAGGGAGTTTGGAGTAACAAAATCAAATAAGAAAAGGATAATGGCAGTTGGTGCTCCTTGTGACAAGAACACTCTAGAATCATATGGGAGACAGCTTTCCAGCCTTGAAGTCCCAAAAGGGCTAGAGCAAGAGAAGCAACTAGCAGGACATTCCCCTGTAGAGGCACAATAAGAAAAAATATGGTCTGGCTCATGAGTGGGTTTTGAGTCATTTCAGCAAAACAATTCTCTCCGCCTGCTTTCTACCACAAATCCCAAATGCAGTCTCCACATCACTAGGCAATATGAAATCACTTCTGTTGAAGAAGGATGGGAAGGACAGGAAGGACTAGTATTTAGCTTAGAGAGTGTATATAACATAGATAAGATCTGCTCATGAGAGAGGGAGGAAGGCCTTTTAGAAATTCAGGCCCATTGAGGTCACGCCCACCCCACCCCCTTGCCAGATGCACCATGGTACCAAGGAGAGGTTAATGGGGCACATGCAATTGGGTCAAGGAGTGAAGAGCAGGAGGAAAATTTAGCAACGCAGTAAAACATGCCCCGGCCATTTCATCAAAATGATATTTGCAAACGTCTTAATCTCTCTTCTCTTGAATCTGTTAAAAAGGACACTCTATTCCCTCTTCCCACCAAATAAAATTGGGAGGATGATTGATAATGTGCCTTTCATGCTTGCAATTCAATTCTGAGGAAGTTTCCACATAAATAGAATTTGTGATTATTACAATTCTGGGTTGCCCAGGTTTCTTAATAAAGTTCTGAAGTCTTGCTAGGTGCACTGGGATAAGGTAGTTATAAAAGGCATCATGAATACTTCAGACCGCCTACCGAGCAGGCTTTGGAAAGTCTTTTTATTTCCCTATGTACTCCATTCATTTTCCTGACATTAAAATGAACTTAGAAAATGACGGCATCTGTCTTCCACCCATCAAAAGACTGGGTCTCAGACCGTCTATGAGATTTTTGCTGAAATGAGATTTTGTTCGAAAAATTCTGCCTAAATGTTAAAAAAAAAAAAAAAGCCACATGAAAAGGTTACAACCATAGTGAGGGAGGGACATCCTGGTGGCTAGAGTTAGGCTTGATCCTATTAGCAAAGGCAAGGCCTATAGTGAGAAAATGCGGAGGCATCTTTGTTGAAAACATTGTAACCTTTCGTCATTGCTGGATTCCTATACAGCAACAGGCATAATATATCCTGCTTTCAATTAGGTTTCTCACCTTCCATGCTACCTTAATTTAATTGTTGGTAGGGCCATTAGAAAACAAAAAGCCACCATCTAACTGAGGTTCTCCTTTTAAGTATAGCCTTTTAATGAGATTTTAAAATGAAAAATATAATCCTTGGTAATATTTTATGTCAGTGTTGTTTTTTCCTGCCGTAGATAGAAATAAGTGTTGCAGCTTCTCTAAACCATTCCCTTTTGAGTAACTGAAAACAAGAGAAACATAACTTCAATGCTCTCTCATCTTCCCAAGGTTTAGGAAGCTGCAAAATCAGGAAAACTGAGACTTTAAAATGAAACCACTTGTGCATAAAAAAGGATCTCTTTTCTTTAGTGAGAGCCTCACATCAGGACTGAGAAAATCCAAGTTTCTGACTTTGCCTCAATTATTCATACTTCAAAATAGAGAAACATGAATAAAAATCACAGAAACAGCCCCTTATAAAGACAAAGTTGGTAAAATTAGCATAATTTTAGTGAAAGGCTTTCCAGCTTTGTCTTTAAAAATGTGGTAGTCTTTTTAATTTTTTTCCAGCTTTATTATTATTTTTAAAATATGTTTTTATTGATTTCAGAGAGAGGAAAGGAGAGGGAGAGAGAGAAACATCAATGATGAGAGAGAATTATTGATCTGCTGCCTACTGCACTCCCTCTACTGGGGATCCAGCCTGAAACTCAGGCATATGCCCTGACTAGTAATAGAACCATGACTTCCTGGTTCATTGGTTGACGCTCAACCACTGAGCCACACCAGCCAGGCTTTCCAGCTTTATTGAGGTATGATTGACAAATGAAAATTATATATACGTAAGTGGTACAATGCAATGTTTTGATATATGTATACACTGTGAAATGATTACCACAGTCAATCTAATTAACATGTCTGTCACCTCACATAGTTTTACCTTTCTGTGTGTGTGTGTGAATTTCAAGTAACTATGGTCACCATGCTATACATTAGGTTTCCAGACCTTATTCAACTTATAACAAGAAGTTTGTACCCTTTTACCAATGCCTCCTCATCTCCTGCAGGTTGTAGTAGCATTTGATGGGAAATAATTTTCATCATATTACAGTGAGAAGAAAAAAATAAACAAATCAGTGGCATATCTCGGAAAGCAAAAAATATCTCCAGGGAAGCAATCTGCAGCCCGGCTTGCAGGAAGAAAGCCAACGGTATTGATTTCATCAAAGCGTCTTTACAAAGATGGAAACATTCAATTTATGAAGCATGGCAACTTCTCCTAAATAATCAAAACATTCCATAAGGCTGCTAGCTATCCAGAGAGGGATTGCTAATCAAACATTCATTCCATTTTCAAGTTCTGAATTGGGGATTGTAATAAGGTTCAACCACCTGGATTGCTTTTTTAGAAGTGTTCTCTTTTTTGGAGCCTCGTAATTATGACTGATATTGCAGTCTCTTTATAGTAATAAAATTAGTGTTGGTTTGATTATTCCTGTAGTAATAATATGAACAGGTTTAATTTTAGTTTTATTCCAATTATTTCATCGATTATGCCATGAAAAAGGTTTAACAATGTGAATTAGGGTATTTTTTAGGTGGTGGTCTCATGTTCTTGTCTTCTTCTGCTCTCTAAAATAACAAGGAGAGTAAGAAACAGAAGTACAAACTTACACTTCAATAAAACTGGAGACATTGGGAACCAGAACTAAATTATGTAGAGAATTATATAGAGAAAGACTGCCAAATGTAGTGACGGTCAAATAGAGATGAAGAGAGATGCTGAGAAGGCATACTTAAAGCTACAATTTCAAGCAATGGGGCAGAACAGGAGTTCTTTAAGCAGTTTTTATGAGTTTAACCAAGTGATCAGATTTAATGTCAACAATAATGATGAAAGTTAAAGACACAACATCACTTATTCCTGTTCTCACCCCCTAAAAAGTACAGTCTGAAATGAATTGTGAGGAAACAATTATACAATCTAACCTGGGGGTGTTATGGACATCCAGCAGAAGGAAATGGACCCTCATCCCAAATTTGGTTCCAATATTGAAAATGATGAAATGGAAAGGTTTATTACTCACATACAGAAGCTTTCTGGCCCTAACTGGTTTGGCTCAGTGGATAGAGCATCGGCCTGGGGACTGAAAGGTCCCAGGTTCAATTCTGGTCAAGGGCATATACCTTGGTTGCAGGCACATCCCCAATAGGAGGTGTTGCAGGAGGCAGCTGATCGATGTTTCTCTCTCATCTATGCTTCTAACTCTCTATTCCTCTCCCTTCCTCTCTGTAAAAAATCAATAAAATATATTTTAAAAAAAAAGAAGAAGAAGAAGCTTTCTGGGTAAAATGAGGCAGTTAAAAAAAAAGTAGTTGAAAGAGAGAAACAGGAGATTGGCTTGTCATTTTCATTGCGATTAGGAGGTGGGGCCAGAGCTGTGGGGAGAAATTGCATGGGCAGAAACTTGCATGGTTTGATGCTTCAAATGAATGCAAAAGGGAATACCTGGGTTTTCTTATCAGCTTGCCCAGATGTGGGGCAGAAAGGGAAGAGGTAGAGAGACTGAAATGTTGACCTTAAACACCAAAAGTAGAGTAAGATTTTATTAAAATGGGGCATTTTGCAAAAAAATTGGCTGATGCTCCTCTAAAATGTCAATATAAAGATGTAAAAGCAAAAAAATTCTTTCATATCAAAGCTGATTAAATGTGTGATCTTTTCTGGGTCAGAAAATAATGGTCTAAAATATATTACTGAGAAAACTGGTAAATTTTGAATATGAATGATATGTTTTAGTTATTTTGTATCAAAGCTAAATTTCCTGAATTTAAAAAGTATACTGTCATTATCTCAAGAGATGTTTTTGCTTGAGATCCACATAAAGTATTTATGGGTAAAAAAAATCATGAAGTCTGCAACTGGTTCAGTAAATAATAATATATGTGTACATTTTAAGTGTATATAATATACACATATAATCCTATATAATAAAAGCCTAATGTGCAAATCGACTTAATGGCAGAGCAACTGGTAGAATGACCGGTTGCTATGATGCACACTGACCACCAGGGGGCAGATGCTCAATGCAGGAGCTGCCCCCAGCCTGCAGGCCCCAGGTCAGCCAAGGAGGATTCCAGCGAGCCACCCCCGCACTATTGCCCTGCCAGTCGCCCCGCAGAGGGAGGCAACTGGCGGCGGTGGTGGAGGTGGGGCTGGCGAGTGGGCGGCAGCAGGCCGGCCAAGGCGGGTGCCACAGAGGTACCCCAATCGCCCCACCGGTCACCCCACAGATCGGCCCTGATCACCAGCCAGGCCTAGGAACCCTACCCATGCATGCATTTCGTGCACCGGGCCTCTAGTATACTTATAATATACTGAGAGTAAGTGTACCAAAATATTATTATATGGTGAATCTAGGTAGAGTATACACAAGTTTACTTTTTGATCATTTTCTGTAGCTTCAAATTGTTTTTCAAAATAAAAAAAAATGAAATAATGGAGGTAGTATGAAATCTATTTACTTGAAACAAGGAACAGAATTCATAGACTGACAAGTGGAAGTTTCTTAGGCCTTCTGTACCACTAAAGAGGATAGGGAAGGACTATATGAATAAAGACACACAAGAGGCTACTTTTGCTGGGTGGAGGAGGGAGAATAAGACCAGCTCTATTACTTTTTGGTGATTGCGGAGAAGAAAACAACAACTCAGACTCTCACACACACTCTTGGTTATACCAAAGAACTTCCATCTATACCAGGAAGAAAATCTACTAACTACAGACTCATGCCCTTGCCCAATCTGAATATTAACATCTACCAACAGCAGTTTTACTACATTTAATCAAAACAAAGAAACTAACACATATCCATGCAAAGACCCAATAACTAGTGTTTTGAGGAAACTCAGTATTTTGGGGTAAAATGTGACCAGATTTTTTTTCTTCAATTTATGCCTTCAGCTTTGCTATATCAAATTGCTTTTCTAGGTCCTTGAGGACACCCTGGGGAGATTCCACACCTTCCCGTCATCTTTGGTCATTAATACTTTTGTCTAATATCAATGTTTCTATCAGACACTCAAATTAAACTTTTCTCCCATCCAAAGTAGACCAGACATAAGATGGAGGGAGCTGAAATATGTTGGGTAGGAACAAAGGGCACTCCTCTACCCCTTTCTCCCTCTCCTGGATCCAACTACTCTAGCACTGGCAGTAGACAGAAGGGAAGAGGGGAAAAGGCATTTTTTTTTATTTATTGGAAGATAAATGTAATTCTCATTTTTTTTTGTATTGAGTCTTTCCTAGCTAATACTGTGTGGTTATCAATATCTTCTATGTCTCAGAAGTATAAATGCTGTATCACTCATAATGAGTGAAACATGAGGCTCAAATTTGACTTTGGCTCAACTTCTAACACTTCTTAACATTTAACAGCATTTTTCAACCTGAAGACAGCTGTCTTGGAGGGAAGATACTCCCCAAACAGCTCAAACACAGCTACTATCCAGCTTGCTCTGGACACACTGGATGTTCTTCTTGTCACATGTAGTAGAGAGAGAGTAGTCAGCTGCCCCACAAATCCCATCTATCATGCCACCACCTTCTTCTTCTGCCTAAGCAAATGGCCAACTAGAAAAGGGAAAGCCAGACTTCCCCATTGTGTGATTCTCTTCCAGCATTTCCTTGAAACTTGGCTTTCAGTTGTGTTGTGTCATAGCTTCCTATCACCAATGTAAGCTGGAAAACCTCTACGGTAATTTTTCCTTCAACTCTATCTTTCCTCCTCTTTCTGGACACAGAGAGAATGTCATAAATTATGTAAAATTAAAATTAAGAAAGAAAGGACAATGTGAAGAACCAGGGAGGGAAAAAGAAGATTTCAAGTTATTAAGAATAGAGCTATGAAAAAAAAGGTAAAGTTTTCTCCTTTTTCACAGCCACATAGTATTCTATTGAGTAAATGTACCACATCTTTTCTATCCATTCACCTACTGATGGGTACTTGGACTGTTTCTAGATCTTGGCTATTGTAAATAATACTGTAACGAACATAGGGAGCGTATATATTCTTTCTGATTGGTGTTTTGGGATTCTTAGGATGTATTCCCAGAAGTGGAATTGCTTGGTAAAAAATCAGTTCCAATTTTAATTTTTTGAAGAAACTCCATACAGTTTTCCACAGTGGCTGCACTGGTCTGCACTCCCACCCACAGCGCATGAGGCTTCCCTTTTCTCCATATCCTCAACCAGCAGTTGTTGTTTGTTGATTTATTGATTATAACCATTGATAAATTCAATAACAATATATCCTATCTAATAAAAGAGAAACATGGTAATTAGCGTACGACCGCTACCCTTCCCATTGGCTAATCAGGGGTAATATGCAAATTAACTGCCAGCCAAGATGGCGACCGGCAGCCAGGAAGCTTAAAGCGAACATGAGGCTTGCTTGCTTTAGTGATGGAGGACTCCAATGTTCCCCGCCTGCCTTGCCGGCCTCTGAGCTGCAACTCGAAGCAACAATGTAACAAATATAGAAGCTAAACAAAACCCCAGAAACCTGCTTTAGTCCGTCGGGCTTCAGCCAGCAGGATTGCAACATTGTTTCAAATACAGAAGGTAAACAAAGGCCAGAAACCTGCTTTGAGCAGCGGAGGCCTAAGAGCTGGAGCCAAGCCTCAGAGATAAAGCTGGCCCAGAATTAAAAAAAAAGAAAAGAAAAAAAGGAGCAGTTGGGAGCTTCAGTCACCCGCCAGCCTGAAAATAGCCCTCAGCCCCTCACCCAGACTGGCCAGGCACCCCAGTGGGGACCCCCACCATGAAGGGTGTGTGACCAGCTGCAAACAGCCATCATCCCCTCACCCAGGCTGGCCAGGCACCCCAGTGGGGACCCCCACCCTGATCCAGGACACCCTTCAGGGCAAACCAGCCAGCCCACCCATGCACCAGGCCTCTGTCCTATATAGTAAAAGGGTAATCTGCCTCCCAGCACCGGGATCAGCGGAGCCAAGAGGCCTCCCGGCACCGGGATCAGTGTGACAGGGGGCAGCACCCAAAACCCCTGATTGCCCTGCGGCTCTGTGTGTGACAAGGGGTGGGGCCACAACCTTCCTATCTGCCCTGCTCGGTTCGTGACAGGGTAAGGCGCCCCAACCCCCTGATCAGCCCTGCTCTGTGCCTGATAGGGGGAGCTCCCCAACACCATGATCACCCTGCGGCTCTGTGTGTGACAGGGTGCGGCACCCCAACCCCCTGATCGGCCCTGCTCTGTGCGTGACGGGGTGGCGCTGCAACCTCCCCATCAGCCCTGCCTTGAGTGTGAGAGTGGCGGCGCCCCAACCCCATGATCGGCCCTGCTCTGTGGGTGACTGAGGTTGGCATCAAAACCTCCCAATCCGCCCTGCTCTGTGCATGACAGGGGGCGGCGCCCCAACTCCCCAATCGGCCCTGCTCTGAGCCCGTCCAGGGGCTGCACCTAGGGATTGGGCCTGCCCTCTGCCACCTGGGAGCAGGCCTAAACCAGCAGGTCGTTATCTCCTAAGGGGTCCCAGACTGTGAGAGGGCACAGGCTGGGCTGAGGGACCTCCCCCCCCCCCCCCCTGCGTGCACAAATTTTTGTGCACCGGGCCTCTATATGTATGTATATAAAAGGAATATAGCTGTGACTATATGTAAAGGTAAAAATGTTAATTATCAAATAAATGACAAAAAAAGGTAAAGTTAAAAGATATTAGTTAGTGGAAGGAGGGAGTAGAAGATAATGAAAATATAATTATTTTGTCACTGTTCATACTGGTTACAGAAATAGAAGTTTAAATTCATAAAATTATTGATGTAAAGTAATATCTAAAGAATAATAAAAATAGTAACATTCCAAATTATAAGTAGGAACATTACAGGTAAAGCACACCATACTATGTAATAAAACATGAGAAACAAAAGAAGCATTAAAAACAGAAAATTTATTAATACTAATAAAAGGGTAATATGCTAATTGAACCAGACGTCTTCCAGATATCCTTCCTGACAAAGCTGGGGACCTGGCCAGCCTGAAAACCAACCCAGACCCCACGCCCATGCCAGCACCACCCCCCAGCGGGGACCCCCACCTCAATCAGGGGCATGGACAAACTGCAAACTGCCTGCAGACCTTCGCCCAGGCCAGCTCCGCCCCCCAGTGGGGACCCTCCCACCCTGATCCTGGGCCACTTCAGGGTAGGCCAGCCATCTCCCACCCATGCACTAGGCCTCTATCCTATATAATAAAAGGGTAATATGCAAATTGACCCTAACAGCAGAACAACCAGAACAACTGCTGGACCAGTCACTATGAGGCACACTAACCACCTCTTTGTCCCTTTCCCCGGCCAACAGTCTCTGATCGCCTGATGGCCACCCGCTGTGGGGGCATGGCCAGTGAGCAAGCAAGAGCAGCCGACCTCTCGATCCCTTCCTCCAGCTGTCAGGCACCGATCACCTGATGGCAAACATGGAACCAGGGGTGGGTGGTGGCAGGGACGGGGCTGGCTGCAGGCAGCTGGGGAAGATGGCCCTGATCGCAGGCCAAGCCTAGGGACTCTACCCGCACACAAATTTCATGCACCAGTCCTCTAGTAATGTATAAAGACTAACTGAAAAGAAACAAATACATCACTTCCATTATTATGAATGGGCTAAAACTTTCCCCTTTTGCAATAACAAAGCCCCCCCAAAATACTTTCTGTTTATAGCAGATTTCCAGCCTCCAAATCCAAAGGAGTTCAGAAAAGTTGAAAATAAAAAGGTGAGCAAAAAGACAGCAAAGTAACAAAACAGGCAAATATAAACACAAATAAAACAAGAATTAAGATCTTAACATCAGACAAGATTGACAATAAAGGTCATTATATAATTATAAAGGGTAGAGTCTATAGCAAAATTCAAATAATTATAAAACTTTGTTCAAATACTATTAATGTAAAAATATATTTAGCCATAATTATAGGAATATAATATAAAAATATTAGTGATAGTAAAATATATTCACCACTCTTGATCCATAAAAGTTTAAGTGAACACAAGTTCCTAAAAAATGAAAGACCTAAACAGTAAAAAAAATATATTCTGATAATTATGTATTAAACTCTGTGTCCTAAAAATGAAAAATATCTTCCCAAGTGTTCATGGAACATTTTAAAAAATTGACCATATATTCAGCAATAAAGAATACATCATTAAATTCTAAATCTCTTTGACCACAAAGAAGAAGGAAAAAACCTTACAGAATTGAATGCAAAAATAAGGAATAGCTAGAAAATAACAATAATGAAACTATTTTATATAAACAGATTTGAGAATCATTCAAAGAAAAATAGAAACATTCAAGGTCTTAAATAACTACATTAATTTAACAAATAAAATAAAAATTAACCAATTAATTATTTAATTGAACAATTAGGAGCACACATAGGAAAGTACAAAAAAGAGTCCTAGTTGAAGGAACATTAATAAAGACAGTAAGCAGAAATTTATCAATAATAAAGAAAAAAGTTGGTAAAACTACTGAATAAATCAAATACATAAATATTAGCAGAAAGTACAATAAAATTTATAAGGATTCACCAAAATTTTTCAGAAAAAAAAGGTGAGAGAACATACATAATAAACAAATATGGGAATTGTGAAATAATCACAGAGATATAATACTGAATATCCCTGTGAGACCATTTTGTTCATTTCTGCACAAGTAAACTTGAAAATATACATGAAATAGATAATTTTTAGAGAAATCATAACATTCTGAATTTGCCAGATCTAGAAAATCTAAAAAGAATAAGAGTATGTAAGAATTAGAGGACTGCAAAGGAGTTTCCTTCTCAAAATGGTGGGCTCTTGTTCTGGAGCATATAACAAGAAGTAAACCTTTACAATTGCTATTTAATAACATGAACATAAAAATAATAGTAAAACCAGAGAAAGGTAGTCTTTAAAAGAAAATTGTAGACAAATCTGAATTATAAACAAACAAAATTTAGTAACAAATATCAACTAATTAAAAGACATCCATTTATTGAAAGAAGTTATACCATAGCCAGATATAAAATAAACACAAGGTTATTTTAATACCAGGAAATGTATTGATATAATTCACTATGTTTTTATAATGTAAAGGAGAAAAATGTTAATTATATATTGCTAAGTCATTAAGTGAAATTCAGCATTCAATCTTTTTTTTTTTAATCCTCATCGGAGGACATTTAAAAAGAAAAAAAGATTTTTGAGAGACAAAGGAAAGGAGAGGGAAAGAGAGAAAGAGAGTGAGAGAGAAACATCAATGTGAGAGAGAAAAATGGACCAGTTGCCTTCCATACATGTCCCAACAGGGGATCAAACTCACAACCTAGGTATGGGCCCTGACCAGGAATTGAACCCGCAAACTTTTGGTGTATGAGATGCTGCTCTAACCAACTGAGCCACCCAGCCAGGGCTCAACATTCAATCTTAAAAGCAAACTAAAAAACAAACCTCAATAATAAAGGACTAGTTTGATACATACCAAATACATAATTATCTATCTATCATCTCCCTCCCTCCCTTCCTCCTCCTCATCCTTTCTCTTCCTCTCCTTCTCCCTCCCTTCATCTCTCTCCAACTCCCACTTTCTCCTGTCCCTCCCTCCCTCCCTCACTCTTCCCATAGGGAGATATTGGAAGCTTTTAAAGGGGCTTAGACAGTGCCCTGAAAGGTGATATAAGAGCAGAAAGAAATAAATGGTGCAAAAATGATTTGTCTTATATAACTTCAACCAAATAATACAGGATAAATCAGGGTTATCATGTCATATCCTTAGTTGACTATGAATTCCGTTATGGAAAATGAGTTAAAGTCTATCTGTACTTTAGTATGGAAGAGTAGGTGTGTATATGATAACAATTAGATAAGGCGCTTGATGGGAGCACCTACATCATTTGGAAGAAAATTATGAGATAAATACAAATGGTTACTAACTACTGACAGAGCTCACTCTCTTAAAATGCAGATTGAAGGAAATGATATAGCATGAAATTGCTTTACACATCTGTCAAAAGCAAACTAAAATGATTATATCCTATTTAATGCTGTTTTGAACATTGAGGGTTTTTTTAAATTTTCTAGAATCATAATCTTATTGCTGCGACAGCATGATACCAAGTTCTACTTTAACATAATGGAAAAAATAAAGAATAATTTAAATGAGTTATCGAAAAAGGGATGTGATCAAGTAATAAAACAAATTGGATAAGATTGAAAACAACAAGACACTAAATAATAAAAATATTATGAATGATGCCCCCATGCTGGTATCATATATACACATACTGTCAGTCTGTGAGAATTATTAGCATCATATGTTCCATTAGAAAGATGTTTTCTCTAAGTTGTATAGAAAGCATGTCAACATTATAGTCATAGCTTAACAGTTTAATATAACGTAATGCACTGTTAGAAATCCTATATAATAAGAGGCTAATATGCAAATCAACCAAACGACAGAACGACCAGTTGCTATGATGCACACTGACCACCATGGGGCAGATGCTCAGCTCAGGAGCTGCCCCCTGGTGGTCAGTGTGCCAGAAGCCAGGCTCACGCCTGGTAAGCACAGTGGTGGTGGCGGGAGCCTCTCCTGCCTCCGTAGCAGGGCTAAGGATGTCCAAATGCCAGCTTAGGGAAGCGGGCCTAAGCCAGCAGTCTGACATCCCTTGAGGGCTCCTGGACTGTGAGAGGGCGCAGGCCAGGCTGAGAGACCCCATGAGTGCATGGATTTTGTGCACCAGGCCTCTAGTAGTTTATATAACTGTATACACTGTTAGAACTATTAAATATGTATAAAATATTATTTCTTCTTTAAAATTTCTGTAGCACTAACTAATCCCCTCCTAGGAAAAGCTCTGCTCCTTATTTTCATCTAGAGTTAGTGAGCATAAACCTTTGGGAAATTACTATGGAATGGAAATAAATAAATGTGCTGAATTGTTAGAGGTGCAGATTGGTGCCACATGTAGAGTGCTGAAGTGGGAAAGGAGGCCTTCCAGAGTACATGGCAATGGATCTTTATCTTTAAAGGAGAGTCAATCCTCATTCAATAGAGTTTTCCATGCATCAGTCAGAAGGAAACAGGAGGGCATTCTAGGCAAAGTGAGCAGAAGCATAGAGGTGTGAATGGGCTGGCTTGCCAGATTGGCTGCAAGCAGTTCTGTGTGACTAAAATAAAGGGTCCAAGAAACAATGCATTAACAGAGAAGACAGAGGAGTAGGAAAGGGTAAGAGGGCCTCTGATACCATGCTGAGAAATAGAAATTTTATCCATGGTAAAATGTGTAATAAAAGATTTTAAACAAGAGAAGATGCAATTTGGGCTTTTAGAAGGTCACTTTGGCAAGAATATGGATAGATAGGAGGAGTGTGAAAGGAGAGGAAAAAAGGCCTATAGAGAAATCAACTGAAGAAATGCTGACCATCACAACTGAAGCAATAGAAGTAAAAATGCAGAGGAAGACTCGGATAGAAGTGTTGCAGTGGATATAGAATTTATAGAGCTTGGCAACTGATGGACTATTGGGAGAATATTCTCAGATTTGGGTGAATAACCTAGATTTCTGTCTTGGCCTTTTCATTGAGATCAGGAATGCAAGAAAGTATGTTCTGGGGAAACCGGCTGAATTTATTTTAGACAAGTAATAAGAGGATGTCGGACATCCCTCGAGGCAGCTGGAGCTCAGTCAGAGATCAGGCTGAGAAACATTTTTGGTGTTTTATGTTTTTCCCCCTAGAACATAGGTGGGAGTCTCGAAGAATTTATTAATAGGTTACTTGATATACTAGTATGATAAATGTATTTAGGAAGACAGACCATGAAGTAAAGTTTAAAAACTTAGAAGATAAACCATTTGCAATTTCAGCATTATCACCTCATTAAGATGTGATTACTTGCTAGAACAGTATATGGGTTGGCTTCTCCAAACTGAAAGGAATTTTAGAGACAGGCAGTTTTAGGGAAAGGCGGGGGGGGGGGGGCATGGGCAAGGAATGCATAGATAATGGACTCCAATGCTTACCTTACTTTCACAGAGGATAGAGAAAAATTACAAGATATGGGAAGAAGGAAAGGGGGCACCAGGTGGGCTTTGGACTTTGAAACTGATACCCTGCAAAAGAGTGACCAATTACGGGGTCATAAAATGGGGAAGGGGTCCAATTAGAAGGAAGCATAGATAGACAAAGAACTTACAGCCTTTATAAACCTTAGAGAAATTGGCTTAGTTGGTATCCCCCTAGGGAACCCCTCCTTACATGGGAGTTTGTATTTGTTTCCAATAAATTTCCACACTTTTACTAATGACTCCTTTTAGTCCGAGAATTTATTCTTTAACTTTGTGAGGCGAGAACCCACAAGGAAGAAAGTGCACTCCCCGAACCCCATTCCACTTATCCAAACCACCCATGAGTTCGTTCTCTCTTTCCTTTTTCTACTATAAAGTCTAGGAACCTCAAATACTTGCTTATCCAGATTCTCTTCCAGCTAGGCATTGCCATGTGACACCATTGTAGTCAGTGAGACGGAAGCAGCAGTCACTTGGTAAAATCTTAAGGAAGCTTTTTAAATGACGAATGACTCTAGCAACATATTCTTGGACTCTGTCTCCTTGCTGACAGGTAGACACAATGCCTAGAGGGACAGCAAACATTGCAAGCATCATAATGAAAACCACCCACTGGGGCCAGTAAAGCAGAAAGCACACAGAGAGCCTGTATTCTGAAGGGCGTCCTTGAGCAGTTTCGCAACACCTAAGCGGCCACATCTGATTCCGAGGGGATAGAAGCCCTTGTCTTTTGAAGCTAGTGGTAGATTTACATTCTGTCACTGGAAGTAAAAATCCTTCCTGGTTGATATGTTTGCTTATTTTCTTACTTTTAACAAGAACTGCCCATCAAAAAGTTAGCCTGTTGGCCAGTCGCCAGGGGACATTGGCATGCATCCTAGATTTTTAAAATTATTCTGAGATTATATTGGTTGTTCATTTTTTTGCTACCCACAATTCAATACTATAGGCAGTATGAGGGACTGTGGTTTATTTATTCTTGATTCATTCACTGAAATAAAGTTTGGGCTTGGAACCAGATGCCTCTGACTTTTCTGGCAACTTTACTAACTACAGAGTGGGGCAAAAGTAGGTTTATACCTGTGAGTACACCAAACACAAAGTTTATCCTTGTATTCTTATTTATTAATTGTTGTATCATTTTCTATACAAACAACTGTAAAACTACCTTTGCTCAACTCCATGTAATCATTGAAATAGGTATCTCAGTTGCCACTCCTTCAAAGAGAATGCATTGGTAGAATTCTGTATCATTTAGGGAAATACAGTTTTATACATGAAAGAAAAATATTTCATCTTTTAAGATGAATTTTCAGATTTTTTTGCCATCCTCTTATGCCCTCATGAAATCTCTAAGTAACATTAAAAATGCACTTTAGTAATCTAATATACCCCATGGGCCAGAAGGATAGCAATTCTAGGTCACTCTAATATAGTGCTTTATGCCAAGAGTCATCTATTATCTGATTAAATATTATTCTTAAATAAGTAAGATGCATTTTATAACTTCTTTTTACCTACCTCTGTTTTCTTCAAAATAAAATGGCATGGAGAAAAATCAGTAGGTAGAGTCAAAACACTTGATTTCTAGACCCAGCTCTTCAATGGTCACCTTGGCCATGGGATGGCTGGCCTTGAGAGGACAGCAGTCTGGTGGTTAAGGGGTTAAAGAGTTATTGGCAGGATTCTTTATGGTGTACTTATGTTGGGGAATGGAAGAAGTGCCAAAGCCTTCCTCACTCAGTTTATCCACCACTGACCTTCTGCATCTCCATTTTCTCATCTGTAAATTGCAGAGGCTGGTTTAAATATAATCATTCTAAATTAGAATTCTACCTTGAGTTTTCCATTGCTTCATGTCCTAACTTTCATCACATTTCCTCCCACTTATGCATTATAATTCCAACTTTTACTTTTCTCTGGTTAAGCCATTGTCAATGAAAGAACATGCAGCCTAAGAAAAGTCTTAAAAGAGTGTGAGGCAAACTAATGACAATTGCCAGGGAGCAAAATATCAACAAATTGAGAAAATGCTCCAGAGAATGCCGTTTTATAGCTTATTTTATACATTAGAATCAAAGGAGGAGACATGAGGGTTACATGAAATCCATTAGTGGTAGATTAAGGGACAGGAAAAAACAAAGCAGGGAGAAATCTCTGGGATTGGATAAAATAAAAAGAAACATACTTCTTTCACATTAGTAGGTACAGGATAGTTAGAAATTAACATTTAGACCACATAGAGATAGTATTCCGGGAATAAGAAAACAATAAGGGGTTCTGTGGTCTCATGTTCTGGTGAGGTGAGTTGCTTTGAGGGTCTGGAAAAGGAGATTACTAGTAAATTGCAAAGGTGTGCTATCTTAGATGCAAAAAGACAACAGACAGGCTCACTGAAGGTAAAGATAGATTATGTCAAGGGAGCTCCAGGCCTAGGATATGACTACCCACCATGACTACTTTTAGTTGGGAATTTTTATATTCAGACCATTCTATGCGGTTACTTTCAGTCTCTGAGTCTGTAAGCTCACCATGCAGACCCCTCCTGAACTTGTCAGGTTTACTTAGTTTGGAACCTTTTTTGTCCACATTACAATCCAGATTTCCCCCACACATATTATCTCTACTATATTGTTTCTATGCCAAAATCACACATTCCCTTAAAGCTTATTTTATCTCAGGAGATTAGTCTAGGCCAATTATACATTTTTTTTCATAGTGTTTAATGAATTCCAGAGAAATTTGTCATATATATGCAATGGCTCTGACCTGTGGCTACCTGATTTTCAAGAATAAAAAGCACTAGAAAACTTGTACATCATTAAGTAACAAACAAAAAATCGTTTCTGTAGTGTTTTTTTTTTATGTATCAAGGACTGTTTCCAGGTGATTTCACTCAATTATTTAATTTAGTGTTTCCATTACAAGTATTCTTCATTGATAGGTAGCATTTCCTTTTTCACAGGTGAGAAATTTGAGGTTTAGATGAGTTGAATAGCTCATCTGAGGTCATACACACAGAGAATGGAACCATTCTTATTTAAGCCTTGATCTTTCTCACCCCAACATCTATTTCTTGGAACCAAAAAATTCTGCCACTCAGTAGGTTTAATGACTTCTACCATGTTTAATGAATGCAGCAGTACAGGCTCCTTGCTGGATCAAAACTCCAGACATGGCTGTAACCATCCTCACATTCTTTATCACCAGACTACCAGTGAGTATACCTTGTTCAAGCCCAATTCTTCATTCCACAGTCGAATAGATTATTTCAGAAACACCAAGGAGATAAGAGCAATGTCCGCCCAAGTTTCCATTCCAGCTTTGCGCTGTGTTATGGAGATCCTAGCCCAGGAGCACTGATTTCAGGAGTGATCGCAGTGGCCTTGCAAAAGAAGGTACTTTTAGATAGTTTTATTATTAGACAACTGACATAGAAAGGTAGACTATAATCCTCATACATCCTAAAAGTGACTTAAGGTGTTTTCAAATAAAAAAGAACAGTTGTAATAAACTTCAAAAGAGACGTGATAAACTACGAAGCTAATTTTTAAAATAAAAATAATCTGGTTTCACATACCAGAAGGGAAATAGGAATGAGAAGAGAAAAATTGTGACATAAGGCTTTAGAAAGAGAAATTGCTGCAAGTGAGAGTAAAACTCAGTTCAGACCTCCCTGGGAGTCCAGCTAGAGAAAGAGTCAGGATGGGCTACAGCAGCACTTCGCAAACTTGAAAGTGCAGTGAATCAGCTGGAGATCTTGCTCAAATGCAGAATCTGATTCAGAAGGATTAAGGTGGGGCCAGATGCTCCGCATGTTTAACAAGTTCTGGGTGATGCAAACTACACTTTAGGTAGAAAAGAGCTACATTCATAGTCCAATAACTGAAAATTTAACATTGAAAAAAAGACTCTATTTTTTTTCTCTGAATGTCATGGGCTGAATTGTGTTCCACCCCAAAAATTCACATGTGATTTTATTTGAAAACAAGGTCATTGCAGACGTAATTAATTAAGGTAAAGTCACTAGGGTGGCCCTAACATAACTTGTGTTCTTATAAAAAAGGGAAATTTGGATGCAGAGATATGCACACAGGTAGAACACCCTGTGATGATGAAGGCAAAGATGTGAATAATCTTTCCACAAGCTAGGGAATACCAAGAATTGCCAACTATCCACTGGAAGCTAGGGGAGAGCATAACCCAGATTTTCCCCTATAGCCCTCAGAAGGAACCAACCATGCCAGCACCTGGTCTTGGACTTTTAGCATTCAGAACTGTGAGGCAATAAATTTCTGTATATAAGCCACTCAGTTGGTGATATTTGTTACAGCAACCCCAGCACACTAATATAGAAAGACTGTAATGCCTCTTTGGAAGGAATGTTGTAGCACATGTCACCCTTGATTGATTGTAGTTAATGAGAGGTTCCCAAGGTGCACACTCCTCTCCACTCAGAGTTTTATTTTACTACTAGAGGCCCAGTGCATGGATTCATGCACTGGTGGGGGGGCGTGGCCTGTGGGGATCAGGCACTCTGGGAGCACCCATCATCCCAGTCAGCTGAGCGGCTGTGGAACCCCGCTCTGAATGGCTGCTGAATGAGGAAATTAGTCTGAACTGATAGTTCAGGGTAATGTCTTGTGTAAAGGTGTGTTCTGTGTCCTGGAGGAACCTGGCAGAAATCTTTGCAACCCAAAGCCACTCAGTGAATGTCCTTGATGTGTGATGCCAGATCCAGTGACACACTTGGGGATGTTCAGGGCACCTGTGCTCCAGGATCCTTAGCCATCTGATCAGCCTCCCCAGGGGTCCACAGTCATATCCCCTCTTGCCATCTGCTATGCCAGCTCCCCGTGCTCTTTCTAGAACACACCTTAGAGGGCCTGCATCAGCTGGCAGGGTCAGGCCAGAGCCTGGATTGTCTCAGGTATTTGATAGTGCAGAGACTCGGCCTCACCTTGGGCCTGCTGGCGGCTGCTCCCTCTGCGAGAGGGAACAGAGGCGCTCCCTGGTCAGCCAAGCGGCGCTCCCACTGTGGGAGCACACTGACCACTAGGAGGCAGCTCCTTCATTGAACGTATGCCCCCTGGTGGTCAGTGTGTATCATAGCAATTGGTCCACCAGTCGTTCTGGCTGTTCTGCCATTAGGTCGCTGGGCTTTTATATAGATAGATCATTGGCATTCTTTTGTCTTAATGAGCTAGTGTCTGGGAAATCCAGTCCTCTGGGCACCAAGAAAGATCAATGAATGGTATTTCGTTCTTTCCAACTTGAATAGACCCACTGTTGTGACTTTCTGGGCCTCAAGAGGAAAGTGAAGCTGGAAAAAAAAAGAAAGAAATAACTTGTATCCCCTCTGTAACTTTCCTCCAAGTATTTGAAACAAATAGAAAAACTCACCAACGGTGTCATCTTCTATATATATATATACATATATATATATTAACATCTATTTAACAAGTCTAAGGGCTTTGTTTTATTTCATAACTTTTCTCCTCTTTTGATCAGAAAAGCAGACTAGAGATCTCACACTTCTGCATCTGTCACTGCCATTTTCATGTCTCCTTAGTTTCTGGCCCTCCTATCTAGTTAGTTGGTATGATGTCTGGAGCTGAGCCCTGCCCATCATCAGGCTTATTGTAACATATAGCTAGTGTAATATATTACTTCATTACATAATCAGTGTATATTTCTATAATTATAGTTAGAATACTTATTTCTCTTTTAGATATATAACACATCTCAAAAAGAGACATCAAGAATAACAGATTTTTCTTAATCTGATTCCTTATTTGATAAGAGATGAAATATAGAACATAGCATGAGTGACTATTCCTGTAAAGTACCCAGCAAATTTTGTCAAACAAAAATTGCTCTAGACAACATTAAATAGTCAAGGAGGATTTTATTTAAGGTGTTTGAAATGCAAGGAGAGATCAGCACTTAATTCAAGCCGAACTCCACTGAAACAAAGGGGTTGAGGGTGTTTAAGAGCTGGACTAGGAAAGGAACCTTAGGACACTGGTGTTTAGTAATTGACCTTGCCCAGAGTAAAACCAAACTTTTCTGTATCTTTATGATAGGATTTAGTTTTATAACTTGGAGCAAGGTATCCTCAGAAGTTAGGCTCCCACCCTCCCACAAGAGACTGGAAAACAGGGGCACTGTGTTTCTTGATGATTACTTTTCAAAGGGATAGCTCCCATGTCCTTAAGAAGGCCATGGGAGTTCAGGGTTGGTTGTAAATTGGCAAAAAGATGTCACAAAGATTTACATCTCAAAGAGAAAGAGAAATAATTTACAATTACAAGTTTTCTAACACCTCTAAGGAAAAGGAGGTGAGGGGCCTAGACACAAGAAGAGGCCTGTTTAAAGTTTAGGCAAGCTGAAGCAAATGTTACTGCTGTTTTGGTCACCTGTTTTGCATGTGGGTAGATATTTTACCACACAGGTTTATAATGATAAGGTTGGCAATCACTAGGAGGCGTTGGAGACCACAAATGTAGCTCATGCCGTGTTCTGAAAATCAAGTCCAGATGTGCTTAGGTCTAATGCTCCATCATCATTCTGGGTCTCAGAATCCTGATGTAGAAATGCTTATGTTAAATATGTTAAATGCTTGAACTAACTTTCTGGACAACGTGGAGTTTCAACTTTTCCTATCACCAGTGCAATGAATTCTTCAGACTTAATCTGAATGTGTGTTCACAGGACAAAATTCTAGGCACCCTAGACTCAACTGTTGGTTTTTGCTATGGAGCATCTAGTAACAGTTCTCCCTGATACAATTAGCCAGGTAATTGACAAATCTCCTATGTGTATCAATAATTCCAAAATTTTGTTGATCATCAAAACTGTTGGAGATTTATTAAAAATACAAATTCTCAGACCTTGCTCTTGTATATAATGATTTCATAAATTTAAGGTGGCTTTAGAGAACCTGAGTTTCTATAAAATATCCCAAGTTACAAATAATCAGATATGTTTGAGAATAAAGTCGATCAGTGGTTGACTTCAACACTGTGGTGACGATGTCTCATGAGATAATTGTGAGATATGATGTAAGATCTGTTCCCTTTCATTCCAGTTTCTATAGTGGTTTTTTATTCTTTAGTTGAATAAATCAATTCAACTACTTGATACACCATATTAAAAACAAAAATATTTCATGAAAAATATCTTGTCCAGTATTTATAATTACTCTTACTAGCTTTTTGTTTCACTCTTACTAGCATAATATTACCAAAATAGAGTTTACTAAATAAACAAGAAAACTGATATATTCAATTTGTTATAAATTCACTAACCTGATTTGCATGTGGGTAGATGTTTGTGACATCTCTTTTTTAAAAAAGCATGAATGATTTTGACTTTCCTTTCCAAACCCATCCAGCTGAGCCCTTTGGTTTGATGAAAAAACCTTAAGAGTGGCAGCTTCAGAGAAGGGCAAGGCTTCCAAATCCTCCCCAAGCCTGAATTCCAATAGTGTGAGACCGTGAAACCACATCTGTTTTTCCTTATGAAACTCAAACAATTGCCTAACCTCTTGGCTATTAAGTAAAATGTTCAAGGGCTCACATGACAACACTTAGTTGTGTATAATGAATCTATTTAATTTAAACTGTTTTTGCTAAAAGAGGAAAAGGGGGAAATAAATAAATGTTATAAAACAGCTGGTTAAGATCTGCAGAAGGTTCCTTTTTTTCATGTCTACAAAAGTTTTGTTCTATCTGTCAGCTTTCGCTTTGTTTGAGTTCCTGCAGGCAACAAAACCCTGGCAAAGTTCTGTGCATAGAAATGCAATGCCTGGAGGCTTCTTTGGCTTCCTGTTTGGTTAAAGGTAAACTAGTCCATAGACAGGCGGAAAGCAGCTGTGTAAGAATCTGTGTTTAGAATAGGATTGCTTGATAGACACAAAAGCAACTCACAGGGCCCTGCAACACATCTCTATTGAAATACTGCACTATGTGCAAATTTGTTTGTACAAGATTCAGTTCTAGAAGTTTAAAAGGGTTGTATAAACAACACAGAGAGAGAAAATATAAGATGAGAAGATTCAAGAAAAATGTATAAATGCTTTATAGTTTACTCAGATGTAACTAATTATGTGCCAGAATGATTTAGTGTATGTTGCTTTAATTTGGTGCGCGCGCGCGCGCGCGTGTGTGTGTGTGTGTGTGTGTGTGTGTGTGTGTGTGTAGACACAGTGTAAGTCTATGAAACCAAGGTGAAGGCAAGACTTCAAAAATTTAAAAGATGCGAAAACTTCAACCACTTAAAACTGAGAAACTTGCATCTTTGAAGAATGATATGTTTTAAATAATTACATAAAAACAAATATGCATTTGTTTCATCTTACAGATACTTTCTTAATTTGACAACACACAAAAGTGAATGCCAACATACAAAGGAAAATACATAGTCAAGATAGTTTAAAATAACATTAGGCAAGATCTCAGAGGGCACACTTGAGGGACAGTAATAGTAATGACTTTATTTCACAGTTCATAAAAATTCAGAAATTTAAATTTTATAAACTAGTGTGTTTTGAACATTTGCTATATGTCAGGGAATAGTCTAAGAGCCTTATGTGGATTAACTATTTTATCTCTCATTGCATTGCATTATCATGGGATTATTGTACCATTTTATGGGTAAGAAAAATCAAGGCTCAGAGTGATTAACATTTTGAACAAAGTCAAAAGCTTGTAAGTGATAGAGGTGGGATTCACTCTCCCGGCTTTTAACTCCCCCCCCTCTCTCTAACCTGGTTCCAGACTCTGAATTATGAAAAACATTTCATGTTAACCCAACAAGGCCACCCCAAAGGCAAAAATGTGTTTGTTGTACGTCATGCTCATAGCAAACCAATTTTGTTTTTCGTGTGTTCAGTTTACTCTGTATCTTTGAATATTAGTGGGAAATGGGTAGTGATTTTTTTAAAAAAAAGATCATATTTTTTGTATGACAAAAGCTAGTTGCAAAAAATTGTCGGGGAATGAATTTAATTATTTATCAAATGAAAGAGTCAGATGGGAGCTATCTCAATCACTGCATTCTAGATTAAAATACGAAGTGACATAGATGCTTAGCATGCCCAAATTTCAAGAAGTGAAAGGAAATTTTTTTTCAATTAGATAGACATTTCAGTCAGTTAATTGAGTTGACTGGATTTTTTTTATGGAATTGCCTTTTTGATTTACTATTTGTGCTTGTGTGATATAAACACAGGCTGAGTGTTAGTATAAATAATAGCTAAAATTGTGTATAGCTTTAAGCATGTTAAATCCCAGCAATATGAAGATGGAAGGGCCCTTGTTAATCAATGAATCCCATTCAACACAGGGACCTCTCCATCATGACTTATAGTCTAATCCTCCCTTTAAATTATAAGGAAACTGAGACTAACCTCATTTAAATGATTTAAGGTTAAAAAGGTAATTTGGATTTCACAATTCTCAGCCCACTGTGCTATTATACTTATGTTCTCTTACAATGGCTTCTGCTTTCCTGAACTAGTGGCTTATACAGTCAGCTAACTCAATAGCACTAACATGTGAAAGGCAAAATTATCTGTATATCAAGAGTAGCAAGGTGGAATCTGAAGCTACACAAAGAGTGGGGACAGGTTCCAGGAACAACAAACAGCTCAGAACCTCTCAAAACTTCGAAATCTCTCATTCCTTTTCTCCAGCCTGCTGAAGCTGTTAACAATTTGCTAAAACTCTGTTTTACTCAAGATTAAGTAATAGAAATGATTTAATAAAGAAATGTAAGTCCTTATACCCAAGTCCCTGTTATTATTAGATCCTCCTTCAAGTTGATGGCTTTGATCATCTGTTATGCACGACTACGGATGTGGGAGTGAAGCCTTACATTGAGCTTAGTGCCATGTAGCTGTTCTTTGTAGTCAAAGATGCTGCTGATGCTGGCATTGTTTCCTGCAGTTTGCTTGTTACTATTGGTTGTATTTACACATGCCCTGTTTCTTTTAGCAGAACTTGGAAGTAGTTTACAGCACTGCTCGCATTAACTTGTTACACTGGGAATTAATGACAACTTGAGTAAATGTTAGTCTCTAGAGAAAGATGTTTTAAGGCAATGGAATCTTCTAAAGCTGCATTTCCCATAGGGTCTATGTCACAGTAAGGGTGTCATTAAAGGCATCATTTCTATATGCACAGGAAAGACCATTCGCAATGTTAGGGCTTTAATATGTCCCTGAGTCCTTAGCCTCTTCTTTGGGAATCCAGTCTAGCATAAAGTCTGTAAGGCTATTAATCGCACTCTGTCCTCAGCTACTTCTCAAAGCATTTTGGAGGGCCTTCCTGAAGCTTTCACTTAGGGCCTTAATTAAAAGGAACACACACATATACCTGCATGTTTGCTTTCTCCTTTCCTTTAATATTTGGACATTTTGTCTAGCTTATTTGTAACTGTGATGCATTTTTCTAGACAGCTATTATTTGGAAACAAAACCAGAAGCTTCTAATAAAAAAAATTCGTAGAAAATTAGAACACATGAACAAGTAATATATATTTAAAGCTATTGTATTTGGAGTCAAATGGATTTTGTTGTGGAACTGTTTCAGACAAATGAACTTACTGCAAAAAAATTTTGAAGAAAATGAAAGAAACCTGAAATTCAGAGTTAAAAAATGTATTTGTTGGGAAATATAATTTACTGTTAAAGGAATGTGATGAAACACTTTTGTTTGTAAAGAAAATCATTTTTGCACAGCCAGCATGGCTCAGTGGTTAGCATCGACCTATGAACCCAGAGGTCATGGTTTGATTCCCTGTCAGGGCACTTGCTTAGGTTTCGGCTTGATTCTCAGTGTGGGGTGTCAGGAGGCAGCCAATCAATGATTATCTCTCATCCTTGATATTTCTATCTCTCTCTTCCTCTCCCTCGCTCTCTATGAAATCAATAAAAAATATATTCTAAAAAAGAAAAGAAACACATTTTTTCAGTTGTTGGAAAATAAGAAAGGTAAGACAGAAATGTTTTTATTTATGAGCTCACAGATGGTTTTTGAACAATTCTCTAAGCAGAAAAATGACATCCAAATGATGCAGAGTGTGTGAACATTGTTCCCATTAACAGACTGCCATGCACCAAACAATAGGGCAATAGTGGCATGACTTGCCATTACTGTAAAGTGCTCTCACAAAGCATCAAAGGTTATCTTCATTCAAGATAGCATTTTGATTTTCATTATATTGAAAAGGTGTCTGAGAACAATTTATTTGCAGCAAATCAGAATTTATTTTAACATAACTGAGCTGGCAGAAATATAACCGTGCTGATAATATGTGTGGAATGTTTAGTAATTTCCCCAAAGTTTAGGGAGAGAGTGGGAAGACTTTTATGTATGTACTGTGATGATCACCATTTAGTATTAATTTGGATGACATTTTATCAGCAAATGAAACTCCAAAATTCTCTGACTATTGATAATTCTTTGATAACAATATTTAGGCATCTGCAAAAAATTGTCAATATTTCAAAAGGTTATAAACCAGACAAATAGATTATATTGAGGAAACGAGATGGCTCATAAAAATAGGGTAGACTGCATGTTAACAACACTGGATCCATGCCTAAAATTTTTTGATGATATTAAAATATTGGAAGTAGAATCAAATTAATAAGTTACACAGGTAGCCAGTGCATTGAACAATTTATGAATTTTATTTCCAAATTAGAAATTATTTTTTTTCTTTAAAAAATGTTCAGCACATGTTAAGTTCCAATGCTAGTAAAATTCTTTCTGCGGAACTTCAAAATAAAACTATGAATTTTCTTTAAAATTGAAAAATTTTGTATTGTTTTATTACCTTAGAACACCAATGAATATTCAAAACAACTTATGACAGGGCACTGAAAGAATTATACTTTCTGACTTTTCTTTCTAAATCTAAATTGTTTTTTATTTGAAAGAAACATCTAAAGGAAGAAGATTTCTAAAATACTTCACATTTTTATCTTACTTCATTAGAATATTATATAACTCATATTCAGATTGCTGGGTGCATTAAGCAGAATGAAAATGTAGGTTAAGTAATAATTAGATGTGTATAAAATTTTTATAGATTTCATGCAAATAAGATTTTATATCTTTGCCTCTTGCAGGAATTCTGCAAAGTTTGGTTTCATCATAGAAAGTGATCAATAATGTCCTTTGCATTTGAGAGCTATTACATATTGTGTTGTCTTGACCAATCTCTACATCTGCACAGAATTTCATTTTCTACTTTGTGTTACAGATAAAAAATGCAATTCCAACTGCAAAGGCAAAAGAGAAAGTCAGTTGTCTGGAATTGAGGGTATCAAGTAGAAATTGGTAACCAATTTATAGTTATCTAGCCTGAAAGGCTCTCTGTTCATAGAGGAAAAAATTGCAATATCAGTTTGGATAGGGATAAGTATTTTCCAAACTTAATAATAAAACTTTACATTGTATTTCCTTCATATACTAACCTATTTAAATTTCTTACTTTTAATTATAAGTTTAAAATCTGCTCTGCTTTAGTTTTATGCAATGATGGCTTCTTTCAGAACTATACTGGAATTAACATATTTTATGAAAAAAATACTTTATTATTCAAGATAATCAACTTGAAAAATGTTAAAATGAAATTCTTCACAAAGCTACTTGCTTATTAGTGGTTATTCATGGAGAAATGTTTCTCTACCTGACTATGTAATCTGAAATCCCAATTACCATTTCAAAATGATAGGCATTTGGTCCAACAATTAAAATCTTGGCAGCGCAAGCACTTTCACCTTCTATTTGCCATCGACCCTGAACTGATCTGTGTTCCCTGAAAATTCATATGTTGATGCCCTAAACACCAAGGAACTGTATTTGAGATAGGGTCCTTAAACCGGTAATTAATATTAAATGAGGTAATAAGGGAGGGCCCTAATCCAACAGAACTGGTATCCTTATGAGAGAAAGAGACCCCAGGGGTGCCAGCATACAGACAAAGAAACACCAAGAAGGCAGCCATCTGTAAGCCAAAGAAAGAGGCCTCAGGAGAAACTAAATGTGCCAACACATTCATCTTAGAGTTCCAGCCTCTACAACAGTGAGAAAAGTAATTTCTGTTGTTTAAGCCTCCCAGTCAGTGCTGTTTTATTATGGTAACCTAGCAGACTAATACATTTCCCAACAAGTGCTTCCTTATGTTCTGTTAATTGGGCTTCTAACTATTATATATATTATTTCTATAAGTAAAGTATGTGTGGTGAGAAATATTTCTTATTCATTATAAGAGACTAGGGGCCCAGTGCACAAATTCATGCACCTTTTAAGGAACTATGGACCACAAGGCTGCGGTGGGCACAGGGGTGGGTTTTGGCCCATCCTCCGCACCCTGCCTGACCCCTCTATCCATGGCCCCAGTCCTCTGTCTGGTGGCAGCCCCGCTCCCTCTGCCACTGCTCCCATGTGCTGATGGCCAGCACCAGCAGCGGGTGCAAGTGGGGCTGGTGCCATCAGCAGGTGCAACCCACCACTGCTGCCCCGATTGCCCCTCAGGAGCAGGGGGAAATGGAGAAGACCATTATGCTGACTGCGCTGAGTGATAGGGAGTGGTGCTGGGTGCTGGCAGCGGTGTGAGTGGCGGCTCCGGCAAAGGCTGCTGGTGCGAGCAGGGCCATTGCTGGAAACAGGTGCGATAGGCAGCTGCCAGCCCCGATCACCTCTCGGGGGAGGTGGAGAAGCCCTGAGGGGTAATCGAGGCCAGCAGCCACTGCTTGCACCCACTGATGGCACCTAGCGATCAGGGCCAGCACCGGGCGCTGGCAGCAGATGCGAGCGCTAGGTGGGACCGTGGCATGCGGGAGCAAGAAATTTTCAGTAACCATCAGAGCCTCACCCCAATGATAGCGACTGGAGCCCCGCCTTGGTTTGGTGTCCCTGCTTACCTGCTCCACCATCCTGCTGTGGCCAATGCCCGCCATGTTCCATGCTCTGCTGCTTGCTGCTGATGCCTGCCATATTCTGTGTGTTCCCCCTGGTGATCAGCGCACATCATAGCGACCAGTTGTTCAGTTGTTCGGTTGTTCTGCCATTCAGTCTATTTGCATATTAACCTTTTATTATATAGGATATTTCCAAGGTTAAAATGGGAATGCATACATCAAACAAAGCAGGCTATTCCCAAACTAGTAATTAGACCTTTTGCTTCAATATGAGAAAGTTATAATTGTTTTAAAATTAATCTTCAATCACCAACTTATTTCCTCCTCCTCCTCCTCCTCCTCCTCCTCCTCCTCCTCCTCCTCCTTCTTCTTCTTCTTCTTCTTCTTCTTCTTTCTCTCTCTCTCTCTCTCTCTCTCTCTCTCTCTCTCTCTCTCATCTCTATCTCTTCCTCTCCCCCTCCTCTCTTTCTTTCTTTTTTACTCAACTTGTCTGCATTTCATCTTTGGAACCTGTTTTCCTTCCAGTGTTTGACCACTGATGTCTCTACACAATTTTTAAAAATTCCTACTTATATTTTTAGTTTAATTCCTTGCGGTTGAAACTTCTGTCTGTATAACCAAGTGGTCAGAGTGGTCAGTCCACAATATGGGCAGAATTTTTATTTGAACACCTTGTACCCATAAGCCTTTCCGCTCCCTGTAGATCCATCTGTGTGGAGTCTGGTGTGTGCATTAAACTTTTCATCCAGTTCTCAAGTCGATCTTGGCTTTTGTGTTTCCCTGAGCTCTCTGGGATCTCCCTCAGGCATGTATATAATGTCCCATTCTGCCAGGGAGGCATGCAGAGCTCTATCTCAGCACTTCTATGCCTCTCTCATTTTCAGGATCTCTTGGGACCACAACCTCAATTTACAAAGCTGTAGGATTTTCCCATTTATTTCCTAATTTATACACTTAGTTGACAAAGCCTGGGCTCCAAACATAGATCCCTCTCCCTAGCAACAATGAGTTGCTTTACATGGTCAGAGCCATGCTTGAAAACTACAGTTCTCAATCACCACATAAGAGGAAGATGGGAGTAATCATAGGCAAGAACACACAATCCTGCTGTTCTTGGCTAAAGCCCTAACAGTTTTCAAAAAAATGAATGCTTCTCACTTTGTTGTCTGCATTTGGTTGATTTCCACAGCTTGAAATTGTTTTTGAGAACTTTGATCAGTTTTATACTTGTTTTCATTTTCTTTTAAAATTATTTTTGTAAAGAGAATTTGCCAATTTATTTATGCTGTCATAATCAGAATTCCTTATTTTTTTGCTTTACTATTTTTAGGTGTAATAATAATGTTATGGTTATAATTTTAAAGCTTCTTTATTGGCATGAGGTATATAATAAAATATTGATGATGAGATTATATGATGCTAATAGTCAGTTTAAAATAATTTGTGTCTCAAGAAGTAGATGGAAATATGCAAGTTAATAACTGGGGAAGCATGGTAATTGGTACCTGGAGATTCATGTCAATTTTCTCTAGTTTTATATGTGATTGAAATTATTCATAATAAAATGTTGAATCAGAGATAAATAATTAAATGCCTGGAGTCCTATTAGTTAAGTACAGCATCAGAAAGAGAACAAGACAAATATAACTTGTTCTAATATAGTATATTATAGTTAAATACTACATAGGTAACTCAACTTCCCTTAGCTGGTTAACTCAAACTCCTTCTTAAGGCAAGCTATTAGTCTACTGAGATTGCAATAGAGATTACTACAATCTCCATATTTTCTTTTTCTCTAAAATGTGACAGCTTTACATTTATTAAATGCTTACTTGTGCCAAGTACTGAATTTAGAGTTTGATATACATTGCCAAGAGTTAATGCTTGTGGTGAAAAGTTTCTGATAGACCTGTGACTATTTCTTGCTCTTATCTCTTGAAGTTTAGATAAAAAAGCAACATAACATTAAAAAGATAAGTTCGATTAGTAATTGTGAAGGAATGGTGCAATGCAGCCAACCACCTCCCCTGTTTCCCAAGAATCTTGTGCTCCGTACAGGGCATGCTGGCAAGCTCACACATCACACTGCATGCAGAGACTCAGAGCATAGCCAGTATGCCCCTGTTTCCTCTGGATCAGGCACATGTAAGCTCCGCTTGGAACTTCTCAGTTAAGCATGCCTCCTTGGCCTGCAAGCATGCCTTCAACTTTCTGTATTTCTGCGCACACAGGACAAGGGCCAGGGTCCTTCTACCTTAGCACATTGTGGGGTCCATGGAGCCATATGACCACCTTGTCTATGGAATGGATCCATTAGACATGGGGGACCAATGTATTGCAAGGGGCTGCATCTTGTGTACTCTTTCTCCCGTCTTGCTGTAAGTAAATGCTATACCACTTCATCACATGCTGTCTGTTCTCAATGACCTTGAATCGTGCAGTGGTGTCTTCTCTGAGTGATGCCTACCTTTTGACCTTGACCTCACTCATGTTATATTCTGTCCTGTGGCACAGCCTGACTACCTAGTTAAACAACAATCTTACATTGTACCTTTGGTATAATTTAGGGACCAGAGTAGACTGTTGCAACTCCAGGTAATCTTCTGAATTTGGAGGGCTCTTCCAAACTAAATCAAGACCCTAGTGAAAAAATTCTGCAGAAAGAGACAGGTTCTCAAGACCTACCTCTGGTTCATGCTACAGTCCAGCTTAATCCTGGGAAGCTCTCCAGCAGCAATATAAGCCATGGTGTCCTGGGTATGATATAGACGTTGCATGCCAAGAAAACAATTACTGTTAGCTGACCTCAGGCAACATGGTGCTTTCAGCACCAACAGTGGGATGGCAGGGGGACAACTCTCATGACCACTGATTCATGAGCCAGGTCAATTTTCACCTCAAAAAGAATTCTGCTCTAAGTCCTAAATCTCTTATAACTGACTTTGGAAATAGACATCATTGAAAATCTCTTTCTCTGCTGACACAGAACATGATTCATCAGTCTACTTAAGGACATATTGTTACTGTCTTCATGTGAATATTTTGGCTTACAATTTGAAAGTCCCTATATTGTGGAGCTGTTTTAACTTTATTACTTCTGCTCATACAGATCTGGGAACTTTCCATGAAGTACTCAGTTGAATGAGAACATATCTTTTGCACACCTGACAGGATCCTTATAAAGAATCACTGCTGAAAGCATAATGTAAATGGGAAAGTAAGGCGGGTGCGGGCTGGTCTCATCTGATGAGGGAAACCAGTAACTAGGCCTTCTCCCTATAAGATGACTGCCTTTCTCATACTCCACAGAAGGAACTAACACTTCCCAATAGCCTCGAGGATGAGGATAATGTGAATTCTGGACTTCAGCTGCAAGAACAGAGGGAAAAGTAAATAATAGGCCAGCTTGAATTCCTTAATAAATGTACAATTTACTGCATTTATTTAACCTGGCTACCTGGCATACTGAAATCCTATTATTCTTTTCCTTTTTTTTTTTTTTTTTGTGGTGGAAGAGGATTTATCTTTAACTTCACAGTAATAGGAAGTTGTATCTTTTTTTTTTTTTTACTTGAGCTTCTAAATTTAAGTTTTAATGGGTTTTATTCTTTGAAGGGGAAATTATTTTGTCTTTGCTTAAATAATTATCCCACTCATACATTCTTGACCAAGGCCCATCTGAAAACCTTAGTTCTAGTTCCACTTTTTGATGGCAGACTTTGGGTTAGCAAAGCTGTCCAAGAAAAATGAGAGGCCGCTCCTCACACGGTGAAACCATTTTCTTTGCATACTGCCAAACAGTCACTGTGGCATCGACGGTTCAAGGATGGAGGATGGAAATATTTCCTTTGGTGTTTAAGCTATGCTATCTCCACAACAGTAGGGTAAGAACTGCAATTTGGAATAAGAGGGTCTACTGGTGCAAGTATACTACGTCTTATTTTTAGAGTTTGCTTTTAGCTACTCAAATTTAATGAATCAAATTCTGTGTCTTCTATATTTTTTGCTCAAAAACACTGCAATGTGGCTGTGAGATATATAGATCATATCCTTCAGGAAAGAGCAAAAGTCCCATGTATATATTTTGGGGCACCATTTGTAGCAGCTACAGAAGCAGCCATTTACCTTGAGCTTAGCCTAGACCACCTGAAACTCTAGGATAGGCAGCCATGCCTTCCCTGGTATGAAGAACTTTAGTTGGAATGCAGAGGACAATTTACAGAAGATGGGGCAATGTCCAGTTAGCTCAGGATGCTATAACAGAATACCATAAACTGGGTGGCTTGAATAAACATATATTCTCACAGTTCTGGAGTCTAGGGAGTCCAAGAACACGGAGGCTGCAGACTAGGTGCCTGGTGAGAGAACACTTCCAGGCTTTCAGATGGCATTTTCTCATCATACCCTCACATGGTGAAGAGCTGGCAGAGGCAATGCAAACTCCCCCACATCTCTTCTAAAAAGAGCACTAATCCCACTCATAAACTCTACCCTCATGAACCAATTACCTCCCAAAGTCCCCACCTGCATATACAACCACATTGGGAATTAGGGAGTCAATGTTTGAATTTGGAGAGAATACAAGCATTCAATCCATAGCAAGTAATGTAAACCTACCAATCATAAGAGAGAGGCAGAGCAGAATATTATTTTTAACCCATCTTCCTTCAATTCTTAATCTATTAGTAGAAATTAAAGTTGTGAATATGCCGCACAATGATACTCTTTAGCACAAACTACTGAGTTAATTATGGGTATGCAACCATAGAAAATGCAGGGCAATACTAACAGAAACATGAAGTAACCAAACCTAAGACTAAATCATGACAATCCTTTATTCAGTACACACTCACCGAGTGCTTAATATGTGACCAGATACCAGATGATTTACAGAAGTCTGTTCTTATCCTCACAGATCTCTTTATAGAGGAAACTATGTGTCAAGTATTTACTACTGGCTGGTGGCTCACCTAGATAATACACATAACAATAATCCTGAACACCAAGAAATACTTAGTTGACCACCTGTTACTTGGCAGACACTGTACTAGACCTGTGGAGATACACAAAATGAATTAGCCATGGTGATTGCCCATGAGGATGCTGTAACATAAAATTGGAGAAAAAGTAGTAAGCCTAAATGGATAGCAGGTTGCTGTTGTTGTTTTTTTACTGAACCCACGAATAGTGAATAGGCCTTTTAAAGAAAATAAAAATAAATGGAAGACAAAGAAGTATGGTGTGATAGACTTCAAGCTATTCACATTCTTTTCCTGTGAATGCTTTTGAAGCAAAATCAGAAGCTACAGAGAAAGACAGGAAATGTTAAGTTGATATGTGACAGTCTGAAAAAGCCCTCAATGTTTTTTTCACAATCAGTCATTGCAAACATGAAAAAGCATAAGGCCTCCTTTTAAAGCAGCAGTGATTTAACTGAAATTGATCACTTAAGGAAGACAAAGTATTACTGAGCCCAAATGTGGCTAGCCACACTAGTTGAACTGTCTCCAAACAAAATCCACAAAGGAATGAAGCAGAATTGATATATATATATATAGCCCATAGTCACATGAGTCTTTGGGTGATTCAGAGAAAAAGAACAGGCGATTTCACAGTTCTCTAAATTGTTTAAGTATCAACCTTCAAAGGAAGTAAAAGACTAAAAAATGTGTCATAAATGTAAGAACAGTATTACTTGAGAAAGAAACTTATAAGAATGTGTATAATAAATATTAGCCATTAAATATACTCAGTAAAAATGTCACTGCAAGTAAATTAATGAAAATGATATGAAAAGGACATGAAATTAATAAAGAACTATATTTGTGAACATGACATTAGTCTCATTATAATTACTATTGTTTATTTTGTTGGAAACACAACTAATTTGAAAATGTTTAGCCAAGGCAATTTTTAAGACTTAAAGAAAAAAGTACAGAACTATGCAATATAATTTAAAAGAAAGAAATTATTCAATAAAAATGATCTCATATACGACTGAGAACAGTCAGTATTGATAGGTTAATACAGACATTCTTAGTGATATTAGTGAAAACTGACAGCTAGTCACTTTAGATGGTCTCTTCTCAAGGCACAAGTGTAACTGAATTCTCAGTTATGTCACAAAAAGAAGCTCTGACAGGCAGAGTGAGCTCTAAGTCAAAACCTGAGATAAATAAACTCAAGGCTATTACCAATGTTCCCAATTCAAACAATATTTCTATGAAAAATGTGTAGATTATTGAACTGATGAAAACTCAAACATAAAAAGACAGTGTAAGATACACAAGTCCTAATCACCTACCCAAGATGGGGATGCATGATTCATGTCATTTAAATTTATTTTTTATAACTGGTAGCTGTAATTCTACAGAAAAGTCAGGTTATAGGTAACTTTGTTAAAACTGCAGGCCCTGGCCAAGGTGCTCAGTTGGTTAGAACACTGTCCCTGATATGCCAAGGTTTGGGGTTTGATTCCCAGTCAGGGCACATACAAGAATCAGCCAAATGAATGCATAAATAAGAGGAACACCAAAAAATCTCTCTCCTCCCCCGCCCCCTCTCTCTTCCTCCATCCTTCTCCAAAATAAATAAATAATTGCAGAGCACTTCCACAGTGTATTGGAACTAGTTACATAGAACTCAGCACAAAGATATCAGAGGTTCTATCTGCTCTGGTAAAAGGGCCTCTTGGCCTTGGGGCCTACCTTCACCATATGGAACAATGGATTGGCAGAGGACTGGTCAAGGCTGGTAGAAACTTTCCTGTGGGTTCCATTTAAGAGAAACAGCAACAATTCTTCCCAACCTTAAGAAACAGATATGGCAGAATAGATAGATAATGGTGGTGTGAACCCACTTAACTATTAAACCACTAGAGGCCCAGTGCACAAAATTTGTGCATGGGTAGGGTTCCCAGTCCTGGCTGGTGATCAGGGATGATCTGTGGGGCAACTGGCCTGGGGTCCTCCCTGGCTCCCGCCTTGGCTGGCCTGGCGCTGCCTGCTTGCCAGCCTTGCTCCCTGCCGCCATTGCCGGTCAGGACCTGTGGGCTGGGGGAAGCTCCTGTGTTGAGCATCTGCCCCTGGTGGTCAGTGTGCATCATAACGACCAGTCATTTTGCTGGTTGTTCTGCCATTCAGTCAATTTGCATAGTAGGCTTTTAGTATCTACACTAATAAAAGAGAAACATGGTAATTGGCGTACGACTGCTACCCTTTTCATTGGCTAATCAGAGAGATATGCAAATTAACTGTCAGCCAAGATGGCGGCCGGCAGCCAGGCAGCTTGAAACTAACATGAGGCTTGGTTGCCTCAGTGACGGAAGAAACCAATGTTCCCCGCCTGCGGCTGCAGGCCTCTGAGCCTGCAGTTTGAAACATTTTAACAAATACCACCAGACTCCAGCCAGCAGATTCGCAAGATTGTATGCAAAGGCCAGAAACCTACTTTCAGGAGCGGAGGCCTAAGAGTTGGAGCCAAGCCTCAAAGCTAAAGCTGGCCCAGAATAAAAAAAAAAAAGGAAAAAAGGAGCGGTAGGGAGCTTCAGTCACCCCCAGCTGCAAACAGCCCTCAGCCCCTCACCCAGGCTGGCCAGGCACCCCAGTGGGGACCCCCACCCTGATCCAGGACACCCTTCAGGGCAAACCAGCCGGCCCCACCCATGTACCAGGCCTCTACCCTATATAGTAAAAGGGTAATATGCCTCCCAGCACCGGGATCAGCGGAGCCGCGAGGCCTTCCGGCACCGGGATCAGTGTGACAGGGGGAAGCGCCCAAACCTCCTGATCGCCCTGTGGCTCTGTGTGTGACAGGGTGTGGCATCCCAATCCCCCCTCCCCCCACGGGCCCTGCTCTGTGTGTGATGGGGTAGAGCCAAAACCTCCCCATCAGCCCTGCCCTGAGTGTGACAGTGGCGGCGCCCCAATCCCCTGATTGGCCCTGCTCTGTGGGTGATAGAGGGCAGCGCCCCAACCCACTGATCCGCCCTGCTCTGTGTGTGACAGGGGACGGTGCCCCAACTCCCCTATCGGACCTACTCTGTGAGTGACAGGGGGGAGCTCCTCAATCCCCTGATGGGCCCTGCTCTGTGCGTGACAGGGGGTCACGCCGCAGCCTCCCCATCAACCCTGCCTTGAGTGTGACAGGGGGTGGTGCCCCAACCCCCCAATCAGCCCTGCTCTGGGCCTGACCAGGGGCTGCACCTAGGGATTGGGCCTGCCCTCTGCCACCCAGGAGCAGGCCTAAGCCAGCAGGTCGTTATCTCCAGAGGGGTCACAGACTGCTAGAGGGCACAGGCCAGGCTGAAGGACCCCCTCTTCCCTCCGAGTGCACAAATTTTTGTGCACCGGGCCTCTAGTATAGAATAAGAGGAAAACATCTTTCATCAAAAGGTTAAACAAGTATTAATTACTCCAATGAATAAACTATCTGCTAACCCCTCATATATAGTATTTAATTTAATTTAAATTAGTAAGCCTTATCTTTTCTTAATTCTACTTTAAATTATCCATATTCTTTTAAGTTTCACCATGGCAAATGTCTGATTAATGGTTCAATATTATACTGTTTAATTTCTCTGAAAGGACTAAAAGGATCTTATGACCTGTGTAGAAGGATGGATTAGATAATTCCCAACTAATTCTTTGGAGAGTTAATGGGGTTTCAATATCATGCAAAAACAAGCTGCACCCTTTTAATAAATGGGAGCCTTAAAAACAGAAAATCAGTAAGGATCCCAGGCCAGCCTCAGTGACATGGAAAGCCCTCAGAATCCAGATATCTCCCTCGGCAGCTGCCAGAGCGCTGTCTAAACATAGCCTTGCAGCAAGGGTTTAATAAAAACACTTCTTCTAAAACTTTATATCCTGAGTCAGAACTTCATTCACCTCACTGAAAGAGAAAGAAAACACACCACTACTCTATTTTAAGCTTTCTTTGCTTTGCTGATGTTTGGGGGAAAAGAGGGAGGACGGAAAAGAGGGAGGGGAGAGAGAAGAAAGAGAAGGACAAGGAGAGGAAAAGAGGAGAAATCTCTTGTCTGTAGACACACAGGAACCATTGGTCAAAGGAAAGTATTACCAGAAAGTTCCTACATACCTTCCAACAAAGTTCTCCCTGACATATGGACACAAAGAAATAAGCTATGACTGAAAAGTGCTGCACAGGCAAGATTTGTGTACACAACATTTATATATACAATCTTTCTTAATAGAAAAAAATAGCCATTTAATGAGAAGGAAGTTTTTCAAACCTGCTTCTTGTTCATAGAAATGTTTAAATAATGTACTAACTCTTCAGGAAGTTTGGCTTTACTGAGGGGAAGGGTGTCAGGTTCAGTCCATAGCAGCCATCAGTGTGGTCAGCAGCCAGCCCGGGTCGGTGGTGACTGGCCACAGCAGTGGGGAAAGCCATCCTAGAGAAAAACCAGAAATGAATCCTGGTTTGAAGCTGAGTTTTAGACATGTGAGAACTGAAAACAGAAATCACAGTTAAAATGATGTGCGTGCCTAGTAGCAAAGCGTGCTTTGGAGTTCATTAAACTTTCCTTGCTGCATCACGAAAATTAAACTGGGCTGATCTAAATGTACCTTAGTTTTTGTATTTTAAAGAATCCATTGGCTTGTCAATAAAAATGTATTAAGAGTTTTTCCTCATCTTAGAATAAACAGCTATGACAAACTCCATCAGATTATTTGTATTTCTTGAATATGCATCCATTATCTTATGCCAAAAATATATTTTTAAAAGCATATCACTCCTAAGGGAAAGTTATTCTCCCTTTTATTGGAAAAAGAAATAGACCATCCTTCACATTTCTTTTTATTGTTTGTTCATGTTACTATTAATTATAATGACATAACAATGATTTAGTTTTATTATATCCATTGTAATCAAATAAAATTTTACACTTATGGTTTAGTTTGAATGATCTAATTAAGTATGCCTAGTTATAAGTTATTGTTTCATGATGAAAATTCAGGGTATCTAACCTTTCCCTACCCACCTAAATTTACTAAAGAAAAGTCTCTGGTGTTCTACATTTGTCTTCCAATAAATTTCGAATTCTAAGTTGACTGTTTTCCTATGAAATTTAGGTGTTTTTGTATTCATTTTCAGAGCAAGAAGATGCTAAACAATGTTTTTGAAGTAAAAGAGAATTCAAGAGAACCAGAATCTAGCATAAAGACTGTCTCTGATAAAAGTATACAGTTTGATTTTTTAAGATTCAGTTGGACAATCATTGTTTTTAACTAGAGTATGTAATCCATTAAGTTAATATAAAAGTTATATCTTTATTTTAACAGCCATATTACTTTATGGTTTCTACTTACTTCACCTGTCTTCTTTTGTTTATCCCCTTTCTTTTTTCTCGCCTTCTTCTGAAATCCTTTTGTTATTCCCTTTTCTTTTTACTGTTGGTTTGGAAGTAATATGCTGTGTTTATTACTTTAGTGGATGCTCTAGAAATTACAATGTGCATACTTAATCAACTAAAATCTACACTCATCCATATTTTTATCTTATTTTTTTTCACCAAAATGTAAAGATATTAGAAAATTTAGCTCTATGTGGCAGTCATAGAAATGCTTCTCACATTTCTGCCATGGGGAGCATAGTTGACTCAGCCCTGTACTGCCTCTCTGAATCCTCCACCAAGAGAGTGTCAAGGCTGTGCGTCCGCAGGCCAGTGGTCTGCAAACTCATTAGTCAACAGAGCCAAATATCAACAGTACTTCAAAATAGACTCGTCCAGGCCGAAAACTGACTTCTGTGCATGGGCCACGAAGTTTCAATTGCATTGTACGTTTGCCCGCACTTGGTATTTTGTGGAAGAGCCACACTCAAGGGGCCAAAGAACCTCATGTGGCTCCCGAGCCACAGTTTGCCGACCACGGCTGCTTGCTCTCATGCTTACCTCCGCATGACACATTGCGGGTTAAAAAGATGGCCCACTCTTTTTTTTCAATCCTTACCTGAGGACATGCTTAGAGATAAAAAGTGAGAGAGAGGGAGAGAAAAATCAATCAATTGCCTTCAGTACATGTTCCAACCAGGGACTGAACCCAAAACCCAGGTGTGCTCTCTGACCAGGAATCAAACCGGCACCCTTTCAGTGAACAAATGAGGTTCAGCCAACTGAGCCACTCCAGCCAGGCTGATGGAAAACTCTTGCTTAAGAACTCCCCATTGGCCTGACTGTATCTAGTCTGACTCCCCTCCTACCCAATGTTTCTTCTTCCTCCTCTCTTTTCACATATTGTGGCCTAACTGTTTTCCCACCTTTTTAGTTCTCTCTCCTTTATTCTTTAGGGTGTTTCCTCCAGTCAATCCCTGATACATATAATCTTATCAATATATACGGTATGAGGACCTAAACTAACACAATTATTCGTTTATGCACTTCCAGACTTATATGATGTTGCTGGGTATTTTTTCTCTCTTTTTAATCCCATGAGACATAATTTTATTTTTAATACTACCTTTTATCTTTATTCCCTTTTGCCATTCACTCTGGAATAATTATTTTTTCTGAAAGAATTCTTTGAGATTCAATAGGCTTCTGCAATCTTTGGACTTAACCATCCTTCTGAAACTCTGATTATATTGCACCTTAAATTCAATACCTTTTACCTTTTGTATTTCTGTCACTTTGCCTCACTGTTTGGCATTCTGGGTAGTTTCTTTTGACCTACTTTCCAGCTCATGAATTTTCTTTTTAGGTATTTCAAAATTATATTTAACTACTTTGTTTTTAATATTAGGTATATTTTTTATTTCTAGAATTTCTATTTTCAGAAAAATCATTTATTATCTTTTGTTATAGATACATGTTCCTTGATTGCTTTTAGTTTTGAACATGGAATATCTGTTCTATATTTTGTTGATACTTCCAATATTTGGTCTTTTGGTCTGTTTCTATTACTGTTTCTTCTCACATATGGTGGTTTGCTTCCTTATAGATTTGGGCTGTATATCTATAGGAAGAATTTCTAGTGATTATGATTTTCCAGTGATGATGTCCCCCTACCCTGCACCCTGGTAAGCTCTATTCAGTGTCAAAAGGTCTTTCCTTTATGACCCAAATACTATCAAGTTCATAAAGTTTGCCAGCATGCCCTCAGCACAAAAGAATTTCAAAATGCTGCTTACCTGCCCATGTTCTGATTTAATTTAGATTTTGGCTCAATAATTTCTTATTCTTTTATCAGCTTTTCAACTCTTTAAAAATATTTTAAAAATAAATTTCATAAAACATTTGTACTCATTTCCAGTGAGATACTTTGTCTAAACAAACTAGCTAATAATATGATTGAAAAGGGAATTTTGAACACTGACATAAAGTTAATATGATAAAGACTAATTTTAAAGTAATATACATTGATTTTCTATAGACATCTTGCATTAATTTTCTAGGTGCTTTGAAATGTTTGGTATAGGCCACATCAAGATTATCAAGCAAAAGAGATTTGTTATTTTTAGCTAACTACCAAAGAAATCACAATACTCAAGTTTATGAGCACCCAATTGATTATTTAGATATTAAAAATATCATAATTCTTATACTATTACTTATATTATGTAGAGAGTTAGAATATAAATTGAGAGAAGAAAATGTCCTTCCTATTACAGCAAATATTCCTTAAGAAAAAAAACACACACAACTAGTGCAATTGAGCAAAGAAAGTATTTCAGATATCCCACAAGAGAAATATGGACTAATAAAAATTTTAAGCTCTTAGTCCACCACACAATATGCTTAGATAAGCACATATTTAAGCAAAATTTAACATATAAATGTGAATCCTCTCATAACAATAATTACTGGATAAGAATACTATATCTGGATCCCAGTGTGAGAGAATTAACGTCAATCAGTATGAGTTGAGAAAGAAAAGTTCATTAGATAAATTATGCTTATCAGATAGTAAATGAGGTAGCAATGAGCCTTGCCCTGCATGGGGATATTCATAATCACTATTTGACTTGTGATGGGACTTTATCCAGAAAGTGTGTCTCAATAGAGCAAGCTTTCTATCAATTTAGTAATAAAAACAATGTGCTGAGAAGAGACAACACAGCAAAGGTTACACTACAGAAAATATAAAATATATATTTAATCCAGTTGTTGGCCTATTTATTTCAACTTTACAACCCATTGTATATTTCCCTGGAGGAATTAAGGAAATAAGGCTCTATCTCTATTGTCTAAATTTTTCTTGCCAGTCTTCTTTCTTCTCTTGCTCAAAATTTTAACCTTATAAATATTTTGGTTCTATTGAGATCTTGGCCTCTGCCTATACAGAATTCTTTGTACTTTTACTTATCTATCCATTTAATAAATATTTATTGAGCAAATACTATGTGTCCAGCAATGTCTAGGAGCTTGGGATCCAATAATTGAAAGGATAGACCCAAACCCTGTTTGACAAATTTACTTCCTAATGTGAGAAAAGAGAAAGTAAACATGAGAAGTAGAAGATAATTTCAGAGAATGAAAAAAAATGCTATAAAGAAAATAAAAGAGATCACTAGAGAGTAGGGAGATAAGAAGTGGGCTTGTGAATTTAGCTATGGGAATCATAGAAAATCTGAAGAGGTACCATTTAAGCTAAGTCTGTAGTGATGTGGAGGACAAAGCCATTCAAGGATTAACTTACATATTAATGAAAATCATGTGGCCTAGGGATGACACATTTTACCTCCTCTCTAACCCACACCCTACATTTCTCAGGTCTTGTAGTTCAAAGGGGAAGATAATATTCAAGGAAAATAATAAGAGGACGCTGAGAAAAGAGGAAACATTATTTTCCACATGCAGGTACCAATGGAAATGTAAAACTATTACAGGGGAGCACATAGCTGTGGAAAAGGGATCTGGGGAAAGTTTAAAGAAGAGGCACAGCGTTTGTGTTTTCAATAGTCCTATGTAGATAAATAAAGAAACTAGGGTTGTTAACATTGTAAACAGAACACTGAATTATGCTGTCAAGCGATTATAAGACTATTAGACAGAGAAGGGCTACGTGTTCTCTTTATTTCCAAAGATATTTATGTTAGTGATGCTGGATAGGTATGAGGAAGGATGTCTTACCTAGAGGGTGCCTATACTTTCCCAAACAAAACTTGAGTTTCTCTTTTAAACTTACAACACATTCCTTTCTGCCTAGAAACTTTCAGCCGTGTGTTAGAATAAGTGAACCCTGGGTTAGTCAAAATTCATGAAGATCCCCAGGACCTTTCTGAGGCCAGGCACAGAATCTCCTGTGAAAGTGCAATTGGGAAATAGTGCTTTCGATTGTTTTTTAAAGGGTTTACAGGACACTTAGGATGACCTAAACAGAGCCAACTTCAAATGTGGGTTACATCAATTTCTATCTAGGTGACTTTCAGCAAATTACTTAACCTCTCTGGGTTTCATTTTGTCACCTGTATCATTTGTCACCTGTGACTAATGATAATTCTTATCTCGAAGGGTTTCTGAAGGAGAGATAAAGGAATACCTGTGAAAGCACCTGCTTGTGGCGAATACTATCATCTGAGAGGATGTAAGTTAAGCTTTTGGGAAGGACATGAGAGAGGTTATCACATTTTAACCTGCACAACTAGTTTCATTAAAACAGATGGAGCAACTAGGATAGCAAAGGAAAGTATCTATGGACTGCATTTCCAACCAAAGTAGGTGCAAACGTGGCCCAAATCTCTTAATAACAATCGGTAATGGCAAACTGCTTGAGTGGGTTTAGCAACTACCAGAGAAGGAAAAACATTTTTTTGTTACGGTGGTTTGTTCTTTTATTTTTTAACTAGAGGCCCAGTGCACAAAAATTTGTGCACTTTGGGGCGGGGGGGGGGGAAATCCCTCAGCCGAGCCTGTGCCCTCTCACAGTCTGAGACCCCTCAGGGAATGACCACCTGCTGGCTTAGGCCTGCTCCCTGGGGGATTGGGCCTAAGATGGCAATCAGACATCCCTCTGGCAGCCCGGCAGCCCTCGGGGGATGTCCACTTGCCAGCGGGGAGCAGACCTAAGCTGCAGTCAGACATCCTTAGTGCTGCTGAGGAGGCAGGAGAGGCTCCCACCACCACCGCTGTACTGGCAGCCATCAGCCTGGCTTGTGGCTGAGCAGAGCTCCTCCATGTGGGAGCTCACTGACCACCAGGGGGCAGCTCCTTCATTGAGCGTCTGCCCCGTGGTGGTCAGTGTGTGTCATAGTGACCAGTCATTCCCAGTCTTTCTGCTGTTAGTGTCAGTTTGCATATTACCCTTTTACTATATAGGATAGAGGCCCAGTGCATGGGTGGGGGCCGGCTGGTTTGCCTTGAAGGGTGTTCCGGATCAGGGTGGGGGTCCCGTTGGGGTGCCTGGCCAGCCTGGGTGAGGGGCTGATGGCTGTTTTCAGGCTGGCCAGCGACTGAAGCTCCCAGCCTCTCCTTTTTATCTTTTTTTTATTCTGGGATTTATTTACCTTCTATAATTGAAACATTGTTGTCATCACTGGCACTCCCAGCTCTGAGACCGCAGCCGGCTGAAAGCAGGTATCTGGGGTTTGTTTGGCTTCTATAATTGAAATATTGTTGCTTTTGGGCTCAGAGCCGGGCTGCGGCAGGCAGGGAACCTTGACTTCCTCCATCACTGGAGCAAGCAAGCCTCCTGCTCGCTTCAGCTGCCTGGCTGCCGGCCGCCATCTTGGTTGGCAGTTAATTTGCATATCACCCTGATTAGCCAATGGGAAGTGTAGCAGAGGTATGGTTAATTACCCTTTTTGTCTTTTATTAGATAGGATATCAAGAGCTCTGAGTCCAGATATAGCCAAAAAGTAGCCTAGAAGAAGAGGAGTCCCAGTAAGTGAATTTTCACCAGTTGAAGAATAAACAGAAACACAGGGAAGTATACAAGCTTTGAAATAATATAATATTAATCAGGAACTGAAAAGCTTGGGGATGAGATTTTTAAACAGGAGAAGCATAAGGAGAGTTTACAAAGCTCAGAAAAGACCTAAGAGGAGGGGGGAAAAAAAGAGGAAGGAAAGGAATTATTTTCAGCAACGAGAATAGAATTGTAAAAACAAACAAATAGAAATACTCAGTTTTTTATTTTTCCAGTGGGAAATCTGAATGCAAGGCTGGTATGGCACCTCCATTACATCCTCAGAAATCCAGGCTTTTTATTTTTTTTATTTTTCTGCTCTACCTGACTTATTGAGGGATTGTCATTCAAAGCAAAGGTCATTCAAAGTCACATGATTACCGATGCAGCAGCACTGGCATCTTTATTTCAGGCTGAATAGAGGGGATAAAGTGGCAACAAGGTCTATGCTAATTGAATCTTCCCCCTTTTTAAAATTTTCCCTGAAAACCAAGCCAAATTTTACTTGTTCCTCATCAACCAGATCTTAGTTATTTAATCATCCTATCTACAAGGGTGTCTGAGAATGTCATTTTGTTATTGTTGTTTTCTGGGGGGTGTGTGTGTGTGTGTGTGTGTGTGTGCTTTTTTTTTTATTGAGCACATTGCTATCCTCCCCCAACAAATCAGAGTTTTTTAGTGAAGAAGTGGCGAGGAGACAACTAACAGTGTGCTCAGTTCTCATAAATGTCAACACCCTTTTCAGATGAGAATTACAGGTTAATGCATGGCAGAGCAGCAGGTGTCAAATCCAGAAAACTATTTATATTTTGAACTTGTGCTGGAAGCCACAAGTATATTACAAATCTCACAACTTGGTGAAGTAGCACCTGAGCAGAATAGGAAAATAAGTCTTCAGTTGAATTTAGACTTAGATGTTGAACTGGGTCAATTTTGTTCTGTGGCCCCTACCTACATTCACTTTATCTCATCGTCAACTTCCTCATAGAGTTGGCCCTCTTTATCCACATATTTCATCTTTGCAAATTTATTTAATTGCTAACATTTACTTGCCACTCCAAAATCAATAATTATGGTGCTTTCATAGCCATTCACAGGCATGTACAGAGCAGCACAATATTTTTGTTGCCTGACTTACATGTTCTCACTGATTTTGAGCAAGGTGATGCTTGGCCTTCCGGTTTCAGCTGTCATACTGTAAACAAGTGTCCTTTTCACAGTCTGTGCATCACCACCTCATTTCTCATTTTTGTTGGTGATCTTACTATTTAATAGGGCCCCAAGAATAGTGCTGAAGTGCTGTCCAGTGTTCCTAAGTAAAAAAGGCTACAGTGTTCCTTATAGAGAAAATATGTTGGATAAGCTTTGTTCAAGCATGTTTTGCAGTTTTGTTTGGCCAAGACTTCAATGTTATTGAATCAATATATATTTAATAAAGTATATTTAAACAGAAACACACATAAAACAATGTTATGGATTTCTCAGTTAATGAAAATGTTACCAGAGGCTTGCAGGAACCTAATTCTGTATGTCCCGATACGGTTCAGTATTCACTAACTCAGTGTTTGTGACCTCTCTATGGAATATTAACTACCATGAAAACAAAATTGACTATATATCGACACCCAGAGGAACTTTCTTTAGACAGCCAGTGGACTATTCAGCAATGTGTTACCCAAAACACTATTCAATATCCTACATAAATGCAAGGAACTCCAGAGACAAGGAGTTCAGTGTATCTGCCCCATAAATGCAAGGTCCTCAATACCCACAGCCAACCCTTTAGAAGCTTATATATATGGAAGAGGCAAATATGTACAGTATAATGCAAACTAGGCTGTGATAAATGCTGTATTTTAAAAAAATATATTTTTACTGAGAGGGTGAGGGTGAGGGAGAGAGAAATATCAATGAAAGAGCAGATCATTGATTGGGATCAAGCCCACAACCCAGGCATGTGCCCTGATCAGGGATCGAACTGACTACCGTTTGGTGCACAGGATGATGCCTAACCAACTGAGCCACACTGACCAGGGCTGATAAATGCTATATTTTGAATGCAATCAATTTCTGCCTATTCAACAAATTGGCAAAAGTTGGGCTTTTTATCTTATGTATGCTTTGAAAATCAAATTTAAAAGATGTTCTTAGATACCTTTAACAAAATCAGCCTTTCTATGAGGTTCACATTGTCAACAATTATCCTTACAAGTAAAAATGGGGCTCATTGCTCAGAAAATATAACTCAGCTTATATATTTTGGTTCTAATAATTTCTGCAGGTGTATTTCAACAAAAGTAAGACTCTTCCTTTTTTGAAGCTAACTTTTGGTAATGGCATTATCTCTGATTTGTACAAAATGTTCTCTCTATTCTTCTACAGCATTTACAAGTCCTCAATATTTTCCCTTTTATAGTAATTTAATTCTTATCATGGCTTCTATTTTTTACTACTTCCTTGGCATATCTTCTCCAACTCCTGAAGCCTGCATCACCTCATGATAGAAATCTAGTTATTCCAGTTATCCTCCAGTCATTTCAAACATTGTTGCCCTTGGCAACTTAATCTTTTACATAACCATCAAAATGTCATAAGATGTCCTTGAATATGTGTCATAGTGAAGCACATTCAACAGGGCTCTCAAAATAATGTTCGGAATGAATCTTAATTTATTTGCTCTTCAGTTTTTAGCTGAACAACTGAATTAAGACGTTTTCCACATTTGTTCAGTGATATTTTGAATCTAAATGAGTCATTCTACTTTTTGTAATTTTCACATTATAATTGAAAAAAAAAATCTCCAAGCAAAAATGATCTGCTATTGCTACATTTCAAAGATTAGACTGGTAATCAAAAATCGCCTGCCAAGAGTGTTCTGTTTTCTGAGATGTATTCTTGTTGATTTCTGCTAACCATATGTATGTCTAACAAGAGAGAGTGTTTATTTACCATTAATAGTGTTTTACATTTTTCCCTAATAGATAGTCATCACTAAATAAGAGTTACATCAGAGTGCTGGGGATGTAAATTGTGATCTCTTCAATGCTTTATTTTGTCTTAACTGTTAGAAAGATGAACCATATGGCCTCTATTCAGATGTCTAGATAGATAAAATAAAAAGCTGCAGTTTCCTCAGACTGTGTCTCATCGACACTTAGACATATGAAAGAGCTCTCAGAGCTCACAGTAGAAATACAAAGACAAAGGGTTGTAACACAGGGCTTCCCTTGGCTAATAAGCGCTGGTATTGAAGGATGAAAGTGCCCTGCACATCCTCCCAACTGAGCCATAACAATTGGATCTCTGTTTTTGAAAGAGTCCAATAATGCTGCAGTGTTAAACAGTATCTGAACGACATATTTCTCCCATCTCTATCTTACGCATTTGAACTTTTTTTTTTAACCAGAGATATTTATTATATTTTATAAGCAGAACTTGAGGAATACCCTTGAGCCTTTATGAATGTGGTGATTGTGTGACATGGAAAGGCAAAAATGCCCCTGGCTTTCAACACACTAGTAATGTGGTCAGTGTATCTGCCCCTTATCTGAAGAGTTGAGAAATTATGCAGAGGAATCAGAGGCCCATTCCATAAAAACACAAAATTTTTATATTGAGCACTCTGAATATCTGTTAAGTAGCTCAGCCATTTGAAAAATATTTTTCTGGGCACTCATACATGAAAATTAGGAGGTAAGGACAGGTTACAAAGAAGAAAAATACACGATCCTTGTTTTTAGAAAAACTAAATATATAGTAAGAGAAACAAATATGTATAAAAATGTGACAAAAGTTTCAAAAAGAAGAAATATAAAAATACAATTTAAATATACAATTGTGAGAGCCACTGTAGGTCTTAAATCCTATCCCAGTGGCACTCTGGGGAGAAGGTGAGGGAAGGGTGGACGAGACATCAGCCAGGCAGAAAGTCAGCCTCCTGTTTCCTCCATCTCGGTTTCATCTTCAGTTTCCAAGTTCTAGTTACTGCTGCTTCTTCTACTGCTTCCTTTTCTGTTTTCTCATGTCTGTCCCATTTTTTTTTCTTTTCCTCCTTTGACTAATTTCTTTCTCTTAGGTAGATCTTAGGTAGATCTGCCTTCACAATGTGAGTCTGAATTTCTTCACAGCCCTTGAAGACCAACAGAGCTGCTTCCTTTCCACCATATAGGACCAGGAATAATCTTAAGCATATCGAGTTATTGTTTTATACCCAGAGTCTTTATTTGTTTTCCAAATCTAAGAGAAAATGTCTAGTTTTAGCACTCTTTGAGAGTTTGCAGGGAGCTGTCTTACAGATAAAATGTATAACTGCTGACTTTCTATTTTAAAAGAAAGGAAGATGTATTTTAAACTAAATGGTAAAGTTAGTTGTACTTTACACTTGAGAAAAGAGTTAGTTCACAAGTTATATATTGGCACTTTTTACTTGTAAAAAACATACTTTTCGGAATATTAAAGTTACATGTCTTTTTCAAATATTTTAATAATGTAATGAAGAAAAATTTACTCATGATGGCATTATTAAAAATCAAATATATTTTTATTTTTGTCATTAGCTTATACATTGCATTTGTTTATATATATATATATATATATATATATATATATATATATATATATATATATATACTAGAGGCCCGGTGCACAAAAATTTGTGCACTCGGGTGGGTCCCTCAGCCCACCCTGTGCCCTCTCGCAATCTGGGGCCCCTTGGGGGCCCCTTCCCCTGGCTGCTGGCACCAGTTTTCCTCTGGTGCCCGGAACCCAGGCCTTCGCTCTTCGCTGGGAGGGGCCCACACGGTGGGCGAGGGGCTTAGCTCTTTTAAAAATACTTCTGAATGTTTGGTAAATAACCCTGTAGGAATCTACTTTCTGAAACATGCTGGTTGGGGCTGGTTTGGGTAATCAACAAAATGTATGTTAAAATCCTAATCCCCAGAACCTCAGAATGTACCTGTATATGGAGATAAGATCTTTAAAGAGGGGATTACATTAAATTGTGGCAGTTCCAGTGGGACCCTTAGCCCATCTCACTGAAGTCCTTATAAGAAGAGGAATGTTGGGGTCCAGCCCCAGCAGGTCCAGGGGTTCCCAAAGAAGGAATGACACAGAGGCAGCATTCAGGTTATCATCATAGCCAGGTTCTCTTTTTATTGTCCTGTTACATCTATATTTATACTATTTGATCCTATAAACATGCCTCTATAACCTTTTTTTTTTGCATCGGGTCCATTTATTGGGGGGTCAGTCAAAGGGGGAGCTGGCTAGGGTGGGGTAGGGCAGCTACTTGTCTGGCCCCCGAGAAACCCAACTTAAGTCCAGAGCCTCGAGGGCTTAGAAGCCAAAGTCTTCCTTCACCTTTATCTGCACGGGGGCCAGCTCTGGATTCAGCGGGACTCCTGCCCAGTGCCCTTCCTATGGCACTCGTGGCCTCTTCCAACTGCTGGGCCCCTCGCCAGGGGCCGGGCTGCTGGCTTCTGTGGGCGCTGGCGTCCTCCTGGGTGGGGACAGCCCCTCTTTCTCTGGAGGCTCGTTCTCAGCATTGCCTGGGTTGGGGGCGTCTCTGCCCTGGCTGCCCTCGTCCTCCAGTAAGATGGTGAACTGGCTGGCCCAGTAGTTGTCACCGTAGGAGTCCAGCACCTTCATGAGGAACCTCCGCTCCTGCTGGAGTCTCCATGTTATCCTCTATATCTGATGGAGCCTGTTCAGGCCCCGCTCCTTCGCCTGCTCAATCTCCCTGCAGCACCGATCCAGCGCCTGGTACTTCCTGCGAATGGATTGAGTTCCTGTTGGCGCCGCCCTTGCTGGCCTCAGGCTGCCTCCTCCTCTTCGTCTCGCTCCTGGAGGCTGGAGCTGCCCAGACCCCCAGACACGAACTACACTTCGGTCTCAAGCTCGCTCTCCAGGATGTGACCACCTTCAGCGGAGGCAGCGCCAGCTCCCAGCCGGGAGGTGCTGAGAACTCCTCAAAGCCCACAGCTGCCATGGACACTTCTCTCTGCTCCAGCTCCATTTCTCCCTGGCTCCAGGCGCAGAACTTCCAACCTTGCAAGCCTCTAGTTTAAAGTGGCTTGCGAAACTACAGCCCATTGGATTTCACAGCCAGGCACCCAGGCCCTGGCCGCTAAGCCTCCTGGGAGTTGTAGTTCTCTATTTCCGGCTTGCCTCCCTCGCCCCACCCCCACCCCAGTCCTAACTGAAAGGCCCTGCTGGCTGGTCTAACCCTGTGGCCAGGCATCTGAGTCACCTCGGGTCTTTATTCCTGTCCCGACACCACGCCATCTGACCATGGAGACTCTCCTCTTGCGAGGCCCCTGGGTCTCCTTCTGGGTCTCCTCAGCCAGGTACTGGATCGCGTGCCCCAGCAGCGATACAGCCCTGGGGCCTGGGTCTCCTTCTGGGGCCTGGCTGTATCGCCCCCGGACCGGATGGCGTGCCCCAGCTGCGACGCAGCCCCGGGCCCTGGGTCTCCTCAGCCTGGGCACCGGATTGCGTGCCCCAGCGGCAAAAACAGCCCCTGCGCCTGGGTCTCCTTCTGGGTCTCCTCAGCCCAGGCACTGGATTGCGTACCACAGCTGCAACTCAGCCCCGGGCCCTGGGTCTCCTTCTGGGGCCTGGCTGCGTCGCCCCTGGGGTCCAGATGGTGTCCCCAGGCAGCTATGCAGCCTGGCCTCTGGCCCCGCCTCTGGGTGTTCTCCCATCACTGGTGATCAGTGATCTGAGAAGCCAGGCAGACATCCGCCTCTTCCCTGCCCCACCCAGCTTCTCCCATTACTGGCCCAGGGCCGGCAAAGGTGGCCAGGTTCTCTTATCACAGAAGCCGGCAAAGGAGGCCTGGCTTCTCGGAGCAAAGGCAGCTCGGTTCTCTGGCTCTTGGCTGCCGCCTGGGTTTCCAATTGCAGTCAGCAGCAGGCAGCTTCTTCCCTCCTTCCCCTTTCGCCTCCCAGCATTGCGCCTATGTTGGCAGTTAACTGCCATCTTGGCTGACAGTTAATTTGCATATAGCCCTGATTAGCCAATGAAAAGGGTATCGTCGTACGCCAATTACCATTTTTCTCTTTTATTAGATAGGATATATTATATAACTAGAATAATTTAGTATTTTACTTTTTAAAATAGCTTTATTTAGGCACATAAAATAAACATATGATAAACTACACTTTTAATTTGTACAATTGAAATATTTTGATTGATATGTACATTGGCAAATGATCACCACAATCAAGATAATGAACAGATTGGGGTTGTCAGAGTTGGGGGTGGGGATAGAAGAAATAGGTAAATGGAAACAAAGTAAAAAGAAAAATAAATAAATACAATGCATTACTGAGCAACACCAGTAAATAGCTTACTATTATCTAATAATTTGTTACCAAAAAGAAAACACCTCTTTAAAAAAAGAACAACCTCAAATTGAATATAAACTGCTGCATGTATAGTGCAACTAAGCAGTGGCAACACAACCATACTTCAAATTCCAGAGGTTATCTACTAGATAATAAACAATGTATACTTAGGTGAAGTACTCCATAATTCAACAACCATTACCTATGGTCCTAAAAATGACAGTTTAAAAGGTGGGGGTTGGAGAGACATAATGAGCATATACATCACCTCCCCCAATTCCACATGCCCCTCTGTATTCCTTTGCCCACTTCCTTACCCTCTCCCATCACAAGACAGCAAGTGATCTACTTTCTGTCACTCCAGCTTATCTTGTATTTTCTAGAACTCAGTATAAATAGAATTATGCACTATATGTTCTTTTTAGGGAGTGGTGGGTCTGGATTCTTTTGTTCAGACATTCTAGTAAATACATGGTTTTATCTTGATGTTGTTTTTATTTGAATTTTCCTAATGGCTAAAGATATTAAGCCTGTGCTTTTATTTCATGCATTTACCACCTTGAATGAAGTGTCTGTTCAAATTTTCCATTTTGTGTTAGGTTGTTTGTTTTCTTATTACTGAGTTTTGAAGGTTCATTTTATATTTTGGATACAAGTCCTTTCACAGGCATGTGATTTTCAATCTCTTCTCCACGTATGTAGTTTGTCTTTTCATTCTTTGAACAGAGTCTTTAAAAGAGCAGTAGCTCTTAATTTTGCTGAAGTCTAATTTAGCAGGTTTCTTTTTAAGTTTATAGATTGTGCTTTTGGTGTTGTATCAAGAAATCTTTACCTAAGCCAAGGCAAAATTTCTCTCCTGTATTTTCTTCTAAAAGTTTCATAATGTTAGAGTTTTGGTCTATAACCCATTTGGGGTTAATTTTAGTATTTGGTACAAAATGTGGATTGAATTTCTTCTTTTTTTGCATATAGATATACAGTTGTTATAATACTATTTGTTGAAAGGTTATCCTTTCCCTCACTGACTTTCCTTTGCACCTTTGCTCAAAACCAGTTGTCCATAAATATGACTCCGTTTCTTCATTCTCTATTCCATTCAGTTGATCTAGTTCTCTGTTTTGACACCACCATTATCACTTTATATATATATATATGAAAATTATTGATATTGTTGGGTTTAAATCTAGAATGATACTATTTTTACTTTAAAAAAATCCCATATGCTATTTTTGTATTTCCTCACTTTTTACTTCTATGGGATGAATTGAGTATATTTTATGGTACCATTTTATTCCCTTTGCTGGCTTATTGGCTAGCTATAAATCATTTGGATGTTATTTTAGTTGTTAAGTACTTTATTGTTTATAGCGTACATATTCAATTTATCACTGTCTACCTTCCAGTTCACTATACCACTTTATATACAGTAGAAGAACCTTATAAAAATATACTTCCATTTTTTGTTTCCAAGACTCTATAATATTATTATCAGACATTTTGTTCCTATGTGTTACAAATACATAATACATTATTTTGGCTTTAAGCAATTCAAAATGTGAAAGATTTAAATAATAAGAAAATATGGTTAATTATGACCACAGTAATTACCATTTTTACTCCTCTCTACTCCATATAGATTCAGATTTTCATCCAGTGCAATTTTTCTCCTGTGTGAATGACTTTCTTTAGCATTATAGCACATTTCTGCTGGTGATGAATTCTTTCAGTTTATGTTTGAGTAAGTATTTTTGCCTTTGTTTCTGAAAGATATTTTTGCTGTGTGTGGATTTCCAGGTTTGCAGAGATTTTTAAAAATATTTTTAACATACCTCTCTCTGTTTCCAAGTAGAAATTTGCTATCACCATATGTTTTCTCACTGTACTTACTGTTGATTTGCTCTCCATGTTTTTATCTCTTTATCACTGGTCTTAAGCAATTAGATTCTTTGGTGTGATTTTCTTCATTTTTTCTTGTGCTTAGGGTTCATATTGATTCTTGGTTCTACGCATTTTTACAACTTTAACTGAATTAGGAAGATATTTAGTCTTTATTTCTTTGAATGTACTTTCTCCTCCTGTACTTTCTATTATCCTTTTTAGGACTCGAGTTACATGTTTATTTAGCTTCTTGAATTTATTTTAAATTTTATTTGTTCTTTCTTCATTTTTTCAGTTTTGTTCATTGTTTCATGTTGTTACTATTATTATATCTTTAAGCTCATTAATATTTTCCTGAAATATACAATCTATCCTTCATCCTAGCCAGTGTATTCTTCATGTCAGATATTGTAGTTTTCATCTCTATAAGTTCATTTGGATTGTTTATATGTATATACTAGAGGCCCAATGCACGAAATTTGTGTAAGGGCCTTGGCCCTGGCCCCTACCTGCTGCCGCCATGGCCAGGGGCCTCTGCCACCTCTGCCTCAGCCCCCGCCCTCTGCAGCTTTGTCTGGAAGGAAGGACGTCTGGAAGGACATCCAGTCTAATGAGCATATTACCCTTTTATTATTATAGATACCTCCCATGTTTCTATGTAAAAAGTTCAAACTTTGTTCTTGGAATTATAGAATATAGTCATAATAACTGTCTTAATGTCTTTATTTACTAATGATCTCAATCTCATGTGTGTCATTTCTGTGTCAGGTTTAATTGATTATTTTCTGTTTTCAATATAAGTTTTATTTTCTGCTTATTTGAATGCTTAGTAATTTCTGATTAGATATCAGACATTGTTATTCACTCCTGTTGAGGGCTGAATTATTTTGTATTCCAATCAATATTTATGAGCTTTGTTCTAGTACATCCTCAAGTTACTTTGACACAGTTTTTACTTTCAGGTCTTTTATTAAGCTCTGTTATGTAAGCCAGTGTTAATTTTTATCTATCGTTCATGTTTTTTTCATTACTAAGATAAAACACTGTTTAGTACTCTAACTAGGTATCAATGAACTCTAAATTTTTCAAATTTTGCAAAGAACAGATATTGACTCAGCCCTGTCAAGTCTGAGTACTACTTTTTTTAATCCTTTCAGGTAGTTCTTTTCCCCAGCTACTTAGAAGTTTCCTCAAGTACATGAGCTAATTAGGACTCACCTGAATACTGATAGGGACCATCTGTAAGTCTCAGAGTTGACTCTGTGTTGCTTTCTCCTCTATGGCACTCCATGGTACTGTGAACTCAGCCTGCCTTGACTTTCTAAAACTTCCTTTTAGTTTTCATCAACTCAGAGAAACCTCCAGGTTCAACCTGGGTTTTTCCCTGCCTCAGCCACACCTTAAAAACTTTGGCCAGGCAGTAAGTTGAGAAAATCATCAGACTCACCTTTTTTGCTTTCTTTCTCTCAAGGATCACTATTTCTCATTGCCTGCTGTCCTATATCTTGCGTGTCACAGTTTCATATACTTTGTTGGGTATTTTAGTTATTTCAAAGGACTTGTATGCATGCATATAAGCATAAGCGATGGATGTGGACAACAGGGGGTGAGGGTGAGGGCAGGATTGGGGGGATGAGGGGACATTGGGGGGATAGGGACACATTTGTAATATCTTAATCAATAAAGGGGTAAAAAAGAAAAAAGAGAGAGAGAAAGAAATCCAGATCACCTTACTCTATCTTGAGTAAAAGTGGAAGTCTCAGTAAAAGGGGTTATTTTTTTAATGTAACATTATAGAATAAGCTTTTGCTTTTCATTAATAATTATTGAAAGTATATTTAAATGTATTTGTAATGTTTTACTGTGTGGATGTAGTATAGTTTTAAAAAGTGTATTATTATGAATAATGTTTCTACAAAGTTTTCTTTACCTTTATTGGCATTGAATTATTTATCTGGAATATATTTAGAGAAATGGAATAATGAAGTCCAAAGAACTGAACATTGTTTTAGCTTTCTAGAGCTGCCTTAACAAAATACCACAAACTGTGTGGCTTAAACAACATTCTTTATTGTTTCAAAGTTTTGGAGGCTAGAAGCCTGAAATCAAGATTTCAGCAAATTCTGATTCTTCTGGAGGGACGAGGGAAAATCTTTTCCATCCATCTCTCCAAGTTTTGGTAGTTTTCTGTCAATCTTTGGCATGTCTTGAAGAATCTCTACCTCCATCTTCATACTGCATCCTCCATATGTATATGTCTGTGTCCAAATTTCCCCTATAATAAGGACAATGGTCATATTAAAATTAGGGGTCCACTTTGCTCCACATGACCTCACTTAATTAACACCTTTGCAATGACTCTATTTTCCAGTAAGTTCACATTCTGAGGTACTATGGATTAGGGCTTCAATATATGAATTTTGATTAGACACAATACAACCCATAATAAACATATTTAAATTCCATTACATGTTTCCAAATTAATTCTAGAAGGGTTGTAACATCAAACAAATTATATATTAATATGCATTTTTGCACAACAATTTAAATAACTTGTAAGAAAATTTAAATAATTGAGTAAAGCAACTTGTATTTGACCATAATAAAATATTATGAATCAAAATATTTTAGGTATATATATATACTCATTCTTCTATAAGTATTTTATAAGTTTTAAAATATATTGTAGCATTTTGCAATTCTCCTTCTCTGATCCCTTTGATCTCCCTCTGCTCCTGCTCTGGATTAGATCAATGTTTTCCATTTCAATTTCCATTGACCTTTTTTGCTACATGAACCTTTTTTGGCTTGTTTAATTTATCTCCATTTTCCAAGCTACTTTTACAGGTAAATGTTTGAAAAGCATGTGTGCTTTTCCTAAAAGGAAATGAACTCCATCAGCAAGTGTAGCATGTATACTTTTCTTAAATTGACATGAAATCCATCATAAAGTGTTATTTTAAAGAGGATTTGTCTTAATGTCTCTAAAATATTAGCAAACAAGGCAAATCAGAGTAATTCAAATAACTGCATATTCACTGACTATTCCCATTCACATTTCTGTAGGTGTGTCAGGGTCCAGATATGACCTGGACTGGAATTTAAAAACATCTTAATTTGCACAAATTTCTGATACATAGAGCCACCAAGAAATGATTTAAATAAAAATTTGTAACTGAATGCAAATAAAAGTGTTAATCTTTGGACTGGAGGTAGGAATATAAGGGATGAGAGTGGCAAAATGGTAACTTTCTCAGACATGATCTTTTAACCTCCTTGTTTATTTTAGACCCCATAATAATTTTCAGTGTATTAATGCTAGCATAATGTTATCATGGAGGCTGAAGAAAATTGGGTGGCCAAAAATAATTGAAATTGTTCTTTCAACAATATTTACTAACTATTCTATGCCAAATTCTGTGCTAGGTATTAAACATACTGGTACAGTGGTGAAAAGGGGACCTGAATTAAGATTTGTCTAACTCTTAAAATCTAGTCAAAAGACAAGCATTCCAAAAATATATACAGGGCATCCCCCCCCCCCAAAAAAAATGTATACAAACCTTAACAGCTAATATCTCAATTTTGAAAAATGAAGTGTATTACAATAAACACTGCCTTTATAATTATTCAAAGTGTGTGTATACATTTTGGGGGATACTGTATATATATATATATATCTATATATCTATATCTATATCTATATATAGATATATATATATATTCTACTAATTATTAATGAAAATAATAATGATCCATATTAAAACAGAAGTAACTTAATTCAGATTGGGAGATATGGTAAGGGTTATCTCAAGAGAAAACTTTAAGCTAGTACCTGAGGAATGAGTGGGTATTTGCCAGGAATAAATAAAAGGAAGGGTATTTCAGGTAGAGGAAAGGAAAGGATGCCAGAAAGAACTTGATATATTCAAATAATTAAAGGACAACATGGCTGGAATATGATGATTAAGAGTGATGAGATTAGGTTGAAGAGTAAGGCAGGAGTATAACAATGTAAGGCATTGTCAGGCCTGTTTACATTTGGAATTTTAATATAATAGATATTAATTTTAAAAGTACAGATAATAAGTTTGGAATACGGCTAACTTAACTCTTTTAAAAGGAATGGTTGGTAAAAAACAAAAGAGGAAGCAGGTAATTCAAGATGGGAGAGTTGTGGCAGTTGATGTGGGCAAAGTATATCAATTTAGATATATTTTTGAGGAAGCAGTGGAAACAACAAAACAAAAAAGAGGAACCACTTTTTTTAATTTGATGTAGCAAGTAAAGAGAGGCAAAGGGATATCTCAAAAATATTCTACTTCTTTGGCTCAAGTAACTGGGTAGTTTAATGCTAAGTGCTTATAATAGGAGAACCAGAGGAAGGTTAAGTTTGACCCAAAGACTGAGTTTAATTTTAGATATGTTAAGGAATTTAATTAAGTTGCCTGTCTGATGTACATGAGATATCAGAAAGAAACTGACTATAAAAATCTAGAAATACAAGAGTGGCCTGAGTTAGGAGCACAAATTTGTGAGTCACTGCCATATAAATGTTCTTGAACACCAAGTAAATAGATATGATCATCTAGTGAGAAAGTCTAGAATAAAAACTATACATCCAAGGGTGTCTTCTATAGAATGCCTACATTTAGCAATTGCTTAGAGCAGGAAACAACAACTAACAGAACTAGGGAGGAGCACTTGGAGGTCAGAAGATAACAGTGGACAGAAAGTGTGGTACCTGGAAAACCAGAAAGGAGAGACTTCATACACTAATGACTGAGAGGACCATTCTATTTTGGTTGCATAGAGGTTCTGCAGCTTTAGAAAGAGCTGTTTCTTAGGGAAAGTAAGAGGAGATTCCCAATGGTGTGATTTAAAGAGTAAAAGGTAAATAAAATGTAGAAACAGTATAGCAAGTGATGCTTATGAGATTCTGGGTTATACAGAGGAATAAAACACAACAGAGTTTGGCTAAAAGAGATGTGACATCAAAGTTTTGTTTTTGTCCTTTTAAATAGGTATGAATTTCCAGAGTTTTTAAGCTGTTGGGGAAGGTGCTGCTGATAAAGTGGAATAAATATGCAGGGAGAGAGGGGATCCAAATAATAAAAGTCAAAACATAAAAGGTGTCAGCATTCGACATGAGTAGGGCCTTCACTTTGCCATAAAGTAGGGCAGAAGACTAAGATGGTACAGATATATGTAAATTTGGTAAAAGGAAGATGAGAGTAGTATTGAAAAAAAGAACAAAGATTTTCTCATTCCTTTTAGCAAATGTGATGATTGCACTAATCTATAATAATAAAAGCATAATGTGCTAATTAGACTTAACAGCCAAACGACCTTATGGACATCATTCTGGGCATCCTTCTGATGAAGCCACAGCATCAAGGGCTAAGGCAGAGGCAGTTAGAGGTGATCAGGCAGGCAGGTGAGCAGTTAGTGGTGATCAGGCAGGCAGGTGAGTGGTTAGGGGTGATCAGGCAGGCAGGCAGGTGAATGGTTAGGAGATAGCTGTCCTGGATTGTGAGAGGGTGCAGGCTGGGCTGAGGGACCCTCACCCCCATGCACTAATTTTGTGCACCAAGCTTCTAGCTAATTATAAAATACAATAAATGCTACTTTATATATTATCTATCTATATAAAACCTTAATATGCAAATTGATTGACTGGCAGAATGACCAGCAGAATGACCAGTTGCTATGATGCACACTGACCACCTGGGGCAGATACTCAACACAGGAGCTACCCCCAGCCTGCAGGCCCTGACTGGTGGTGGCAGGGGGTGGAGCTAGCAAGTGGGCAGCACCAGGCCAGCCAAGGCAGGTGTGAACAGGGGCCCCTGATAACCCCGCTTGTCACCACACAGATTGGTCCTGATCACTGGCCAGGCCTAGGGGCCCTACCTGTGCACAAATTTTGTGTACCGGGCCTGTAGTAGAGGTATATTAGACTTTCTGTAAAAATAAAATGTAAAAAAAAATACAGTTAAATGTACAGCAAGTCAGGCAATGGAATGTTCTCCTTTTGCACTTCATCTTATAAAGCAATTGGTAGATTTTGTTATATAATAATAGCCAAATGGCAATCCTGCCTTAAAGTTTAAGGACCAAAACAAAAGCCCAATTTATGTGCATGTTTGGGAGTACATTTGGTGAAATATGCTGCTAGAAATCTTCAAAAGCTGAAGGGCTTATGGCTTTAATATAAAAACAGCTTTATTCCAACTGTAGAAATCTGGTAATACATGTAATAAAACATAACAGCCCCAATAAAGAATATTGTTTTCCACTCTTATCCTACCCTACAATCTTAGGTTTATAGCAGTTCTTTGTTTGTTTTTTTTTCTGTTAAGTAAAATACATTGGCAAGGAGCTATTACATAATATTTATCATAACAATCCAGGAAAGAAATTTTCTTCCTGGTCTATTTACTTCAGTGATTTATTCTCTTCTCTCCATCCTTGGATTCTAACTGAAAAACTGTAAAATCCAGTTTTAGTTCCATCAAGAACCAAATAACTTCTTAGAATAAGGTGTTGTGGTAGATTTATTTCCCTTTCTTTCTCTGTCTCCCCTTCCTTCCTTCCTTCCTTCCTCCCCACCCCCCTTCATTTCTTTTTTGTCCTGCCTGCCTAGCCTGCCTGAAGATTTGAAGATGGAAAGATGTTTATTCCAAAATAACTTTCATAAAATTAACATGATGGCAATATTGGCTACCTAAAAATTGAGTCTTGAATATCTTCCAAGGTCATTTTTAATTCTCTAACTTAATATCATTGTAAAATGATCAATATTCTCATAAATAAGTTTAGAACCAGGAAAAAGAGAAAACGTGTCAGCGATTGTGTGAACATTCAATTATCCAAGGTAACCCCATTCCCTTTCAGTTGAATTCACTGTCTGGCATTTGTTCAGAATGCCTATACACTAGCCTAATTTTGGAGATGTACTTGGAAAGCTGCCCAGAGTCAGAATCCTAATTATAGATCCAATGGCCATGGTAATATCAGGAAATGCCAGGAGAGTTTTCAGGGCAAAAGACAAATGAGGCTTGGTCTATGTTACTTGTTTGGACTTCCGAAGAAATTTAAAGAATAAATAAACTTTGAATTGTAGAAAGGAAAACTAATATTTTTTTCAACTCATTTAATCAAGCTTTAATCAGTACCAACTAACACCAAAAAGAATTTTAAAAGGTTATCTGATCTCTTCCCCCATTTTTAACATATTCCTTAATCTAAATGCTTCTATGCAAATGACAATTATAATCTTAATTTAAGCTTATAAATATTCTTAAACATCTTCAAAAGTGGTAATTATGCAATCACTTTTCCTCTGCTGCTCCTGAGACTCACTCACAGTTAGGATATTTCTCTCCTTGTGTTTAGAGAAGCATTATGAGTTGCAACTTAAAATGACTTCTCGTTCTGATGTTAATGAGGATTATCTTTCTGAAAAATGATAGCTCTTTTCACAGAATTTCGTCAGAACAGATTCAAAACCAAGCCCATTTAAAACAGTCAACAATAATTCTTTAGAGGTGCAGAGAATATTTTCTTAATACTTTTCTCATCTTTTTAAAGAAATGTACCTTAATTGAATTTTTAATAACTGTCAACATTGGTAAGGAGGAAATTATCACAACCATATATATATTTTATGATTTCTCTGAAGTAAAATAATCTCAGACTTTAATATTATTCTTGTCAGTGAACAATTTGGCATCAGGATTAAATATTGGGATAAATCATACTTTGGTAGAAGCTACTGCTTTAGGAAAGAAGGGATTCCTGAGTAGACTTAAAAGAACAAGAAAAGTTCAGAAAGCAGAGATTCTGAATGCCATTCTCAGCTGAAGGGACCATGATGATGTAGGGTCATTGTGAATTCTCTCTTAAAGGTCCATTATATTTTTTGCTCCTGATCTGAATTATTAGTATCTCCTTGTTCTTCTATTTCTTTTATATTTTCATGGTTCTCAATGTCAGCCAGCCTGCTTTCTCACTTCTATTTACCCTGGTGCCTGAATGCAAGGCAGTGATTTGGAAAGCTGTAGCAGTAAGTTTAGGAGTTTGCAGTTTGGCAAATCATATTGCTATGTGAGGGTATACATGATGCAATGCAAGTATTTGCCACCACAAGCAACTAATGTCATAATTTTGCTGAAGAAAGAAAATACCCAAAGAGTATAGAAGTTTTGGAAATTTTGCCATAAAGGCAAATAGACTTTCACTAATCATTTTATCAAATATTTTATCATATCTATCTCAAATGTCATTTTTTTGGTAGGATGGGATTTTCATCAGTAGAGATAAATAGTATTAAATGAAATGTGTGAGCAGGGGAAATAAATTTTATACAAAATAATTATATATATTCATTTACATCTACATAATTATGTATAATATAAATGACTGTACATACACACAAAGGACTATTTATAGTATGTATACACATATATAGATATTTAAAATGCTAGCCTAAAATTATTATTATAATTTCCCTTTTCAAAACACAAATGAATTAATTTCTTTTTATAAGTTGAACACAAAAACAGAACTTTATTTCTCATTCTAAACAAAGTATTTCACAATTTCCCACTTAGAAATGACAAGGCAGCCCTGGCTGGGTAGCTCAGTTGGTTGGAGTGTTGTCCAATATATCAAGTTGTAAGGTTGTATGTTAGATCCTTAGGGCAAACAAAAGGAAAGAAAGAAAGAAAGAAAGAAAGAAAGAAAGAAAGAAAGAAAGAAAGAAAGAAAGAAAGAAAGAAAGAAAGAAAGAAAGAAAGAAAGAAAGAAAGAGAAAGAAAGGAAAGGAAAGGAAAGGAAAGGAAAGGAAAGGAAAGGAAAGGAAAGGAAAGGAAAGGAAAGGAAAGGAAAGGAAAGGAAAGGAAAGGAAAGGAAAGGAAAGGAAAGGAGGGGTGGAGGGAGGGAGAGAGGGGAGAAAGAAGAAAGAAAGAAAGAAAAAGGAAGGAAGGAAGGAAGGAAGGAAGGAAGGAAGGAAGGAAGGAAGGAAGGAAGGAAGGAAGGAGAAAGGAAAGGAAAAGAAAGGAAAGGAAAGGGAAGGGAAGGGAAAGGGAGGAAAGGAAAGGAAAGGAAAGGAAAGGAAAGGAAAGGAAAGGAAAGGAAAGGAAAGGAAAGGAAAGGAAAGGAAAGGAAAGGAAAGGAAAGGAAAGGAAAGGAAAGGAAAGGAAAGGAGGGAAGGAGGTGTGGAGGGAGGGAGAGAGGGAGGAAAGAAGAAAGAAAGAAAAGAAAGAAAGGAAGAAAATAAAGGAGAAAGAGAGGAAGGAGAAAAAGATGAAGGAAGGAAGGAAGGAAGGAAGGAAGGAAGGAAGGAAGGAAGGAAGGAAGGAAGGAAGGAAGGAAGGAAAAGAAATCTAACATATAATGAAAGGATTGTAAACAGGCTGACTTTTGACCATTTATGTCATATTGACTGTAAATGAAAGGGTTGCTTGACTGACTCTATAACATAGAAACAAGCTGTGTAGTGGTGGGTTACTCATTGCATTTTCATTATCACTTGCTATTCATAAAAGAGGATTAAAATGGTTAGCATGTTTGCTAATAAAATAAAAATATGAAAAAAACACTTCATTCTTGGAAGCATTTTTGATAAAGTGCATGCTGACATCTGAGAACAGAGTTCCATATGACAGTGTCCTGGGCTATATCTATACTAATAAAAGGGTAATATGCTAATTAGACCGGGTCAGCTGGACATCTTCCAGTCATCCGGTCCTCCTTCCGGACATAGCCATAGTGGCAGGGGCTGAGGCAGAGGCTGTTAGGGACGATCAGGCAGGCAGGCAGGTGAGCGGTTAGGAGCCACCGGTTCTGGATTGCAAGAGGGATGTCTGACTACCAGTAGTCAGACATCCTCCAAGGGGTCCCAGATTGGTGAAAGTGCAGGCCAGGCTGAGAACCACCCCCCTCCCCCCGTGCATGAAGTTCATGCATCGGGTCTCTAGTCTATAATAATAAAAATGTAATATACAAATCAACCAAACAACTGGACAGCGGAATGACCATCTGTAAGACCTTTCAGACGACCACGCTATGACATGCACTGGCACCAGGCCAGCCAAGGCATGGGCAATACGATTGGGAGGGGGGCCCCACCATCACCCCACGAACACCCCTCAGAGGGAGGCCCAGGCCACCCTCTGCGTGGTGACCCATCATGGAGCCCTGGCCAGGTGGGCTGGGCCTCCCTCTACTGGGCGATCAATCATGGAACCCTGTGATCGATCGCCTTGCAGAGAGGCCCAGGCCACCCAGCCGACGGCCACAGAAGGAGGCCCAGGCCACCTGACTGGTGGCGCTGTGGTAAGTGGGCAGGGCCTTCCTCTGCAAGGCAATCAATCTGGGGACCTTGCAATTGATTGCCCCACCAAGGGAGTCCCAGGCAGCCAAGCAATCACACCTCATGCCTGTCGCTCGCAGAGAGGCAACCAGTGGCAAGAAGGGGGGGGGGGGGCAGGGTCAGCTGCCGGCAGCCAGGGGAAGAAAAGCCCCAATAGGCCCTGATTGCCAGCCAGGCCTAGGGACCCTACCTGAGGGGTCCCGGATTGCGAGACGGCATATGCTGGGCTGAGGGACACCTCTCCCATGCACAAATTGCACGCACCAGGCCTCTAGTTGTCTATAAAAACCTCAATGGGAACTTGATCTGTATTAGTACTAAAAAGATACTCCAAGTTTAAATTACAGTATTATTTTCTTCATTTCCATCATGTTTTGATGTTTACAACATAGGCTACTGATTCACATCTCCACAGAAAACACTCAAATTGTTTAAATAATTTCACTGAGGAAGTTAAATTATGCTTTTGTGCAAAGGGAGCAACTAAGTTGAAATTTTAGGAACCTGAACAGCATATAAAGGCTGTGATCATTGATATTACGACGTATTGCATTGCAGAAACTGAGGAGCAGCCAAGATCTATTTTTATTTCATTTATCAGGGCCATCGCACAGCAATTTGATAGTTGCAAACAGTTAGCCATTAGATACCTTTAAAAGATAATTTTATTTTTTATTCTTCAAACCATGAAATGACTTGAAGAATACTTTTGGTTAGAAAACACCCTGAGTATATAAGGAACTGAATTGAAGTCCATGGAATCTGAATATAACTCCTAACCTCTCCCTGACTTCGCTGTGGACCACGCGGAAAAGCCTTTCCATTTGCATTTAGATGTGATTCCTCAGTGAAAATCCAGATATACCCTGTCCTAGTTTGGAGAAATAATTTGGGCCTTCAAGTCCAACTTAAATTAGAGAGCTAAATAAGCCCTTTCCGGAGCAGAAATATCATTAGGGTTAAATTCTCAATGTTTTGTGTTGTCAGAGAGGAAACATTTTTCCTCTACATTTCTAGGTTCTTCTGGCTTGTCTAAAATTAAATGAACATAAACGAGATTAACAGGAGAAAACCAAATTTTAATTTTATAGGTATGGGAGCTCACAGAAATAGGAGATTCCCTGAAGTGACTAAATCATGCAGTTTTCTACCTTTTAGGCCAAGAAACAATAACTTTGTGAAGAATTGACAAGACAAAGAACTTACGCTTGGGTCCTAATTAGTGAAGAAACTAAGCAGAGTTTGTTTACATAGCCCTCCCTCTACCTTTTCACCTCCTGCTGCAGAGAGGGTTCCTTCCACATGGGAGATTTATGTCCTGTCTTCAGGGGGACAGAGAGGAAGGTCAGAATGCCCTTTCTGCACTGGCTCTTTCTTGAGTAACTTTAATGCAAAATAATCAATATGTCATTTTGGCATATTTTGGGATGGCCTTCCCTAAGCCTCCTCAGTGTTAGTTTTTATTTTTATTATTCCTATAGAAGTGCCTTTATACCTTTACATTGTGTTACTATAGGGCTTCTTCATAAATCTTCTTTAATTTGAATGGCCTTAATTTTTCTCTCTCATTTTTTATGTAATGGATGTGATATCAAATATGGATATGTAAATGTGGATGCCTAAAGGCTATATTAGCTGGAACACAACTTGATGTTTTGTTCATTTTTGCTTTGCTTCATTGAATTATAGAAATTTTAAACCCAAAGGATATTAGTAATATAGTTCACTTTCTTATATTACACATACAAAAATACACTAAGGAGATTTAACTGGCTATCCAAGGAGATGTATAAAGATGGTGCCAGATGATATATAACTGAGAACATATTATGATGGGCTTTCCACTAGCCTAGAGCATCATTCTCCTGAAATGCCGGGGTTCAACCCCAGCAGGTCCAGGGGTCCCCAAAGGTGTGGACGGAGTCGGCGAAGAAGGAATGACACGGAGATAGCGTTCAGTTGATCAGCATAGCCGGGTTCTCTTGTCAGGGTCTCCAGCCAGGTTCTGTAGCCAGTTCTCCAGCCAAGTTCTGTCTAGGAGCTCCAGAGAGGTTGTGTCCCGGGGTCCAACCCCAGCAGATCCAGGGGTTCCCAAAGGCGTAGACGGAGTCGGCGAAGAAGGAATGACACGGAGACAGCGTTCAGTTGATCAGCAGCCTAGCCAGGATCTCCAGCCAAGTTCTGGTCTCGATCTCCAGAGAGGTTCTGCTTCGGATCTCCAGCCAGGTTCTGTGGCCATGTTCCCTCGCTAGGTTCTCCAGCCAGGTCCTGTCCAGGTTCTCCAGCCAGGTTCAGTCACCAGGTTCTAGTCAGGTTCTCTTGCCAATTTCTGTAGTCAGGTTCAGTCCAGGATCTTTTGCCATGTTCTCTCCAGCGAAGTTCTTCTGTCTGTAGGTTCTGTGTAGGTTCTGTCTTCTTGGCTCTCTTCTTAAGTTCTGTCTTTTTCTGTCTTGTTACATCTGTATTTATACCAGTTGATTCAATCCTATCAATCTCTATTACAAAGGTTAGGGCATTTCTTATCTCCATTCCAGGGAGTAAAGATTATGTAGCTTAAGCATGATTGTTCATAGTTAAAGTGATTAATTACCCGCCTGGCACTTAGTTGAGGGGTTTTATTCCCTCCCTAACTTCAGGGGAAAATCCCTACCTGGGATTCAACCTTTCTCGGAGAGGTGACCTTGGTTAAAACACAGCACCAAGAAGGTGAGCAAACATATTAGGAACTGTATGCCATATATGCCAGGTCCCTTGAAACAGCAAGGATGGGCCGGCTCCCGGCACTGAAAGAGTATGTTTTGCTGATAGGAGTCTCTCTGGGTTCCAACAAGATCAAATCATTTAGAGAAGCTTTCAAACCCTATATTATGTGACTATTTGGACACATCTTTTACAAAGTTTAATTTGATGATAAGATGTAACCAGCTAAAGTCAGGCCAAAGGAAGTTAAAACAATGACTTTCATAATATTCAGAATGTCTCCTCATGAAGTCACTGGTTCAGAGAGAACTCTAAATAACTAGAATACAATGTCACAACTTTGTGGAGTGAGACATTCACTTACACCCAATAAACTCTTATCACAAAGAATAAAACCTAAACCTTGGCACATGTGAAGAGTGGACTTTGATGTAGGTCAAGTTTTAAATTGTCATTGATTGATTAGATGTTTATTTCCACAAGATTTTAGTAAATTGGCCCAAAACTGAGTATTATCATTCAATCATCATGACCAGGTTCTAGCAAAGTAAAGGAAGTATCCAGGGAAATAATAGAAGATACATCATGTCATTCTGGATGACTTTTTAAAATAGTAATTCTGAATGTCTAACACAGGAGAGTTGAAAATAATAATAAGCACATTCTCTTTAATATTTGGTTTTATGTAATGACTAGAAGCCCAGTGTATGGATTCCTGCACTGGTGGAGTCCCTCAGCCTGACCTGCGGGGACCAGGCAGAAACCAGCTCTTCGACATACCCTCAGGGGTCCCAGATTACGAGAGGATGGTTCTTGGGTGATGCACCCCGGAATTGGGCTCCCTCCTCTCTGGTTCTGGGTGCATCACCTGAGAATTGTAGCTTCCAAGTCCCCATTTACTATTAAGATTTATCAGTAGCATGATGATTGCATCTACTTTCAATTTTAATTTATGACACGGGCATTCCCGAAGGAGTAATACTATTAAGAAATTTGATGGGAAAATTTTCCTTTCTAGCATCATCTGTTGAATTGATAGAATCATCACTCAAATAGGTGTGAAAATCTCCATCGAGTATATCCAAAATTTCTTCATTTAATTTATGAACGTGCTCATTTTTAAGACAAAGAATAGCACATTTAGATATATTTTTAATATTATCTATAGATATATTATTTCCAAAGGTAGCTTCAATAATAGATCTGTTACAAATATTTCACAGGAGATTTCAATAATACCCACTCCTAAATGAAAACTGCTATCAAGTTTGCCATCTCCAAGTTTTACTAACCACTTGCTATAAGCAGAATCCTCTGATCTCATATTTGTTTTAAGAGACAACTGTCTGAAATATCCCCAAACACTACAGTACTTTAAATTCATTTGTACTATGGCCAATTGATTAGCATGTAGCACAACATTGAGACATTGTCAAAAATTTCCTGGAGAACTTTCCCTCCAAATGCAACATTCAAATTGGCACCAGGGAGAGCTTTATATGTATCACGAATGCACAAGTCAAGAGAGCTTTATATGTATCGTGCATGCAGGAGTCAACATTTATTTTTAAATTGTCAGTGCATGTCATATGTACTGGCCAGTTGGTCAGTCGGACAGTTGGACATACGTAGGTCAGTCACTTAGCCTTTTAGATAGATAGATAGATATAGATATAGATATAGATATAGATATAGATATAGATATAGATATAGATATAGATATAGATATAGATATAGATATAGATATAGATATCACTGTTGAAATACAGCTGATGAAGTATATGTCTAAAGCTTAAGAGAAAGCACTAAAATTAGAGCTGTTGAAATACAGGTCTAAGGCTTAAGAGAAAGCACTAAAATTAAGAAGCTTCAAAAAATAGATTGTGACTTAAATTTGATGCATTTACATGGTGATTGAGTAGAAAAGATGGTAAGACAAATCCTTGGCGATAATCATTATTTAAGGAAAATAAGATCCATCAGAGGAAGAGCAATCCATGGTGAAGGCCAAAAGGAATAGTTCTAGAGTTGAGACTGAGAACTAGGAGAGAGTGTATCATGGATGCCAACTGAGGAGAGAATTCCAAGAAGGATATTAATACCAAAGCTAATTAACAGTGGCATGAGGAAGATAATGTTTGTTAAAACTCATTATGGGAGAGGCACTTACAAGTATTTTGCGACTACTAACATTTTGGCCTTTATCATATTAGAACATTATTCCCATTGCACAGATATGAAAGGTGCTCAACGGAAATATCTTGCCCAAGTCACATAGCTAGTGTGTGGATGGATCAAGATTTAAATCCAGATCCAAATCTGAATAACTCCAATCTCTCACTTTTTCCTCTAAGAAATAATAACTCAATAATTTGTATAGAATGGTTTATTTAGCTCTTTTATATAACAAATCTATTTAGACTGATAGAAAATTTCTGTGAGGTGATTAGAATGTTCTCCTCAAAAAAAAAAAAAAAAGAATATTCTCCTCCAACCATTGTGTAGTACTCTAGCTTTACCATTTGACGTTCCAGAAGGAAGCCTGCACTATCAGAAACTTGTACATATTGGAAGGGCTACTCTTCCCTCCTGCCTATGTGACTCCTTCCAGATACTATTTAAACATTATCTCCTCCAACAAGATTAACCTCCCATCTTAGGTGGAGTTGGTGATTGGAAGCTCAGATTCAAACCTCCAAATCAGTACATACTATGCTCTATTTGAATTATTGATTTATGTCTCTATTTCTTCCATCATAGGTTATATCTATACTTTCTGAAATAATTTATTTTTAAATTAATTACTTAATTTTTAAATTAAAATTTTTGGGATGACATTGGTTAACAGGATCATATAGGTTTCAGGTGTAGATTTCTATTATGCAAGATCTATATACTGTATTGTGTGCCTACACCCAAAGTCAAATCTTCTTCCTGCCTGATTTAGACAATCTACATGTTTTTGTCATGTATAGATTAAACGAATAAATGAATAAAAGGAGACTTTGGCTAAAACCTGAAAACTGAATAGGATGAGAAACATAATGGAATGACAAGCAGGAGCAGGAGCATATCTGAAAGTCAGCATAATAGCACATGGGGTAAATAGAGAGAAAGCATTCCCACATGGAAGCATAATGCTCACTTCATCACAAGGTACTAAATTCAGAACCATATGGTTATGGGGTTCACTAAGATGCAGCAGACAAAAGGTGGGAAAGCTAATAACTGTAACAGACATTGTTGGTTGCTGTCAAGCAGCTATTCCTCCCTCCCTCCTAATAGAACTGAGTCCAGAAGTTCCCCTGCACTTAGTCCTGTGCTTCAGGGACTGCATATCCCCAGGGACTGCTTAGGAAGGAAGAGGTAGAGTGTCCTGTTGTCTGTCCTACGGCAATCCAGATGGGTACATTCCCCTAGTCCAGATGGGTGTAGATATAAATATGTGAGGCAACATATCTAGCCATGCTCTTATGACTGGTAGAAACTCCATTCACTTGCATTGATTAGTCACTACCTACTCATTTGAATAATCTCAGACTATTATGATTACCACATAGTAATAATTGTCATTTATTGAGCATGCTCTGTGCCAAACACTGTAACAAGAGCTTCATGAATCTCACATATAGAAGAGCCCTGTAATCAATGTCTTTACAGGGGTAAGGGTTCAGGACTAACTTAATTTCTTGACAACTTATATCAATGTTCATGAGCTAATCCATTTTGTTCAATAGAATCATGCACACTTTGACTACAGTCAGAAGAAAAGGAAAAGACCTGTTTATTACATGTAGTGGATTAGAGAGAGAGAGAGAGAGAGAGAGAGAGAGAGAGAGAGAGAGAGGTAAGCAGTCCCCTTTCCCATCTCCTCCATAGTCACAAGGGAGAAGTTTCCTTTAGACCAGATATTCTTGCCCAGGTCAATGCAATATTTACTCGAATGAACTTGCTATGGCAAAACTTGACTGTTGCAGGACCTGCACTTCAGTCACATGTCAATGCTTATGGGTGAACCACAGGTGGCGGTGAGTCTGAGCACGATTTAAGCACGCGTGGTGTGGGTTACAACAGCCCCTTTCCTGACCAGGGCCCAGAGTGTTCCCTTTCCACAGCAAGGATAGCTTCTAAAATGCCCTCTCCATAAGAGTTACTTCATCCGAAATAAGAAGTTCATCGTGCATTTGTCTTAACTACAGAACTTCCTTGTTCTTTTCAACCCAGCCAAGATTGTCCCCCCTTCAGTCTTTTGCAACCCATCTTCTCTCTGATCAGATGGGTCTTACCTAAGATAGTCACATGATTAATTTCCTCATTTATTTCAAATTACCTAAATTTTCCACTCTATAAGTAACCTGATGTCTCTGTGTTAATTTGCATCCTGTCACTCTATCACCTTGGCTATTATTTTTCATAATAGAACTTGTTGCTATTTGGCATTATATTTTTACTCTGATCACCCCATTGGGAATTAAAATCCCTGAGGGTCAGATTTTGTCATTTTGTTTCTTATTTTCTCCATGCCCAGAACAGTGCCTGGCAAAAATTTGGCACTCAGTAAATGTTAAGTAAATAAATCTTATTTATTATAGAGAAAATAATCTATTAAACTAAAATATATTTTTAACTGGTCAGTATTTGTCTTAAACCACTGGATCTTGAATATTAGTATGTTCTTTATTTTCTTTCTCAAGCACGTCTGTGTTGGGGGAAGGGAGCATGTTCTTTAATTTATTAGGACTGGTGTAGAAATCAGAAACTTGATATTCACATCTAGCAGTCTTTCCATTCCCTCGCGTGTAGGCTGCTTCTGGCACTTCCAAGGTTTAAGGGCAGAAAAGAAAATGGTTGCAGCACAAAAGCATCTTGCTTAACTCTAGCATTGACCTGGCATTGGCATTGATACTTCTGGGCTTGGGGGTGTTTCAGACTAACTCTGTTTCTTAGGGAATGGTTGTGGTTTCTTCAATCACGACTCCTTCATTGCTGGGGATCTCTCACTGCAGATACTTAACTCAGGCAACGCTTCCCCTGATGGCTGCCTACAAACCTCTGCCATCCCAGCCTCTGGTTCCCTTGCTCCACTCCTCCTAGAATGTCATCTAAATTGGGATCTTATCTTCCCTCTTGAACCCTCTTTTCAATCACTCCTGCTCAGCTTTCAGAATAACTGGATAACTACTATATCTCACTTTGAAGCTTTGTTAGGCATAGGACCAGCCTTCTTGCTGTGCAGACTCTGAGTAACACGTGTAAAGCTGTTTGAATGTTCTCCTTGAAGCCCCATCCACATCCACACCCCAGGGAAAACGTGAGCCATATTCTAGATTTCTGAAAGTTCCTGGAGTCTTACTTTCCATATCCCCTTCTCCAAGCCCATTGCCATTGCATCAGCCCTTGAACTGCACTATAATTGACTCTGAGTTGTGCCAAGAGAATTCAATCATACAAAACATTAGCGAACCAGGTAGCCTTTATTCAGGACTTTGTAGGGGTAGGAGAGGCAATATTGAAATCAGACCCCTGACAGTACCAACTCACACCACGGTGTGCGCAGCGCACAAACCTTTCTCTATCATGCAAAGCACTGCAGGTTTCTCTGACTCCAGCTCCCAAATTGGCCTACATAAGATCAAAATTTCTCTGCATAAAATAAAGGCCATTTCTATAAAAAAGATCCATCCTTAAAAGTAAGCAGTCATGTTTACATCAAAGTTATTTTCTTGCATAAATGTATATATACTGTATGAGTTTGTACATGTCTATTTACATTAGCAGAAAGCAGTACATAATGGATTTTCTTGCATTTTAATTAGAATGATACTGAAAATACAAAAATGTCTGCCTCAGCTCCCACTATGTCTTAGATTTGACAACTTTAGGAGCGTGGCATATTGTTAAGGTTTTCTAGGTTAATGCAGACATTTACATAACCTGCATTTGAGCATATATGCAGTTTTATATAAAATCATGTAAAACACATTGGTCTGCAAGTTGTTGTTTTGTCCATTAAAGATATATTCCCAACATCTTTCTGGGCCCTATATATACCTTTTTGTTTTTGTGGCTACAGTGTTCTTTTTTAAGAATGTAGTATAATTGATCTAGGCCAGAAATTTTCAACTAGTGTGCCCTGGCAGGAATTTTTAAAACATGCAATACCTGACTATTTAGTCAGGAGCACTGACTTCTTTTCTCTTGTTAAATAAAAAAAAATGACAACAGTCAACACAACAATAGCCATCCGTGTGAATGAATAAAAATCATACCTATATTTTTGGTCATATCAGCAAAAAATGTATAATACTTTTGGTGTGCTGCAGAGCTTCAGTAATGAGTCTTGTACCATGAAATGAAAAGGTTGAAAATCACTCATCTAAGCTATGTTTGCCAAGGCTCCCCAATCTCCACCACAGTTTTTCTAGTCCTTGATAGCATGTGACCTGTGATGAGCACATCTTTTTCAAAATATTTTTCCAATATTGTCTTCATTTTTGCACATAAACTTTAGAATATTTTTTGAAAGTCAAAGAAAAATAAATGTCCCACTGAAACTGGTATTGTAAGATATGTAAATTTGAGGATAAATTAGCGTGATAAAATCTTGTCTTTTTATTTGGGGTCAAGACATGCTTTTGCATTCATTCATGTTCAGGTTGTTTGTTTGAATGACTTCGTGTCACTCAATAAAATTTTGTAGTTTTTCCTTAATTGTCAGACATAAACAAGGATAAATAGGTGCTAACACATATCCCAGGAAGTTTTGTGACTTAGCCCAATACAGCTTCAAAGTGACACCAATTTTTCATTGAATTTTTCATTCAATAATTCAAATAATCTAAGTGTTAAAGAACATATTCTTAATAATGTATTTTTCCCCTGGAAGGCTCAATAAAGCTATTACATTTTTGAATAAAATGTGTCACCTAATACATGTACAGTTTTTATCCTGAATCGATTCCATGAAACAAAGTTTGCTTGCCAGTGTTAGAAGTCCTAAATATTTCTTTTAAGTTGAGTCTTCTTAATGAAGTAAGTATCAATAAGATGTCAAACAGGACACTGATAAAAAATTGGTCTATTTTTTTTAAATCTGTGTTTTCTATTGTTGTTTACAATAAATACTTATTTAGAGAAAGAAAGTGGTCATTCATCTCAGTTTGTGGCAAGATTCTCCCCCTCCCCCCAATTGGGCCTATTTCTAGCCTCTGGATTGTTGCTGTGGAAAATTTGTCTGAAATATCTTGACTAGAGAAGAAAGAAGTAACCACAATCCTAGGTAAAGTTTTTTCTTCTTGTACCTCCCTTCCCTGGAAAATCCAAATAATCTAGATAATTATATGAAATAATCTAATAATCTAGATAATTATTTCAGATAGTTTTCATATTGTGTTTATATGGAATGTTTATTCCCAATATCTTACTTTTTGGAAGACATTGTGTTATGAACCAGCTAGAACTGTGCCACTGCTCATGCTTCTTGTCAACCATCAATACAGGAAGCAAGTTATAAAAGAAACTTGACTTATATATGAAGCTCTAAATGTGTACACTATGCAGAGATGCTAAGATACTGCATAACCTTAGCATTTAAATGGTCTATTAGTCACATTTTGGTGGAAAAACAAAAACCATTCTACTTGTTTTAACAGAAAGGGTTTAAATAGAGGGAAATGTATACTTAAAATACTGTTTGCAGTCTGGAGAATACAGGTCAGGAAATCAGAAAGAGTGGAGATTCCGGAAGGTGTTTATGAAGCTCTTAGTCCCCTTCAGCATTTAGGCAGATGACTCACATAAACTCACCCAGAAGATGCGGCAAACCTTATGTCTATAGTTTGCCAAACATCTCACCTGCTGCTGCCAGGGGGTAGGGGGGGGAAGACTTCAGTTCTGTTGTTCAAATTTCTCCTGACTGACCCTCTTGGAATTAAATTTAAATTATGCAGCGAAGAAATCTGGGAAATGTAGTTTTCAGTCTTTGACCATGAGACAAGGGAGGACCTTAGGATGAATCATAGCATGAATCCCAAGCTTGTAGCTTCCCATTGGAGACCTATAATGCACAAACTTATTCAGTTTGGTCAATGCTCTATGATTTTCAGCTTTATCTACATACATCTAGATGTCCTAATATCTTTCTTACAAAATCCTAAATTAATGCTTCCTCAATAGGAAGTCCCTGCTGGCATTACCCTTTTTAACTTAGAAAATGGTGTTTAAAATCCTTTCAGAACTGGCCTAGCAGAGCTAATTTATATCCTTTCTACTTTCATTTCTTCTATTGTGATAGTGGGAGAACAAGTAACAAAACTTGACTAGTGCAAGCCAATTAATACAGCCTCATTTCTCTCCGGTCACATTTCTGTACAAGAAGATTAACGTGTGTTCCAGCCTGGCTAGGTAGTTTGGGATAACTGAAACTTTGTTACTTTTATTGAATCATTCATGGAATTGATTTGAAATTTGTAGAGTGCTCTCTATCTTTAAGTGCTAATTTGACTATTTGCAGATGGACTTCATGTGGTTTTGGAAATACATTATCCGTCTGCATTTCAATGAGCCTGGAAGTTTTTGTAATCCTGGATGGGTTCCAGTAACATCATTATAAGTGACTATGAGAATCAAGATCCAAAAAGTTTAGGAAGCAAATTTCCACTTATACCCCCCTAATTTTTAGCTGCAAGCTCCTAAAAGTGACTTCATATGAATTCTAATATTGTTAATATTAAAATCTGCATTATAATAAAAACATTGTCCCCAGGTTATTTTTCTCTCCTTTATATTGTAAAGAAAAATGAACAATTTAGGCAAATTGCTGGCATGGAAAATCCAGAAATGCTGACATAAACTGAAAGAAAAAAGTCACAATGTTAATGTATTTTTAATAATTTAAAGAAAACTTCTAATTGAATAATCAATTATCCAGTTTTTAATTTCCTCAAATAATGACTTTCTGAATTTGGTGATACAAAAGAATATATTCTGTCTCTATCTGAACTCTGTGGTCAGAACTATGGTTTCATTAAAAACCATACTAGAGAAGGTGTTAATGGTATCAAGAATCATTTGTGATATAGTGATATTTAAAGCAGATTTCAAAAGAATATACTCAGCCTAGCTGGCATAGCTCAGTGGTTGAGCATTGACCTATGGGTCATGGTTTAATTCCTGTTCAGGGCACATGCCCCAATTGCTAGCTTGGTCCTCAGTGTGGGGGCATGCAGGAAGCAGCCAATCAATGATTCTTTCTCATCATTGATGTTTCTATCTCTCTTTCCCTCTCATTTCTTATCTGAAATCAATGCAAATATATTTTTTAAGAATATATTCAGACCCAATTTTTATTAAAAAGGTAAATGGATAAATTGTATTTTTAGAAAATCATTAGCTATTTCTGGCCAGTAATATTATGATTGATTCTAATATTTATGTCTGTTTTCTGCCTTTACTTATTTTACTTTTGTTATTAAACATACTTGTTTCAAATTTAAAAAACAGTCTTCATTTGTAAGTTTTTCCAGAAGATCAAATATTTCTCTCCCCTTAAAATTACATATTAAAACTGATTTTTGGCAAAAGCACAATGACATTTCTGTGGAAAGGGATCATCTTTCCACAAATTATGCTTAACAATTGCATATACATTGGCAAAAAATGAACTTTGATTAATACTTTATACTCCATAAAAATTAATTCAAAATAAATTTTAGACGTTAAGTGTAAAATTATAATACTCCTAGAAGACAACATAGGGGGGAAAATATTTGCCTTGGTTAGGCAAAAATTTCTTTGATATGGTAGCAAACGATAATCTATTATAAAAACCAAATTGATAAGTAGGACTTCATCAAATTTCAGAACTTTTGCTTATTAAAGGCACCATGAAAAGGAATGAAAAGCCAAGTCACAGATGAGAAGGGAATATTTGCAAATCAACATATGTGCCTGATAGACAACATATAAAGAGCTCTTAAAACTCTAACAACAATAACAACAACAACAAAAAAAACTGGGCAAAATATTGAACAAAAATTTCAAAATAAAAGATATATGGATAACAACTAAGGACATGTAAAGATATTCAACATTATTAATCATTAAGAAAATGTAAACTAAAAGTATAATAGTAAGCAACTACAAATCTATTAAAATGATTAAAATTTAAAAGCCTTATCATACCAAGTTTTGGTAAGAATGCAAAAAAGATATCATGCAAAAGAGCGGGAACTCTCTGGGAATGTAAAATGACACAAACATTTTAGAAAAACAGTTTGGCAGTATCTTACAATGTTAAACATATAGTTATCATATAACCCAGCCATTTCTCCTGCCAGGTATTCACTGAAGACAAATGAAAGTATATATCTGCTAAAGTGTTTGTACTCCAATGTTTATAGAAGCTTTGTTTGTAATAGCTCAAAACTATAAAAAACTGAAATGTTTGTCAACAGGTGAATAGATAAACAAACTGTAGAATATCCAATATTGTATATAAAATGGATTACTACTTAGCAATAAAATGGGATGAACCATTGATACATGCATGTGACAACATGAATGAATCTCAAAATAATTATGCTGAATAAATAAAGCCAAACAATAAAACAGATACTATGCAGTTCTACTTACACCTAATCCTAGAAAATGCAAATTAATCTAAAAGTTATACATAGCAACAGAAAGCAGACAGTGGTTGCCTTGGGATATGTGAGCTGGAAGGGCCAAGAAGAAAGGATAACCAAAAGTTATGAGCAACTTTTGGAAAGATGGTGGATGTATGTATCTTAATTTTAGTGATAGTTTACAGATATAAATATGTCATATACATCTCAAAACTTATAATATTGTATACTTTAAGTATGTGCATTTTATTAACTATGATAATGAAAGCCTAATATGCTACTTAGACCAAAAAGCCAAACGACCTTCCAGACATCCTTCTGGAAGACCTTCTGGACGAAGCCAGGGCTGCGAGGGCTGAGGGAAGCCACTGCAGCTGGGAGGGCTGAGCCCCTTGCATGAATTTCGTGCATTGGGCCTCTAGTGTTAACTATAAATAGTTAACCTGGATATATTGTTATATATGTATACCCCGCCAAAAAGATATTCTTACTGTATTAGTTATCTATTACTAGGTAACAAACTTCTCCAAATCTTAATATCTTAAAAGAGCAAAAAATTATTACCACACACAGTTTCTGGGTATTGAAAATCAGGAAATGGCTTAGCTGAATAGTTTTCTCTCAGGGATTCCATGACATTGCAATCAGGATGGTAGACAAGCCTGTGGTCACCAAAGGCTTGCCTGTGCCTGGAGGATGCTCTTCCAAGCTGGCTCACTACACGGCTATTGGCAGATGGTCTCAGCTCCTCTCTACTTGAATCTCACCATAAGCTGCTCTTGTACCCTCTGGAGCAAACAATCTAAGAATAGTCTGGTAAGTGGCATTCCATCACTTCTAACATATTCTGTTGGTCACACAGACTAACCCTGATGCCATGTGGGAGACGACTACAAAAAAGCATAAATCCAGGAAGTAGGAGTCATTGGGAGCTGCCTTGGAGCCTGGCTATGGCAAACGCTCATTGTAGACTTGGATAGTATTTAAATGGAAAATGAAAGCTCTTTGTATTCTCTCAAAGTTAACATTTTCTGCTTATAAGTATTTCACAAAAGATATCATGCCTACTGTTTCATATTTGTTTGGCACTTGGTACTTTATGGACATACTTCTTTGTGAGTGTGAATTGGCTCATATTGGACTATCTCAATAATTAAATTCTGTGCCCTCTGCCTAAATAAATTGGTATGTGACAATACATTTGAATATGACAAGAAGCATTTGCATCTAAGAGATAAAGAAGTTAGGTGTACTTTACACTTAACATTTTTTCTTCTAGTCATGTTAAATTTTCTTGGGTTCCTTTGTCTTAAAGGGAGGTTTTAGAGATTATATGTATGGGGCATTTGAGATCAACAAAAGATGAAGGGTTATTGCAACTTCTGGGCAGGATGAAAGAACAGGAAGAACCTTGGGTCTGTTATATCTCTTCCCACAATGTAAGCAATTGGCAATGAGATATTTTAATAGTAATCATTCCATTAAGAGTCTTTATTTAGCCTTTAGGATATTTAACGTAATATTATAGGAATTATAAGTGTTTAAGAAAAGATATCATGCATATAAGTGTAGACAAGAATAAGGTATTTAACTTCACTATAACACAATCTTGATAATGAGTTAAACTACAAACAATAAACCTTTTTTTAAGAATAGACTAAAAGGAGTATGAATTTGACAAAGTGACTTAATCGTCCTAGTGCTTATATTATTTCAGCTACAAAATGAGGTTTAAACAGCTACAAATGGGGTTTTAAGATTTAATGTAACATTTCATATTTCTAAATTTAATATTCATGATTCTACAGAAATTTTTTCACATTCTTCTTTGCAATTTAATTTATTATAACAAAATATTGTTTCTAGAAATACTCTCTTGGAGACTTTAAACTGTTTAAAAATACAGAGCATCATCAAAACACCCTTCAGACTGATACGGAAAATTAAAGAGAGATGGACTGTAAGCTCCATGAGGGGAGGCCTGCCAATCTACTACTAGGTCTGACACACTACATGTAGCCAGGAAATAAGGATTCAAAGAACAAAGGTTAAGAGAGCTGGACATCAAGCTTAGCTCCAAAGGTGTGTATTACCTTGGGCAAATCACTAAACAATCATTCCTCATATTCCTTGGTTGTAAAGTGGAGTGCTTCTGATAGATCCAATTCACTGGCACTTTTAACTATAACCAAAATTCAAAGGAAATAGGCAAAACAAAAAAATAAAGTGGTCGGGAGCAGAATTAATTGACACAGGAGTTCTTGCTTCTCTGTATAGTAGAGGCTTCTACTACTGAGATGTCCCTTTTCCTTATCTGGAACTGGCCGAAAAATCCCCAAAATACCTACCTCATGGCTGTCCACAGTTATTGCGGCCAGGGGCATGCAGTCTTCAGCGAGGCAAGGCCTGTACCAGAAAAATATTTTCTTACCTAAAAGGAGAAAGGGATGCTGGGTAATAAAAATAGCCAATATCCATTACCGGGATTATAGAATGAATAGTCTTCCATATTTTAAAGATGATTAAATACTTAGCCCTGTCTTCAGTACTTAGCACCTACTAAATCATCCTTATTAAGTAATCCTTCTCTGTTAGGTCTCCATATCTCAGCTGTAAAGGTCAATCATGTCAAAATACCATGGGCAGCCATTAATTATTTTATGGCGTGATGTTTTTGAACTAAAAACAGAAACCCTGAGGTGCCTATGTGCTTTCAGAGAAGTTTTAGAAAGTTGCTCTGTATTTTTATCCCAGACACAGTCCCCAACACTGTTCTCCTCTGCACTTGATTAACACTGTGCTTTCACTGTGTATTTGTTTATCTCAAACAAACCACACTGGCACACTTAGGGCTGCTTCCCAGCAGTGTCTCCGGCAACAACACTCCTGTCTACACAGCGGTTTTCCAAATTGTGACCATATGAAAGAGGAAATTCAACCCAGGAGACCAATGTTTATGTTTTCATAAGACCAGAGTTAGCCAGTAATCACTTTTGAATGACCATGATATCTGCTTTAGTTAATGTAAAGTTATATTTTTTTAAAGAGCTATATATTTTGAGTATGTAAATATTGTAAAGGAAGTTTATAAAGTGTGATTAGAGCACATGCCTAGTTGGAAAAAAAAATGTGTAACCAAAACATCAGAAGAGATGAGAGAATTCTGGAAGCTCAGTCAGGTCATGTTTTACTGAGAGAAACATCACCCATGGAACCCAATCTAAAAGTCATTTCAGAAGGATATTCGTCAGGGTTGGAGTTTTTTCTAAAACTTGGAGTGGCTTAATAACTGTTCTCAAGTGTATGAAGCATTCCTATGAACTTGAAACATATTACTTTTCCCCTTTCCATGGTAAATTGAATGAAATAAAGTAGCATTAAATTAAGTCAGAGGTAATTTAGGTTGGACATAATGAAGAACTTCTTGGCTATCAGAATTGTCACACTACAGAATTCCTTCAAGAGAAGGCTGGGAACTCTTTATTAGTCATGGTCTTTAAAAAAAAAAAAAAAGAGAGAGTGCTTTTCCCAGTTTTCTCAACTGAAATAGGTGTCTCAGCTCCACAAGTAATTAATGTCACTTCTATTGCATTGATTGTCACTGTCACCCTTTGTCCTATTATTTGTCTTTGACAAGGGAGACCCTGTGTTCACTATGACCACAAGATTTCTAAACCATTGCCAAGAAGACGCTGAAAAGAAACAGTAGAGCTTGGAGCAGTGTATCCAGGGCTGCTGATCTCCCACATGTGGTATGACTTAATAACTCCACATCCGAGACATGTGGTGAAGCCAGACAATTGTATAACTTTGGGACCACATGGCTGCATCATGTCCTTTGTGGAGTGAAAGTAATAGCAGAACAGAAATAAGCATATGGGGGAAGCAAACATGGGCCTCCTTTTTCTGGTCCTGCGGTCAGTATTGCCTGGACAGCAAGGCATAGACTTGGCAGGGTACTCCTGATGTTAGAGATGGGTTGGGAGGAAGCAGGTTCATCAAAGAGGAAAGTGGCCCAAATGACCCTCGCAAGCCTGGTTGTCAACTTTCCCTTCTGTTTTGAGGCACTGCACTAGAAGTTCAAGTCTAGGTGTGTGCACAAACAGGGCTGAAGCCTCAAACACTGTTCTCCCTTGCTAATCGGGATAGGGAGCTGGGAAGAGGGATCACCCCATCCAAATCCCATGGAATGGTTTCCATCAGTAAGAAAGATTTCCTGGACTAAAGAGAAAAAGGGTTGCCATACCCACAAGAATAGCCTATGTCCATTACAGAGATCATAGAATAAATAGTCATGAAATCAGCTGAAAAACATGAGACAAGTAGAATAAAAGTGATAAACACACAAGAACAAAGAGATCAGGAGCTGACATAGCAGTGATAAGAGCTGGCAATAAATCTTTGAAGATGAAAAGCAGATGAAAGTGACCTAACAAAGCGAAGAAAGCTGAGACCCATGTCGTGTGTGTGTGTGTGTGTGTGTGTGTGTGTGTGTGTGTGTGTGTGTGTTACCCTCAACCGAGGACATGCTTAGAGTGAGGAAGGGAATGAGATAAAGATGTCAGAGAGAAACATCGATGGGTTGCCTTCCATATGTACCCCAACCTTGGATTGAACCTGCAATCCAGGTACGTGCTGACTAGGAATCAAACCGGCAACCTTTCAGTGCACAGGAGGACACTAAACCACCTGAGCCACTCCAGCAGGGCAGAGAGCCCAGGTCTGAAGCAGTGCATGCTGATAGGATGATGATTCACTCCAGGGAACCAGGATCCCTGAAGGTGAGATGGAAAGTAGGGTAAGTCTTGAGAGACTGAGACAAGGATTGGCTGACATGTTATGTTTAGAGCAATGGGAGGGTCTGATTTTTATTCAACCAAAGCAATATCCCCTCCTTTACCCCTGCAAAAGATGGGAGGTGTATCCCCCACAGAAATTGTGCCAGAAAGGTCCTGCTAGGGACCCCAGGCACAGATGAGGGCAGGAGTTAGGGACAGCACACATGCCAGAACGAGTCCTCTTCACCCATCCTGACCTGGAGACTCGCCGGCCCATCAAGGCAGATTGGAGAACCACTCTGGAGAAAACAAAAACTACAGATATTTTAGCTGACCTGACAGACACACTGCCGTACTGGCTCTTTTTTAAGCCACTCAGAAATCAGCAGACACTTGAGGAAACCTCTGACTCTAAAGAGAAGACTAAAACTCACTAAAAGACACCACCATCCATACACAGTAAAAAAAGACAATGTCTCAAACGAAAAGAGCTAAAGCAGGAAGCAAGGGCAACTTTAAAATACTATTTTTTTTTCCTTAAAAAGAGAAAATATTATATTCATGAAATAAACATGATATTTTTAAAAATAATAGTAAATAGTTAAAATATGGAAAAACTACCTATAATAGATGGAAATTTTTAAAAAATTTAAAGGAGTGAAAGATACTACTAAAGTTAAAGAATCTGCATAGTAGCAGAAAAATGCAGATGAATAGAAGAGAAAAATATGTTACCCTGAATGTTGATTGAATTTGCTAGCCCGGGGTGGTTCTCTTCCTATTGTCCTAGCAGATTTTTTGTTGTAGGTGTTTTTTGTTGTTCTTGTTGTTTGTTTTGTTTTTTTTACTTTTCTTGGATTTTAGGAGCCCTGTGGATAATATGAAAGAAAAACAAATATACATCAGATTGGCAGCATCTTGAAATCACTCAGTCACATTTGAAATAAGCTGCTCAAAAGCTATCTTTTGGCTTAATGTGTTTACGGATCTCCAGTAGCCCTTCTGTGAACACAGCATTAGACTGGCCTCTCTTAAAAGCAGAGCCTTCTAAACAAAATGCAATCACTATTCATATTCAGGAAACATTTTACAGAGATTTGGAACACATCAGCTTGCCCCTGAAATCATTCATGCTTTGCCTTCTATCCTGGTCTTCTGCACTCTTGGAACCTTATAATTCTTACTATACTCTCACTTAAGGAAGTGAACTTTAGTAATCATCTTAACACTTAGGTATTTCACCCGACTGTGCTAGAAGCTATTTATGTAGATACCACATTCATACTTAGACAAAGATAAAAAGTGTTCTTAGGCAAGGGAAGTAGAAGCTACTCACTGAATGGCTCTGTTTAAGATAGATAAGAAAATTGTGAGTGCAAAGCTGTAACATTTATTATTTATGGAGTAGTCAGACTTTTCTTATTTCTAAATGACAAGCCCAGAAAAATGACCCCTCCCCCAACACGAGTTCAGAACACCTCTCTGAGGAACAGGCATGTTCCTGTACTCCAAACCCAGTGTCTTTCTGAAGAGAGCTAGACATATGCACTCTCAAAGGTTGCTCATTTGACTCCTTTGTTTATTAATTATTTTCCCTCTGTTGATATGTTCTTCTTTTAAACACATCATCATTATTATAGATCAATCACAGTCTTAATTAATATAACTCACAGATGTTGCTTCTATTTCCCTTATTTCCAAATTGTTGGAGGATCCATATACATATATAAGTGTAAGTTCTATTTAACATATAGGCTAAATTGTTCTTTGGTTAGAACTACTAATTATTACTTCTCTAAAGATGTTTAATTAATGTATCTTTTTATTAGTCTTAAAATATTCCAAAATAAAAAAATAGCATGATTTGATAAAATAATTTTAAATCGGAGATATTGAAATAGTTTTATTCTTAAGATAGTTTTAGTTTTTACTTGTAGGAGGAATGTTTGTATATCAGAAGGTTAGTGGGAGTTTTTCATTTTTCTTTTCTTCAACTGTAATATTGAGTCTGTAATGATTTCTAATGGCGTTAGAGTTGCATACACATAAGACTTTATTCTAATTATCTAGACACTAGAGGCCTGATGCACAAAATTCGTGCAAGGGGCTCGGCCCTCACAGCAGCCCCGGCTGCCTTGTGTGGCCCCCCGCCCCCCACTGGTCATTCTGGAAGGTTGTCCCAGAAGGTCGTTCCGCCATCTGGTCTAATTAGCTTATTAGCTCTTTATTAGATAGGATGGCACCCAGAGTTAAATGAAATATTTTAAGAGGTTCATACTATAAATAAAATTTATGAAGTTTTGTAATTTTAATCGATACACATATCTTAAAAATGCAAACCTGATCTTATGCTATCAAACTCTGCAATACACTTTGTTTGACTTCACAGAAACTTGAGAATATTTCATAACTTGTCTCCCCCCCCACCGCCCCGGTTTATTTCTGTGCCTTATTTAACAACTCCTTTGAAAATCAGCAACTTGGCATTCTTTGCATTTCTGAAAAGAATTTTCCCTCCCACAATTGTTCTTTGGTTAGAAATGATGACTATGCTTTCTCCAACGAGGTTTTATCAAATGTATCTTTTCATAGCCTTAGAAATATTTCAAAATAAAAATAACATGATTTGACAAAAAAAAAGTTAAAACAAGGGCTTTTAAAAAGTTTTACTCAGTGAACAGAAGAAAGACTTTTTTTAAAAAAGATTGTTGAACATCAGTCACAGTGAAGCCAAATTCCCCGGAACCTCTCTGTCTGCAAACCATTCATCTGCCTGGTTTCTTATTTACTTAGTTCATTGCACAGACTGGAATAATCCCCTCTGTTTAAAGAGCAGTACAAGTTTGCCATCAACTGAAAACTCAGAGCTGTCTTCTCTCAGACTCTGCCCAGTTTTATAAGATCTTAACCATTGAGATGCCAGGGCATAAAGTCTATTAGCCAACTCATAGCCTATAGCTCTGTCTCAAAAGGATCATTTTCATCTTTGGACTGGAAATATTAACACTTTGAAATATATGTAGTTATAGTCATCTATATAGTTGTACTCACACAAAACTTGAAATATGCTATATGTCCAGCAATAGAGAAATGTTTGTATAAAGTATGTTACACTCATATGTAATAAGCTACTACCAGCCATTAAAATACTACCAAAGATGAATATTAAATGGTAGGGAAAGGTGCTTAAAATATGAGATTAAATTTATAATTCAATTACTAAAACTTTGTGCAAAAGGATCTCGTTTTGTGAAAATTGATACGAATATATATGCATAGTATATATCACAAAAATAAAGGATTGAACACCAAAAACAGTTAACATGGTGAAGAAAAAAAAATCTTTTCTTCTTGTATGACATATTTCCTAATGTTTTGCAATGTATATGTATTACTTTGTAATAAAATGGAAACTCAGTTTATAGCTAAGAGGTCCTGTATATTTCATTGGAGGTTTGCTATTTGTTTTGCCTTCAGATAAAAATGGAGAGGATTCTGTCTGGAGAATTTGATGAAGACCTGCCTAAAATAGTAGGAATGAGAGGCGGACTCTTGTAGATCCTGAGGGGACCGCTTCAACCCACATACATCCCTCCTTGCTCTAAATTTCCAAGTTGAAAAGAAAGACCTCAACCGCACCAATTGGCAAGCATTCGGTCTGGTGTTCTTTCCATCGTCTGTTACAGTTGTCATCTCATTTTCAGTGGGGAGAACCACTAACTCGGATAGCATCCAAATAGAAAATAAAGGATAGTGGAACTAAAAAACAAGAACTCTGCTGCTATAAATTCACTCAGCTATTCTCCCATGGTAACACAGTCTCAACCCTGACAGGGAGTGTTTCCATCCTCACGCCAGCTCTCTTGTCTCCTAAGCCCCAGTCAGGCTTTACAATGCCACAGGACAGTGTAGTGATTCATGTGTGACCTCTCAAAACTTCGCTGGTGTCCAAGTTCAAAACTTCAAAATTTCCTAGTGCCACACTCTGCTCCTGTTAGAATCACCTCAGTGCTAAACCAGGTGTCCCTGACTTCATACACCTGTTCGTATCATTGCACTCAGATGCCTGTAACCTCCTTTGAGGGTGTATCTGATGCACCTTAGTCTTCCTGATGATGCTCATCATAGATATTCAGTGATTTCGTGTTCAAGAGAGGATAGATAGACAAGAATTGATAATGGATACTGATGCAGTATGAGTTGGTATAAGCCTTCCCCTGAGCTAAAAAAGAAAAAAAGAAAAAATGATAGTACTGATTTATATTTGATGGTTTGAAGTTGCCCAATAAATGATATTCCTTTCTCCAACACATATTGAGGTCTACTGAGGGAAGCCACAAAAATGGAGGTGAAGACATGTTAGAGGACGTGGATGGCCACAAAGGACACGTAATACTGCATTTGAGAGCAAGCAGACATAGGGCATGCTCAGCGAGGCGGCCACATCTAAGGGGCAACCAAAGAGTTCAATAAACCAGTTCAATTGGGAGAGAACTTTAGGTGGAAGTCCTCTAAGTCAGTGGACTTCACTTTGTCAAACTTCACTTTGGTTAATAACCACCTGGAAACTAGTTTAAAAACCAAATCAGCAGGTTCCTACTGCCAAGAGATTCTAATTCAGTAGTCTGCACATTTTGAGATAGGGCTACATATGCTATCAAAGGACAGAGTTGTTATAAAAAGGTACCATACAATGCAACTGAGCACAATGTTCTTTTTTCATAAGGTGGAGTTCCAATTTTGAAGAGCAAACGTACACACAAAATTCAATAAGCAATTTGTAAAAATAAACTAATCACCACAATTTGGCAGAGATGAGTAAGTAGCCAGCCAGTCAACTTCATAGTGCTTCTCAAGGGGCTTTATTATACCAAGGGGCAGACCGCACTACTTGGCAGGAAAAGGACGGCTTCTGCATCTGGACACCCTGGGGGCACAGATGTGCGCTTTGGCTTGAGAAACACTGGGCAGACGCTTTTCGGTTATGTGGCCATAGTAAGAACGCTGTAAGCCATATAAGTCCCACTGGGCTTTTTTCCCCCCGAAAGAATTGATTTTTCAGCCTGCCATTACTAGCCATCTTATTTAAGAAACATTAGTTACATAAGAAGGAAAGTCTTCATTTCTTCACGATGTCCAAGCGAAAATGTGGATTTTTAAAAACCACTTCTCTCATTCCCCTTGTCTACATGGAACTACCATGGAAGAGAGGTGAGTGATGACGAGGACTAAGCTGAAGGTCACCGGTAAGTGGCAGTGAAGAATTTTCCCAGACTCAGTTCCCGGGGAGCACAGTGCCGTGGCGACGCAATTCTAATGTTATTACCCTCCTGAGTACTTTGAGCTCCTTTGCTCCCCACCTGCCAGGGAGAAAACTGACATATCAAACTGAAAGTGAAAACTGTCCTTTTTTAGAAGTAAAATGTTTTAAAAAGAAAGATAAAGCCTTGTTATTATTATAAGCATATATTTGAACAGGCAAAACTAACATTTATTGTGTCTAACTCCTACTTTGTGCAGATACAGTTGTGACCCATTGAAGAAAATGAGGAGTTAAATATCACAGGTATTCATTAAGACAATCAATTATACTGATTGTAACAACTTAGCAATTTGTCGATTCTTTTCCGAATGGCATTAGTCATGTCATAGTGGCTAACCTTTAAATTAGCTGGCACATGTTTCTCTTCATAATTGCTCCCATTAAAGATAAAATGCTGGCTAATTTTAATAGCAGAGAAGAGCAATTAGAAAATTAAAGAATCTTGCTATACACACTTTCATTTCAAAGCTCTATGTTAGTTTAAGTAATGGCTTATGTTTTGATCAGAACTTTTAGCAGATGGCTCTATTTTATAAAAGACAAGAGTACATCTAAAATGTCAACACATTTGTAAAATCCAGCTCTAAGTTGCATTAATAAATGTCTTTTAATAAGGTATACATTTTTAGTGAAATACTTATTTTTTCTGTACAAAATGATTATTAATTAATCCTCATCAAGGCTTTTTAAGTTTTGGTAGCAGTAGCAGAAGCAAAAACAAAAAAGAACAGTTTGGGGAGAGACAAAGGTTGCAATTCCACAGTTTCCTGTGTTGACTAGTTTTCTCTGCTACTATGTGAGTTTAGGTGGCACAGCTCTGCTCCTGCCCCTAACAAGCCCTCTTATTTCTAACATCATCCTCAAATTGTAACATTTCTGCTATAAGTTAATTTTAATAGGAAAGAGAAGCACATGAGTCCACTTTGAGTCAACTGTTTGCCTCACAGTCCAATCAGGACTTCATTAAATGAGGCTTTAATTACTCTGGAAAGAACTGGGCACAGTAGTAGAGGCTAGAGCAGCCACCAGAGTTCTAACTGCTACCTGCACCTGCTACCATTCATTTAGCCTCATTGCTTTAGCATAATTTCACCTGTAGAATCAACATGTTAGGATAGATTACATATAAAAATCCATTGAAATCAATATTTCAAGCACCCACAATAATTTATCTTAAAAGAATATCTTCCAGGCCAATGATAATGAACATTACATTTGTATGCTACAAGATTTCAATAAAGGCAAATTCAATTGTTATCTTAAAAAACAGTCTGACAAAACTGAAGAATAATCATAAGCATAATGAATCATTGTATTATTTTATTATAACGAAATATTTAATTATTTTTCTTTTTTCTTTTTAAATTATTTTTATTTTCAATTACAGTTGACATGCATTATTATATTATTTCAGATATATACCTTGGTGATTAGACATTATATAATTTATTAAGTGATTATCCTGATAAGTCTCCCACCCATCTGACACCATAGTAATTAGAATATTATTGACTATATTCCCTATGCTGTACCTTACACTCCCATGACTATTATGTGACAACCAATTTGTACTTCTTCATCCTTTCACCTTTTGCACCCGTCTCCCAAACTCCCTCTAATCTGGTGACCATCAAAATGTTCTCTGTATTTTTAAGTCTATTTCTGTTCTGCTTGTTTGTTTATTTTGTTTTGTTTTTTAGATTCAATTATTGATAGACATGTATTTATTGATATTTTATTGTTCATTTTTTTAATCTTTTCTTATTATTATTCTTAAAGAAGACCCTTTACCATTTCACATGATATTGATTTGGTGGCAATGAACTCATTTAGCTTTTTTTGTCAGGGAAGCTCTTTATTTGTCCTTTGATCCAAATGATAACTTTGCTGGGTGGAGGAATCTTGGTTGTATGTCTTTGCTTTTCATCACTTTGAATATTTCTTGCCAATCCTTTCTAGCCTGCAAAGTTTCTGTTGAGAAATCAGCCAACAGCCTTATGGCAGCTCCCTTTTAGATAACAAGGGTTGCTTTTCTCTTGCTGTTTGTAAGACTCTTTCTTTGTCTTTAACCTTTGTCATTTTAATTGTGATGTGTCTTTGTGTGGACCTCTTTGGGTTCATCTTGTTTGGGACTCTGCTTCCTAGACTTGTACATCTATTTCTTTCACCAAGTTAAGTAACTTTTCTTTCATTATTTTTTCAGATAGGTTTTCAATTTCTTGCTCTCTATCTTCTCCTTCCAGCATCCCCATGATCTGAATGTTTGTATGCTAGAAGTTGCACCAGAAGCTCCTTACACTAGCCTCCTTTAAAAAAAAAATCCCTTTTTTTTTTCTGTTCTAATTCAGTGTTTGGGGTGGGGGATGTTTGTTTGTTAGTTTTTCTTCCTTGTATACAAATTGCTGATTTGATTCTTGGCTTCATCTACTTTACTGTCTATTCCCTATAAATTATTCTTTTTTAAAAAATATATATTTTATTGATTTTTTTTACATAGAGGAAGGGAGAGGGATAGAGTGTCAGAAACATCGATGAGAGAGAAACATCAATCAGCTGCCTCCTGCATACCCCCTACTGGGGATGTGCCTGCAACCAAGGTACAAGCCCTTGATTGGAATCGAACCTGGGACCCTTCAGTCTGCAGGCCGACACTCTATCCACTGAGCCAAACCGGTAGAGCTGTAAATTATTCTTTATTTCAGCAAGTGCATCCTTCATTTCTGACTGCTCCTCTTTTATGTCGTTAAGATTCTTACTAAGTTCATTGAGCATCCTTATAATCAGTGTTTTGAACTCTGCACTGAGTAGATTGCTTGCCTTCATTTTGTTTATTTCTTTTTCTGGAGTTTTGTTCTGTTATTTAATTTGGGACATATGTCTTTGTCGCCTCATTTTGGCAGCCTCCCTGTGTTTATTTCTATGTATTAGGTAGAGCTGCTACATCTCCCAGGTTTGGTAGAGTGTCCTAATGTAATAAGTGTTCTGTAGGGTCCAGTGGCACAGCATCCTTGATCACCCAAGCTGGACACTCAAGGTGCATTCTTATGTGGGCTGTGTACACACTCTTCTTATACTTGAGCTTTGATTACTCTTGGCACATCATTGGGAGAGATTTATTCCCAGCCAATCAGCTGCAAATGAGACAGGATAGTAAGCCAGGACAAGTGGAATAGCGAAAGTGACACAGAGGTTTGAATAACCAAGCAGTTTGCAGCCCTCTAGTAAATCAAAAATATCCTATCTTCTTTAGCCGAGGACACTTAAGAGTGGATGGCTTGCACTTCCTAACCAGAGGGTAAATCATCCTACTTGGAAAGATAGATAGCAGAAATCCAATTAGTGCCATCTGTGCCAACCACACCCAAGGACAGATGAAGTTAAAGAAATAAATCTCATTTTGATGCATCAACTTAAAGCTGATGAAAAGTATATTGAGATCCTCCCCTGTGGGGAAGCACAGGGCTTGGTTGGGATGTCTATAAGGAGGATTCCCCGGAAGGTCGTGGGCCTCTAGGGGACCTTGCCAAAGGTGGCAGCCCCTGCCTCGACTTTTCCAAACAAGTCCGAGTCCCTGGGTGTTTTGCTGGAATCTCTATGTTTAGTCTTTAAGCATGACCTTGTAGAAGCATGTGCTTTCTCAAGGATACTTACCCTGCTGATTGTATCTAGAGGTTAATTTTAGTTCAAGCTGTTGTTACAATAAAAGCCTGAGGAGGCAGGCAATCGGGGCTGTTTGGTGCCTTCTATCGCCAAGCAGCCCCTTAGTCTTCTCTTCCACAGAAATGTGTGTCACAGTAATCCATTCATCCGTTGCTCAGGGTCTGCTGATTAGTCGTGGCACTCCCCTAAGACCTCCCCTAAACTCCCAGCCTTAAAACTCTCAAGATGAAAGACCCAGAGTACCTTTCTCTCCAGGGAGCACACCCACATCTTTCTTGCCTCTCAGCATGCATCTCCTAAGGGTCCCCACAAGACTTGAAACCAAGGGAACAATGAGTAGCAAGAGCTCCACCCAGGCTAACCCTATGAACCTGTCTCCCAGGCCCCTTTTCTCTCACTTTCCAGAGAGTCAAAGCAGCTCCACCTAAGCTCTTTCCAATTGCTTCTTCTATCCTAAGCACTTCCTATGTCACTGTCCCCAGCTTTAATAAATGTACTCTCAAATTTGCCTGGTCTTATCTTGTGAAATCTTTCCTGCACAAAGTCAAGAACCCGCATACTACAGGCCCACCAGAGGAAGACCTATTCCAGGCCTGGTCCCTTTAGGGAACACAAGGACTGGCTGCAACCTCCAACCACCAACCTTCAACTACCATGGAGGACCAGCTGTGCAGGAGCCAATCCCAAAGAACAGGACTTACTTCAGTGGTGCTCTAGTGCTCGCTGAGCAAGCCCCTTGAGTGTGTCACTTGTGAAGATGGTTGGGTAATGATGCTTCAACATGGTCTGAAGCTGCCCACTGGGTATGCTGGCTTTGGGCTTTCTAGGAGGTGCAGGCCAAGGTCAGCCACTGCTTCTGTTCTGCTTAGGACCACCTGGCATCAGCTACAAAGTGAGTTGCAGATGACTGCTACTTGTGCTGGGCTTGGAGGTGCCCAGCAAGGCCAAACTGAAAACCAAAGCTGGCTTCTGTTAGTGCTGGGCCTAGAGCCACTTAGTGAGAGATTTTAGGAAAATCTGAAGCATGATCCAAGAGAGCCTATTCATATGGAAAAGCCACTGGAAACAGCTTGGGTAGGCCTGAAAGTTGGTTGGGGTGGGGCCTCAGGGAATCACCAGAGTGGGGAAAACAGTGTGAGCCAGTTTTACGGAGTCTCACCTGTGTATGATGCCCACCTGTGGGATCTGTGGGGAAAGGGTTCAGAAAAGTAACAATGGCCTTTGCCAGCATTTCTGTCTGGGAGAAAGGTGCCGCCAATCTCTTTCCCTGTTGGTGACAATTTAATTTCTCTTCTCCCCAACCCCATCTCTGGTGTCTTTCAAGCTGTTTCCCCAGTACTGTAGCTCAGATGGAATGAGTACACATAAGCCCCTATGCTTGCCCTTTAAGAGGAACTGCCTGGGACTCCAGCAATCCTCAGTGTGCCTCATCCTTAATCCTCTCTGGTTTTTACAGCCAGAAGTTATGGGGACCTGTTTTTCTGGCATTTGAACCTTGGGCAGGGAGGCCTGGTGTGGGGCTAGGACCCCTTGCTCCTCAGGGTGGATGTCCACAGCCAAGATATCCATCCCAATTTTTTTTTATCTGCCACATGTTGCTGTGTCACCAGATTGTTCCAAGTCCACCCCTCTTAGCAGTCTAGGTTTGGCTACTTCTTTAATTCCCTAGTTATAGGATTTCCACTCAGCTAGATTTCAGGCAGTTCTGCATGCTGCTTTTCTATAGTTTAGTTGTACTTTTCATGTAATCATGTAATTATTATTCTATTGAAGGAAAAATAATATCAGTTAGCATCTATTGCACCTAAACCATAACCAAGCACTGTATACTGAACATTTTAAATGTAGTGACAAATCTAATTCTCACGGTATATAAGTTTGGCATCATTAGTCTCATTTGGAAATAAATACATTTTAAAATTGGTTAAGTAACCCACTCAAAGTCAAATAGCTCTGAAGTAGCATATTTGAGAACCAACTCTGATTCTGACATTTTTGCCACACTATGCTCTTCTGTTGGACTTTCATTTGACATAAATGTACTTCTATCTGGTTCTTTTGTGAGATTCTGGGTAAAGGAGATGCAGATTTGATTCCAAACTCTCATATTATGCTACAATTTTTCTGACCATTTACCATCCATTCGTGTATGATGCTATGACCCATCAGTACCGCCCCTGGGTATAAACAGAAAGGGGATAAAGTGAATAGGACATATAAAGGTACTCTAACATGCTTTTGCTTTATGAGACACTCAAGGACAGGTGACAACCATCAAAAAAAGCCTCCTGATGCATTTTAGTTTTTGTCTCCTCATCGTCTTATTTCACACTCCTTTATAAAGTTATGGTTTTCATTATAGTGTTCTGTGCCTAGACACTAATGAACCATTTTAATTTTTGACTGATATCAGGAGAATCTGTCAGTCAGTCAAAGGAAAAATAGCACAGAGTCTTGATAATCCTCTGAAGAGACAGCCAGTCTTTGAGTTACTGAGAGTTGACATGATGCTCATTAGGTTTTATTTTTGAATTGCTGCTTATGGTGGGAAGAAAAATTTCTCAATTCAATATTTCAAGTATGTATAGAACACTAACTAGTTATATACTATATATGCATGTTAAGTGCATAAATCTAATACCATCTTAGCATCATGGATAAAAATATTTTTTTCTAGCCCTATATCTTATAAGACTAAAAACACAAAAGATCATGAGTCCCTGGGGAAGCAGAAATTAAGACTGAACTAAAACAGGAAATGGCATAAGGCATGCAAGACTACCAGATTGATCACCATCTTTATATACTTCATTATCAGTAAAGCCTTTGTCATTATCATTCACTCATTCAATAAATATTTATTAATATGTACCAGAAAATGTGCTAGTCTTTGGTAGAAACACATAGAAATGGATGCTTCTTTCATGGAATACAGGTGCCATATTCTTCATTTCCAGATTGCTGGTTGATTTGAAATGTATATATCATACAGCTCATCTTCTGTGGTGTGTCTCTTTTCCTTTGTTTGGTCTCTTTCGTACGTTCTATGCCTGATTTTTTTTTTTTTATTCAGAAAACAGTCAAGCTGCTTGAGGCTCATTTTCATGAGAAAGTATAGAAGAAATGGGTCAAAAGGGAAAAGAGAGAAAGCAAAGCATTTCCATCCATTTTCTGCATCTCTCCCCTTTGGATTTAGAGATGTTTATTTTGTACTTTCTATGATGGAAGTTAGATTAGCCTGAGTTACCTAGGAATTATGGCAGCATATTGGGAGAGGAATCCTTTTGTCAGCTTTGCATGTAGGCATCCACTTTTTTACTTCCTTCATCTATGAAGAAGTACACGTGTTTGTTTGTAGCCTTCATATCTAGTACTAGTCTTCAGAGTAAGCCTTCATTTCTGCTGGAGAATTTCAAGTTGTCCTTTTTGAATGCAGAAATAACTGATGGATGCAAACCACAGATCAGTAATTATAGGCATACATTGTCGATTCATCACTGCATCTCTAGTGCTAGGAGAGTGTGTGGTACACAGAAACTATTTCAAAATCTTTACTGAAGGAATTAATGAATGGATCCAGAATTTGTCTCTACCTAACTACAGAAGCATCAGTTACAAACCTTCCACTGCCTACGAAGTCTACCATTTCAATTTATTTTCCATTCCATTTCCATCCTCTGTCTGGCTCAAAGTTGCTTTTTTTTAAAATTTTGTGTTCCAAGACCTACAATGTAAAAATTCAGCTACTTAGCTGCATCTTTCTACCAGTGTTGCTTCTATTTCTTTCCCAGACTCAACTGACTGTGACCTTTGATTTTTGCTGTTGTTGATTTTGTTTTATTTTTTTCTCAGTGAGGTCTTCATATTCTGCTGGGCTTACCTTTGATTTGTTACTCTCCTATATGTCTTTATTCTGATTGCCCTAAGTAAAAATAGCAATATATAAAATGGATTTTCTTCTACAAACTGCATGTATAGCTTTTTTTTTTTCACTCTCTTAATGGTAAGGATGATTTTCTTCTAAATATAACCATTTGTAAATACCAACAAACAAACAAACAAAAATTTGTTGCTAATAGGAATTGCTTAAAGGTCTCTAAATTGAGTAGAGGGAAATCAAACACCCTGCTGTTTTAAAAGTTTTCTTTTCCATTGGCTTTCTTTCCAAGATCAAAAGTCCTGAGTCAAATCCATCAACTTAATCTTTCTGTAAAGATTTCAGCATATACCTCCAAATGATTGGAATTATCTATTTTAAACATTATCACACCTCAACAAAATTAACAGTAATTCTTTAATATTATCCAATATTCTGTAGGTATTCACATTTTCCAAATTGCCTCATAACTTCCGTGCAACTTTGTTCACAATTTGGTTCATTTGAATCAAATTTCAAATAAAGTAAATATATTAAATTGGCTGATACTTACCCTCAATTTCTTTTAATATATAGGTTCCCCCAAACACAATCCATTTTAACATCTTTATAGAGAAAAAAGAATCATTTGTTACTAATTGCATTCCACTGGGAATACATTAAATTTTAAGTTTTGATTGTTTCTGGAAAATAATTTTCAGAGTCAGATGTCTATGTATACACAATTTTTAAAATTTCCCTACATCTATGTCCCCTAGAGTCATCCTCAGGAAACATTTTTTAATAAATTGTTTAATAAATCATTTCATTACTGTATTAAATATTTTCAAGTAACTAAAACATTTAACATTTTCACTGGGACCTTTTTTTTCTCTTTGGACATGCATAGGAAGCAGCACTATTTGTGTGGCACGCTTTATTGCGTACACCAAATGTTCTTGCTTTGCCTTTGCATTTTAAATAGCATTTGAGAGACAGACTGTGGGACATGAGTTAAAGTGCAAGTGGAAATGTGACCATTTCTTCTATATTGACTTGTCCCCAGTGATTCTCCTTTATTCTTCCTGTTCTAAAAATACAAATCTTTGTTCTGCCTTTATTTTTTGGTATATACTGACCAAATCCTTGTGGCTCCCCATCTGAAAGTACTCACAACTGTAACTTGAATTGAGTCTGCATACTTAAAGGCAAAATTTAATCTTGTATTTATAGAATACTTTTATTCAGACCTCAAAATTATTGCCCTGGTGCAAGAAATGTTCCTAAGGAAAATTCAAATAAAAAGTTTTCCAAAACCTGGCTTTTGTATGTGCATGAGTTCACTGTGGTGGTCACAAAGACACCAAAATTCTTTCTTCAGCAAGAGACAAATCTGTGTGGCTGAAACATTCTGGGCATGAAAATCTCATTTGAATTGTTGGCTGAATCCACCCACTTTTCCTTAGCAGAATTTTACATGGTGCTTTTGGACTCTAGATCTTACACATTTTTGGGCTAATTAAAGATGAATTACTCCCACACTATGTATTTTACTTAAATTTAGAGTGTGGTTCTCACGTTAACTTTAATATCATTTAAGTAAGTTCAGTAAACTCTTCCTGGCAGGATGCTCTTTAGCATTGTTCTCAGCTTTGTCCACACATCTCCTCCATACTCCAAGCCAGGGCAGATGCTGCACTGTGTTTGCAATACCTTATAGTGGAATTACCCTTTCTTTGTATCAGAGATCACACATTAATTGTAGAAAAGTCTCAGGTCCTTGAAATTTCTCTGGCCTTAGTAATTTTCTGTTTTTATGTTGTCATAGTGATTGGTGCTGCTCTTTTCCTGTGCACACATGATCAAATATGCCTTTTGTAGCAACCTGGGACTGTCCTCGGAGAGGAGAATAGGAGTTGGAAGGAGATGTGTGATAACTTTCAATTTTTGTAAACAGAGAATAGCTTCCGGGTTAAGCTCTACTCTAAGGTGCGTGCCCCTGACAGTTAAGGCAAATGAAACAGAAACATAACAATAGTTTAGGAGCATGTATAGTACTATCATGTTCTGCACAGAAACCATGTCTAGACTGAATGGCCCATTAGTATGTGCTTAGTATGGAGTCAGCCCCACATGCAAAACCTTTACAGAATCCACTATTAACTTTGTATTGGCCACTGAGTGGTCAGTAAGAAAACTAAAAGAGTAGATCTTAAATATTCTCACCGTCAAAGATAGATGGTAGTTATGTGACTTGATGGAGGTGTTAACTAACTCTAAGATGATAATCAGTTGTCACCTTAAGCTTATATAATGTTATATGCAAAATGTATATCAATAAAGCTGGAAAAAAAGAATAAAAGCAGCCTCTAAAACAACAATAAAAGATGTCAACTGGCAACTGCTAACTGGGGTGAGTTAGACTAATGTGAGAATGATAACTTTTAGTGCAACTGGGGAAAAAGGGATAGAAGCAGACCAACCATTTAAACATTCACATATTTCATCCAAGTTAACAGCAAGACGTCCACATGGAAGAGACAGTTTTGTTTGACCATAGGATAGGCTACCCAAGAATCCCAACTCTGTTCTTCAAAAATTTGTAAGTTCTCAAGTGAATCCAAATGGAGAATAATAATAATAAACAGCTTGTTCATTGATTTGGATTTTAATTCACAAGGTAGGAAGTAACATTCGTCCAATACCCTCCTCTTGCATACCTGAATGCACATGGGTGGCTCTTCCCCTGAGCTGTCACAGTACCTAGGCCTGTTGTTGTTGTTGTATCTTATGACCAATAAAGCACCATGCAAGAAAGAGACAGAAGGGTTATCTCATCGCCTGGGCTCATGAGGGTAACCCGCCAAATGGCCCACCTCTCTTTGCTCAGTGAGACAATGTAGCTTGCTCACTATGTCTAACTTCGAATTTGTTTGCCCGCAGCAATCTAGGAGAAATTCCTTTTGCTAGGCTACTGTCTATGTTTTTATCTGTCTTGCTATTGAATTAGGTATGAGATTACAGAAAAATTAGAAGTTTTAACAGCAATACTGTTAGCCCAGGGCAATGGGCTACGTTCTTGTCAAACACATTGAGTGGTAGACCATTGGCTGCCAATGGTCTTTGTAGTCCATGCCTCACTGAACACAGAGAATGTGGATACTCTTGATTCCGGGCATTTGACAATTCAACTTCATATATTAACTTCTTACCTTGATATATTTTTCAGGAAGGAGAAACAAAGAAATAATAGGCAAATGGCATATAAAGAAACAAACAGTATTCAACAAATAGCAAAAAGATGTCTAAAAGAGGATGATTCCAATCCCAGGAGACACTAAAATGTGGATTCAATAAACTCAGAAATAAGTACAGTGAGGCTTTGACTTACAAGTGTAATTTGTTCCGTGACGGAGCTCGTAACTCAAATTACTCGTATGTCAAATCAACAGTGAACGAGTGAGACACGTGATGCTGGGCTGATGTGGCGTTCACTGTGACGTTCGCTGTACCAACTAGCGGTGAGGTATCTGAAGCTGGCTCGTAACCCGAATTTTAGCTCGCAACTCAAAGCAAAAAATCGGCCGAGAGACAACTCGTATCTGGAAAAACTCATTAATCGGGACACTCGTAAGTCAAGGCCCCACTGTACATTTCCAATGGGATTGAAACAATAGCCTGTTTTTCTTGAAAGTCCAAGTATGTGTTTCTTGGGGACTGCTGATACACCATGCAGTGGCTGAGCCTCTCATAAAAAAAAAAAGAAAGAGAGAGAGAGAGAGAGAGAGAGAGAGAGAGAGAGAGAGAGAGAGAGAAAGGAAGGAAGGAAGGAAGGAAGGAAGGAAGGAAGGAAGGAAGGAAGGAAGGAAGGAAGGAAGGAAGGAAGGAAGGAAGGAAGGAAGGAAGGAAGGAAGGAAGGAAAGGAAGGAAGGAAGGAAGGAAGGAAGGAAGGAAGGAAGGAAGGAAGGAAGGAAGGAAGGAAGGAAGAAAGAAAGAAAGAAAGAAAGAAAGAAAGAAAGAAAGAAAGAAAGAAAGAAAGAAAGAAAGAAAGAAAGAAAGAAAGAAAGAAAGAAAGAAAGAAAGAAAGAAAGAAAGAAAGAACAGGTCATTGATATAAAAAAACAGACATTACTCTCATATGGCCCTCAAACAGAAGAGTGATTGATTAGAGCTGGAGGGCATTTTGGAGTCGTTGAGTCAAACTCCCCACATCACAGTCACTTCTCTAGGGAGGGTGACGGACTTGCTGGGCTGTTTGGTGAGAGATGCAAGTCTCACACACACAGATCCAGACTCAAGATGTACTCTCATAGGGTCACTACCAGCACTCTTTGTGAAAATTGTTCATACATGGCCAAAAAGTAAAGCAAGAGAAGTCAGAGCCTTCCTGAAAAGAACATAATATAAAAGGGAAAATGAGAAAACTATAGGTAGTGATGACCAAAGTCCAGCGAAGTACAACTGTGCCTCACACTTGACATCCAGACACTCGGATCCCAGGACTGGACGGGCAGTCACAGACCCAGTTAAAACAAACTCCTGGCAAGCACCTCACAGCATGTTTTACCCACCTGGTGCATGATTCCTATCTCTGCATAGTAGGGTCAGGTCACACATGTTTGTGTGGTTTTCTGCACAATATGGTATTTCTTCAGCACGCATGTTTGTGTAAAAGAAAACACATGAATTTCCTTCAAATGTAGACTACAGAGAGACAAACTCATTTAGTCTTACTCTACCAAATTTCTTTGTAAGCTGTGAGTACTCTTAGCAACAAGGAGACCTGGAGACCTATGCAAGGGCTATGAGAGGAAAAACGGATAGATTTTCCAACCCTTCCTTTTCAGATTCCTTTTCCTCCCCACCCCTGCCCCTACCTCACCTCACCATACAAAAATCGACCCAGGCTTTTTAGGGTCTCCAAAGTATATTCTACATGTGCTTGCTTCCTCTTTCTTTATCAGTACTCTCAGTCCAAGCAACAGAACCTCTGAGATCACCTAGTTTTCTAATTGTTCTTGGTTTTGCTCTTATTTCCTTACCATCTGTTATTCACAGAACAGTCAGATCCCCCTTTTTTAAATACAAATTTACCCTGATTTTTCCTGGTTAAAATCTTCAAAAGGCTTCTCAACACACTCAGAATAAAATTTAAACCCCTTCACCTGGTTGGGGGGGGGGGGCATTTTGCAATACTGCAGAGTTGAAAGAAGAACTGATAGCAAGAGGAAAATATAGTATTCATCTCCTTTGTTCTTGGGATCTATCTTAAATAAAATAAAGTTTTTGAGCCCAGAAAATAAACCCTACCTTGTAAGAAATATTATCTAGAGTCATACAAATGTCTGTTTATTTTCCCTGTATTATTCCATAGTCTTTAATCAATTCTTGTTTAAGCACTATAGATTCAATTCTAAGATACGAATGGAAAGAGCATTCTTATGCATGATTTTAGAAGTCTAATAGAAAAAGTGACCTACCCCTGAGTCCAGCATCATGAGAGGAATTTTCAAGAAATTTCACCTATGCCATAGCCTATGCCATTGGCTCAGTTGATAGAATATCAGCCTGCGGACTGAAGGGTCCCAGGTTCGATTCTGGCCAAGGGCACATGCCTGGGTTTCGGGCTCGATCCCTAGAAGGGGGTGTGCAGGAAGCAGCTGATCAATGATTCTCTCTCATCGTTGATGTTTATATCTCTCCTTCTCCCTTCCTCTCTGAAGTCAATAAAGAAATATTAAAAAAAAAACTAGCACCAAAGAAAGAAAGGAAGAAAGAAAGAAAGAAAGAAAGAAAGAAAGAAAGAAAGAAAGAAAGAAAGAAAGAAAGAAAAGGAAGAAGAGAAAGAAAGGAAGAATTTTCCCCTAAAAAAATAAGGTATATCCAACACAGGATAGAACTATGTGCTCCAACCACCATTCATCATTTTTGTGCAAATGCTAAAAGCTTAGTAAAGAGGGAGCTAGAGAGAAACATTTTCTTGCATGAGTAAATGGTGAAATTACTGGCTTAAGTTTTAACTTTTAAGCATGAGAACAAGTTTAGTTAGAGAGCCAGAGCAAAAGAGAATAACCAAAGGTCTTTGTGGAACAACTAAACAGTGGGGGTAAGTCTAATGAACTTTAGCTCAGTGGAGATTAAAATATGACTCCTTAGGGGACCCCGGGAAAACAGTTTGTGCTGTCTCACCCTTCTTCCTGTCATGTGACTACAGAAGGAGACCAAATATCACCAGTAAACTACTGAAAACCCTATATCTATGGTTTACGTTTTCACAGTTCCCTAAGGTCAACCCATGGGAAAGCAGGCACTCATCTTGGGGATCTTTCCTCTCTTTCTCTCTTCTTATCTGTTCTTATACAAGAGAATAACCAATAGCTTTTGGAAACTACCCGTGCCCCAGCCATTCAAAACTCCCTGGACCATTCTGATGTACACCCCCAAGTGTAGACCACAAAGATGGAGGAAGAGGGTAGGATTATACCCAAGTTAGCTGGCAGAGCAAATGCCAGGTCTTGATATCCTACAGCCTCTGCTGCCCCCTAGTGGCAACTATTAAATGAACCTTACCCCTCTGGAGTCAGTTAACCAATAAAAATCAAGAAACATTTATTGAAAACCAGCTGGGTTGAAAATATTGTGCAGGAAGTTGTGGAACAATGCCATATGATATGTTTCTTAATTCATATTTTAACATCCAAGAAAACTAATCATCCTCCTTGAAAGACAACTCCAAATACCTAATTAACACATACAACTGCTACATTTTTTTAATTACAAAGGCAGAGTTAGCAAAACTAGCCTGTTCTAATATCAGAAGTTTAAAACAAAAGCTATACAGAAAATCAATACAATTATAGTTAAAGTAACATAACTTACTTTATTTTCATATATATATATAATCAATAAAAATTAATAATATTTTTTTTTCTTTTGAAACCACATACTATTTGAATTGCTTAGATTCTTGAAGTAAAAGGCTGTTTGGTGCTTCTAACCAACCAAAAGCAAATATACTAGCAATTGCAACTGAACTGAAAAGAATGAAATCTAAGCCCTCTTTCAAGTGTCTAATCTTTTCATCAACCATTTCTTACTGTTCATCAAAATGTTCACCGAAAAATAAATTATAAGGGCACTGTGGATTTTTCCTAAGCATCCCCCCAATGCCTCTAAATTGCTAGTCTCTACTTCTGAAATTTGAAGACCATGGCATATTTTTCAACTTATCTAATATTTTTTTCCGTTGACTGAAGTCCACTAAAGAACCATTTTTGTCATCGTGTGTTTCATTTAAAGAAACATTTACTAATAAGATCATGTTCACTGTGTGGGCAGACATCTGGTCCCAATTCAATTTCTGGAAAATAGGCCGAGTTGTGAGCAACTCAGTTATTCAACAGTTCTCCATCTTTGTTTCCACTGATAGAAACAGCCTTCTTAAGTGTTCAACTCTTTCCATTGAACTAATAATACCTTTCATTTATGTTAATGTCTAATCAAATGTTCCCAAACTAGGATAATTTCTAGTCAAAGGCTTCACCACAGCTGTTTTGTAAGACAAGGTAATCTGTATCTTGCTGAATTATAAACATACAATGTTTCTATCATTATAAACAGAAACCACATTTTAAGCTGTCTTCCTTTGATGCCGGTAAATTGAATATGCATGCTGGGCCTTGTGGGTGTTTTTGCACTGTAATAAACTCTAGTGAAATCTGAGAAGTTATGATGTACAACCTTGGGCTATAAGGGATACTTTTGACACATGACTGCCTCTAAGATGCTGGAAAATTCAATTTATTTTATTGCCTCCCTTGAAAGTTCCAAACTTTGGGAGAATTTTTAAATGGCCCTACATACTTTTTAAAAACCTTAATATCTGTGACTGCTAAGAATTAAAGCATATAGAGCTTGTACTGCACATAGAAACACTCAGGATAAATTACTTAGACTTGGAAGCAAGTAAGTTAGACGGGCACTGACACAGACCAATAAAAAGCAGCCAAGCTCCTGACTGTGCAAGCTAAGGATCAAGTTCCCTCAGGCACCAAATGGATTAACTGTTATTTTTATCTTCCAACTCTTAATAAGAATATATGTTCGGGACTGGATTTTTATTTGTGTAATAAATGACCTTATAGCTCCTTCTGCCTAGAATGCCCAATCCTCCTATAATCTCCCCTGGTTCACCTACAAGCCCCCACTCTTCCACCCACTTGATAAATCCCCAATCATTTCTAAGATTCAGCTGGAACACCTGTCAGCTGTAAATTGCTCACTGATCTAAGCCCAATTATTAGTCATTGAATTTTGCATAACTTGATCAGACTGGACTAATTGATGATAGCTGTTCACTTTTCTATCATCTCAATTAGACTAATGAGCAGCATGATGTCTCAGACGTCATTTATTATTTTTTTTTAATCTCCAGCACCAGGAATTGTGCCTGACACATATCCAGAGCTAAAAACATTTTGGTTGAATGACTATAGCTAGCACACCATAAAGACAGAGTCACTTTCCTCTATATATGAAATCAGATTATTTCTATGGCATTTAGGCATTGTTGCAATAAGGAAATAAGGGTCTGTCTTACTTTTACCAGTTTAATTCTGGGAACAATTTTGTTTATGCAAATATTGGCCTCTATTGTCAAATTCTAACAAAAATGATTTTTTTAAATCTATGGTTGGTACACAAAACATAGCTGCTGGTAGCAAAGTGAATTAAATAGAGTTGAGTAGTTTTTTTGTTTTATGTTTTTTTAATTTGTAACATGTTCAACCCCAATTAATAGTTTCTAACCTGCTGGTTTTACTAAAAACTTAATTCTCAGAATTTATCTCCTTAAAGTGGGGTTTTATTTATAGTAAGCATACAAGCATTTGTTAACTGTTTAAGATTAAGATAATAGAAGAGAATCGCTTGGGTAAATTAGTTTATTGCTACCAAATCTACAGCAAATTCTGCCTTACTCTACTGATTCTTTATTAGATAAAAGTCCTCGGACCAAACCTTATAAATGTTGATTGATGGCTAGTTTGTACTATTATCTACCCTACAAAGTTCCTGTGAGACAGAGCAATGGAATCTAACATTCAAGTCTTGCTTGTCTGCCTAGAGGCTCACATTCATCAAAAGGAGTAGGACAGAAGGGAGATTAAAATAAACTCCACTACAGCACAGGTTTTTAAATCTGTCTATTCTACACACATAATCCTGATTCTCACCTTCCTTCCCACTTCTGGAAATTAAGAAACCTAAACCAAGATCAGGGGAAGAAAATGCAACAAGAAGAGGAAAAGGGCTCATAGAATATTAATCAAAGAGCCATCCTGCTTTTATGAGTAGCAGAACATTTACTTTCTATAACAGTGGCGATTAGCTGGGACCACCACTTCATCCATCAGTAGACCTCAGGTTGGCTGTGTTTCAAGCTCGTGTCGCTCACCCAAGTGGGAATAGCCATTATCTGTGCTTCAGGAGGTGTCCTGATTCTCTCTCCTGTATTGGGGGACTTGGAAGAGCAAAGCACAGAGGACTAAGGTTTCCTTGCACTATCCATTTTCCTGTAGGTGGATATTTGGATTGTTTTCATTTTTTGCCTTTTATTTATGACAAAGATCAGTGCATCAGTTTGCTAAGTTTGTCATAACAAAGTGCTTCCAATTAGGTGGCTTAAATAAAATTCATTTATTTCCTCACAGTTCTGGAGGCTGCAAGTCCAAGATCAAGGTGCCTTTCCTTGCCTTGCAGACGGTCACCCTCTCACTGCACCCTCAATCCCCTTTTCACTGTGTGCATGCATTGTTGCTGTCCCTCCTGTATCCTAATCTCCTCTTCTTACAAGGACACCAGTCATATGGGATTAGGGGCCACCCTAATAAACCTCATTTTAACTTACTGAGCTTTTGAAGGCTCTATCTTCAAATATAATACATTCTGAGTTTCTATTGCCTTAACTGGGGGTTAAGGCTTCAACATATAAATTGGGGGTGGGGGTGAGTCTTTCAGAATCAGTCAGTGGCACATTGCTTAGCACTGAACCCCTCTACTTTCAGTCCTCCATCCTAGGTTCCTTGCCTTCCACATTATACCAGATAAATCCATATTTCTAGAGAGATCTTCATTAAAGAGATTTATTTCCCAAAGTCCCCAGAGGTTTCTATTTATTTACTTTGAAAAAACTTAAAAACCCACTTAAACAATTTCATGCAAAGACCTCAGGTTCTTCCCACTCCCATCAACCACATGACCAACTGATTGTCCAGCTTAGATGGGGAATGGCAAATGGCTGGAGGAATCATCATTGAAGTGCGGTGAAGATTCCATCTGCTGGGGTACAACCAACAGTGCCGATCAGGGAAGCTCAAGTATAGTTCAATGCAGAGTCTGTTTTATATTATTAAGCTGCCTCTAGCAGGAGGATGAATTGTTTTAAAAAATTGAGTGAATTGGTAAGATTTTAGGGTTATCTTCAAAAGCAAATTACCATGACCATCTGCTTTGAAATCTGTGTGAACATTAGAAGCATGATTTGAGCATGACATTTTAGTTTTCAAATTCTCCCAGTGAAGAGAGGCTACTCATACAACTTATTTCCTTACACATACAGACCTTAGCCGTGGTCTTTGGTAAGAAGCCCCGGGCAGTTTCCAGAATAAAAGCTAGTTAAGATGAATTCTGCAAAAGAAGTTTCCTCATTAGTAACCAGATTCACTGCAATACTTATTTATGTCTGTCCTCTGAGTGACTGGAACAGAATTTTAACCTAATACCATTTCAGCTTTCAAAGGACTCTGTCTTCTAGACTTCATTTAGCATGAGGATAGAGAAACACAGATAAATGTCTTATCAGGCAAAAAAGTAATTTCATGTTCTTGCAGTTCTTTTCTCTGTCTATTCAAATGCTATATGCCCTTTCATCTTCTACAAACGATTTTCTCTTAATCCGCAAGAAAACTAGTTCATTCTTTCTAACAACATCATTATATTTTGAGTGAATTATCACAGAACAATTAAGAGCTGTTCTCATGTGACACACTTATCTTTGGCTGTTTGTTTCAAAATTCGATTCAGCTGTGCCCTCCACTATTTCCTCGTTTTGTAGAATGCCTTTGTCAGTGTGGTAGAAAGAAAATAACACAGTGGGGGGCAGGGCAGAAGGCGATGTGTTATAAGACATCGTTGCCTTTGGAAACAATGTTCTCCATTATCGTTCAATGAGCTAATAATAATGCATTATTTTGCTAAAAGGCAGTTGTTACTATCACTGCAGCAAAACATCATATAATATCAACTAAGCTATTATTCTGACACTTTGTGGTAAATGAGGAAAGTTTTTATCATAAAATCTTATTTTGCCATGCATTACATTTTTATGCTTTCCTTTGGAAATTTTGTATTAGATGAGTTGACCTACAAATGAAAGGGTGGCGAGTTTAGAGTCAGACAGTCATGAAACTGAATCCTTTCTCTGTACATGGTATGACTTCAGATAATAAAATTTCTCTAATTCATAACTTCTGCATCTACAGAATGGAGATTTGTGGAGTTAATTAGTAATATAAGTAATGTGGCTCACTCAGGTCTTTAAACAGGAGACACTCAAAAAGGGTGTATTTATTATTTTTAATATATATATATTTTTTATTGATTTCACAGAGGAAGGGAGAGGGAAAGCGATAGAAACATCCTGCCTCTTGCACACTCCACACTGGGGATCGGGCATGTGTCCTAACGGGGAATAGTACCGTGAACTCCTGGTTCATAGGTCGACATTCAACCACTGAGCCCTGCCGGCCAGGCTGGATGTCTTTAATATTAAATCTCTTAACCTACATTTACTTCCCCTCTATCCCAGAATTTCATTTAAACCATAGCAATAAATTAATTAATTAATAAATAATCTCTATACATAAAAAGCCAGCGACTGTAACGCTGTAACAACCATAATGCCCAGTTGCTATGATGCCCACTGTGGCCAGCGAACCGGCCCAATCAGGTACATATGTTTCCTTCTTTCCCCATTGACCCAAGAGCTCTCTATGTGATTAGCTGAGGCTGATCCCTGGCCAGCATTGCAACTTTACTTACTCCTCTGCTCAAACCTGCTCTTTACCCATTCTTCCCAGTTATTGTTCTCAAAAGTATCTTTAATAAGTACTGCCCACTACTGGACTCTCCCACCCCGATCAAGGGCAGGGCCAGCCAGCCAAACGCCACCCCCCTGCCAGCCCCACCACAATAGGCCCGCAGCCCCTCCTCCCAGTCAACCCTGCCCCTGATTGCCCCTCAACCCCAATAGAGGGTGGGGCTTGCCAGCCAACATCCTGCAGCCCCTCCCCTAAACCATCCCATCCTGGTCGCACCCCCTCACCCCAATATGGGGCAGGGCCAGCCGGCCCACCACCCACAGCCCCTCCCCAATCAGCCCCCAACACCAATCGGGAGCAAGGCCTGCCAGGCAATAGCCTGCAGTCCCTCTCCAAAGCCAGCCTGGCCCTAATCAGCCCCCATCAGGGTGGGCCGGCCAGCCAACCTCCTGCCATCTCCATCTCCCAACAGGCCCAGCCCCGATCTGTCCAGATTGGGGCCAGATTGGCCGGACCCTACCCGTGCATGAATTCATGCACTGGGCCTCTAGTAAATAGATAAATAAATAAAACCAACTATGCTGGATGCTTATTGTTTCATAGGTTCACCTGTTATTGGATGATGAAAATTTCTCTTTTCGCCTTTTCTTAACAGAAGCCTTGTGTAACATAGCTGTATATAGACCATTTTCTAAAATCCTTTGAGAAAACTGTTTGCCCACTCAGGCCTTCTCGGATGCTTATGACATGGTGACACGAAGCATTGCTAATATCTTTTTCTGATATCTTTTAATTTCATGCAATGGAAATAATACTCAAAGATAAATGTGAAGTCAGCTATCCAAGTACAGAGAAGAAAGTCACATTTTTATATTATTAAGAAGAACCCCAACCTGGCTTTGTTGTCAGTGCTAAGTAACACTGCACAGAAATCTTCTGCACACTGTAGTGAAATAGGTCAAATTCTGTATATTAATTTATTAACACTTACTTCATAAGCACATGCTGTGTCAGAAACGGAATTAAACCCTGAAAACACAGAGTAAGACATGGTTCCTTTGCATTCAGTGTTTAGTGGAAGAGATAGAGATCCCCAGTCTGGATAAAAGGGTGGAGATACATTTCCCCAAGTACAAACATAAACCCTGAAAATAATGCAAGAGGCAATGGAAGGAGAACTCTGAACAGTGGAAAGAGGAAGGCGAACTGGTTAGCGATCCCAAGGCTGAAAGGAAAACACAGGGGCAGTGGTCTTAGAAGCCTCTATCCAACAGAAAAATACTATCCAGGCCCTGCATGTCAGATCTCCCATCAAGCAATGGAAGGTAGCTCAAATCCTCCCCTGGATCAGATAGGAGTCCTGTCAATAATGCCAGGCAAGCAAGGCAACACATGCAAGGGGAAGCGATCAAGACCCACACTGAAGACTGCAAGCCAGGAAAAGGATGATCTTCTTCAAAGGGTCTGAGACTCTCTTCTACCACCTAGGGAACTGGGAGCCCAGATGACACCAAAGATGGGGCCACAACAAGCAGCCTGGCCAAGAAGTCTCTTTATCCCCACAGATCTGAGACTCCCCTCTCTCACCAAGAGACTGGGTGAGCAGCAGTAGTGGTAAATGGGATCCAGCTACAAGAAGAGTTTCCCCACAGCTCTCTTTGTCCCCTGAGGAAAGGGGAGACTCTTACCACCTAGAGGCACCAGAGAGCCAGTGGTTCTCAACCTTCCTAATGCCGCGACCCTTTAATACAGTTCCTCATGTTGTGGTGAGCCCCAACCATAAAATTAATTTTGTTGCTACTTTGTAACTGTAATTTTGCTACTGTTATGAATCGTAATGTAAATATCTGATATGCAGGGTGTATTTTCAGGGGTCGTGACCCACAGGTTGAGAAGCGCTGGTAGGGAATCCTTGCTCCTTTTCAGGTAACAGAGAAAGGGTCCAGCTGGAACCCCAGTGGCAACGTACACACCGAGCAGACAAAAATAGATCTAAAAATAAAGCCTCTAAAATTTAAATTGTCCAAAAGAAAATAACAAATGTAGGTAAGAATGTGGAGAAATTAGAACCCTCATATATTGCTAGTGGGGGTATAAAATTGTGCAGCTGCTGTGGAATACAGTTTGGTGGCTCCCCAAAAAGATAAACATAGAAATACTATCACAAACATATAATTACACAGCAATTCCACTCCTACATATAGACCCAAAATAATTAAAGACAGGTGTTCAAACAAAAACTTGTACACAAATGTTCATATCAGCACTATGCACAATAGCCAAAACATGGAAACAATCCAAATGTCCATCTACTGAATAGCCATAATGGATAAGCAAGATGTGGTATAGCCATACAATGAAAAATTTTTCATCCATCAAAAAGAATAAAGTACTCTCACATGCTACAACATGGCTGAACCTTGAAAACTTACTAAGTAAAAGAAGCTAGCTCCAAAAGACCATATCAACACTAATAAAAGAGAAAAATGGTAATTGGCGTACGAGCTACCCTTTTCATTGGCTAATCAGGGCTATATGCAAATTAACTGCCAACTGATTGGCAGTTAACTGCCAACAAGATGGTGGTTAATTTGCATATGTAGGCACAATGCAGGGAGGCGAAAGGGAAAGCAGGAAGAAGCCCCCTGCCACTGACAGTGATCAGAAACCCAGGGGGGAGCTAAGAGCTGGGGGGCAGGGCAAAGGCGGCCCTGGGGCCGCCTTTGCCCTGCCCCCCAGCCATGATCAGAGAATCAGGCACCTTTGCCGCCCTGGCCAGTGATAGCAGGAAGTAGGGGTGGAGCCAGCGATGGGAGTTGGGCACGGTCAAAGCTGGCAGTCCCAGGAGCTAGGGGTCCCTTGCCTGGGCCTAAAGTGAAGCCCACGATCGCGGGGCCGCTGCAGCTGTGGGTCCCCGCTGCCCGGGCCGGACGCCTCAGCCAGAGGCGTCAGGCCTGGGCAAGGGGCTGATCCTGCGATTAGAGGGTGATGGGGGTCAACGCCTGAGGGCTCCCAGTATGTGAGAGGGGGCAGGCTGGGCTGAGGGACACTCCCCCCCCCCCCCCACACACACACCCAGTGCACGAATTTCGTGCACCGGGCCCCTAGTATTATATAAATCAATTTATGTAAAATGTCTATTATAGATAAAATGGAAAAAAGTAGATTAGTGGCTGCCTATGGCTGGGGGATGGGGATATAGGAAACTGATATCTAAAGGGTACAGGGCTTCTCACTATTGTGATGAAAGTATTCTAAAATTGACGGTGGCAATGGTTGCACATATTGGTGATTATATTAAAAACCACTGACGTGTACACTTAAATACATGGAATTGTCATTGGAACCACAGCCCACAAGAGTAAGCTAGGGGGTTTGTGCTAAATCTTAGTCTGTGATAACAGCTAAAATAAAATATTTAAATAGGATCTAGACTCTCTTAACACAATTAGCAAAATGTTAAAATAACCCACCACACCGAGGAAAGACAAACAGCTGATGCCAGCACTAAGATGAATCAGAGGCTGAAACTAACTGACAAGGATTTGAAAGCAGCCTTCATAAAAAAATGCTTCAATAAGAAATTACAAATTCTCTTGAAATCAATAAAAAAAATAGCAAATCTTAGCAAAGAAATCCAATCTTCAACAAAGATATTTAAAAATATAGCACTACTCTTAGCTCAGGAAGGTAAAGCAAGGAGGAGCGAAGAGAAATTCTAACTTCTCACCCTATAATTTTCTGTTGCTTTGAATCCTTTTCAAATACATGATTTATTTTGATAATAAAATTCAAACTCCATAAAATTAGTTAAATTCCATTTTCTAAAAGTGAGAGAAACAACTTTCCCATGTCATAGTGTTAAAATTCCTTTCTTTTCTAGTGAGTAGCTAATATTGCTTTTAATGGTTTTACATTGAAATAATGAAAAAATGAGTTAGTGGTTTTCCTTATAAAAAGGTTAATGAGACATGATTTCAAAAAAAAGAAAAACGCATAAATCACTTTCTAGAAATTAAAAAGTTCTAGTATAGGCTGAATTGTATTCTGACAATGCCATGTATTGTACTGAATTATTGTGTTTACTATTTGGGGAGATAAGAGGCTAAAAAATTTTATATTTTTATTTTTAAATAGTTTAATTTTCACTCATTTTTGTTTTTCCAGTTTATTAGAAACACTGAATATTAAAATTAGAATTTGACATTTTTGTCCTTTGCATTCTATTTTTATTTAAGTAACAACCAAAAGTATTAGAGCCAACAAATTTTTTGAGTTATTGCACATACAAGACTGTATTTGTACATGTGTTATTGCCAAATTTAGCTTTAAGAAATTATCATGTTTTTAAAAAAACCACTACTTGGGAGCAATTATTATCTAGTTAGTAATGTGGAACTCAAAATAGAAAACATGGCTAGAAATAATCAGTATTTACTGTGTTCTTGTCTGGAAATAAGTTGGATGCTGAGCTCCACTCTTGAATTAGGTAGAGTTTACTGAAATCCTGGTGTCAGTGCCACTGGCAAAGAGAAAATCAAAGGGGACACAAAGGGAACAAGTTCTTCATGATTTTTGTGTGTGCTTTTTCTCGTTTGTATTTGTTACCCCCAGACCTTCCAAAGTTCTGACCAAACTTGGTATGATATAATTTACTAGAGGCCCAGTGCACGAGATTCGTGCATGGGGGGGGGGGGTGGTGTCCCTCAGCCCGGCCTGCACCTTCTCCAATCTGGGACCTCTCGGGGGAATGTCTGACTGTTGGGCCAGCAGTCAGACATCTCTCTCACAATCCAGGAACACTGGCTCCTAACCACTCGCCTCCCTGATTGCCCCTAACTGCTTCTACCTGCCAGCCTGATCATCCCCTAACCGCTCCCCTGCCAGCCTGATTGATGCCTAACTGCTCCCCTGCTGGCCCGATCACCCACAACTGCCCTCCCCTGTTGGCCTGATTGTCCACAACTGCCCTCCCCTGCTGCGACCCACCTCCTCCGCTGGGACCCGCCTCCTCTGCGCGAGGTGGCAGAGATGCTGGGACTGGCCTCCTCTGCACTGCACAGAGTCGCGGGACCCCCAGGCCTCACCACACAGAGCAGCCACTGGGCCCTGCCTCTGCTGTGTGCACAGCCATCTTGTGACAACATCGCACGCGAGGACCTGAGGACCACGTAGGCCAGTGATGGCAAACCTTTTGAGCTCGGCGTGTCAGCATTTTTAAAAACCCTAACTTAACCCTGGTGCCGTGTCACATATAGAAATTTTTTGATATTTGCAACCATAGTAAAACAAAGACTTATATTTTTGATATTTATTTTATATATTTAAATGCCATTTAACAAAGAAAAATCAACCAAAAAAATGAGTTCGCGTGTCACCTTTGACACGCATGTCATAGGTTCACCATCACTGACCTCGGCTTTTGTTAGTATAGATAATAAGAAATAGATATTTGGTCTTCAACCCTTTTCCTGACACAGAGCTCCTAAAACCCTTCGAAATTCTTAAGTAATGAGAGTGATAAAGGTGTCTTTTGTTATGTTAGTGAGATGACTTTTGGAAAGCCCTCAGGTCACTCAGGACAGTGGCTGTCAATCATATGATTAGAGGTTTGGAACAATCTACCCACTGACCTCTGAGGTGGGGACAGGGGCTAGAGGTTGAGTCCAATCACCAATTGACAATGATTTAATCAATCATGCCAATGTAATGAAGCCTCCTCAAAAACCCAAAAGGACAGGGTTCAGAGAGCATTCAGATTGGTGAACACATGGAGATTTAGAGAGAATGGGTGCTCAGAGAGCAGGGATGTGCCAAGCCCTTTTCCTGTACCTAGTATCTCTCCCATCTAGCTGTTTCTGATATATACCCTTTTATAGTAAACTAGAGGCCCAGTGCATGGCCTGCACCCTCAGCCAGCCTGCACCCTCTAGCAATCTGGGACCGCTGGCTCCTAACCACTCTCCTGCCTGCCTTCCTGATCGCCCCTAACCACTCTCCCTGCCTTCCTAATTACCCCTGACCACTCACATGCCTGCCTGATCGCCCTTAACCACTCGCCTGCCTGCCTCATCGCCCCAACCCCTCTGCTGCCTGCCTGATTGCCCCCAACCACTCACCTGCCTGCTTGATCACCCCGAACCATTTGTCTGCCTTCCTGATCCCCCCTAACTGTTCAACTGCCTTGGCCCTCGCCACCCCGGCTTTATCTAGAACAGGGGTGGGCAAACTTTTTGACTCGAGGGCCACAATGGGTTCTTAAACTGGACCGGAGGGCCGGAACAAAAGCATGGATGGAGTGTTTGTGTGAACTAATATAAATTCAAAGTAAACATCATTACATTAGTTTTATTCATTTCAAACGGGCCGGATCCGGCCCGCGGGCCGTAGTTTGCCCACGGCTGATCTAGAAGGATGTCCAGAATGATGTTCGGAAGGTTGTTCGGCTGTCAGGTCTAATTAGCATATTACGCTTTTATTATTATAGATGGGTAATCTAGCATGTAAAATGTTACCCTGAGTTCTGTGAGCTGTTGTAGCAAAATCATGGAACCCAAAAAGGGGGTTGTGGGACCTTCTAAGCTATAGCTGGTCAGTCAGAAGCACAGGTGACAACTTAGACTTGTGATTGGCCTCTAAAGTGAGGGGTGGGGTAGTCTTGTAGGACTGAGCCTTCAATCTTAAATCTGTGAAATGCCATCTCTGGGTAGATAGTGTTAGAATTGAGATAAATTGTAGCTGATGTTGGAGAATTGTTTGGTGGTGTGGGAAATAACCCACACTTCAGAATTGGGTGCAGAATTACACATGAGAAAAAAGAAGTCACTCACCTAATTAGTTGTACCTGTAGTTACACTTTTTGGAGCCAAGTTTCCACATTCAGCAATTAGGCCTCATGGAAAGGCAACATTTTCTCTCTCTTATATTTTACCAGGAAGCAACAAAGAAAATAATAATACTGTGAAATCTATTTTTCTGCCAAGCCAGAGGGAAGTGAAGAAAGCAGAGGAAAAAGTATGATGCATTCAATGCTAAAATAAATGGGGTTGTTCATGCCCGGCATGCTGCCGCTGCTGTTGAAAGCATTCATCCTTTCTTAGCTGTAGCAGCAAGATCCTCTGCTTGTGCCAAAATTATCCCAACTGTGACATGCACATGCAGATTTCAGTACTCCTGTCAGAACAAACTATAAATATAAAAATTAACCCCCAAAGGGATTTGTCACAATCAGCGAGCATGGATATTTCAATTTCTGGACCCATCATTTACCAAGCAGACACATGGTGTCTTAGAACAAACAGGTTATTCCTGGGAGAAAAACAAAAACAAAAAAAACCAACTGTTTCAGTGCCAGAGGTAAGAAGACTTGCCATTTTTGGGGGAAAAAAATAGAAATCTATAAATACAATACTTAGGTTTATAAAATGATTCAAACAAGACATAATATGTAAGGTGATATCCCCCCTTTGCCATTGCCCTTTCCACAGTTGTTATTCCTCAGATTTAACCACATTAACAGTTTTATGTCTACATGTCCAGAAATATATAAGTGTATGTAAATGATGCTTTTATTTACATAAACATTTGTATTTTATAATTTTTTCTTTTTATTGACCAGTATATCGGTCAACTTTCCATTTAAGTAGCTAAATGTACCCGTTTCTAATCATAGTTGCAAAGTAGCACAATAGATGGATTTTATTAGTACTTTTCCTATTGATGAACATTTGGGTTGTTTCTGGATTTGGGCCTCAATGAACATCTTTGCGTTTAAGTAAAACTGTTAGATAAATTCCTATGAGTGGGACTTTTGGTCACAAAACATCTTCAAAATGTCTTTCATCACAACTTGAGAGTACTTGTTTATTCTAGTCAATACTGGCTATTATAAAACATTTTCGTGTTTCCAATAAGATAGAAAAAAATTGGTGTCTCATTGTTATGTAAATTTGCATATATACTTATAAAAGAATTTTAACATCTTACCATATGGCTATTCACTGTTTGTAATTTTTTTCACTGTGGAATTTTACTTCAAGTATTTGCTCATTTTTTTTATTGTGAAAACTGTGACATTTGTTTGGCATATATTTATATTTTGCATATATTTTCATAGTTATATTTCTTGTGACATGAAATTATTTTGCAATTCAAAAGCTAAACTCTTTTTTATAGTCCAATTTTGATTTTTTTCCCCTCTCAGTTTCTGAGTTAGAAAGTCTTTAAGTTTTTAAGAAATAAAATTTCTTCTGATGCTTTTATAATTTTTATATTTATTTTTTTATTTTATTTTTTTAATATATTTTATTGATTTTTTACAGAGAGGAAAGGAGAGAGATAAAGAGTCAGAAACATCGATGAGAGAGAACCATCGATCAGTCGCCTCCTGGGGGATGTGCCCGCAACCCAGGTACATGCCCTTGACCGGAATCGAACCCAGCACCTTTCAGTCTGCAGGCCTACGCTCTATCCACTGAGCCAAACTGGCTTTGGCTATAATTTTTATATTTAAATGCTTATTTATATGCTATTTGTTTTAGAATAAAACTTTCAGTAGAAATTTAGTTTTACTTTTCTCAAAAGATCTAGCCCAATTGCCAATTGAACTTTCTGAATAATGTATCATATCCTTAAGAATTTTAAATATATTCTTTACTAATTTCTTGATTATATTTATGAGTTTAGTTATGACTTTATTTTTGTATCCTTTATTGATTTATGCAATAGTACCAAATTATTTTAGCATAGCTTATAATTAATTACTTTTCTATATCAGAACATTCCAAGATATTCTCACATACTTATTATTTCTGAAAAGTTTTTTTTAAAAAAATCTTGTTATTTTAATTGAGATATAAATTTGTTTATTATTTAATTTTGAGAAAATTGTCAATAGGAATTGTTTTCTGTTTTTGTTGTTTTTTTATCCAAAAACAGGCTATGGCCATCCATTATTTTAGGGCTTACTTCATGTCCTTTAGTGAAGTATTACAATGTTCTTCATGTTGTTTCTGAATATCTTTAATTTGAGTTTGTTTTTAGATAATTACCTCTGCTGTTTTGATGGTGCTAATAAAAGAAAAATGGCTGGAGGAGCGATGTGTGAAAAGAGGTGAGAGTGTAGCTCACAGGCGAATAGTCTGGGCTACATACGCATAGTAAAGAGTTTTCCATTTCAAGTTCAAACATTGGAACAGGTTACATGTGATTCTCAGTGCATGGTAACACAGGTAGCAGAGGGTCATTCAGGTGCGGAGAGAGAAATGGCAGGGAATGCCCGCCAGCGGAAGAAAGGCCAGTTCGGGATGGAGAATCTGACCGACGGGTGGCACGCCAGTGGTAGCAAAACTTCTGATATAAAGAAGGTTGTCATAAATATTGAATGGGTTAATGAAAAATTAAATGAAAAACCAAAGGTTTCTCAAAGTTTGGTATTTCCAAAATTGCATAACGTGTAATGGTTTAGTCTTAACATTTAAACCACTCATTCTAAAAAACAAAAAACAAAAAACCAAGAATTCCAAGGAGTGGAGTATTTGTTGTAATGATCATGGCAACATTAAGGAGCCAGAATTTGGAACTTAGCTCAGTTCTGAAACATAGCTGGAATTAAGTAAATGAATTAATGGTCCAAAGCACTAGGAGTTGGGCTTTAAACAAACTAAGTGCCATGTAACTGATAAAACTGTTAAATAAGTAATGAAGGTTCGGATGCAAGGCGCTGAATAAAAATGATAAAGTAGTTGATGTTTAAATCAGACTTCTGTTCTCTCTGAACTACTTATTCCTCTCTAATTGTTCCCTGCATTTGCCTTATCCCTTCTTTTTAAGGTCCAAACATCTCCATTAATCTGCCTTGTTTTCCAAACCAACTCACAAAAAAGGACATACTAACCACAGGAATATGGGCAGGCTCAGAGGGAGGAAGAAGCTGGTGCCATTTGACACACGAAGGGAAGCTCTGAGTAGCTGGACCCTTGTGAGTAACAAAGATGGGCAGGGCTCAGGTCATGCCATATGTGTTGGCCACATTTATTTATTTGTTTATTTATTTATTTATTTATTTATTTATTTATTTATTTATTTATTTAAAAATCTTTATTGTTGAAAGTATTACAAATCCTCCCCTTCCTCCCCCCCCCCACCATTGACCCCCTCCATCCCACTTCTGCCCCTCCAGACCGTCACTGCACTATTGTCTGTGTCCATGCATTGTGCATAAATGCAAATATGTCCTTTGGTCAATCTCTTCCAACCCACCCCTTCTCCCCCTTTCCTTTTGAGATTCGTCAGTCTGTTGCATGCTTCCTTGTCTCTGGATCTATTTTGTTCATCACTTTATTTTGTTCATTCGATTCCACTTAGAGTTGAAAATCACTTATAAGTGTGGGCCACTTTGAAAGTGTTTGGACTTTGTCTTAAGAGCAATGAGAAGACAGTAAAGGGATTAACAAGATAATTATGTGCTTAGAATTTCATTTACAAAATGTTATTTCCAGGTCACAGTGGAGAACAAATTTGAAGGAATTAAGAATGAATGTGGGGTAGCTGTTCCTGTAGCCAAAGTAAGAGGTGATTTGATGGTGGTTTAGATGACAGGGGTGGCTGTGGAAGTGGAGATCAACAGGAAGAAGAATTGGAGATCAACTCATATGGAGATTGAAGAGAGGGCAATGTCAAGGATGATAATTAGGTTTATGCCATGAGCAACTAGATACCATTTCCCAGGCAGGAAAGTTTGGAGGATGTTTAGGTTAGGAGGGCAAGAACATGAGTTCAGTTGGTTATATGGGTCTGGAGCTCAGAAAACTGAAGAAGTGGTCAACTTGATAAGACATCCTTCTGCTGGCTTTTCTTCGTGCCCTGTTTTACTTCCCATGTGTGCCACTGCCAATACCTGGGGTAACTTTCCCAATAAACTACCTGCATACAAGCCTTTGTCTCACTCTGCTCCTGTAAGAACCTAGGATAAGATGGGATTTGTCAGTGAGTAAGGGGTAATTCAAGTATCAAAGTGTCTTAAGATCACAGGCAGGAAGACAGAAAAGAGTAAGCAGCCTTTGAAAATCCAATATTTACTAGTTGGATAGAGCCAATAAAGAAAACTAAGAAAGAATATTCACAGAGGAGGGAGAAAAAAAGAGAGAAAGAGGTTAAGGAAGCCATGATAAAGGAATATTGAGGAGGGAGTGGTGGGTTTAGTCAATACTTTTGAGATCACGAAAAATGAAGACCAAAAGTGTAAGGAGATGTGGCATCATGGTGGACAACAATACTCATACTGTTTAAAAGGACACATGGAACTGCATGAAATCAAAGGCATTCTCAAACTGAAACTCTGGGTTTTGATAAGCTGGATACACAGATAAGCAAGGGGGCTTTAAACACCATGTTGGGGGCTCTCTATTTGCCAGGTCAATTCTCTATGACTGTTTTGGAACAATAGTGCTTCCTTCCAGCTGTGGGATACGTAAGAAGCTGGACTGATGAGCCTACTGTGCTTTAGACTTTTTCCCAAGATATCTTCACCTACATCTGTACCAAATTAACAATAATTTTAACACAGTTGTTATGTCTGGTCTAAACATATGATTGAGTTCTCATCTGCAAGAGACTAACCTGAAATTGAACAGGCAGTGCTATCTTAAAGGTAATGCTTGTATACTTTTTTGCCACTCTAAAAAAACATTTTGTGAGAATTTACCTGGCATTTAAACCACTCCCTATTCTATGTGTTGTTGGTATCAAACACTTTCTGTAAGAGCAAAGAGTCAAATTCACTAGAATTCCTGCCTCCATGTTCTTAATAGCTAGAGCTAGAGTCACTTAAAATTCTAGCATAGCACCACCACAAAAATGCCAACTTTTTCTTTCTAAAGAAAGTCCTTCCTGAATACTACATCTACTTGTTTATAGCAGTCTTTCCCTGACTCCTACACACAGCTGGCAAAGTACTTGGATGAAAGGCTCATAGCAATGCAGACACGTTTTGAAATATAAGACTTTGCAGTGTCCAAACTGAAAGGAAGAGTTCAGTCCTGTATTCTAAGGAGACTGTGTTTATAACTTTTGATAAAATGTAATGCTAATAACAAAAAATACAGTTTGGAAAAAGAGAAATTGTGTGTGTGTTTTTTATTTCACATGAAAGCATACATGATGTCATCCAGTTCTTGAATTCAATTACTTCAGTCCCACACTAAAGCATCTATCAAGATAATTGAATATACTTAATAAGAATAGCTAACACTTATGTGTGCTAGGCATGGTTTCAATTCTTTATGTGTATTGAGTCTAAATCTCTTTAACAACTGCATGAAATAGGCATCATTGTCTCTATTTCATAAGTAGGGAAACTGAGTAACTTGCCCAGATAAACAGAACTAACACGTGGCAGAGGCACGCTCCAAAGCCCAATGACCTAGTAGTCTCAAGCCCATGATCCTAAACCCGTAGCGTGAGAGTCCTCTAAAAATATAGTTAAGCAAACAAGCCACTTAATTCTTCTTTTATGTATGGAAGCTTTGTGGCACAAGCTTTTAATATTCATGCATTATCAAAGTTAACAGTCGAAAGCAAGAGAAATTCAGTAGTAGCCCATCACTGAGCATACAGAACTGAAGACTCCACGGGACTATTGATTGATGTTTAATTACAGCTGATATCAAATCCACATGGCCCCACAAATCAATAGACTAGAAAAATCAAACTTTGTAATCTGAAATGCACTCATTCCTCTTGTCATTCTTCATTGGATTCAAAAGCCTCTAATGAAAGGGAGAATCTACACAGACGAGGAATCAAAGGAGAGAAATGACCAGCTCCACGGATGCTGTTTGTTTCTGCCACTTCAGCAGAGCTGCCCACACACACCTGTCTGAGACTGACTGCTCCCAGCCACCCACGCTTCCCGGGGCTGCAGCCCAGGCAGAGCCGCAAAAGCCTTTTCATTGCTTTGATTTTACCTTTTGCAATAATGTTGACTTGAGAAGGCTATTTAAAGTCGTGCTAAATTTAAAAGCAGCTTCTAACAATTGAATTTTGTAAATGCAGAAATTTTAAAAAGGAGTAAAAAAACCCTTTCACGCTCAAAAAAGAACAAATAACACAAAGAAGATTTAACTCAGCATGCAATCAGTTGAATCTCATTTCAAATTATATATATACTAGAGGCCCCGTGCACAAAAATATGTGCACTCGGGGGGGAGGGGGGGTCCCTCAGGCTGGCCTGTGCCCTCTCGCAGTCTGGGACCCCTCGGGAGAAAACAACCTGCTGTCTTAGGCCTACTCCCGGGTGGCAAAGGGCAGGCCCAATCCCTAGGTGCAGCCCCTGGTCGGGCTCAGAGCAGGGCTGATTGGGGAGTTGGGGCAGCGCCCCCTGTCATGCACAGAGCAGGGCAGATTGGGAGGTTGTGATGCCACCCTCAGTCACACTCAGGGTAGGGCCGATTGGGGGGTTGGGGCACCGCCCCCTGTCACACTCAAGGCAGGGTCGATGGGGAAGTTGCGGTGCCACCCCCTGTCATGCACAGGGCAGGGCCCGTGGGGGGGGGGTGGTTTTGGCGCTGCCCCCTGTCACACACAGAGCCACAGGGCTATCAGGGGGTTTTGGCGCTGCCCCCGTCACGCTGATCCCGGTGCTGGGAGGCATATTACCCTTTTACTATATAGGATAGAGGACTGGTGCATGGGTGGGGGCTGGCTGGTTTGCCCTGAAGGGTGTCCTGGATCAGGGTGGGGGTCCCTACTGGGGTGCCTGGCCAGCCTGGATGAGGGGATGATGGCTGTTTGCAGCTGGTCACACCCCCTTCAGGGTGGGGTCCCCACTGGGGTGCTTGGCCAGTCTGGGTGAGGGGCTGAGGACTGTTTTCAGGCTGGCGGGTGACTGAAGCTCCCAACCGCTCCTTTTTTACTGTGTTTTTTTTTTTTTTTATTCTGGGCCAGCTTTAGCTCTGAGGCTTGGCTCCAGCTCTTAGGCCTCCGCTGCTAAAAGCAGGTATCTGGTTTGTTTGGGTTCTATAATCGAAACACTGTTTCAACTCCAGCTCTGAGATCCCGGCTGGCTGAAAGCAGGTTTCTGGGGTTTTGTTTAGCTGCTATATTTGTAACAATGTTTCAAACTGCAAGCTCAGAGTCTGGCAGTGGCAGGCGGGGAACGTTGGAGTCCTCCGTCACTGGAGCAAGCAAGCCTCATGTTCGCTTCAAGCTGCCTGGCTGCCGGCCACCATCTTGGCTGGCAGTTAATTTGCATATCGCCCTGATTAGCCAATGGGAAGGGTAGCAGATGTATGGCTAATTACCATGTTTCTCTTTTATTAGATAGGATTGAATAGAGGCCCAGTGCACAAAATTTGTGCAGGGGAGTGGGGGTGGTGGTCAGTCAAGCCTGTGCCCTTTCACAGTCAGGGAGCCCTCAGGAGATGTCCCACAACATTTTTAAAAAAATCACCCTGTACTTAATTTTCTTACTAACTCCTCCTTTTAAACTCCCCTCACTCTCACATTCTGTTTCTTCTTTTTATTTAACTATTTTCCTGGCCTCACCCCATTTTAGCATCCTTCACTTTCCTGCTTTCTTCCCTCCCTCCCTTTGAACCTCCCAAGGCCCCTCTCCCTTCCTCCTTCCTCCCTTCATACCCCATGTCTGTTTCCTTCTTACTCCTCCCCCCTCCCCCCCTTCGCCTTTCCCTTGTGAGCCTGAACCCTGCCTGCCCCCTCCTTCCCTATTACTACCCCTCACCCCCCGCCATGTTCACTGGTTTCTCTTTTAAACCTTCCCCTTTTCTCTCTGAGACCTGTTTCCAGGTCTGCCTGAGCACACTTTGTTATTAAAGCTTCCGTTTGGGGGGCCATTAACCCCCAGCCCTAGGACCCAGCCCCAGCCAAGCCTTCACTGTTCCCCCGTTCCCCTGCCTCCCCGTTGCCGTCCTCCTCCCATTCCCTGCCCCGGACACCCCAACTTCTAGTCAACAAAGTTAACTTAATGCACCACAACCTAACCCTGGCTAGTGTCTTTGGGGTCCAGCCCTCGGGGACAAAAGCGGTACCCTCATTAGTGTCCACCTCCGCCCCAGCTGAGCTGCGCCTCCCTCCCAGGAAGGGTGGTGAGGCCCCTGCCGCCCGGGCCCTGCTGCCGCAGAGCAGGAGCACCTCCACCGGAAGGCCTCTGACCGTCCACCTATCCATCCCAACAGCCCGTGCCGGGGACCACCGTCCTCCTCCTGCGTCTGGGCAGGGTTCTCCACTCCACACCACCTGCACCCCACCCCTCACCGGGCACAGCTGCTCCCCTTCCTCTGCGGTCACCACCCCCTCCCACGTGCAGCCCCGTATTTCCTTCCCTTTTCCATTCCTGCGTCTTTTTCTTGTTCCCTTTCTGTATTTCTGTTTCTCCTCTTGGCCTGTCTACATGCAGGCCTGCCTTCCTCTCCCTCTCCTTTCTTATCCCCTCCTATTGCATCCTATCCTACCTACCCTGGGCCTCACAGCTGCCTGGGGGGGGGGGGGGGACGCAGCCTGATGAATGGTCGTTATGTGACGGCATCCCGAACAATTTTTGTATTCCTCTATTATTAGTATAGATATTATCTACACTTATTTTTCTGTACTTCACAAGGTCCAAGAGTTTCAAAATCAATGCCATATCTTTCGGTGCATTCAAAATCCATTTCTTAGACATGTTTGTCTTTGGTGAGGCTATGATCCTCAAAGTGGTTTATACAATGAATGCTGATCTTGAGATAGAGACATAAATTCAAATCCCAGCTAGTCATTGTCATTCATAACCATAGACAGTTTTGATTAGTTACTGTGCTAAGAATCTTATCCTTTACCTAATTTAATCTACTTTGCAAACTGCTGAAGTAGTTGCTATCCCTGTGCCCATTTTACAAAAAGGTGAACCAAGGCACAGATTAGAAGGGTAGCTAGCATGTCACCTGGAAGTAGACACTAAGCCCAATGGCCTTGAGAACGTCAGAGCCTCCTTGTGGGCGAGTGTGCCACATCTTGCAAGTAGCAGTAGCACCAGGATGCAAACACAGGCATCTGACCACAGAGCAAATTGTTTAACCCTTACGATCCATTGCTACTCTCCATCTCTGTCAAATCCAAACAGCATCACCTGAATTTATATAACAGAAATTCAAGTCATTAAATCTCCACTTGATTATTGTATTGCCAACATTACCTTTTGACCAACAAGGTTTCTTTTAAAAGTGAAAGCAAGCATCAGATTTAAAAGCTCTTAGACCTTAGCTAGGGTTCAAATTTATGATTCATAACTTTAATGATTCATGAATATAAGATGCAATACATGTTAAAGGAACTTGCTTTTTTCCTTTAGGTCCCAGCTCAATATATTTCCTAGGGGAGCCTTTTCCAACCCCCCTGATTGTGAGCTACAGAATTCCCAGAAGAATACCATGCCTGCCCTCATCTGGTATGTAAGTTTATACTTATTTATGCAATTCTTTGATTGAGATTCATTCTCTGTCCTAGAGTTTGCTCTATGAGGACAGGAACCATATCTATTCGCTTACCAACTTATTCACCATTTAAAGCATGTCTGGTAATGAACAAATGAACAGCCTCCAAACTTGCCCTCTCCAGTAATCACAGCAAATCCCTTCATGGGCTCAGACCTTCTAACATATGATATGGCCAAAGGTATGGCTTTCATGGATGATAGGGCTGACGTGGAAGAGAGAGCGATGATACCTTTCTATTTTTTCAGCCCCAGTCCCCACATGATAATTGATCAAAACTTAGTCTCTTCTGTCCCTACCTCTTGCAATCCTCACCGTTTTCCCCAAAACCAAACACACTCCAGACAGTAATGGGAAGGTATAAGTTTTGTTTGTTTGTTTTTTTAATTGAGGGGCACAATGTGAGAAATGGCACTGGAAAGAGGCATTGTCCTGTGTAAGTACTGCCTCTTTCCAGGTGTCTCCATCCCTCTCCTCCAGCGTCTTTCCCACACTGTTTGTCTGTACTCCCCAGGCTGTGCCAGACCACTCTTCCCCAGGAATTGCACCCTTTGCAGAGAAGGAGGAGGTACACATGCAACACTCCCTCCAGAGGGTGGGGGATATCTCTGAGCTCCAGGAAGGCCCTGGTGGGGGCTCCAGTTGTAGCCAGTCTCTTGATCAGATAAAGCTGTGGCCGATTACTGTCTAGGACACTTACAAATGAGCTCACATTATGAAGGGATAACTCATGTTTTCCCTGAGATGCTGCAGTCCCATTTTATTTATTTACCTTTTTTTGTAAACGGAACTGTCCCCCTAGTAAGTCTCTCACCCTATCCCTTGTAGGGCAGGGCATAACCTAGGCACTCAAATCTTTCTTATTCCTGACTTACATGGTAAACATATAAAAGGCTCTCTCTTAGCCATTCAGGATGGCTGGGGTCAGTTTTATTAAATACGTTCCAATCCCATTACCACCAAGAATAAAGAGGAAGGAAGATAAAGCTAGAGGTTGTTGACATTTTATTTTACAACATGATCTATAGTCTTCATAATGCAGTTTAATTTCATTTCCTTTTCTCTTATGCTACAATAGTCACCAAGTGCAGTTGTTTTTTTAATGTGATGAAATCATATATTCCATTTTGAAAGTGTATAATTTTCCTATTAGTTCTTAAGAATGTATTAAATGCTGGCTCACTGAAAATACCACTAAAACAAACTGTTGACAAGACAAAGCTGATTTTATTGCTTTCCAAGGTGAGAGAATGCATTCTCTTGATAGAATCTTAATAGCTTCTTTGAGGGTGGCAGGCAAAGTTGGAATTTTATGAGTTTTGGAAGTGTAGTTTAAGGTATGGGGAAGGTTAATTAGGACCATTCTATAACAGTTTATGTTAGGTGATCACATGGAGGTGAAGATTTTTAGGCAAGAATTTCAGAAAATTTCAATGAGGTGGTGGGGGGTGGGGAGTGGCTATTGAAATGTTGAATGTTTGATATTCATTTAAGATGTCTGTTTGGGGGAGAGGAGAGATTTTCCTGGAAAAAAAAAAAAAACAACCCACAAAACTATTTGTAAACATTATCCTCTTGAGCAAAAGTTTCCTGGAATAGTAAAGTCCTGTAATAGTAAAGTCATATTTGTGAAGACAGCTGAACAGCACAATTTTCTGAAGGTAGATTGTAACCTGTATGGGTGTGGATGATTTTGGTTCTCAAATGCACCAAAATTTTAAGAATCCTGATTCAATTTGAATTAAGGATTCCAAAATTAGGTTAATGGTGTAGGCTTAAAGAAATTAAAAAACTTGTGTAAGTCCAATAACCTTCAGAGCCAATATAATCATTCATTTAACGTAACATTTTCTTTCTATTTATCTTTCCTTCTCTGTAGAAATTCTTGTTATAGTCATGTCATTGTTGGTTAAAGTGAAATTTTGGTTGTGTTCATTCTGATATTTTAAAGATATCATAATACAACTAATTTTATTAAAAACAAACAAACAAAACAAAAGACATCTTGCTTGGATTAGAGTACCCTGGTTAGTGTAATTATGACGTACTTATACTAAAGTATGAAAAGAGGTATAATAATAGTTGGATATTATACTAAATATCCCACCCAACTCCAAAAAGCAATTCAAGATATCTAAGTTACTTCCCAACATCTGGAAAGGACCCGTATTTAATTTGTATTATTATTATAAAATCTAGTACAACTGCTTGTACATGCTAGTTAACAGGTAAAATACATGAAAGATAACTTCAAAAATTTACTTGCCTAATGAATGAATGATAATTCAGAAGACTATTCTGGACGGTATAATATCAAAGAGATTTTATCGCACCAGTCATAACTATTACACATTTATTAATCTCCACTATTGTTTTTTTGTTTGTTTGTTTGCTACTTTCTTTTCACTTAATGGACTATACTGGTAAAGGAGACTCAGAAATAGTTTGCTATCAGATTTGCATATGGCTACAATTGCTGCAAATTATATTTGTGAAATTCATTTTTTCCTTCCACTGTTATTCATGTCCTTACTATTGTTGAATGATTTAACCATTACCCTAAAATTGCAGAGGATCTCTTAATTATGATGCTTTAAGAATCAATCTATACTCTGTTAAATTAATAAAAAAAACTGGGTCAATCATTATACAAATTTTCAATAGCTGAAAGAAATTACTGTGATTGAAATTCCGGACAGAATGAAGTTAGGAAGAAGGGAGAAAACTGTTTTGGAGAATATAATATTTCATAATTGTGGCTTCCTTTTTATTATTTCTTTCATATTAATTTCACTCTCTTTTTTTGTTGTTGTTTTTAATGCTTACCCAAGGATATTTTTCCATTAATCTTTCAGAGAGAGTGGAAGAAAGAGGGGAAGACAGAGAGAAACATCAATGTGAAAGAAACACATCGATTGGTTGCCTCCTGCACATGCCCCAACCAGGGCCTGGGCCTGGGAGGAGCCTGCAACCAAGATACATGCCCTTGACTGGAATCTAACCCAGTACCCTTTGTTCCACAGGCCGACACTCTATCCACTGAGGCTAACTGGCTAGGGCCACTCTCATTTTCTATAGATCCTCTTTGAAAACTTACAATGCCCTCACAAAGATGAGGTTTCCTTTTTCTCGGGGTTCTGAAAATAGCCGCCCCTAAATCCATTTATATAAATATCCCAAACCTTAATTTCTAACTATGACTATAACTCCTTCTTATTACTCCACTAATGCATCTTCCTGATAAGTCTGTTTTTCCTTCTATCTATTCTCTTACATTTAGAATTAAATTGTGGTGTTGTTGGGTGTTTGTTTTTTTTTAAGAAAAAAGAATAACGTATAATTTATTATTGATTGTATTTCTCCTTGAATCTATTTTTAAAATACTCTTGGCAAGTGAAGTGTACAGCTCTTTCTTCAAGAATCCTTAGCTCCAGAGAAGGTCTAGAAGTCACGTGGAGGAAGAGTAAGCAGGGTTCCCTCAGGTTTGCTTCCTTCCACAATCCATTCTGCAAGCCAGGGTCATTTCTGCATTTTTAAAAATGAATTTCAGCCCTAGCCAGTTTGGCTTAGTGGATAGAGCGTCAGCCTGCGGACTGAAGGGTCCCAGGTTCGATTCCGGTCAAGGGGATGTACCTTGGTTGTGGGCACATCCCCAGTAGGGGGTGTGCAGGAGGCAGCTGATCGATGTTTTTTTTTTTAAATATATTTTATTGATTTTTTACAGAGAGGAAGGGAGAGAGATAGAGAGCCAGAAACATCGATGAGAGAGAAACATCGATCAGCTGCCTCTTGCACATCTCCCACTGGGGATATGCCTGCAACCCAGGCACACGCCCTTGACCGGAATCGAACCTGGGACCCTTCAGTCCGCAGGCCGACGCTCCATCCACTGAGCCAAACTGGTTTCGGCTGATTGATATTTCTAACTCTCTATCTCTCTCCCTTCCCCTCTGTAAAAAATCAATAAAATATATTTTTAAAAAAATGAATTTCACTGCTACTTTAAAAGGTAGAGTAGACATGCTTTTTTTCTAAAAACCCTGGAAATACATGTAAACCAAACATAAGGACCCTTTCAAAGTTAGAGAGGAGAAAACTTGGAGCCCAAGAAAACACATGTCGGTAAGTCCCCAGACTTTTCTCTTTGCTTCATATACCCCAGACTGGGTTCCAGAGGAGCCTGCAACCCAGATGCACTTACAGGCAGAGACAGAAACAAAATAACCAAGACACCAGGAAAAGCCTGCGCTTTCTAGGCAGAGAATCAGGAAACAGCAACCTCGCAAGACAGAAAACAGTCTTAGGCATTAACTGCTCTCCTTCAGCCACATGCCACAGGAAAATACAAAACCGTGGCCCAGTGGGGAAATTAGATTTCCACCCTCAGCAGGTTGTAACAAGGTGCCTCAACACCCTGCAAGGCGCTCTCATAGAAGGCCAAGTTGGGAGCTGTGATATACATCCCCACCAGGTCGTAACAAGGTGACTCCACCTGGAGTGGGGTCAGAAGATACCTAATGGAAGCAGGACTTTCACCACCGTTCTCTGACAATGCGATGATGAATGATTATTGTCAGAGAAAATGAGGCAATAACCTCCTGTGGTTTCAGTGAGGCCACACAGGGAGCAATTTCCCTCCAGCTCCTAGACAGAGCTATGAGGGAGGAACTGGTGGGGTTGAAGGAACCTGAACTCCCAGCCTCATTCAGCAATGAGAAGCCACTGAGTCACAGTGGAAATCTGGACTTTTATGGGTAAGCATCGGCCTGCAGACTGAAGGGTCACGAGTTTAAGTCCAGTCAAGGGCACTTACTCAGTTTCGGGCTCCATCTCGGCCCCAGTCAGGGCACATGTGGAAGGCAACCAATCTATGTGTCTCTCACACCTGGTGTTTCTCTGTCTCTCCCCCTCCCTTCCATTCTCTCTGAAAATCAACAGAAAAAAATATATTCTTGGGTGAGGATTAACAACAACAACAAAAAGAAAACTCTGAATATTTGAGTTCAACAATAGAATAAAAGGGAAAGAGGGTGGGGGGAAATCAGTGGACTTTAAGAGGGAATATATAATATCCAATCTGCAAATTAGAGAAAAAATAGACTAAATAAAAAATGAATACAGCGTCAAAGACTATAACAAAAGATCTAACATTTATGCCAGAAAAAAGCAGAGATTAAAAAAATTCTCAAAGAAATAATGACTGAAAACTTTCCAAATTTGCCAAGATATAAACCTACAAATTCAAGATACTGAATAAGCTCCAAAGAGTAAAAGTATAGAAATTCACAGCAAGACAAATAATGCTAGTCACTTTTATGAAAACCTACAATCAAAACCAAAAAAATTATCAAAACATAGCAGTAAAGAAATGATACTTTATAAAGAAAAAAATAGGAATAAAAGAATATTTCTATTTAGGACCATAGAGGCTAGAAAGAAGTAATTTGAAAGAAAAGTATATCAACACAGAATTCTACATCCAGCAAATATATTCTTCAGAAATAAAGGACAAATCAAGCAATTCCAGATAAAAATAAAAAGAATTTGTCATGAACAAAGAGTTTTGTCATAAAAGAATGACAAAAGGAAGATCTCTAAGCAGAAAAGAAATGTTAAAAGAAGTAATCATGAAACAAAAGGAAGGAAGGGAGAACAAGGAAAAGAGAAAAAATCTGGGTAAATACAATAGATATTCATTTTCCTCTCAAGTTTTCTCAATAATATTTGATAGTTGAAGCAAAAATTGTAACAGTCTGATGTAGATCTAAATGAATATAGAGGAAGCCTTTAAGACAATCCTATTACACAAATTACACAAATCTATAAATGTGATTAAAATTATATAGAAATAATTATGCATAGATACAACTCCATGTAAAACTGGGGAAATCTGAAAGAATTAAAATCATATTAACACTAATTTCCTGTTTATGGTGTACTATAAGTTAAGTAAGACATTATCATCAGAGAAAACTGGGTGAAGGATATGTGGCATATTTTGCATTATTTACTGAATGGCATATGAATTTACAATGATCACAAAACAAAAAATTTAATTTACAAACTGCATTCCTAAAATGGAAACTGGTAATAAAAAGCCCTCAAGGCTCATGAAAAAAAGGCAGATACTTACAAAAAAGTTAGAGGAAGAAATATTAGACTGTAGATACTGCTTAGCTTTATATATAGTAGTAACTAGTGTGCTGGGATAGACAAAAATAAAAATGCTACCTAGAAAAGACATTTAGTAACTCAGGAAGGATCTTATAAGCTGGTCACAATTTGACTGACTTATCAGAGTAAATGAAGGATCCTCATGTTTGCAAGTCCAGAATTATCAACCAACCAAATGTCCAGAATTTACCCATCTCTGCATACTGACATTAATCTGACAAGAGACTACTATCTACACGAGCAGGAACATGTGGGAGCTCTTTCTCTGTTGACCCTCTCTCTTCAATCCTCCTCCTCTTTCTAAAGGTTCCTCTCCCAAGACCCCCAAACAAATACCCCATCTTCATTTGGGAAACACATCTCCCTGTTTTGTGCTTGAATTCTGCAAGATGAATGCTTTCAACTAAATATTAATGGAGCTTAATGGCCCTCACTCTTCCCTAAAGGGGAAAACTAAACTGCAGTTCTATGAGGAAACAAGAATTGGTACTCTGGTTTCAGTTTAGTTTAAACTGAACTACCACTTCAATAATGGCTGAACTGTTCCGTTATTATTTCTTCATTAAGAAATAAGTACACCCCACCCAAGTGAGCATTAATTTTTCTTGGAGACCATATACTCAAGTCTAATATGAGGAAAGGAAAATTTCTCGCATTAATCTGACTTTGACCTGCCCTTTATAAAACAGCAACCTCTGCATTATTCTTATTAAGAACATCTGCTTCCTTCCTGGGGTTGACCTGTATTATGAAGACCACAACACTTTATAAATAACTCCTTCTTTAGCATCCAGTGCAAGTTCAATAAGCACTTCATTTATAATTTCATAGAAAGTGGAAGAGGGGATGCAGAAGAAGAGTGTGTTCTATTGCATAAACCTCAGACATTCTTATTCCTGCTTTGCTAAACCTTACCTCTGCTTTATATCTTACCCTACCTACTACTTCTTTTATGTACTTTTTATAATTGCAATTAATTAGTTACATATAGAATCATTATTTTAATTATACTTGGAGGACAGAGACATATCTATCTTTCATATCTATCTGTTTCTAATGCCCATCATAGGCAAATAGCATGAACTCAATATTTATTAGGTGGATGGATAATGGATGGATGGATAGATGGATGGAAGGATGGAGAGGAAAGTGGCAAATAACTTAAGCTCTCTGTGCTTCAGCAATATCATAATATACATAGAAAACTTCAGAGCCCTTCCTTCCTTCCTTTCCTTCCTTTCCTTCCTTTCCTTCCTTTCCTTCCTTTCCTTCCCTTCCTTCCCTTTCCTTCCTTCCTTCCTTCCTTCCTTCCTTCCTTCCTTCCTTCCTTCCTTCCTTCCTTCCTTCCTTCCTTCCTTCCTTCCTTCCTTCCTCCCTATCTGTCCATCCATTATCCCAGCTATATATTTAATTTGTATCATAAAACACAAGGAAAGATTAAGGTGGAGTGAAGGTTAAAAATAACCAGACTTTGCCTTGGCTGGTTTGGCTCAGTGGATAGAATATTGGCCTGCAGACTCGGGGGAGTCCCAGGTTCAATTCCAGTCAGGGGCACATGCCCAGGTTGTAGGTTCTATCCCCAGTGGGGTGTGTGCAGGAGGCAGCCCATTGATGATTCTCTCTCATCATTGATGTTTCTATCTCTCTCTCCCTCTCCCTTTCTCTCTGAAATCACTAAAAGCATATTTAAAAAAAAAAACCAGACTTTGCTTATAAATGAGTTTTACCATAGCTTGTATAAAACTGTAATAACATGCACACCACAGTTAACTTGTAAACTATAAAAAGAATGAAGAGGAAACAAAGAATTGTTCATGGTACCAAAACTATTGTTATTAAAATTCTAATTGATTTCTTTCAAGTTTTTTTCTGTGAATGAAGTTGATTAAAATATCAAATATCAAGACTATTAAAAAAACAAGCTCTAAAATACGCCCTCAAGGAGATGATTAAACTTTAAAGAAGATGATTAAATGGATGTTAATTCAATTATTTAGTGGGTATAATACATTTTAAATAATACTTTTCCAATTATCCAAGTGATCTGCATTATTATAGGGTATTTGAAAAATACAAAAAGTTAAAAGAAAAAAAATCCTCCATAATTTCAATGCAACTTTTTCTGTACCTCCTTTTCAACACTTTTTCGATGTTTATTATAACCATTGAGTTTTCTAAAGTATATAAAAATTTTAATATTTATTATTTTTTGTAGTATAAGGTAAATATAAAATGTAATTATACACATTTCCTCCACTATTAAACATTCTCTGTAACCATTTCATTTGAAGAATAATCTACTGGGGGGTTTTTTTGTTCTGTTTTGTTTTTTAATCCTCACCAGAGAATATGTTTTCACTGATTTTAGAGAAAGAGGAAGGGAGAGGAAGAAAGAAGAGAGAGAGAGAGGAGGGAGAGAGAGAGAGAGAGAGAGAGAGAGAGAGAGAGAGAGAGAGAGAGAGAACCATTGACTGGTTGCCTCCTGTACTACCCCCTATTGGGGATCTAACCCCCAACCTAGATATGTGCCCTGACCAGGAATCGAACCCACTACTTTTGGGTGTGGGAAGAAGCTCCAACCAAGTGAGCTGCCTGGCCAGGGCAATAATCTCCTGTTTTAATGTGCCACAGTTAAAATAACTATATTGTTGAATATTTGGGTATATATATTTTTTCACTATTGTGAAGTGATAAGTTTACTCTTTGATTTAGGCTTTTTATCAATTCTGATTTTTTTCCTTAAAATAAATTCTTATACTTTGAATTATAGATCAAAAAGTAAAATTATTTTTTTTTTAAATTTGGGCTAATAATATCCTATATAATAAAGAGGTTATATGCAAATTGACCATCACTCCAACACACAAGATGGATGCCCCCGTGAGGTCAAAGATGGCTGCCCCAAGTTGACAGGGACCAGGCCTGCAAGGGAAGGCAGTTGAGGGCAATCAGGCCTGCAGGGAGGGCAGTTGGGGGGGACCAGGCTGGTAGAGGAGGGCAGTTGGGGCCCGCCAGGCCTGCAAGGGAGGACAGTTGCGGGGGGGGGGAAACCTGGCCAACAGGGGAGGGCAGTTGGGGGGAACCAGGCCTGCAGGGGAGGGCAGTTAGGGGTGACAAGGCTGAGAGGGGAGGGCCCTTAGGGGTGACCAAGCCAGCAGGGGAGGGCAGTTAGGGGAAATTGGGCCAACAGGGGAGCAATTAGGCATCAATCAGGCTGGCAGGAGAGTGATTAGGGGCAATCAGGCAGGCAGACAGGCGAGCGGTTGGGAGCCAGCAGTCCTGGATTGTGAGAGGGGTCCCAAATTGGAGAGGGTGCAGGCTGGCCTGAGGGACACACACACACACCCATGCACGGATTTTGTGCACCGGGCCTCTAGTATTTTTATAAGTTTAAATATTATAGAAATGTGCCCTGGTGAGTGCTCAGTGGCTAGAGAGTCAGCCTGTGGACCAAAGGGTTGCAGGTTCAATTTCTAGTCAAGGGCACCTAACTCAGTTGCAGTTTCCCTTAGCCCAGCCTGCACCCTCTCCAATCTGGGACCCCTCGAGGGATGTCCAACTGCCTGTTCTAAACGGGCAGTCGGACATTCCTCTCACAATCCAGGACTGCTGGCTCCCAATCACTTGCCTGCCTGCCTGCCTGTCTGATTGCCCCTAACTGCTTCTGCCTGCCAGCCTGATCACCCCCTAACCACTCCCCTGCCAGCCTGATTGACATCTAACTGCTCCCCTGCTGACCTGATTGCCCCTAACTGCCCTCCCCTGCCAGCCCGGTCACCCCTAACTGCCCTCCCCTGCTGGCCTGGTCTCCCCAAACTGCCCTCCCCTGCAGGCCTGGTTGCCCCCAACTGCCCTCCCCTGCCAGCCTGGTCACTCCTAACTGCCCTCCCCTGCTGGCCTGGTCTCCCCAAACTGCCCTCCCCTGCTGGCCTGGTCGCTCCCAACTGCCCTCCCTGTTGGCCATCTTGTGGTGGCCATCTTTGACCACATGGGGATGGCCATCTTGTGTGTTGGAGTGATGGTCAATTTGCATATTACCTCTTTATTATATAGGATTATTCACTTTAGGAAGCTAACACTGTATGAATTTGTTGTAGTAGTGGTGGTTTTTGCTTTTCTCTTTATCTCTTTAGTTCCTTTTTCAACTCTTTTTTCAACTTTTCCAATTTATTGATCTCACTATTAGTTCAGTGTTTTTAAATATTTCCTCTTCTCAAATTTTAAAACTATGAACTTTCTTCTGTTACAGATTTGGCAATGTTTTATGGTTTTTTGACATATAGCATTTTCATTGATATTCATTTCAAAATGTCTTTTATTTCATTTTTATTTCCACTTCAAGTGTTAGAGTAATTTCTTTGCTGTTATTATATTTTATTTCTAAGTGATTACATTCAGAGAACTCACACTATAAGTTTAAATATTATAGAAATGTGCCCTGGTGGATGCTCAGTGGCTAGAGAGTCAGCCTGTGGACCAAAGGGTTGCAGGTTCAATTTCTAGTCAAGGGCACCTAACTCAGTTGCAGTTTCCCTTAGCCCAGCCTGCACCCTCTCCAATCTGGGACCCCTCGAGGGATGTCCAACTGCCCGTTCTAAACGATACTTTACTATGAAATTATCAAATTTTCTAGTTCTCTAATATATGATCAGCTTTTTCATATATTCTCCATGAATATTTGAAAATAATATATATTCTTTGTGTTTGGAATCCAATACATCTATAATAAAATTCCTCTGTACCTTTAACAGTTGTCAACTTCAGCCACAAAATCCTGAAAGAAATATATTAACTCTTGCACTCTGGCTGTGGTTTGGTTGAATCTAAGAAAATGTATATCTAGATAGATAATATCAGTGGATATATACCTCAAATATTGCATTCTATGTTTACTGAGAACAAATGTGTCTTCATATGACTTAATCTATCACCTTCTACTTTTCTGAACCATCACTGTGTTTTTCAGCATCATATTTAGCAGTGGACCTGGGTTGGAGTTCTGTCTTCTCTGTTGTCATTAAGACTTCAGACTATTTTTAAAACTTTTTTGTTTTGTTAATTCTCACATAAGGATATTTTTTCCATTGATTTTTTTTAGAGAGAGTAGAAGGGAGAGGAGAGGTAGACAGAGAGAGGAAAACATCAATTGCTTGCCTCCTGCACTTGCCCAACCAGGGCCAAGGTTCAAACCTGCAACTGAGGTATGTGCCCTTGGCTAGAATCAAACCCTCAACCCTTGAGTCCGTGGGCCAGTGCTCTATCCATTAAGCCAAACTAGCTAGGGTTTATTTAAACTTTTTGATCTTTAGTTTCCCTGTTTGTAAAACCTAGGTAATAATAGTCCTTCTTATCTTAATACATTGTTATTGGGAGCAAATGAAAGCCAATAATGTAAAAGTGTTTGAAAGTATTTTCAAATATGAAGTATAATTTGTTTGTTATTATTACTTTGTAAGTTTCAGAGCTGTGGTTGATATTTCTCCTAGATTGGAATTGGTTAGCTTAAAAGGGCAAAATATTAAGTCTGAGAAAATTTTTAAAAATTTGTTCTGAGGTATGAAGTATTTAATATGAACATTTTTATGAAATGTTTCCTTAAAACACACCTATAAGGATACTAACTCTTTAGCTTTTTAAAAAATTTATTTTATTAAACTGTTTTGTTCACCACAATATCATCAAAGAAAAGTAAATTGCCACTCATGATTTCAGGAATGTATTGTGCTATTTTTCATAACTAGAGCATTGAATGTGAATCTTCTTCAAAGTTCATTTAATCCCCTAACTTAACTTTAGTGTGTTTGTTTTGGAACACCATGCTCTTATATGTGAGTCAAGGGGCATATGGTCTCTTTATTGGAAAATAAAGAACAGATGTGTAGTTTAGATAAGTACACATAAACATGTGAAGGTCAGTAGCAGGTGACTCATTGTTTTCACCAAATTGTGAAAGGGATATGAATAATTTCCTTAGAGGAAATGTAATCCTTGATAGAGTGACATCAAAGAAACCAACACTTTATTTTACTTGATAAGCATAAAAGGATCTCACAAAAATACAAGTTTCTTCTTTGAGTTGTTCATAATTCTCTGGAAGACCACATGATGAATTGAAGAAAATGTGCCATGCTGAAAGCTAGTCCAATTACTGAACATACATGTCAACAGAGATTCATATCAACTAAGAATACAAACTTCTTAAATATACCTCCCCTTTAATCTCTGAATATTCAATTCACTGTGCATAAGAAGACTGTAGATAACTTGGTTAGTTGATTGTTTCACTTCTTTGGTCTTTAAATATCAAAACTCTCAGTTGGGCCCTAACCGGTTTGGCTCAGTGGCTAGAGCATCAGCCTGTGGACTCAAGGGTCCCAGGTTCGATTCTGGTCAAGGGCATGTACCTTGGTTGCAGGCACATCCCCAGTAGGGAGTGTGCAGGAGGCAGCTGATCGATGTTTCTCTCTCATCGAAGTTTCTAACTCTCTATCCCTTTCCCTTCCTCTCTGTAAAATATCAATAAAATATATTTTAAAAAACAAAAACAAAAAAAAAATTCTCAGTTGGAATCCCTTGAAATTGAAGCAAGGTAACTAGCCTTTAATAATATAAAAATAATGAAAACACGAGTTCCTGAAAACTTTTTAAATCTCTTTCATTATCTTGTCTTTCTTTTTTTTTTAAAAAAAAATATGTTTTTATTGGTTTTTAGAGAGAGAGGCAGGGAGAGAAACATCAACAGGAAAGAGAAACATTGATGGGCTGCCCCAGACCAGGGATTGAGCCCAAAACCTGGGCCTGTGCCCTGACCAGGAATTGAGCCAGCAGTGTTTCAGTGCATGGGCCAATGCCCAACCAACTGCACCACACTGGCCAGGGCTATTTTGTCTTTTTTTTCTATAAATGTCCACGTTTATCAATTTAAGAGTTTTCTGGGTGACAGAGCACGCCTTAAAGCTGAAAGGGTGCACTCATCTTGTCTTCAGAGAAAATTACATTTACCCTTTCCTAACAGAGGCTAAATCTTTTCTGTATCCACCACATTTATTTCCACAGCTGTTAGAAAACCATTCCAAACTTTAAATTCTTGGATCTAGACTCCTGAAACACATTCCTTATTAGTTGCCCTAGTGCCAAGAATATTATTCTTAGGTTCATTTATTCATTTAGCTCTCATTAACATATTCATTTATTAATTAATTTAGTAACCCACCACTTAAACATCATATATATGTTAAGAGTTCTGCTAGGTGCCTAGAAAAATGAACACAGTATTGTTAAAAAGACCTCTTTGGGGACCCTGCAGAATCTCAGACCATAGTACAAGGGAGACAGGTAAACAAATTATGATAACACTAGAAGGCCTAAGCACAAAAATTTGTGCACTGGCAGGAGAGGGGTCCCTCAGCCCAACCTGTGCCCTCTCACAGTCTGGGACCCCCTCGGGAGATAACCACCTGCTTGCTTAGGGCCGCTCCCCGGGTGGCAGATGGCATGCCCAATCCCTCAGTGTCTGCCCCGTCTCCCCCAGTCGTAGATGGCAGGCCCGGATCCCGCGCTGGGGCGAGCAGCCGCTCAGATCGCTCAGATCGTTCTGCCGCCAGCCCAGCCGACCCCGCCCAAGACACAGCAGGCCAGGATCCCGCACTTGGGCAAAGGGCTGCTCAGATTGTGCTGCCGCTGCCCAGCCCACCCCACCCAAGACATGGCAGGCCCGGATCCAGGATCTCGTGCTGGGGTGGCAAAGTGGGATCTGCCTGCCGTATGCAAATTAGCCACCATCTTTGTTGGTGGCTAATTTGCATAACATGCTGATTAGCCAATGGGAGGTGTAGCGAAGGTACAGTCAATTATGGTCTTTTATTAGATAGGATGATGTGATAAGGAGTGAAATGGATGTACTTCAAGACATTAAGAGAGCACCAGAAAGGAAATGCAGATTTGTATCTGCTTTAAGCACCATTATGTTCTGGCCTCTGGAACACACTCTGAGACCTGTGGCACTTGGTGAATAATAAACGCATGGATGGATACATGAATGCACAGATGGATGGGCTGAGGGTGGATTCCTAAAAGAAAAAGAAATCCAGTTATAGATTGAAGACAATGAAAGTATACACGAGAGAGGGATTTTTCCTGTGGATAGGATTCTGTACAGAAATGAAGTCGCATTTTCATTAGCATTGTTCAGGGCACTGACAAGTAGTGATGGCACAGAGTGATGAAGAGGAGTGTTCGGTAAAATGACAGGGAATGAGATTGGGGAGGTTAAAAGAAACTAGACCATGAAAGGTGTTTTGTACATCACTAAGAAATGTGGTCTTGGTGGTTAATAAAAAAAATAAAAAATGAACACTAAAGATTTTAAGTAGGAAATTGATATGATCTGATTTGCCAAGTGAGAGGAGAGAGCTATAGGGAAGCAAAGCATTTGGGTGGTGTAAATTATAGCCTCTGGAATCCAAATTAATAGAATGTACACTTTCTCCTTATAGAATTCCTAAGGGATTCCAATCATCTTGAGAGGAAGTATAGCATAGTGGCCAAGACCAATCTTGCCGGAGCCAGACTGTCTAGGCTTGGTCCTGGCTCTGCCACTTACCAGCTGTGTGACCTTGGACAGGCTGCTTAACCACTCTGGGCCTCAGTTTCCTTTTCTGAAAATGGGGATGAAACAGCAGTGTTTATATCACAAAGGTATTTGTCATAAGGATTAAATAAATTCATTTATAAAGCTCTCAGAAAAGTGGCAATACTGTTTGTTAAATTTGTTAAATTTTATATATTAATTCACAACTCTTTTGTCTAAAATTATACATATGGTTTAATTTTGTCTTTATTTCTATAAAACCAAACATATTTTTTATTTTCTGTGAACTTAGAGTTGTCTAATTTTTAACATATGATGATAAGTATCTGATTCTAAAGTGGGTTATGAGATAAATCAACCAATAGAACACACAAAACTTTAGATGCTCAAGTTCATATTAAATATTTCTTCCTTCTGTGCATGTAAGAGCTCCAGAGAGAATTCATGAGAAATATCTTAGAGAAATTGTGGTTGGTGTGCAGTGAGCCACCCACCACCACCCACGAGGAGGAATAGGGTGAGCTGCCTCCCTCACCTCAACTTCCAACGGGCCACTGGGAGAGCTTCAAGTGTGTCCTTTGCATTGAGGGATTTCACCAACTTGGGTTTGAATCCTGCTGAGAAATTGCAAAAGGCAGAGGACTGGCTTGCCAACTCCACCAACAGAAGTGAGAAAAGGGGCTGCTATGTTGAGCTCAAAGAATGTGTCAGTACAAAGGAAAGAACATAGTACATAGTCAGTACATAGTCAGGACAAGGACCACAGGTAAGAAAGAGCCACAGTGGAGGCATTGACAAACAGGCCTCTGTAGAGGGAAGTTCAAGGTGAAGCAGGAGAATGAGGAGCATTCCTTATCTACATCTAAGGAATTGCCAGAAAAAGGTCTCCAGCAATGGGAGGGGTCCCATCTCTCAGTCAAAAAGTGGATTTGAACCCTAGCCTGAAGATGGCTTAAAAGAGCAAGAACTTTCCAACCCCCTAAACCCCTCCACTTCCCACAGTCCAGTCTCAGCTCATTGACCACAGGATTAGTGAGCTGGGGAAGAAAATCAAGAAGGAGGTAGCCCAGGTCTCCCAACCCCAGCAGAAGTTGGACACATAAACCTCTATATATTAGACCAGGTACTCTACCAAAATGAGATAATTTTGTGACTTAAAGTGGCTTGTGCTCTGCGAAGTCCTGTAATCGCCCCTTTTCATGCACAGGCAGGAGAAATTTAGCTCACTGAGAACCAACAGACCAGTGAGAGAAGTAAATAAATTTGCTCTGTAAATTGCATCCCACAAATTGTACTTGTTCAGGGTACTGGTTCCAGTTTTTTTTATTCTGTCTTCTGTTTTATCCATTTGCACATTTCACTTCAAACAAACCAACTCGCTCTGTACCCCACTCAGTGATTTTATTTCCAGACCTTTCTCATGCCTTCTCTCCAACTGACAGGAAAGCACTCATCACATTCAGGGCTTACTACAAACACCTATTATTCCAGTGATGACAACAATCCTTTGATCACCAGTCCTCAACTTGCCATCTTGGACAGATTTCAGAGAGTCTTTGAACCTCTGAAATTGTCCCCCAACCTTTAAATAAATGTGTTGTGTATTTGTACTTTTTTTTTTCTGATGACAAATTTACAGCTTTTGCCAGATTCTCAGAAGAGAACTGGAAGAGAAACAAGAGGTAAAGAAAATCCATCTTCATTCTCAAACACCTTCCTCTCTTAGAGGTGAGATAAATTAGAAATATGCATGTCCAGGTCTGTACAAAATTGTGAAGAAGGTGAAGTTTCCTTCTCTGAGATTACTATCTGTAAGGTCTCTGTTCTTTTCTTTCCTCCCATCTTTTAACCCTCTCATAAGAGAAAGTATTAGTACCAGGCATATATTTCTTAAGTTGATGATGCACCTCTTCCAGAAGTCCTCATTTAAGCATTTCATTCTCATGAACCAATTTCCAGATTAGTAAATGGGGGAGAACTTTCTTGGCTATTTGTGGAGATTTCTATATCCCTGAAAGTGAAATATGTAGACTGTGCCTCAGGCAAACTATAGAATACACATGTGTACATATACAAATTTAAGTGTTTAAATGATATATACTTGATCATACATGGTGTTCAACACAGAGCAGCTGAGTAAATGCTTCATTATGGGGACACTGGTTGAGTTCTAGAAGCTGAACCTAATGAATGCCAGGGATTGATTTCCACTGATGATGAGTCCTTCCATGTTCTTCCACTCTCGTAATTTTTTGAGCTGTCACTCTGAAACTTTCATTCATTTACTTCTTCCTTTAGCTCGTCTCTAGGATTTGGAATGTTTCTCAGAGTTGGAGCAGTTATCTCTGGCAGCCCTTGATTGTGAGTCAAAATTATAATAGTTCTCAAGGTGCTTTAAGTTCCAATCCCTGACCCTTTACCCTACAGAAAAATATAAGAGGTGACTTCATTTAAACAGTAGTTAAATCTATTCGCTTCAATTCATAATTTTATATAAATGCCAATAAATATTTAGTAATAAGGAGAAGGGTTTCTAGAGAGAACAGAGTAGAAAATTTAAGCAGTTATTTATAGATTTCCAGATGTCTTCTGACTCCCTGTGTCCTACTCACAGAGTGTAAAATTATTGTGCTGAGGTGTTCTCTTTCCAGCAGTGCAGAGTCCCGCCTCTGGTGGCGAAAAACATCTCTTCTGCTCCAGGGATGATTCCTTTCAAATCCGCAAATAGACATCTCACACTGTCAAGATCTGGAGAGAGTGCAGAAAGAAGAGAGACTTAAGGTGAAAGTAGGAAAATATTTTTACATTGAATTATAATCAAATTGTGAAGACCCAACCTAAATTAATTTGCAGAAAGTTTTCTTTGATCTGATAAAGTCAATATTTTAAAAAAAAATAATCTGAGTAAGTGCAGTAACTAGAATCTTGCCACTAGCCAGGTGATGACAGTGACAGGGCTGGTTTGGGGGTCACAAGTTGAGTGAACAGACACGGTGAAATTAAGCCTTTCAAGCTGACTTGAGGTGTTTGGTAGGACTTGGTGGATATTACATTGACTGAGGTGCGTGGCTGTGTGAGGCCCCACAGGTGTGGTTAGACTCCTGTTCATTCCAGAACCACCTGCCTTCTTAGTCAGTATACTTTTCACCTGCCTCTTGGGAACAGCCTTTAGCTCACATCCTGGCTCCTCCCTACCTGTCCTCTGGGCTGACATTCTTTTTAATACTTTCCAGACATTTGAACTTTCGGCTATATTTCTGATTGTCCAAACACTATGTTTGTTCATAATGTAGGTTAAGGTTCTAAGTTTATTTTCTCCCATAAACATATTTAGTTGTTCAATCACATTTATTGAGAAGAAAGACTCCTCTTTTCCCCCCAGAATAAATGTACATGATTTGCTTTTAGTTCTAATACATAATCTTTGAACAAAATTCAACACAATAAAATTAGTGTTCCCTAAAATCTCTCTCTTGCAAGAGACAACTATTAATATTTATTATATGTTCTATAAGTTTGCATTATTTCTATATTTATATGAGTATCTTTATTCAAACACACACACAAATGCAAGACAATATAGCTAAGTGGTTTTTTAAAAAGCATGTCCATTTGTCTAGAGACAATTTGCCCAGGTTTAAATCTCATCTGTAAATTATAGGTAACTTAACCTCTCTGAGCTTTTCCTATCTGTAATTGAGAAAATGATATCTACTTCATAAGGTTGCTTTTAAAATCAATTTAGAAAATCACCTAGGAAAATGCCTAATATATGGTTTTAAAAAAGTGTGAATATTTGTCATTAGTACACTATGAAATATTAACTGTTTTGTCACCAGTAATTCATAGATCCTTTCCTATAATATTAGAGACTTGACTTATTCTTAAAAATACCTGTTCTGTTTTTTTCTGTTTAGAAACAGAGTAAATAAGATTATTTACTCTAATAAGCTTATTCCATATCCTATTGAATGTCCATACCTAAAATTTAGGTACATCAGTAACACCAACACCATGTTGTTTAATTCCTGTGCCTTTGCACTGTATTTCTTTTTAAAAAAACTATATTTTATTGATTTTTTACAGAGAGGAAGTGAGAGGGATAGAGAGTTAGAAACATCGATGAGAGAGAAACATCGATCAGCTGCCTCCTGCATGCCCCCTACTGGGGATGTGCCTGCAACCAAGGTACATGCCCTTGACAGGAATCGAACCTGGGGACCCTTGAGTCCGCAGGCTGACACTCTATCCACTGAGCCAAACCAGTCAGGGAATGCACTATATTTCTAATACAAGATTGGACAAGTCATATTTATTCACGCATTCATGTAACTAGTAATTATTGTGCACTTAGTTTCATTGAGATTGTTATTTGCACTTCAGATACACTAATAAGCAAAGAAAAAAGAAAAGTTCATAATTATTTTTATTGATTTATTTTTTATTTAAAACTTAAAAATAGTTTATAACTGGAGACGATGACAACTGTTATTAAAATTATATCACTTTGACAGACTATTGACATCTTTCCACTATTGCACCAGAGCATTTTATATCTGTCCATTTCAGATTTGTTGGCATAAAGTTATCCATGGTGAATCCTTAATTCTTTCCATTCCTCTCTACATTTCCAGTCATACAATTTTTCTACTTTTTATAAATTTTATCATAATATTTTATATTTGTGTTTAGTTTCATTTTATTTTGGTCACAGTTTTCAGTGGTTTCTCTATTTTCAAAGAACTTGTTTTTTGTTGTTGTTGTTTTTTTACCAAGTACATATTTTAACATTTAGGCATTCTAATATATTAGTCTTTTCCTTTGTAATTATTTTCATCAACTTTCTCTCTAGTGATTACTTCTCCAGTCAAAGAATGAGTGGATATTCATTAATATTTTCTTTAGTTATGAAAATAAATTTTAAAACTTACAATTAAAAATGTATATTAGAATTAGTTTTCTAAATATTTCAACTATATGCTAAAGAAGCACCTAAAAGAATATGCCTCAAAAGTTTAAAAATAAAAAGAATAAAGCACATGTAAAAAACGTTAGCAGCCATAACAAAGTAAATTTTGCTGTAAAATGTATTAAATAGGACAAAGAATAATTTATGTAAATAAAGCTTATAATACACAATAATAGTAAAATAAATGTAAACTTGGAAGCAACAAATAATATTGCATTAAGATATGTGGAACAAAATTGGTAAGAATTATAAAATAAATGGTTCTACCTTTATTATGAGCCTTCAATTAAATTTAACAGAAATTAAGAAAGCATATCAAGTTAGTCTACTGCAATGCAAATCATTTATTTACTAATTCACTGGTTTTGTTTCATTTATTTATTTTCTTATTTATTTACAAAACACAATATAGGCTATTTATTTCAATATCATATTCAAACTATGCCTTAATTACAATACCTAGAAATTAATTTCAAATGTTTAAATTTAAAACATATCAATTGAAGATTTAAAAATCTTCTCCTAAAAACTACTGGGTCAAAGAGAAAATTTAAGTGATAATTATATGGCCTATAGGAAATTAGAATACTTTATGTAAAAACATAAAGGATATAGACAAACTCACATAAAGGTAAAATCTTACATTTTAAAATGTCATAATTTAAAGGAAGAAACAGGAAATAAATGAACTAAGCCTTAGTAATGAAGGTGATCTTTGGCTGCTGTGGCCAAACCTTGTTATGAGGTGAACTACTTGTTCACAAGCCCTATTGCTATTCACTGATGCCTTGTCCCATATGTCCTTCCTCCTCACATGGCCAATTGGTCCAGAGGTAAGCTTGTGATCCAAGAGTTACTCATCCTTAGTTGGACGATGACCAGAAGAAATATACTCTGAAAAGGAGAACAGAGGCAGTAAAACTTTTACTTAGGCATGTAAGCATCCCAAGATGCACTATACCTCTGCATACTACCTACTAGTAGATGTGGTCTTTGAATGGTTAAGAGAAAAGTTGATGATCTTATATGCTGGCAGAAAGATTGGACACACAGGTTCTCCTAGTGATGATGGCTTAGAAAATTAGGGGGTGGATGTTTGTTTTTCATATCAGTGTTTCTCTTAATCATCATTTCTAATAGTAGCAGCAGAGTATGAGGGGCCAGAGTCCTTTCTTATCACAATAGTGACCATTCATGGATTTCTTATTGAGAGAGCAATACACATGGCATATTATCTAAAAATCTCAATATATGCATCGCAAGGACATACTACTAATGCAAATTCTTCTGACCCATTGAAGGAAAGAGATCTCATATACGATCTTTGTTTATCTTTAGCTTAAGGTATCATCAAAGCAGAGCTTTCGACTGTATTTCATAAAAATTTGGGAGACAGCATACCAAGCTAGTCTACTATAATACAAATCATTTATTTAATTATACATTGTTTTTATTTTATTTATAAACTTGATTGTTTATTTACAAAAAAAGAGCATGTAATGTAAAAAAAGAATGAAATCAATATGTTTGGGCAGGCAAAAGAAATAAATACACAAAAATTAATAAAACTAGAGATGAGAGGGACAGTAGAAAATGGATACTCTCCAGTTCTGTGCACTTGCTAAAGGTAAGCTGAAAATTTATGTCTTTGTTCCATCAGTCAAACAAAGAGGAAAGTAAAACCCGTTATAAAATTGTAATGTAATGAAAATACAAATAAGTTTATTATTCTGGATAACCCTGGTTTCTCCTTATGTTGCCATGTGTTTCCTTATCTTCACATGTGAGAAAACCACCTTCCCAATAATCTCTCCTTAGCTACAGATGGAAGCAATGCTCAATGTTAGGAATAAACAGGTTGAAAGAGCCTTGGATCAAAATAATGAGAATTTTATTCTCATAACTTCCTTCAGTTTACCCTAATGGCATAACATTAAAGAGCAGTGCAATAGAAATAATTCTAAAAGGGAGAAAAACAGAACATATTTTAACATCTCGGAAAAAATCACTTAATATTTACACAATTTCCATATCTCAAACTTAGATTGGAGAGAAATATTGTATGAATTCCCTTGTATTGTACTGATGTCTTCAATATAGAAAAGGTAATTAATTGGCTCATGTATCCAAACTTCAGGTGGAGCCTTCCTCTCTTTCTTCCAAGTTTACCTGAGCCTCTCTCTGCACACTGATTTCAGTCTCTGGAAGGACCTTATGCCACATGGTTGAGATATGGCTGTCAGCAGCTCTAGCCTTACTTCATATCCGCTTGTTGACCTGCCCACCAGGCACACACCTGATATTAAAAAATAAAACTCCCATGGAGGCCTTGATGGTTTGGTTCACACAATCAACAATTAACACTTGTTAAACCAGAGTCAGAATCATAAAGAACACGATTATTTGGGAACATTTGTTAGGGAGGGGAAGGGAAAGCAAGTCTTCAAAGAGAGGAATGGAGTTCGTAAGGACATGGCCACTGGAAGAATCAGTGTGAAGGGTTTTATAGCCAATTTAGTGCCTGCTAATGATATCTCTTTCACAGGTTATGGGAATTAAATGTGGGCATGTGCTGTGCAAGCAGTAGAGGAATATATAAAATCCCAACCTCTCTTTCTTCCAATGTGATATCCTTGGAAATTTTTAAAAAGCTCAGAAAATGATTTCAGAGGCGAGAAGACTGCTTTGCCTGGGGGAGAAAAGAAGCTGCTTGTCTGCGGTTTCTTGCGACTTGAGAGCAAATCACTAGCTGCTAAAAGTGGGAAAATGAAGAACCCCCAGGAGCATGGTCTGGCCTGTCAGGAGGAGGATGGCTCAGCGACTCTGCTCCTAGTCCAGTAGACACCGTCTGCTCTGCAGTTGGCCCCAAAGTCTAGGAATGTTATGAACATGATACCAATGACAGCACATGGCTGGACTCTAAGTGAGGAAATGTTTGTTTGTATATGAGTAGGGGTTCTTGTAATTAAACGTCTTTGAGAATCATTTTCTTTTTTTTAATACATTTTATTGATTTTTTACAGAGAGGAAGGGAGAGGGATAGAGAGTTAGAAACATCGATGAGAGAGAAACATCGATCAGCTGTCTCCTGCACACCCCCCACTGAGGATGTGCCTGCAACCAAGGTACATGCCCTTGACCGGGATCGAACCTGGGACCCTTGAGTCCGCAGGCCGACGCTCTATCCACTGAGCCAAACCGGTTAGGGTGAGAATCCTTTTCTAACAATGGTAAGAAGACATGGGGTCATTACCTTCCCATCTCCATGCGGCAATATTCCTGAGGGTGCTGTGAGAGAGGAAATATGCCAGTAAAAGTAATTTTCTAAACAATTCTCCGAAGGAAATCAAGGCAAGGACATACTTAACAAAAGTGTGTCATGCCTTATAATGTAAAGCTGAAATTCTGGCCTATATTTCAAGATGGTTTCATAAAAAAAAAGCCGTATCCTGACGGAGTGCAAAAGAACACAGGGAAATGTCCTGCTCTCCCCTTCTCCAACGAGACAGAAAAACTCCAGCCTCATGAAACAATTAAATTTGAAAACAAACCATTTTTAAATTGAGCTTTTATCTTCGTTTACCTGCTAATGAAAAGTGGTAAGCATAGGTAATCACAATTTGTACGTAGAAGGAAATAAAAATCTTCGTGTAAATGGCAGACTTATTATATCTAGTAAATATGTTTTTAAATATTCTGCTATTTACATCCTTCTTTTTTGCTGTAGGTCTTTGGAGCAAATCAGTTTCCAAATACCAGACCCACATTTAACCAAATACTATATATATATTTATATATACACATATATACATATATATCATATATATCATATATATGTGTGTGTATATATATATATATATATATATATATATATATATATATATATATATATAGTATCCCCAAAAATGTACTCTGGTATACACACTTTAATAGACAGTTCAATCTTGAAAATGAAATGCATTTTAATAAGCACCATCTTTATAATTATTCAAAGTGTGTGTATGCATTTGTGGGACATCTACATTCGGAGAGTGCCTCCTCACCACCACCCCTTTAAGAGATTTGAAGGCAGTTTTTCTAGAGTCGTGTTTTTTTCAGTCCCTTTTCAAGGGAAACTAAACGGTGTAGCTGGGGGGGGGGGAAGGAGATTTGAAGGCAAAGGCTTTTGCCAGATTTAAGAGGAAAGTCTCCATTTTAGTTGGTCTTTCAATATTAGTCTTTCTTTTTGAATCATTAATGACATTTTTATTGAAAATTTTAAAAAAGAAAGATGGGTATTTGTAGGTAAGGAAATTCTATATAAAGGCACAGAAATATGAAAGAATAGGTTGAAATTGGGGAGTTGAATGAGGATGGTAAATACCAGCATCCCTTACTAATGAAAGGTACCCAGAAATCATTATTTGATGCCCAGCACTTCACAGCCATGGGTGGTCTGGGAGCAATAGTTATAAATCTGTCCCCACAGAGAGCAATCACTAACGCTTAGTGCAAATAGTGCAAAAATGCCTGCTGTTCTGTTTTCCTCTGAGGACCAGTGAAATTTGAGACTGTTCCTGTGTTCAGACCAGACAACCTCCTCTTTTCTATTAATAAATGTGCAATAAACTAAATGCTCACACAACCACATACCAGTATCAAGATGAGGAAACTTCTGAATTTCTAGCCTACCTTTAAAGATTAAACATCAAAACTTGCTTGGATTTTCCCCTCTTTTCAGTTATCCTCGTGGAACAGAAATGTTTGCTGAGTTAAAAGTATTATATGTGGTATTGTCCCATTAGTCATTTGAGCACCTGCCTCATCTGTTGTCAGCACAGGACTTCTCTTGTTCCTTATTATCTGTCATCTGCTCCCGAATTTCAGCCATCAGTCAAAAACACACCATGGTTCTTGGCAACCCTAAGGCCCAGGTGCTGAATAATTTTTAAGTTAACTCACTGCTAATGCTCTGCTCATACCAACACTTGGGAAGCAATCCGTGGCTGTAAAACCTGCTTGGGGGACAGTTACTGTGTAACTAAGTGTAAATAGTGGCAGCAGGAGTAGTGATGTGCAGTTGTGATCACTCTGACTGTGGTGCATGCATAGTGAGATGCACTCAGTGTTTTTACTGACAATGGGTGATTTCTCAAGTAGGTGTATGTTGAGCACTCACATTATACGCAATTCGATGCTTCTTGAGAGAAATGAAATATTTCCTCCAGAACTGAAACTTCTTCAGAACAGCAAGTAGAAAGCAATCAAGCCTTTGAGGTCTATTTCCTCATTTGTGTATTCTTACAACTGGGTTTACAATACTACCTTAAATGAGTAAATTTAATGTTTTATACTTCCACTAGGGGCCCGGTGCACAAGATTCGTGCATAAGTAGGATCCTTAGGCCTGGCCAGCGATCAGGGCTGATCTGCAGGGTGACTGGCAAGATGATCAGGGGGCCCCCGCTGGCACCTACCTTGGCCGGCCTGGCGCCGCCCACTCACCAGCCCTGCCTCCCAATCGCCCCACCAGGGGGCCCCTGCTGGCAGCTGCCTTGGCTGGCCTGGGGCCTGCGGGCTGGGAGCAGCTCCTGCATTGAGCGTCTGCCCCCTGATGGTCATTGCACATCATAGCAACCGTTCATTCCACTGTTTGGTCAATTTGTATATTAGGCTTTTATTATCTAGGATGATACCTTCATTTACAAGACTTTAAATTAGAAACATACTGTGTCCTGACAACCTACCGAGGCAGAATAGTATAAGTACATGATTTTTGAAAGGCAAATTGAGGTAAGGGGAGAATTTGATTAATGCTACACATTAAGTTTGAGGACTCTTCATAATTACTGGAATTAAGACAGTTTACCCTCTAACCCGGATTGCATATCTCCTGGTTACTGTTGCTACTCACTGCAGACTCCTTTTCTTTGGATGAAGCCCCAGAATCTCCAGGGCAGCTGCCTGGGCTCCAAGGCAGCCGTAGCAAGCACGGGGGCGTCCTGTTCACTGAAGCCTCCTTGTTATCCTCGTCCTGTGGTGTTCACGCCCAGAAAGGCGGAGAGTGCCAGGTAACGATGTTAAATGGAACAGTAATAGTATGCATCTTTGTGGGTTGTTCTGAAAATTCAACTGCATTCATGTGTGAAACGAGCTTTAAAGTCATCAACTGTACTTCAAAATTAAAATTAAAGGAGAAGAAAGCTTCACAATGCCTGGCACACAGGAAGGACTACGTAAGTGCTAGCCATTATTAGTCCGAACCTGTGCTGCCCACTTAATTCCAGCCATTTCACCTGGGAAACACTGACCAAAAGGAGTGTGAAAATTGGTAAGAATAAATCCATCCCCATTTCCAAAGCAACGTAATAACCTACTTAGTGATGGTGGTCTTCCAATCCACCATCACTAAGTAGGTTATTTGCAGAAAAATGTACATGTGCATGTTTGTATTTGATGAAGATAGAATTTCACAAGTAGGGATTAAAACAACAAATATTTCTTTGAAACATTTATCTTTATAAAAAAGTTTTTGTAAATAATTCTAATTTTTAAATCTGACAGTAGAAAAGTTATTTTCTTCCTTTTAGGATGCATGTTTTTGCATATGGGCAAATGAGTATATATTTTATATCATTGTATATGTCACAATAATTATGATTCTTTCAATATATAGGTATTCATCAAACCTTTTGGAATTAAACTACCAGTTTAATTTTTTTATTGAACTGAAAAGTTTGTAAAGAAATTATAGTCTGAATTTCTGATGTATACAGCCTCGTCTCTTAAGAAAGCAAATTATTCTATAGTTAAAAGGAGAGTTATAAAGAAAGCAACATCAAATTAGGAGGTGATGTGATGAAATTTTTTTGAAATGTACATAATCTGCAACTGAAAGTACCATCAATGCTATAATACCTGAATTAAAGAAATGTATGCCATCTAGTCAACATTTAGGTAAACTGGTTCACTTCACAACTAGTTTTGATTCTATGGGGGAATTAGTGTCCCTATTTGATTTTCAAAATAGCTTATGACCTAAATTCATTTTTTATTCTACACAGTCTGAAAATAGGACATCGTGAACAAAAAGGGTTAGCATTAGAACTGTTTTCTAAAGAAAAAATAAATAACCAAAACAGTGATATTTTTTCCCCATGTACCAACTTTTCAAAATTTGAGGTGATCACTTAACACATTTACTGGTAAAAATGAACTTCCTTGGTTTTGACACATGTAATGTCAAAATTAAATTGTACAAGATTACTTATTTGGGGCACCTAAGATAGTTATATAATTTTAAACAGACTATAATATGGGGATTAAATTTCATTTCCATTATTTTAATTATTCTAATTACACAGGGTTTATACATAATTAGAAATATTTACTTTGTCCTAATTAACAAATTATTTGGCTCCAAGAAGCTGAAAGACTATTGGAGCAAAATAAGGAGTCATGGAAAATTAAAAATTAATATCTATCTTTACTACTTTGTTAAATTAGTCATTAACATAATTATTTCATAATTTTCCTCAATGAAAAACCTTTAAAAGAATATAAACTTTGTTAGAAATAGACACATTTCTATGACTTATATAATAATATATGTATTTCCATTGAACAAAGTATCTATAATGATAAAAGCATAATATGCAAATCAACCCAACAGTCGTCTGGATGACCTTCCAGACGAAGCCAGGGCTGCGAAGACCTACTCTTACACAAATTTCATGCATCGGGCCTCTAGTATTTTATAAAAGCACAATGGGGCATTTTAATTTAGGGGATTGCACTTAACTTTTTTCCACTAACACACCATACAATATGCATTCATTCATTTTACAGCTACTATTAGGATCATTGTTTCTCAAATTTGAGGTAGAAACACAGCAGGACAACCAATTATTTTTCAAGTAAAAGTATTTCATTAAATTAATATATCACAAAAAAGAATTTAAATACAAAGTGGAATTTTACAAATGGCATATGCAGTTAAAAGCAAAACGTAAATCATTTAGAGAATTCTGACAAACCAGAAAAATTAAAAATTTAATAGGATTTTCATACTAAAAATTGGTTTCAAAGGCTTCATTTGTCCCCATTTAGGTAGAATACAGTGATGCTTTTTTAAAAATATATTTTATTGATTTTTTACAGAGAGGAAGAGAGAGAGATAGAGAGTTAGAAACATCGATGAGAGAGAAACATCGATCAGCCGCCTCCTGCACATCTCCTACTGGGGATGTGCCCGCAACTCAGGTACATGCCCTTGATCAGAATCGAACCTGGGACCTTTCAGTCCGCAGGCCGACGCTCTATCCACTGAGCCAAACCGGTTTTGGCCAGTGATTCTTTTTTTTTACTATAAAGTGAACTAACTGGTAATTCCTTGGTTCTAGCCACGTATCATTATCCTTCACCTCCTTATTCCTCAATAGCCAGGGTGCCCATCTCTCTTCAACCTTATTCTAAACCAGAAAACAATTATAGGAAACCCAGCTTCTTCTAATATGACTTCATCTTCTTTATGACCTGTCAAATCATCCTGTTTTGAAGATGTAACTGTTTTTTGTAATATTATTGTTGACAAGCTGGTCTTTCTTCCCACCTTGCCCCATCTTTAAATTCTAATGTCACTTTTAAATATAAAGAGATCTGTCCATGCTAGCTCATCACTCTGGAGAATGCCCTTCTCACTCCTGGCTTCAATTTCTTGGGCTCTTGGTACCTGCTGCTACATTCCAGGAACTCACAAAAATTCTCCAAGGTCCTCATGTCTTTCTATTCAGAAGCCCGCAGGGCTGGTCTGATGATACTTGTTTCTATACTATTGCCTCATGCTTGATTCTCTCTTTCTCTACCCACATATCCTTTAGCCCTCACACTCCTACATTTGGTCTTCGTAAATGTTCAGCTCCCAAAACCCTTGAAATTTCCTGAGCAGTAAGAACAATGGGAGCATCTTTTGTTATAATATTTAGTCTCTGTTCTCAGTACCTAAAAAATCCTTCTGAGCCATAAAGGTAACATAGGTGTTTTGTTACTGATAACAAGCCCTTTCCACCACAGCTGGGTTTATGTTATGAGTTGACTTTTGCAAAGCACCTGAGGACGGGGGCTGATTGCCGGGGGAACCAATCCTAAATACAGGGTTGGAACTTTAAGTCCCACCCTCTGATTTCCTGAGAGGGGAGAAGAATTGGAATTGGAATTAATCACTAATAGCCAATGATTTAAGTCAGTGGTCGGCAAACTGTGGCTCGTGAGCCACATGCAGCTCTTTTGCCCCTTGAGTGTGGCTCTTCCACAAAATACCATGTGCGGGCATGTGCGTACATTGCGATTGAAACTTCTGGCCCATGCGAAGAAGTCAGTATTTTGTGGAAGAGCCACACTGAAGGGGCCAAAGAGACACCCAGTTGCTTGTTGATATGGGGAAGCCTACACACACACACACACACACACACACACACACCCCTCACAAGCTGAAATTTGGTTTAGGAACCTAATCTACATAGGTACCTTGGATTATCATTTCCTGAATTTGGGGGGGATCAGGAAAAGTAAATCAGGTTGTTTCTTACCTTTTTCCATAGTAAGCTTTGCAGTCAGCTTTCTTGGTTCTGTTGAGATAGCCATAGTGTAGCATAATTCAAATTTTCAAGGGAAGATCCTTTCTGAAATAATGTAATAAGATTTTGCTCTAGCAAATTACCGACTTAAATGGCATTCTCGTTGCATGCTCCTCTCTTAGTCTAGTTATGAGGACTGGTATATAATAGAGTCATGGGAAAAGTAATAGCACAAAAGTGCTCACATCATGAAGAGGAATTTAATACCAAAGCTAGGTGATGTAAGAGATATTTAAACACATCATAAATATAAATGCCGCTAATGATGAGCTGCCTCTTCAATGGCTTTATTCCAAAGTGTATTACCACATTAACCAAATACATGCCATTATCTACACACTGACTATTACTAAGAGACTAATATTTCAAAGTAAGATCTTCCTAAAGTCATTAATGAATCCCCTAGCTAGAATGGCACTTAAATAAATTAACTCAGGAGGTAAGGCTATAATTGAAGAACAGACTTACAGCTGACTTATCACCTGCTAATAATGTGATATTTGAAAAGATACTTTACATTTGTTATAAAGATTAGTTATTCACACAAATAATGTATAAACACTGGTTAGCATGTTGCCCATGTTACTGTTGTAATTACCTAGACAATAGTAATAATGGGAAAGGAGCAAAGGGAAGGCCAGGTATTATAAGCATGGCCATCTGGGCAGCTTCACCGGGAAGCTACAATTTACACTCTTCAGGGAGACGCCGCTCCATTCCCTGCAGATCACTGAGGAAGGGGTCCAACAAAGAGGAAGACGGGCACATGCATATAAAGTCGAGGTGACATAGGGAAAATACTTGTCTATCAATCTGACTTGGGAACAAAGGTCATTGACTACAGACGGTGGAGCCACTGCGAGCTGCAAGTGTGGGAAATTTTAGAAGGTTTATAAGCTGCTGACAAAGGAATTCTCTCTCTGTTCCCCCGGTTTTGCTGCTGCCTCTTTGCACTCACCCATGTGCTAGCCTGCCAATAGCCATGCGGACCCCACGTGCAATGGACTGCAGCTGGGAACACAAGCTAAGCTTGACTGACGCTGGACTAATTGTGCAAATATGGAGGGAAACTCTGGGCAAAGGCTTTAATCTTAGCTCTGCTGAAGATGAAATAGGACTTTCCCTTAGTGGGATGGAGGGAGGTGGAACCATGGGAACACAGGGGTTTAATTCCACGCAAATAAATATCACTCATTCTCCCATGTGAGTCTCAGAAAATTCATTTCTTCGTGACATCACCGGTAACAGGTGGGGATACAGAGACCACCCCACCAATAACACCTGCAAGAAACAGATGCGCATTAAAAGCTACCACTTTTTACAATATTATGCTAAGTACAAAGCACTGTTTTAAATAAATTTATATATTTATTGTTTTTGTTAAAAAACAAAATTCAACCAAGTGAAGTTAAAGATCTAATTGGCTTTATTAAGCCATTTATGAATTCTGCAGCATCCCATCTGGCAACTAACTGGAAAGGCACTCTGAGAGGTTTTACAAAATGCAATGCTTTTATAGGGAGAAGGGTGGGGCAAGGCTGCTATTAACAAAAGAAAAGAAAGGACTCTTTTAAATTCTGACCTCACAGAGGGCTGGGGAGTCTCTTTGGAGAGGGTGAAAGAGAAAGGGAAGGGCTTCCATCATGACCATGACCTCTTCTTTCTATGGGTGTTGGAGAGGGCCCACATGACAGGTTCCCTGACTGGTGCTTGACCAGAAAACTCCAGACTCATACATTTCAGGGAGCGGTTGAAACTGCAATTAGATCAGGTTTTAAAGCTAGGTTTGGTACGATGCGCTTTTAGTACAAGTGAGCCCATTTTGGGCCTGTGGTTTACTCTCTAATACTTTGTGGATCACATATATATACTTACATTCAAAAGTGACCAAACTGAAACTACCACTATGTCAACTGCTTTGAGAAATTTATATTAAACATTTTAGATCCATGCAAATGAAATAATACTAATTATTATTCCAAGTACTTCTTGGGAAGATTTCTACCGAAACATTTTATATATATATAGTTATCTTTCTTATTTCTAAGGGATTTCATAAAAGTGATTTTTTTCAATAATATTCTACAGATTACTGATTGTCCATCTTTAACATGCATTAGAATCACCGGAGGGAGGGGGCTTGTTAAAATATCCCTACTTGTATTTTACCCAGAGTTCCTGATTCAGTCATTCTAGAATGGAGCTCAAGAATTTCCATTTTTAATATGTTATTATAACATGTCCCCAGGTGAAGCTTGCTGGCCTAGTGACAGTAATTTAAGGTCAATGATTGTCAGGAGTCAAGACATTCTTCCTTAATTCTAAACCTAAGTCTATCTGATTCATGCTCTATACTTATATCTAAGGATAAATAATACATTTGCATTACTCTTGCCTATATGCTAATTTCCTTTGAAATATTGAAACTAAAATTGGTATGGATAGTGAGGAAAGCCTGAAAGTCAGGTGGCAAATTATACCCCCAAACTGTAGAATATCTCCATGCAGACCCACTTATAAATAGCCCTATGACATGAATTGTGAGCACCAAGGGGAAGTAAGAAGACCTTTACAGTTGAGAGGAAACAGTCCTGCTTTGTTCTGAACAGATAATACATTCATTCGGGAACATGCCCCCTAAACATGTTTGTATTTTGTTTTTAACTGATGCTGGCAGGTACAATTGGACCATCTCAGGCAATCATCTAAATTAAAGCCACATAAATCCCGTTCTGTACTTTTAAAATTTGCCCTCAGATTACTTTATTATAAAGATAATATTTTACTATTCAAAAATGTACACTGTGATTGATTCATCATGTTACACAAAATACATTTTTCACTGAAGTAGAGGCCAATTTCAAAACTTTTTCAGAGTTTCTAACTCCAAATTTGGTAAGCTAGATGTGAGAGGTGGGTGGGGCACAGTATTTGTCTTCACCAAGAAGTCAAGCGTTCGGTTTAGTACCATCGCTGAAAGGGTCAGCACCACATACCGTACTCATGAAGCAAAGTTTCTGTTCTGAAATACTGATATTTTTATCTGTAAGGGTGGAATAGAAGGGAATTCACACATAACACTTCCAAAGTGCAAAAACAGTTTCTTTCTCATTCAAACCGTATTTTATTTTGTTTCTGAGTGCTTTTCCCTCTGATGACAGGCTGAAAGGAATTGTTGAAACTTTCTAACTAAAGGAACTCATTCTCTTTTGGATAAATATGAGGCCAGCTCAAAGTTTAATCTTCCCAGACTTTTTCTTCCTCAAGGGCCTCCAAGCTCTGCCTCCTCCCAAGACAGTACCTGGGTACAGAGAAAAGCTAATATTCTCATGGCATTGCATTATCACAGGTTCAAATCCTGTTCTGCTGAATAAATGCCTCTTTTGTCTCTGGAATCTGCTATGGCCTTTAGTGCTGACGTGTCCACGGCTGATACACATTGTGAATTGCTGCCTCAGCCTGGGCAAAGCATGCTAATTATCCCCAAAGACATAAGCCACTTTTCACTATTGGCCCATCTTCCCCTCATTGGCTCTGCAGATGTCCTTCTGTGTAGCTGCAGCTGTTTTATGGGTCCACTCTGCAGCTATCAGCTTAATTTTATCCTCCCTGATCCTATATTACCCCTCAGCTACCACTGAATTGGCGGAATCCACACAATCCGCTTGAGAGTTGAGATTTACTCAGGGACATCATTGTAGGCCTTCTTTCTGCCTAAACTCACCACAACACGGGTTCCTTCATCGGCAGCTGCTCTGTGTTGGATGTTGGAATGGGGCTCCCTGAGTGGTAATCTCCTCCCTGATATCCCTAAGTCCCCCTGGAGTTTCTTTTTTCTCAGGGCTCACACCCAAGGCAACGCCTGAAGGACAAAGACTGGAGAAGGGGAAGCTGAGTCTGACGACTGCTGCTTCCTTGAGGGGCCAGGAAGAAAATTCATCCAATTTGCATTTTTCTCTGGGTCTCTGCCTTCTCTATACTTCAGTTCTAAAGACTGATGGTGAATCTTTGTTAAGAAGAGCACTTAACAATTCTCACACAAAAAATTAAAGTAAAAAATGTTTTATTTAAACAAATTTTTAAAAGACTCTTCACTTTGCCCTAACTGGTTTGGCTCAGTGGATAGAGCATCGGCCTGTGGACTGAAGGGTCCCAGGTTCGATTCCGGTCAAGGGCATGTACCTTGGTTGTGGGCACATCCCCTGATCAATGTTTCTCTCTCATTGATGTTTCTAACTCTCTATTCCTCTCCCTTCCTCTCTGTAAAAAAATCAATAATATATATATATTTTAAAAAGACTCTTCATTTTAAATTTGGGCATATCTTGAATTCTTATTACCCATGGCTTAAAAAAATCTCAGTTCAGATCACCAAGTTTTATGATTAATATGTAAAGAAAAGCTTTTAAAATTTAGGACAAGTATTTTCTTCTATTATAGCAAGGCTTTCAGAACTATTTCTTGTCCATGAGCTGTAAGATACTATTTTGTCAATCAAAAGTTGAAAATGGTTATTTTTACCTTTCTATTTATTATAATCTATATCTTCCTGAGGTAATAGATACCTCTAGCTGAAAGAGGAAAAAAATTAGGTCAAATTCAAGCAAGTATGAAAAGGAAGACCCACATTAATATATATATTTTTAATAATTCCCTATTGAACTGCCAATGGTTTAGGAATTGTTTATTAAAACCCATGGAGGATTCAGTATACACTGGTAAGGTCACATAATCTAAAGGCTGTTTTTAACCCTTTAGAGTAAGATATTTTTTATTGTATTAGTTTACCCCAAAACAACCGTATCTAATGAATTAATTCTCACATTTTAAACACATGTAAAGATAATTTTCAAAATATAAAGCTAATGTTATAATCTATAATGTGATACACGTATTCTTTGTCACCCACTAACTGTAATCTTAGGAGGAAGGTTTCACAAAGACTGAAACTGTGCAAGTAGATAACTATTATTATTTTACAGCAAAATATGATTTTTAAAAGATTCATAATTATCTGAATCTTTTCATCTATAAACAATATGTGACTAAACAATAAAATTTAAGTAATTTTGAATAATAGGTATAACTATATGGATACATCCTTAAATGTTATCTATGGATCTGGAAGCTTAATCTATTGTCAAGCATTTTTCTGTTTCTTTCATATAATTACAAAGTACTATAAAGAAATCTAATATTCTATTTGTTACTATAAATGTGATATTTTTTGGTATTAAATAACACTTCTCACTTGGGGATATTCATTGAAATCTGGGACTAGAACTTAAAGTTTTTGACACAACTCTGATATTATTTATTATCTTCATACTTTTAATTGAATACACTTATTAAAGAAAAAAGGCAAGTACCTCTGCTCCTACTACTTCCATTCAATATTATACTAAAGATCCTAATCATTGACTTAAGGCAAGAAATAAAATACATAAATTTAAGAATGGAAGGGAAAAACACTTTTAGTCAGAGATAACTTGATCATCTAAATAGAAATTATTTTTAAAAATATATTTTATTGATTTTTTTAACAGAGAGGAAGGGAGAGGGATAGAGAGTTAGAAACATTGAGCAGCTGTCTCCTGCATAACCCCTACTGGGAATGTGCCCGCAACCAAGGTACATGCCCTTGACCAGAATCGAACCTGGGACCCTTCAGTCTGAAGGCTGATGCTCTATCCACTGAGCCAAACTGGTTAGGGCCAAATAGAAATTCTTAAATAATCTACAAAAAATTAGCTAGAACTAATAAGTGAATTTAGCAAGGTTAAATGATGAAAGTTCGTCTGCAAAAATCAAAGGTTTTTATATACTACCAATGGATAATTAGAAATAAAAATTGTAAAAAATAGTGACATTTACACAAGGACCATAACACATGAAATTCTTAGGTGTAATCTAACAAAATAATTACAAAAATTGTATGCTCAATATTATAAAATGATGGGAAATATTAATAAAATTAAATAAATTGAAATCATATCCAGAGATTAAAATAACTAATATTGACAAACTTTCCATAAACAGATAGATTCAACACAATTCCAATCAAAATTTCAAGATGCTATTGTTTTTTAGAAATTATAAGCTGACTCTTAATTTAGGTAGCCAAACCAAATTCGAAAAGAAGAAAAAGTTGGAAGACTTGGGCATGATTTCATATTACCTTTGTTATTATCTTTTCATAATAACAAAGACAGTGTAAGTGTAAAATATGGATAAGTAGAGTCCAGAAATGGACCTAAACACAGATATACAGTCAATTGTTTTTCAAAAGAGATGTCACAGTAAGTCAATGGACAAAGGATAGTTTTTTAAACAAATGTTACTTTTGCATGTGGATATCACACATATAAAAAAAATTAAGCTGCCCTGGCCCAGTGTCCTCAGTGGTTAGAGCATCATCCTATGCACTGAAGGGTCTTGGGTTTGATTCCCAGTCAAGGGTACCTACCTGGGTTTTCGGTTCAATCCCTGGCCCTGGTCGGGCATGCTGGAAGCAACCAATCGACATGTCTCTCACATCGACGTCTCTCTCTCTTTCTTTCTCTCTCTTCTCTGCCTCCCTCCATTCTTCCCTTCCACACTCTCTATAAAAATAATAATAAATCGGAAAAATATCCTTAGGTGAAGATTTAAAAAAATTAAGCTCAACTCACATCTTACACCATAAGCATAAATCAACTCAAAATGAATCATAGACCTAAATATAAAACCTTAAATTATACATCTTTTAGAAGAAAACATATGAGGAAATCTTTATGACACTGGGTTAAGAAAAACTTTTTAGAACCAAAAAAATTGTATGCCATTATAGAAAAAAAAAGCTTGATAAATTGGGCTTCATTAATGTTAAATTTTTCTACTCTTTAAGAATGCTATTAACAAAATGAAAAGACACGTCACAGACTTGGAGAAAATATTTGCAAAACACATATCTGACAAACAAATGTATCCAAAATATATATATTTCAAACTCTTATACCTCATTTATAATTTAAAAAATTAGAAAAATGGACTAAGAAATTTAAACAGATATTTCAACAAAGTTGAGACATGGATGTTAACTAAGCACATAAAAAGATGGTCAACATAATTTGTCACTAGGGAAATGCAAACTAAAACCACAGAGACACTACTAGAATGGCTACATTTTTAAAATGGCAATGGTAAGTGCTAACAAGGATATGAAGCAATTGGAACTCTCATACATTACTGGTAGGAATGTAACAAAGGCATAGCTAGATATTTTGGAAAACAGGCAGTTTCTTATACTATCAAATATATACTCACTATATAACCCAGCAATGCCACTCCTAAGTATTTACTAAGTATATATATATATATATATATATATATATATATATATATATATATATATATATATATATATATATAGTCTTACACATGAAAGTTTATATCAGCTTTACTCATAATTTCCAAAAATTAGAAATAGCCCAAATGGCCAAAATTTGGGGAATATATAAAGAAATTATGGTATATAATACAATTGAATACTGCTCAACAATAGACAGAAAGAAACTGTTTATACCTGCAACAACATACATTCACCTCAAAGCATTAAGTGCAGCATGTTGGACACAACACGCTACATATTGTATGATCCAAAGATTTCTGTGTCATTCTGGAAAAGGTAAAACTATAAATGCAGATAACAGATAAGTGGTGGCAGAAGGTAGAGGGAGGAAGCAGAGGCTATGCACAAAGAAGGGACAGGAGAAGCATTCTGGGATGATGGAAATGCTCTGTTCCTATAATGGCTGTCATGGTGGTTGTATTTGTTCTCAAACAAACTAAAAAAGCATAAATTATACAGTAAGTAAATTATACCTCAATGAATATAACTAAAAACAAATAAAAGTAAATAAACATTTTACACTAGATATTGTCTCTTAATCTTTGCAAGTTAAAGAGTCATCTACATATGAATCCAGAAATATGTAATATTAGACTCAAGATTTCATTCTTTCTCACTAATCTACTTTTCCCTGCTCGTATCTCAAATCTACACTAGTTACCCATGAAAAATATGGATGGCATATACTTAACTCCTTTTTAACTCATTGCAGGTGTTAGTAGTACACATCACTTAGAATGCTGTTTTCTCTCAAAAAAAAAAAAAAGGAATGGCCAATGACAAAATAAAAAGTGAGAATAACTAGGTAGGGCTAGCAAGGTGGCACTTTACACTAAATACTAGGCTGCTTCTGCTTATAGTTTTCTCCTGTATCTTTTGCCATAATATTCAGATATGACTTGCAGCTCATTATTTTCTGGTGAGGGAAATGATATCATAGTTATTGAGAACACTAAATAAGAAAGCATTATAAAGTCTATAGAGATAAAAGCTACACCCATTTTATGGTCACCTAGCACTCAGTAGACATGTATTTGCTTACTCACTGAACACTCTCAATCTTTCTACAAGTTCATAGTATAACCAAGCAGAACAGAATAAGGATCTGGGCATTTGATTAGCACAAATAAAGTGCAGAGAATATGACTGATGAGATTAAATGTTGTTCTTATGACTATTAAATTAGAAAAGCACACCTTTATTCAGAAAGAATCTTTTCTCCTTTCTTCTCTTAAATTGCTAAATAAGTTGCTGTACAAAACAATATGTAGATAACTGTGCCATTAAACCTATAACATATGGAAATGTAATATATTTGAAAATAAGGAGGGGAATGGGAGCAAAGCTGTATTGAAATAAGGAAGTGATACCACATGAATCCACATGACCAAATGAAAAGAACTAGAAGAGGTAAATAGGGTGGTAATATTATTTGACAAGATGAGCATATTTGCTAAGCCATACTAAAGAAATACATGTAATTTCAGTGAAGCTTTGGGCCCTGTATTTGAAACTGTGAATAGAATATTAAGACAAAATCTCACCTTACATGTACATGAATAAACAGTTACTTCAAAATATGGTACTTTAATAAGAGTATTTGCAGAGCACTCTATAACTAGAGAAAATGCTTTTATCTGTGTTCCTTTTCTAGGATAACCATAAGATAAATATTAATTTTATTTTTCTGCTGCTCAAATCAGAGAGGAATTAAAAGAATACATTTTCTAGGTCATGCATTTGTTTAACAACAAAGCATATTCTCTCTGCTGTTGTGGGTTTATTCTAAAACGAACTCTCCTCAATACAACGGTCCTTCCCATTTCTTCTTTATAAAAATACTCCATGTTGTTGGAGTTCATACCATTGTTTGGAGCATTCATCTAACTAGGTCAATCAATTCTACTCTTTTAACCAGTCCCATACATAGACTTCTTGTCTAATCACCATCTCAAATTGAAATTTTGTATAAGAAATTATACAAAAATTGACTGCTAACATGTCAAGGCAAAAATGTTGATAGAGACAGTATAATCAACTTGAACTAGCAGAATCAGGTGCATACAATGTAGAGTAGGAGGCTTTCTTGCTGATTTTCATTTGTTATTTGAGCTATGATTGGATCAGAGGTTAGTTTCATACATTCAACATAATTAGTTGAATCTTACCAACTGAGCTGGTTCAAGGCTGTATGAAATGACATCCAAAGTTTAATGCTGCATCTCAATGTCAACCTTTTATTGTTTATTTATTCAATATTTATTATATAGGTGCTCTATGTGGATAATGTGCCCAGCAATGGGAATACAATAAATATTTAATTCCTATTATGTTTATTCATTTATTGGACAAAATTTTTTGCATGCCTACTTTGTACTAGACACTGTACTAGTTGCTCCATACATATTGGTAAAGATAGCAGCAGTTCTTTCTTTCATGAAACTTACCATCTCACATAAGTCTCATAGGTGCTTCTGTAAGTAGAGAAATAAAAAACACAACCTTAGTTATGACAAAGATGGAATTTTCTACCAACCAAGTTGGATGGGATAAGCTTTGTATTATTAAGTTGATTTAAAGGAAATATAGAAGTGCCCTAGCCAGTTTGACTCAGTGGATAGAGTGTTGGCCCACAGACTGAAGGGTCCCAGGCTTGATTCCAGTCAAGGGCATGTACCTCGGTTGCTGGCTCGATCCCAGGCCCTGGTCAGGCTCATGTGGGAGGCAACCAATTGATGTGTCTCTTTCACATCAATGTTTCTCTCTCTCTCTGTTTCTCCCCATCCCTTCCACTCTCTCTAAAAATCAATGGGAAAAATATCTTTGGGTAAGGATTAAATTAATTAATTAAAAGAAATATAAAAGCAAGTTTGATGAGAGAAATATATACTTACCACTTAAGAAACCAAGATATAAATACATAACACAAATAAATTTGACCAGAACAACAAAAGAAAATGATGAAGTCAGATCATGTAATGAGGGCTCCTACAAATGGGAAAAAACTTCTGGCAGCAGAAAGAGCCTGAGTCAAACACTTAGCAATGACAAGACATCGAGAGAAACCTAGCATAGGGTGTAGGAGGGTCACATATGGTGCGACATGAGAATGACGAGGGAGCCAGATTCCTCAGGATTTCATGAGTCACAGTAAGATGCTCGTGAGTGTGATGGAAATCAAAGAGGGCTTTAGCAGTAGAATGACTTAACTGATTTAGATTTTTTTTAAAGTTACTCTGCTGAGTGATGAATGACTTGGATGGGGCACAATTGAAAGAAGAGAAACAGGTTTTCAAAAGTCCAGGTGAGAGATGATGGTGACATTGACTAAGGTGGTGGTAGTAGAACTGGACAGAGGTTGGTTAACCTTTTACATATATATACAAAAACCCATGCAGACATATACTTAGGAGCACATAAAACCATACTGCACTCTGAAAATAAAGATGATTTACAGTCAGTAGAAGGAAACTAAACTTTACAAAAATCTTTAGAAAACAAAAATAGCAAATGATAAGTTCAATCTTAGACATATATACAAGATAGTGTTACTAATTACAGGGAAGGGAGTGGAGGTCCAAGTCCTGTATGCTGTTGAGAACTTTGCAATTTAAACAAATGTACCACTATTCACACTGGAACATTCCATCCCCAAAATGACAAATTAAGTCCCATTTTTATTAATTGAGATACCTTTCTTAATTTAATCTCGTGTGTGTGTGTGTGTGTGTGTGTGTGTGCATGCCCGCCAAAATATATCACTTTATAACCTTGGGATCTCAATTCCCTTAAGCTAAATCACCTTTTGAAAAATAGACATTATAAAACCTCACACCAAGATTTTAAATAGTATGGAGTCTTTATGCTGAAATCCTTAATCAGGTGCATTCTGTATCAAACTAGGGTTCGAAAAAATAGCTCGTACAATTGTTTCTCTATTAGATATTTGATAAACACCTACTATGTGAGACAAGAGGTTCTAAAATTATTTTCGGAAGCAGATAAGTAGGGCAGCATTTCAGTGGACATACATAAGAAAAGTTGGCTTATCCTCATAAGTTCTAGACCTTCTCTTTATGAATCCACATCACCTCATCTTTAGATGTAAGATGATAATGCTGCTGAAGAGGGCAGCCTGGAGTAGGAGCTTTCTTGAGTGTGCTTTCTGCTCTAAGATCCAGGATGATATAGTTGCTGTTATGGCACATCATTATTTGCTGGGCTCTTTTCCAAGCACTTTACATGTGTGCCCCATGTAACTTCAACTTCAGAGAATGTGTTAAAATTTTTTCAGTGAAGACGCTAAGGCACATAGACACATGCCCCAGGACACCCCGACCTTAACTTTGCTACTAAGCCATCCCTCTGGTCCCCAGTCTCACCTTAAACTAGGAATACTGATTTCCCCCTGCAATTTTGGAAAATAGTTTGATATTGGTTTTAACATTTTAAAATGTCATGGAAGAAAGTCTATCTCTTATTTGCTCTAAATATACAGTAATGAGTGTTGGTTTCTTCACCTATGAATATAAAGAACAAGTAGTTGTACAGGTAGTGTGTATCCATTGGCCCACGTAACTGCATGAGTGCAAATGCCTTCATTCATCCCTCAATGACTGTGCTGTGTAATGAATGCAAAGCCTTCTTACAGGAAAAGATAGTCATGCTGTGTTTTTCTGCTGACAACTCCATTACAGAATATCAGCAGGGAGTTAAATATTTTAATTAATGATTTTATCATACTAATTCCCAGGGATTCTTTTTTTTTTTGTTCTGTTTTATACAGAGTGAATTCTTAAGGTTATCAAAAATAACTATGTTTTCCCCAAAGTAACCACATACAAATATGCCAAAAATTATCCTGAGAGAGTTCTTTCCTTGAGCCTATAATTAACTGATATCTCAGTTCATACACATGAGGCCATAAAACTTTTTCATTTTTAATGATGTTGTTCATAAATATCAGTGTGCCCATCCTTTTCACATCATTTTCTCCATGATAAATAGAGTGTTAAGAATGCAATCTAAAACACCTAATTGGCAATTGCACACTGTTTTAAAACTTTGACACGTCCTTTCTTCCTGAGAATTGATATTGCAATACATATGAGGAGTGGAAAATTTCAATCTCTATTCTATTTAATGTTTTATAAAAACAACCACTTACACAATTTTTTAAATATACTAGAGGCCCAGTGCACAACAATTTGTGCATTCGGGGAGGGGGGGCTCCCTCAGGCCAGCCAGTGCCCTCTCACTGTCTGCGACCCCTTGGGGGGTGTCCGGCTTCTTTGTTCCCGCCTCCCTCAGCCCCTGGCCCAGGTTGATCGTTCCCGCCTCCCTCAGCCCCTGGCCAGCTTGTTTGTTCCTGCCTCCCTCAGCCCCTGGCCAGCTTGTTTGTTCCTGCCTCCCTCAGCCCCTGGCCCAGATTGATCGTTCCCGCCTCCCTCAGCCCCTGGCCCAGATTGATCGTTCCCGCCTCCCTCAGCCCCTGGCCCAGGTTGATCGTTCCCGCCTCCCTCAGCCCCTGGCCCAGGTTGATCGTTCCCGCCTCCCTCAGCCCCTGGCCCAGATTGATCGTTCCCGCCTCCCTCAGCCCCTGGCCAGCTTGTTTGTTCCTGCCTCCCTCAGCCCCTGGCCCAGCTTGATCGTTCCCGCCTCCCTCAGCCCCTGGCCCAGGTTGATCGTTCCCGCCTCCCTCAGCCGCCCGGCCGGCTTTTTTTGCTCCCGCCTCCACCGCCCAGCTTGTTTTCAGCCGCCTGGCTTGCTATGCTCCCAGCAGATATATGCAAATCAACCGCCATCTTAGTTGGCAGTTAATTTGCATATCGCCCTGATTAGCCAATGGGAAGGGTAGCGAAGTTACAGTTAATTACCATGTTTGTCTATTATTAGCTAGGATATATATATATATATATATATGTAATTTAAAATTATATATTAAAAACATCAAATTAGGATGCGATAAAACTTCTGTTCCTGGTCATTTAAAATCTAAATTTCTAATCCTCTGGATCAGGCAGATATGTAGATAATTAGATTTGGTCAAATATAGGGTGGGTCATTTTATTTAGTTAATGTGAAAAGGCAAAGCTACGTTCATCTAATTTCAGGTAGGATTATAAGAAGGGTTTTCCCTTTTTATCAAATTGTGTCACTCCATCAGAAACCGCAGAGCTCAGGAATGGAAAGGAAGCTGAGATGACTAGGTGTTTTTAACAAGCTTATCTGGTGACACTTAAGACCCAACAAGTTTGAAAAATACTGGTCAAGCTATTTGACAATCCAGGTTGAGAAATTTATTCATATGTCTTTCCCTCTTATCACAGATATGTTAGCTTCCTACTGACTCTGCAAGATATTGTTGGATGGAGGCATGTAGTAGTGGACTACAGCTTCTTAAAGTCATGCAGTGTCTGGTTGGGAGGTAACATAAAGGTCATCTTACCTAATCTTAAGTGATTCCTTATCTTTTTTCAAATTTGGACTGACCCTCAAGCTATCACCCCCTGCTCATCAATTTCTCAGGTTGGTATAAGTACCAATTTTATGAAGCTAATATATTTTAAAGAAATAAATATATTTCATTAGATTCTACAATCCCCAGCCAGTCACTTTGGCCTACCTTTCGCACAGATATTTTTGGATTGACAAGGGACTCCAGTCATTTGTGTCTAACTTACATGCTTCTGCAGTCCCTAAGGCATGAAATAAGGCGATCTAAGTCTGCAGAATCATAGCTGTTATCATCAGGTGTTATCCAAGATACCATGTCTACCAAAAAAAATGGAAATGACTTTGAGAAAATTTCATTGGTTGGTATTATGGCTATTTAAATAGTTTACGTTGGTCTTCAAAATTGCATCTGCTTCTAAACATTATTGCTATTATAGATGGATTTTAGGGCAAAAATACTTTGAATGATTTAATGTGTGATTGAATTGTACAATATAACTTCACTGTATTTCAACAAAAAATTTTCCTATAATTTAGAGTCAGGAAGACATTTAGCAGTTATGTATTGATTCTCTCATTCCACTCCAGTTATCAATGTAGATCATGTGGCCTTTATTTCCCAAAAGACTGTAACATTCATAAAAAGATTATATCTGTGAGTATAATATTCTGTATAACACAAAATGCCATCAGACATTTTTGAGGCCTATCAGTACTATTTTCCCTTCAGTAATAAGTAAAGAAAATTGACTCTAGTAGAAACACCAGAAACTACACACACACACACACACACACACACACACACACACACACACACACACACACATTAGTGGCCCTGAGCATGAACCCATGTGCAAGTAGCTCGCTGCCGCTTGCCTCAGCTGGCCACCCCGCCCACCGCCGCTGGTAGGTCTCCACTGCTAGTAGCTCGCTGCCCCGCCCTCCTGTAGCTCTCCGCTGCTTGTAGATCAGTCATGACATTAAGGCATCCCTGCTAATTTGTATATTCCTCTATTGTTATATTAGATGTATATTTCTATAACAATATCAATATCAATATAGGTATATATATATGCTTGCTGAAAATACGATATCTTGAAAGAGATGGAATCTACTGTTCAAGAACATATTTTTTCTTTTAATTTATATATTATTTATTGATTGGGTCAATAAATGACCATAGGTGACAGTAAAATATTATCCCAAAGGACTCACAGATTATCTACTTTTAAATCAATGAGGAAATTATAGGCTACCTGATATTGATAGTTCATTTAACAATAAATATTTATTAAGGAGTTACTGTGTGCCAACCAATGCCCCGGGCATTGGAAACACAGCAATGAACAAAATAAACAAATACTTTTTATCCTCAGGGTCTGACATTCAAGAGGGAGGAGATAAATAATGAACAAATATATGATAAATCCTATGAAACAGAATAAGTCCGGGTAAGAAGATAAAACATTTGAGCAAGTCCTACATGAAATGAAGGTGTTAGCCATGTGGATGGGTACCTGTATCTGCCCCTCAATTATGATTTATGCCTCTTAGGGGGGAAAACAGACTATTAAGTGTCTTTGGTCTTCTTTCCCCTCCTCTGGTCTGGCACCATAGGGGTCCAAAATATTTTAATTGCTTTGAAAATGATTTCATGGAAAGCATCTCTTTCTAACCCATAAATCACAGATATAACTAATAACTTCATGAAACAACTGCACCAATCCTATCAGGCAAGAGTGGTTCCCCAACTATTCTACTTAGCTCCACCAATATGAAAAATTTCATAGGATGAAATAGCAAACCTACACTGACAAATTGGAAAGAAATTCATTTTATATTGTCTTCAACATCAGATATCAGTCATCAGATGTCATTTCACTGATTTACAGGCTACAGCGGAGGAACAGATCTCTAGCTGTTTTAATGGTCATGATCTTACGGAAACTTGTATAAAAATAACACGGATGAAAGTTACAACACCTGCTTATAAACGGCTTCAATCGGACAAAACTGTGCTATATTTTATTCACCCAGCAAACACTTGCTGTGCACTTTCTAGCTCCGTAGGAACTGATTCTTAGGGACCAGGCACCACTTCCGCCCAACACTGCTCACAAGAAACACTCAGGGGAGAGCCTAGTGAAGGAGAGTACCCCAGGCTTCAGAATGTCAAAGGACACAATTTCCTTGAATTGGCATTTCCAACCCAAGTTTCTCTGTGAAGACAATAACACAGGTGTTCAGAACAGAGCCCCTTACTGAAGCTCTTGGGAAATAGCAAAATGCAAACAGGTATAAACACATCACTGTACCCACCATTATCACACCCAGCTGAGAGTTTGCTTCTCATCCTCTATTACTGAGCTTTCTGTAACAGATGTTTTCCCATGACATACAGGTAGTCCTTGGGCCACTGAACTCTAGAGGGACTGTTAAGAGGCCTCTGCTCCGGAAACATCCAGAAGCACATGGACTCAGAGGAAAAATAGCCATGCCATTGTTTTGACATTCAAATTCCCAAGTTGTCGGCACAGTTGTGTTTGAATAAGTCCATATTTTATATTGAAAGGGGGCAGTCTAGCATTATCTGTGCTTACTCTGTTTTACTCCGGCTCTCGCGTTTCTCAGACCGCTCCTAGATTAGGATAGTTAGTGTTGGGACAGGGTCCCGTTGTTTTTAGAACCTCCCTGGTCTGAGGTTGTACATATTTTCCATTTTGTTTGTCCTTTTTGCCCTTTGCTTTGATTGTTTCAATGAGGGAACCAACATTGTTTTTAGTAGTTTCCCAACTTAATGCTTCATGGATACAGATGTTTCAAATTGCTATCTGATCTTTCCATAGTCCTGTGGCTTTCCTGTCCAGTTCTGGCGAGAAACCTGATTTTATGATTGTGCTATAATTTTGACGAGAGAAATTGAGCTAGAAACACCATTGTCTTCACACAAGTTACCTAGAATATCTATGTGTCTTCCATTCATAAAACAAATGGTTATGCCAATTTGTTTTATGAATGGACCAAATTGGTTGTAGGTCCTTGCTTTTCATTACTTTAAATATTTCGATCAATCAAAGGACTTGTATGCATGCATATAAGCCTAACCAATGGACACAGACATCAGAGGGACGAGGGCATGAGTGGGGAGGTGGGGGGGGGGCAATGGGAAGATAAGGACACATATGTAATACCTTACTCAATAAAGAAAAAAAAAGAAATTTTTTTTTTAAATTTCATACCAATCCCTTCTGTCCTGAAAAGGTTCAGGTTGGGTACAGTCAGTTAGCCCCTCTGCAGGAGCAAGCTCAGTGGGGCAGGGCCTCTGAGCAGAGGAGGAACAGGTCTAAGGTGTCTCCTGTTAGGAAATGATGCAGGCTAAGCTCTCATCGGGGATAAGAATGCCCTCCCCGCCACCCCCCCCCACACACACACAGCCATCGCCACAAAACCCAGTGCCCATCTGAGTCCCAGACAAGAGCTTCCCAGGAGACTCTCTGAAGGTCCAGCTTTGTGCATTTCAGTCCTCCTGTGGAACTAGATCAGCAGGACAGGATCACCAGGATTGAAGAACAGGCCAAGTAAATCAATGTGCTGGCTGTGTGTGGGAGGTGGGGAAGATGGGCCCCATTCTAAAACTACACAGCTCAACTACTGCCAAGAGTCTCACCCTCACCAAGAGCTTCTTTAGAAAAAGAATACACCAAAGGTCCCCATTGGGTGTAGTCAGCAGACCTTTCTGCAGGACTCGAGCTCAGCAGGCGGTGTCACTAGATGTTGGAGGACCAGACTAATGTACGCCCCCAGCTGGTGCTGGACCCTGGGAAGATAGCATCTGGGTTTCTGGCAGACTCACTCCCTTCTCTCCCAAGTGGACTGGATCCCCACAGATTTTCACTGCTAGTTGCTATGCGGACTCCTCTTCCAAGCTCTAGTGCTCTGTGTTTGGGGTCCTGGTGTGGGATTGAGACTCTATGCTCCTTAGGGGGGACTTTTGTAGCTGAGATACCCCTCTGGACCCTCACCTGCTACACATGGGTGCAATAGCCAGCCCTTTCTGTGTCTCTGCCCTTCCTACCAGTCTGTCTTTGGCTTTTTAAGTAAATCCATGGTTACAATATAAAGCTAACCTTCATTTGTTTATTCAGGTTAATTGCTCTATAATTTAGATGTAAATCCAGTTTGGCACCAGGAGGAGGTGATTGTAGCTTCCACCTACTCCACAGCCATCTTGGAAGTAAGAAAAGGGCATACTGTCCTTATAAAAACACTTTTATGAAACAAAAAGTGACTAAATAATGTTTAAAATAAGATTGTGGTTAAAAGTGTTGTAATTAGAAAGAAAAGTTCACATAAATGGTCTATTAAAAGAGTCTTAGTAAGAAAGACTTTAGTTGTAACCTGGAAACAATTCTCTAGTAGTTTATTTTCAAAAGAATGGCAAGGAGACAAAGTATAAGATTTAAAGAATGAAAACCTTAGCTCTAGCTCTTTTGACTAGAAGAAGCATGACCCCAGTTAGTTATTTAAGTTACCTCAATGTGATTTTTCATCTTTAAAAATCTGTATCTACCTCACAAGGATAGAGAGAATAGATATTAAAGTGCTTATAACTTATATAGCATCATAAACAGGCAAGTTATTTAAATTCTTTTTGTGATATTACAAAAGCAAATATCTTACAACCAGAAATATAATAAATAGCTTCCATTTCTGAAGTCAAAATATTATCTCTCATAAAATTTGTGTGTAATGTGCATCACTCCAGATAGGAAGATTGTCTTAGTACATAACACAGTAGAAAGGGAACTGTTTATATAGGCTAAGCTACCAGAATCTTGACAGTTAGGATCCAACAAGTTCAGATATAGATCCACCATACACGAAGTCACTTAACGCAGGACTGTAAAAAGACAAGAACTGAAATGAGAATGACTTACATTCTGAAATCTAGAACTGTAGACACCTTAGTATATAACTGACAACAAACTGTGATTCAAAGTGGTGTTCCATCATCAACTAACTCTCCTACCCCTAGTCATTAAATAATTAATTGGGCTGCAAGACTATTTTTAATGTTCTATGTTCCCTTATGTTTCCGTGTTTCTGACTTGATGATCTTTCTGTGTCCTCCTTGCTCTCATCCCGGTCTATTTTGCATGTAATCAATTACATCCATATTTCCGTTCCCTTATAACCAATCAGAGAAAATTCCAAGACTCTCTGTAATTGCTCCCAGTTCAGACTTCAAAGAGCAAAGTCCTCATTAACTCTATTGCTAAGGAGAGTGCTTCCTCCAACAGATTCAAGAAAATGCCACTGCATTGACTTCCCTTCCCACTTGCCCTGCAACAAAACTTTCTCTATTTCTGAATACTTTGGTTGGTGCCATGTGGGCTGCTATACTCTGACATTTGAAGTTTGGGATTTATTTTTAATTCTTACCTTTGGGGGCAGAAAAAAAAAATTTCCCTATTAGTCTTGTCTGCAAAGGATCTCCCTTTGGGTAGAAAAGACATTTCTAACTGCAGCAGCCTGAGGCTGTATTATTTACCTCTTTACACCTTCTGTCATATAGGTTACATATGTCTAATCTTTAAGAGATCTGAATTCTAATGATTGCCAAAAGATTAGTCATCAAACCATAGATAATAAAATTTATAATAATGATAATAATAATAATAATAATAATAATAAATCAGCCAGGTGCTTAGAAGCTTGGGCTTCATAAATAGAAAATAAGAAAAAGAAAATAAATAAATCTTCATATTTGAATACTCTGATACTATTTGAAAAAAATTTTTAATAAAAAAAGTTAAGAATAAGGAGAATGCAATTTTAACTTTCATTTTATGAGCTATAACTATTGCCAATGCTATACCCATCTCTCCAATAAAGCACCTTATGTTTAACATCAGCCAAATAAAAGGCCAATATTTATTTTATAAAAAATCAATTATTAGTTGCTGTTTGATTTAGCTTTAGCTCAGGCCAATAAAACAGGATTCTACTTTGCAGTTTCTGTTTCTACTTGAAGTTTTGTTTTGTTTCTTGTTAAATTGCACCTATTCGTCTCCTATGCCCCATCTTCCTTCTGTACATGGTATATTGACAATTAGGCTAATTTGTCATTCTTGCTCATGACGATAGAAAGTTAGATAGTTTTTAAAGGCTTTAAGAACCCTTCAAGATTAAAGCCTGGCTGAAACCGCTTTTCCCAGATTCGCATTTTGCAACCCATTATTTATTATTGTTGTTTGCCCCCCTCAGAACGTTGTTCTTTATATAACGCTGTGCGCAATCTATATAGTCCAATCTCATTATTTTTCCCTTTGTCTATCCAAACCTATAACCCAAGAGCATATTCTCATTTTCCATACTTGAGAACATGCCCAGAGACCTGTTTTAATTACTCAACTTCTCAGCTTAAAATGTCTGAGAGCATTGTGGCAATTTATACATAGACCATTCCTGTTTCTGATCACTCCAGGATCCTAGTTTTTGAATGAATTATCCCAGAGAGAAAATAATATATGAAACATCAGACAAACTGCTTTCCAGCTCTCTTAGCTCATATTCATCTTTATTATTCCAGACACTTCCAATATATATCAACAGAATCAGAATCAAGACACAGAGCTCTCCATAATTTTAACCACAAAGAACACTTTCTCCCTTTCACTATTTTTAAAAGCAATAAGTTTTTTATTTATTATTGGGGGATCACAGACAAGTAATTGTCTTTTCTAAACTATGAAATATATATTGTCTAAAAGTCTGGAAAAAAAACAGAAATAAAGGTCATAAGATAGAAGGGGCACACAAGAAAATCAATTCTGGTAACACAGAATGTGTGTCATTTTAATCATTCTGCTTTATTCAACCATTGACCAAAATCACTAAACGTCTATCTTACTTACCACGTTAAACAATTTTCCAAATAGCATTTTGAATGGAATATTGTTGCTATATATTTCAACCTAAGTAAGCTGTGGTAGAGCTGATATAGCTCCCAAGAATGGGATATTATATATAAATTAACTTTTAGGAAAAGATTGAAGATCCTTTAAAGACATTTATCAGTTCAAACTCAGATAGTGAGTTTATGGAATCAGTTGTATGAATAAAATGATTACTCGTAAAAGTAAAATATTTTGTCCCCTCAATAAAAGTTGGGCAACTATCTGAATAGAATGTTCTGCCTGGAACAGAAAGAACCTAGTAAAATAAAGCCTGTTATACACTATCTTTTTTTTAAATATATTTTTTTATTATTGATTTTTTACAGAGAGGAAGGGAGAGAGATAGAGAGTTAGAAACATCAATGAGAGAGAAACATCGACCAGTTGCCTCCTGCACATCTCCTACTGGGGATGTGCCAGCAACCCAGGTACATGCCCTTGACCGGAATCGAACCTGGGACCTTTCAGTCCGAAGGCCAACGCTCTATCCACTGAGCCAAACTGGTTTCGGCTGTTATACACTATCTTGAATACTAACATCTATCATCACTCTGTTTTTCAAAAATACAAAAATAAAATTATAATTATATAAAACCAGGTAAAATAAAAATAACTATAGTTTTTTTCTATAAACTCATCACAAACTGAGATAGATTACTGGATAATTAAATACCAGAGATAAAGCCAGATTAAATAAGTCAAAATTGACATGAAATTGATAGCAATTTCTGTTGCTCCTTTACCTGTAGTTCATATTCTTTTAAAAATTCATTCTATTGAGTACTATATTATAATAGCCCATATCTATTTTTGCCTTGAGTCTCAGAAATGTAAAATAGAAATATTAGATTATGCATGCATTCAAAATCTCTTTTCTTTGCTGTGATATCTAGCAAAATCCTAGCTCTTAATAACATGTAATAAATATATTGTATTTGTCTTCTAAATTATCCAGTACTGAGCATTTGCATAGGGGGGTGAAATTCACACAAACTTTTTTTACTAAAATTATAGTTGTCATGGTTCATTTTTCCTTAGTATCTACCATTTACTGGGCATTTGCTATGGATTAGGAAATTTATATGCTCGGTTACCTTTTCACAATAACCATATGCCATAAGTAGTACTATTGAGGACACTGAAAGAACTATGATTTAAATCCATTTTTTTTTTTGCTTCCAGATGAAGTTTTAGCAACGAAGGTTAGACAGACTAAATCAGTACCTGGAAGGGAAACAAAAAATCTGGAGTGGTGGGGGTGATGGGTGTTACCAGAATCCCAATGTCTTTCCTTGAATCTCCCTGCCTGCCTGCACAGGCCCAAAGAAATACATGAGCAAGAGTTTGCAGTAGACAAAGAAAAAATAGTTTAATACCAAATTAGCCAATACAAAGACAGTGAGCTTATGCACTCAAAAACTGACTCCCCAATGGTATGTAGGTTATAGATTATACAGGTAAAACCACAAGACACCATGAGTTAGGGAGATAATGGGGTTGTGCTGGCAGCTGATTGGTTGGAAGTATGTAAGGGTAATAAATCATTTCTTCACGTCTTGAGAGTTCTGAGCTCTTTTCCAGAATCCCTATTTCTGTCTCATGGGAAAGTAGCCAAGGGGTTATCCCACCTTAGGGCTCAGCAGCTGAAACATAATTTAGGCAAGATGTTACCTTTAGCCTGCCAGAGATCCAGACCTTGTGACCATTCATTAGTTAGGTATGGACTACTGTCTCCTGCTGCCTCGGGGGTTCTGATTATCCAGGGAAAAGGCTAGGTGTCTGAAGGGTATATAGAGAAAGAGGCATATAATTTCTAGAGCTAGAATTTAAAACTAACTTTAATCAAAGTCATAGGGAGCCACGGTTTCATGTGGGGAGGAGGTGGAGAGTTGGAGGATGATTTTCTTTGGCACCCTTATGGCTGCCTTTATGCAGCTCCTTCCTCCATCAAAGAGAAGATCATTCATTATCTATAGGCCCAATAATTCTGGGCAAAAAAAACTAACCCCAAAACTCATCAATTTAAAACAGTAAGTATTTAGCTTATGAGTTTACTAGTTCACAATTTAGGTGGGGCTGGGCAGGGCAGTTCTTCTGGTGTTGACCAGGCTTGCACACATGTTGGTGGTCTGCTGACTGTTGGCTTAGAAGCATGGCGATGGAGCCATGTGTCTCCAGGAGACAAAACTAGTGAACATAGAAAAACAAATAAGGGCAAATGTGAATGCACAGGCACTCATCAAGCCTCTGCTTTGTCATACTTTCTATATCCCATTGAACAATGCAGGTCCCATGGCAGATACAAAGTCACAGAGAAAGGGCACAACAAAGGGTTAAAATACATGAGGTTGAAGAATTATGTCTGTTAGTGAAATCAATATACCAGAATCTACAACTTTCCATCTTATTTTTTAAGATCCCTTTCACCCTCGCCATTCTAAGATCATGACTCCATGAGATCAGTGATCTACAATAAATATGAGATTTACTTTGAGTACATACCCTAGGAAACGAAAGCCTAGATCCACAAAACAACATGTACAAGAATGTCCACAGTAGTTTTATTCATAATAGCTAAAACTGGAAAAAACTTAAGTGTCCATTAATAAGAGTATTGGCATACTCATGCAATGAAATACTCCTCAGCAATAAAAATAAATGAAACACAAACATAGATGTATCTCACTAATATTATGTTAGAGAAAGAAGCCAACCATAAAAGCGCATATTGTATGATTCCATTTATCTGAAATTCAAGGACAAAGAAAATGAATCTATGGTTATAGAAATCAGAATAGTGGTTTCCTGTGCGGCAGTAGAGGATATGGTATGGATTAACCATAATGAGCAAGAGAGATATTTCTATAGTGCTGTAAGCTTGTGTATCTTGCTTTGGGGATTGGTTTTACAGGTGTAAATATTTGTCCAAAACATATTGAATTTTTCACATTTTATTGTTTATAAATTAAACATCAATAAAAAGGTGGTTACTCCTTCAGTTTTCAAATCATGTCCTCCTATAAATCATCTCATTTGCAACAACCCTTGAAACCAGCAGGGCAGGTATTATTAAGGACTCTACAGATGAGGACATTAAAGCTCACAGGGATGTGACTTACTAAAGTCTCTAGAGTGCCTGTAGATCTTCATTCACTATTTTATTTTCTTTACACTGTATTTCCATTTCCTGCAGCAGCTGTAGAAGCAGGGCCACCAGTATTAAATAGAAAAAAGTTCTTGGATTTAAAAGTGCTGAGAAAACCTTTCCTGCTCAGATAGCACTATTTGAATACTAAGCACAGTCTTTGCATATCAAATATATACTTCTGTTTCTTGCCCACTGTCTTAGAGAATGGGGACATTTTCCAAAGAGGGGACTGGAGAAGACCTTATAAAAATGAGGCTATTGTTACTAGGGGAGCAGGCTTCCTTGTTTGGCTTGGAGCTATTCTTTCCTCTGGTTCCTGACAACCTAGGGGAAAGATAAACATTTTGATCTTTTGATCGGGCTAAGAGACTAAAGGGAAACTACAAAGTCTTGCCTCAGAGCAAACATGAAGATAGAATGATATAAAGCTATAGTGGGAAAGATGCATCAGGCTAGCCAGTGTGATGGGTGATTTCTATAGCCAAGGTGTCAGCAAGAAAACAAAGGAGATAGATTTGGGATTGTGGCCAGAGATCAGGTCATGGCTCTAAAAAGGACAGTTTCTCCAGGCTTGCGGGTTTCCAAACACCAATATCCATTCCTAGTCCCCTGGCTGAACCTCTCTAGACTCATATCCTTGAAGCTAAGGGAATGATTTATTTGCTGGTGCCAACACATATATGAAATTAACCATATACTAGTATGTACAACGTGCTGAACTGTCCCTTGCAGGAGAGACTGCTGATTAAACAGGAAGGCATTCTAATGATATTTATCACAATTAGGTTTACCTGTGCATATGTAATAAATCTGTATATTGTTCACCCATAATATTGTTCTGATTCTTCTCAATAAAATCCAAGCTAAAGCTTGATAAGGAAATGATATGTGTATACAGGGAAGGGGAAGGTGTGAAGAGCAGTGGTTCCTGTGATAACTGAAGGGTGGACATAGATTAGCCCAGTAGTTCTCTACCTTGGGTGCACACCAGTGTCATGTCTGGAGCTTTTGATAAAATACCACCATGCCCTAGTCCCACTGTCCAAGATTCTAATTTAATCGGTCTGAGGAGATAGATAAGGTAGGAAAGTATAAATTGCTGTGACAGCTCCACAGGTCATCCAATGTGTGATCCAGGGTTGAGAACTACTGCTTTTAGGCAGAGGAGAGAGGATACTGATTGAAAATGAAGTCCAAGTGCATACACGGGCACTCCAAAATGGTTTGGTGTCAATAACTCTAACAGAAAGAAGAAAAGCATTAGAAGACATCATCTCACTTTCAGATCTGATGGAAAGTCAAAGGTAGAGACGCCAGAGAACCCAAGGCCAAGAAACTCTCCCACAGAAAATAAAACATGGCCCCAAAGGGCTTTCATTGCTTCCATCTTTGCTCCCACACATCTCATTCTCTTGCCACTTCTTATGGGAAATAAATCTGAACTCAAAATGTTGGCAAAAGGCCTCTGAGTCAGTTGTTGCCATACACCCCACTTCATTTTACGGCAACTTTCCCACTTTGAGTCACCTTGATCCAGATTACCCAGATGAGCCCTGAATGCCATCCTAAAATTCACCTTACTATTTCTTCTATCCTATTAAAGTTGCATATTCCCATCCTACTAGCAATCTATAATAATAAAAGCATAATATGCTAATTAGATCTGACATCCTGAAGGACAAAGCCAGGGCTGCTAGGGAAGCCTGAGTCCCAGGTGCCAGAGGGAAGCTGGTGCCGGCAGCTGGGGGAAGGAAGGCTTACTCTTGCATGAATTTCGTGCATTGGGCCTCTAGTAAAGAAATATAAATGACAATAAAAGGACATTCTTAGAATTAGATTAGAGAAGATTAAAAATATAATACCCAGCATTGACAACAATAAGGGGGAAAAGCTTTTTCATACTCTGCTGTTAGAAATCTGAATTTGTAAAACTCCCCTGGAGGACGTTTTTTATTTTTTTCTTTTCATCTCAAGAGAAACCTGAAAAGTTCAGAAAATATCTCATCCAACATTCCTCCTCCAGAAACTTATCCTAAGGAGCTAATTATGGTTTCATAACAAATACTTATCTATTAGGGTGATCATAGCATTAAAACACCCTAATATTAGTAAGGGATTAGTAAGGGATTAAATCACTGAGTTCAATCCATAAAAAAATGTAAGATGAATATGTAAAAGTACATTTTATAAAATTAATATATGATTAGACAAACAGTAGCTTAAAGCAGAATGTACAATAGAATCCCATTTTGGGTGAATACATGTGCATAGAAAAAAGTGGAGCTTGTCAACAAACTTCTTGGCAGTGATTATCTGAGTAAAGAAGTACTTTCTTCTTTTGCACTGTATCTTTTTGCTATATTTTGTAACTGGAATTTAATTTTAATTCCTTATATAATTAAGACAAATGCATACAAGTAAATAAAGAAAAAAAGGGCTAAAATCTATATGGCAAAATATTAATAGCTGAGATGCAATCTTTGCTTATCTTTATTTTCAAGATTTATAATGATAAATATGCATTACTTTTATAATTTAAAAAATGTCCCCCAAGTAATTTTAATTCCATGCTTACATAATCTAATACCATTCAGAATCTTCAAATAATTGAATGGTTATAGCTATTGCACTTCCTTTACTGAGCCCCAAATTATTTTTAAAAACAACAGCAAACAAAAACATTGAGCATTAGCACAAGTCTAATTCACTTAAGAGAGGAAGAGTCTGGTCTACCCTGCTGACAGTCTGTTTAGATTTTGAGAACTGTCCTTGCCATCACCTGTAGCTTTACAACTTCAGAGCAAAAGCCATGTTCTTTTGTGATGTTTAATTCTGCATTGAGAAGAGAAAAAAAAACTTTGTTAACGACTTTGTTCATTATGCATTTTCACTCATATTTTTTATTGATTTCCTCTACCCCTCCATCCCCCACATTGAATCACCCTAGTTCTGGACAACCCATATCCCATAAGCATCAAGAAATACTCTCATTACATTGTGTCTGCAAATGTTCAGGTGCCATTTAGTGCAGGAAATCACATCAAAATATTCCCCTTCAAATTTCACATTCAGGAAAAAAGGAAGATATTTCAGGATTTTCAAACCTATTATTTTGAGGCACCAAAGGCATGTCTACTGAGAAAAGAACTGTCCATCAACTGTAGCATAGAATACTGTTTATATAGAAAATTAACATTCCTTCCCTGTGTGGAAAGCAAGGTGTAATTTTCTGCCAGGGTTACCTGAAATGTCGGCTTCTGAGCTAGAAGAACCTCTGCAGTCTTCAGACTCAAATGTTCTTCCAAGAAGGGGCATATGTTCCTCAGAAACATGCTACCATGGGAACTTAGTATAGTCCAGTTCAATGAAGGGGTATCTCAGGAAGAACTCCTTGGTCCAACCCAAATCCACAGCTGGCCAGAGAGGCAATGACATCACTCTCTGCAAGCTCCCTGTGAACGGGCAGTCAAATGTATTCCTCACCATGTCCTCAAGACTAAGCATACCAAAATGTTTGATAAACTTGTACGGTAAGTGAGCAAAAACACAAATGGATGGATGGATGCATGGATGGATGGATGGATGGATGGATGGATGGATGGATGGATGGATGGATGAATGGATGAATGAATGAATTTTCACAGAATTCTTCACAGGGAATAAGTCTTTATACAAAAAAATTTTCACAGGATAAGAGATGGAATAAAAGCAGAAATAAGGTCACCATAACAGATAAATGGCTGATATCAGAGTCTTTGTTAAGAATAAGTTTTAACTGATACATGATGGCGATCACACAGGCTCTGGACAGAAAAGGGAAAGGAGTCGATTAGACATTGATGCTCCAGGATCATTGGAGGAAAAGCTGGCCTACTTCAAAGTTTGGCTGGAGACCATTCCTCCCCACTGGTTCTTGCCATAGACTCAGAGTCTTCGGAGAGGTCCCAAGGCCAAGGTTCTACTTTCCAAAACAGGTACTTATAATGGGGAGAAAGTTGCTCTTATGTAGAAGCCGAGCAGAAGAAGCTTCCCAGGGAAAGCAGAGACCGTAGGCACAGAGAGAGTCTTGGCAGCATTTCAATCCTGGTTCCATTGTCCCTGTGTCCAATTGGACCCATGGATTATATGAGCCATCAAATTTCCACATTTTTGTTCAATTTATTTCAAACTGGGATTCTAATAACAAAAATGTAAACATTTGTAAAATACAGACAAAAATGGGAAAAGATGGGAAAAGGTAAAAAATAAAATGTCAAATGTATTAGTGCCTGATGACTTTCAGGATAAAGAGTAGTTTCAGAGAAATGTCAGAAACCCCAGTGCAAGAATTTGTTGGCACTTGTACATAACCTATTCTTTCCACTTCCACTTCACATGAGATAAAACATTAGAGAGTAGGCAGAAATCAGAAATGGGAACTGAGAAGACATTGGAAGGTTGCCAAAAAGACCATTCTCTCATTCATTACTAAAGACCTGCCATGGTTGAAGGAGTACATGGTCGTCTAAGGATACAGCAATGAGCAAAACAGACAGTGCCTCTCTTCATAGAACTTCAGTCAAGTGTTATGATACCTTTGAGAAAAAGCACTATTGCTATAGCACATCTGAGGACAAGAAAGGTGTCAGCTTAACACAACAAAAATCACAAGCTTCTTATGGCCAGGAAAGAAGTAACTGGTACAATGTCACAAAAAGAGAGTGATTTCCATAAATATTGGTGATCAAACATCCATATAATCATGCTGTATCTCCTCACTTGTCTTGATAAGGGGGAAAAGGATATGTCTCAATGAAAAGGATCACAATGAAGGGAACTTTGGAGGATGTTACAGTACTGGGAAGAATGTTCTCCAGAAATTCAACTATCAAAGATATTGTCTACACTCTCCTCTCTACCAGGATTGGAGAGGAGAGGTTGTTAGTCTACACCTGCGCACACAATGTCCTTAGTGTCAGCCAAAGGAACTGATCCACTGAATCAGTAGAATTTAAAGAGTCTGAAAGTAGAATTAGGTAACAATTTGAAGAATCCTTCTTTTCCCACAGGACAGTTAGAAACAGTGCCTTTCACATCCAAAATGAGAAGCTCTGCAGCCTCATGTTACAAGTAAATGAAATCTCACCACCGCTCCATGGTGTCAGCTGTCACCCAGGCCATCGCCTACTGCCTGGCAGGCTGAGAAATGAGGGGCAGCTCTTGCCAACGAGCACTGGCTGTTGGGCTCATCAGTCAGTCTTGGTACACTGCAAAGTGTTCTCCAAGGGGCTTTCAGCACCAAATGTGCTTTCTGAAGACAAGATCTTATACAAATGGTGAAGGAAGTATCTTGATTTAATTTATGTGTCAGATACTTTAAGAACATCACAGTTGTCTGTGCTGCTAACAAGCTGTCTCCTGTCAAGACCATCACCATCTACCCAGGCATATCTTCAGCAGTTGTCAGAGTCTACAAACTGTAAAGTAAATAAACCATGACCAAAAAAAAATGCTTACATGTATAAGAACTTAAACTAAAGTCATTAAATTAAGCTGCAGTCATTGCTATGAGCTTCGTACCATCCTGAGAGGAGGAACTACAGGGATATGCTCCGGATGTGTGAGTACATGTGAGCGCGGCTGAAACACAGAGCTGCACCTGCCATGCTCCTGCGCAGGTTCTACCACCTCAGTCATCAGGGGCTGTTTGGGGAGATGGAACATTTTTCTTGAAATGGGAGCACTCTCAAGCGCAGTACTTAGTAGGTGAACAATACATATTTGTCCAATGGATTATGTTCACAGGAACAGTTGAATATAGAAATCTTATGCCTCAGAAATTGGCTTAATGAGACTGAACTGCAGAGAATGGCTGCTAAGAAGTAAAGATTTGTGCAGGAATCGAAGAAGGCCTCCCTGACAAAGTGACCTGGAGGATGAAGAGAATGTACCCAAGATAGAGAGGGGAGTTAAATTTCAAGGCTAAGGGAATGATTTGTGTGAAGGCCTAGTGTATGTGGTCACAGGACCAGCACAAGTGAGGCGTTATGAAATGAGGCTGGAGAGCAAGCCAACTGGCCAAGGCCAAAGGCAAGGGCTGGGAAGTGCACTGCCTGTGGGTGGCAGGGACTGCAAAGTTCTATAGCAAAGAGTTTGGACACAGAAAGAGGGAATTGGGGTCAATAATTCAACTTACCAGCTAAATTCACCACTACCATATTCTTTCAAAGGTCTTAAAAAATAAGAGATAGAAGATAAATTTTAAAGTTTAAAAAAGTAACCACAGATATAATAAAATAAAAACAATAACTTCAGCACTCCCCTGGAACACAAAGTACCAGAATAAATGAAACATGATGTGCTAGACTGAATAATATCCCCCCACAAGGCGTCAACATCCTAATTCCCAGATCCTGTGAATGTGTCATTTTAAATCTCTGTTTATGTAGTTTCACTACATAACAAGACTTCATTTTTATAGTACTACCTTGCTATTAAAAGTTTAATTGTGAATAATTTTTTGGTTGACTGTAATATGTCTTCAAGTAAATTTTCAAGGACAAGCAAGTAGATGTTATTCCTGAGTTTTTGTGTATCTAAAAAGATATTTCTGTTGTTGTAGCACATGAACATTAGCTTGGCTTGTTTTAAATTATTTAGGCCAAAAATTTTTCCCTTAAACATAACTTTAAATGTTTCCATGTTGAACAATAAGGAATAAAACTTAATGAAATGTAATTTGGTTTGGTCCAATAAAAATGAAGCCTATGTTTATTAATGATTCAAGGGGACTCTCCCTCTCTCCATGGGATGAAGAAGCACATGGCATCTTGCAATTACAAGTGGAACCAGCTCTGTGCTGTAACAGATGCTGTGGGAAGAAGAGCAGAGAAACTGGGTCATTGGATAGAAAAAAAGGAGTTAAAGCCACCCTGGTGTCCACTTTACCTCGGGACTTTCAAGTTATCAATGTATTTCCTTATAGTGTAGGCCACTCTGAGTCAGATTTCTACTTTTTTCAAAGCACAGTGCTCTAATTGATCCAGTAGTCTCTGTTTGGCTGTACCATGTGTATATAGCCAACTTCTTTTAGATGGATAGTTGGGTCGGTTACAACCTTTTGCTGTTACAAACAAATTGGCCCTAAATATTTCTGTACACATAACTTTGAGAACAAGCTTGAATATACCTAGAGAAATAATTCCTATAAATGAATTAAATTGCTATCCAAAGATACATGATTTTAATATTAGCAGAAATTTCCAAATTTCCCTCCATACAGTTTGTAGCAAATTTTACACATGTTAACAAAATATGAGGATGTTCATTTCTCATTAATAGAATGTCATCAAAGCTTTTATCATTAAAGACTTTGTTCCCAGGAGTAATATTTAATGCTACTAATGGTATAATAGTATGGTTCTGTTTGTATGCTTTTGTTTAGTTACCTACAACCTTTCTGGAAAGCAATCAGGCAAAATGACTGAAGAAATTTAACAAGTTCACACTTTCATTTTTTTACTGAAATAGAAATGACATGTAACATGTGTCAGGTTAAAGTGAACAACGTGTTAATTTGATAACACACATATTACAATATAATTAACACCATAGCATTACTTAATGCTTCCATTATGTCATATAATTATTTTTGTGTGTGTGGTGAGAACATTTAAGACTTAGTCTCTTCACTTTGGGGACTCTATCATGAGGAAAGTTTCAGAGATGTGGACAGTGATTTATATGCAAGAAAATATTAAATTATTATTTAAATAAAAATACTAAAATAATAAGAAAAATGTTAAAATGTGGCTTATCCATAAGATGAATATTCTCCAGACATTAAATACCATGTTTTTGAAAAGCACTTAATAATAGTTAAATATGTTCCTTATACAAGGTTGAGTTAAACAAGCACCAAGTTAAAGTACCATACTAATTTTGAAAGTATACACACTCACAAACATGCATATGCATAGGTATGTTTAAACATTATTTATATATCTATACATGTATACAAGTATGAAATGATTTATGCACTAAAATTTTAATTCTGATTTTCCTTTTCTTGGTAGACTCTTAATAATCTTCTACATTTGTAAAATTCCATGTAATGAACATGTGTTATTTCATAATCAGGGAAATGTTACCTTCTTTTATTATCCCTTGGCTTTAGCTTAGCAAGGAGTTTGAATTTATAATTAATTTTAAGAAAGAAAATAAAACATCATGAAACTTCCTTGTTCATGACACTTTCAATGTGAATGAAAGATAAATACTTTCTGTAACATTTCTGAGATGCTGATCTCTCTACTTAAGACCCCCAGTTTATTAAGTTGGAGGTCACAAAAATATCCATTACCTATTTCAAAAACTTCTGCCAATGCTCATTTTTTAAAAATAACTTAACCTAGCAATATGACATTCCAAAGCACAGCACACATATGAAGGGAAGCTAGCATCCAAAATGCAGTATGATGTCAATAAACAGTTTGATGTTTCATTCATTCAGTTGCTTTCATTCTTTCATTACTAGTTGTATTATGTACCAAGGTAATAAGAAAAACAGATAGTTATCCTATGGTGGGAATCACACAGGTAAATGAAAAGCGTCACTAACGGAGAGAGGCAGCATAAGTGAGTTCCTTAGAAGTGTGGACTCTGGAGTCCAGTGCCCAGGACTGATCCCTTCTGCCACCTACTAGCTGTGTGACTCTGAGCAAGTTACTTAACCTCTCTGTCCTCAGTTTGCTGACATGTAAAATGGAAAATTTTAAAGTATCTATTTCATAGAGTTGTTATGAATATTAATTTGAGTTAATATTTGAAGTGCTATAATAGTTTTTGACACATAATAACTTTGTGAAATGTTTCATAAATAAATGAACAGCATGAAATAGGCATGTACTGAGAGCATTTAATAGGGAGGTATGACGGAGTTGGCCACAGAAGTCTTTCCTGTGTAACTGTTGATTAAATGGAAGAGTTACCTATGTGAAGGGCATGGGGTCAGGGAGTTGTAGGAGACTAAAATGGAACACGGAAAAAGTGAGAACAGACAACACAGGGCGTGCTTGGCCACATTAAATATTTTGGGTTTCTGTTTTACTGGAGTGTTATATGGAAGGTGTCGCTTGATCAGGTTTCTGTTTGGAGAAAATAAAAATTACTTGGAGTACAACGTAAAGAGAGGGTCGGTTAGGAAACCATTATAATAATCTAGGTGGGAGAAAAGGTAACTTGAACAAGAGCAGAAGCAGCAGAGACACAAAAAAAAAAAGGACAAATTTGAAAAGCATTTGGAAGAGGAAAGAACCTTCCTTGAGGGACAACGATACTGAGAATAAGAGAGAGGGGAATGTCAAACTGACTCTTGGGTTTCTGCAGTGACTGAGACAGGGACTACTGAAGATAAAGGCTAGATTTGGCAGGTAGAGTATGACCTTGAATCTTAATAAGTTGAGTTTAAGGTCCTTTTAATTAATCCAAATAAAAATATTAAGTTAGATATATGAATCTGGAGCTTAAGGGGATTGCAAAGTGGGAACATAATATCCAGTGCTATTAAGAAGCCAATTAAGATTTACTTTATTTAAAAAAAAATCTAGATTTAACAACATGGAGGCAATTCTTAACCTTAGGAAGAGATTTTTAAAATTACATTATAAGATTAAAACTAAATTAGAAAAAAACATGATTATGGGATGGGATAGAGTAAAGGGATAGGAATGTCTATAGGTAAAAAATTGGGGGAAAGGAAGGATTGCTGGGGTTAGCTTTAATGGAGAGCTTCAAAATTGATAAGAAAGATTTATTTAAGAGGAAAATGTTAAATATATAAGACAAAGAAAGTATAATTAATAGCACAAGATTTCTGAATAGACAAATAAAGGAATTTGCCTAAAAGAGAGGAGGGAGAGTCCTCTACTGAGATCAAGAGTAAAGAAGGATAGAATGGATTCAGATGCAGGATCCAGAGCCTCTAGCATGTTACCCACCTCTTGTTTATCTTGCCCCATAAACGTGATGTCATTAATATAATGGTTGAATGTGATATTCTGTGGGCTTCAGATCTTCATTATGAGAGAAGGATGAGTTAGGTAGGGCAAACCTATTAACAAATATTTTTGTCCGTTCTTTGAAAATAAGAACTATTTATGATCATCTTTTGTTATCAGAATAAAAATGCATTCATCAAATTAATGGCCCAGTACCACGTGACTAAGGCTTTATATATCTCCTCTAACAACAATGAAACATCTGGCACCACAGCTGCAAACAGTGCTACTGTGTGCTTGCCGTGGTCTACAGTTCTTCTCTAGGATCTATCAGGAACTGAAGAGGCAGACTGGGAAATTAAAGGGAGATAAGGAAATAAGAGACCACCATCCCACTATCATTGCCATACATTTATTACACTCTTTCCCTATAATGTGTTAGCCAGCAAGGGTCGGGGCAGTTCCATAGGTTTCTATTTGGCCTTCCTCACTATATTATCTATTATCTAACAGGACAAGTACCCAAATTAAAAGATTATTTCAACTATCAAGTATTTCAATAACAGCTATACATTCAGGAAATGGCCTAGTAGGTCAGTGGAGCCAGAGGACCCATTGGAAACTGGATTTAGTCAGAACACCATTTATTATCTGACTTTCACAAACCACCACTCTAGCAAAGGAGCCCTGATGATGCTTTGGTTCCCCAAGCATCAAATTCAACCCCTACCTGTGTCTAATAGTCCTTGAAATGTCTGAGCATTTCCCTCTCTCCAGTGTACAGTCATCTGAGTAAAGGACATAGCTCCTTTTGGGGAAGGATTGGGAAATCATTACAATGTGCAATTGCCAGAAGTTGCTGGGACCTTCACCCTAGAAACTAGGCCAACTTTTAGTCCATGGGTTCCAGATCTGAAAAAAAATGGTTCAGGTCCAGGAATTGAGCAAGAGGGTGTGACTTGTCATTAGACTGATTGCTCTCAGCTCTCTTCTCCCACTTTGCACCTTCTTCTGATCATAGATGTTAAATAGCACTTCTATTTTGCCTTTATAGGTTTCATATTCTATTAAGCCTTCTTTAAAATTGTTAAAATATTCTTAAAGCTTGTTAAAATGCGAAACACAAACTTATCATATGATTTAGCTATTCCATGCCCAGGAGAAATGAATGCACATGGCCAAAGCCTGTACATGAATGCTCACAGCAGCTGTATGTGCAATACCCTGAAGCTGGAAACAACCAAAACAACCATCAGTTTGTGAATAGATAAACTGCGACATATCCACACTTAGCAATAAAATAGACTATTCATACATAAAATTAATTAAAACATGAAACATTATCTAAAATGAGGTCAAACACAAAAGACTATACACTGTATGATTCTATTCATATACATCCTGGAAAAGGCAAAAATATAGTTCCAGAAAGATACATAATTAGTTAAGTCTAAGGATCAAAGGAAGAGGATAGATTTCAAAGATGCATGAGGAAACTGTTTAAAGTATTAGAAACATTCTGTATTTTGCTTATGGAATGATAACTGTATATAACTACCAAATTTAAGAAGTGGATTTTAGTCTATCTAAATTATGCTTTAATAAAGCTGGAGGGGGGGAAAAGTGCTATGCTAAGCACCAAGGAAGTAAAAAAGATATCAAGTACAAGATATCTCTGTACTCACATGATGTATAATTTTGTAAATAAGAAGAAACTACACAAAATCAGTTTAATAAGTACATAATGTGAGGCATGCCATGAAAAGAATGCACCGTGTTATGAGGATGTAAACGTGGAAGAGGGCACTTCCATTTGGAGAGCTCTGACAAACCTTACCGAAAGAGGTAACATTTGAATCAAGTCCTAACAGGTGAGTTAGATAGCTAAGAATTTCAAGAACTGGATTAGGAACACTTATTTATTTATTTATTTATTTATTTATTTATTTATTTATTTATATAAAAACTATAGAGTATATTTGAAAAATGTTTCATTGGGGCATAAAGATCATGCAGGAAATTTTTAAAGGATAAGGCAATAAAGACCAGTTGAAACCAAATCATAGAACTCTTGCAATTCTAGTATGTAAGCAACAGAGGCTGCTGAGAGTTGTGGGACAGAACTTTGTGTCAGATTATTACACTGGTAGCTCAATGCAGAATGGATTGGACAAGAGGCATGGAAGGAGGCTATGAAATGATATTGAAATTTTCCAGTTGAGAATTCTGAAATGCGAATGGATAAAAACAGAAATATATATATATTGCAGAACAAGAAATTGGGGGCTGAATGGATGGTGGAAATGAAAAATGATGCACAGCACACTCCAAAGAATGTGCTGCCTCAATAACATTAATATTGAGAAGAATTATTATCAGAAGCCTGTGAAAAGGAAAGGGATGAGAAGAGGCTCTTGGAATAGGTGATGACCTCGTCACTCAATGAGTGGTTATGAGTGCCAACTCTGCTCCAGACAGGATACATAGGAACCAGACAGATAAAGTCTCTGCCTTCAGTGGGTTTATATTCGTGTTCAAGACTATAGACAATAAGCATGTAAACATATATGATTAATTTTAAATATAAGACAAGGTATTACAATTAAGATGTGCCTCCAAGAGTGTATTTCTCCCAATGAAATACTAGATATCAAATTATAATGTTTATGAACTCAACAAGTTATTTAAAAATGGAGCTAGTGGGCAAAAGCTGCTACTAAAAAGGAAGCATATGGAAAGTCACAGTTTAAAGGGAAGATACAAGTGTGTTAATTGGAAGAAATAGATGGAAACAGAGTGCTTGAAGATGCTAAGTAAAGGGAATAACTAATGGGGAAAGTCCTGCAAAATGAATGGGATTGTGAGCATAGAATAAACTGTTGGCTTTATAAAGGAAAATGGATCTTCTTTCTCCATTACAAAAATTAAGAAATTGTAAGAATTAAGAACAAGAAGACAGATAAAAATACAAAGAAAATGTAAGGTGGAGATTATCTGAGAGAATATGAGTTTGGGAATGAATTGGATTTTTTCCAGATGATGTTAATTTTCAGTGATGAGTTGGGCTTGGATAAAAGGGGCTCTGACTGGGTTTTCAGGTTTGAAGAGAGAAGAAAATATTTGTATATATTTTATTGATATTTTTTTACAGAGAGGAAGGGAGAGGGATAGAGAGTTAGAAACATCGATGAGAGAGAAACATCTGTCAGCTGCCTCCTGCACACACCCTACTGGGGATGTGCCCACAACCAAGGTACATGCTCTTGACCGGAATCGAACCTGGGACCTTTCAGTCTGCAGGCCGAGGCTCTATCCACTGAGCCAAACCAGTTAGGGCGAGAAGAAAATATTTGGAATGGCAGCTATAAGGACTATATTATAGTGTTTGCTGAGCCCTCATCCAAGGCTATATGCCATGAATTTTTGGAGCACCTAATCAGTAAAACTTTCCTTAGCAATACAAGAGCAGAGGATGTAAAAACTTCAGGTTGTAGAATAAAATTAAATAAATAATCACATAAATAAGTGGAAAATATGATGGAAAGTCAAGTTAGGCATAGAAAAGCGTTGTTGAAATGAATGACGATGTGGTCAAATATAGGCAGAAAATTCAGAATCTGGTGGAGAAGTCATGGTTAGTCCATGATAAAATGAGAAGCTGATGAAGAATAGGCAATTGGAAAGGTGGGAAGTAAGAAGACTATGCAAAAAAAGGAATAGCAGAAACTAAGATATGGGATTACAGGACTCTTTAGAAATCATATAATTAGGATGTAGTGCTAGGCCTTAATTAAAGTAGTGCGTACAGTAAGGGTTTCAAAAAATACTTTTCAAATTTCAGTCCACCATTTACATATAGATCTCTATGGGAAATCCCAAGGTGCTGATTAAAGCTTCAACACTTGCACACAGTACTTTCACAATGCTTTGAGGAAACATGAAGAAGCATTTCGTTTTTTGAACAGTCTATTTTTGCAAGTGGTTGTTATCAATGTGAAATTATAAAAAGAAAACTTCAGATGCCTTCTCTGTGGTGTTGGCAACGGTCTCGTTTTCGCCAGAAAAGGAAGATGTGATTGGATTTTAAGCTAGAAGATTCCTAATGTGCCTCATACTATATTTATGATGATTGAATTAAATTTAATTGCCCCCAGGGTTTGGTGATCAACTTAGGGAACAGACAAAAACTGAAGAAATAGAAAAGAACATTTTCTCCTAATGTTCTTCTCCTCAGTAGAGAAAATGAATTCTTAAGAGCTACATTATTTTGACTGAAAGAAACAAAACTCTGGCAAAGCAGCAGGTGGTTATCATTTTGAAACAGAAAAAACAACACATATTTCCATACCTTAAAGTTCAAACTATTCTTTTGAATTTAGTCCAACTGAATATCAATGTCTCTTGAGTATTAATGTTCACAGGTGAGCTCTGAAATGCTAATATGATGAGTGGCTTTGTGACTTTGGATCACATATTCCAAGTCCTAAATACAGAATAAGAAACAAAATATCTTTCCCCCGTTTACACCGTAAATGACACTTCTGAAAGCAACATCGATTGGGGAACACCCACTGGAAACATTGCAGTGATAATAGAATAAAAAACATTTGGTTATACCAATTCCCTAAGAGCAGTTTTACATGCCTGAGCAGCACACACAGTTCTCTGAGGTCTCCCCAGAATAATCTGCCTGTTTTAGCTGAAGTACAGCATATCAAAATGACTACATCGCTTAGTCTAATTTAGTCACATCTCTATGGATATGATGCTTAATTTGTTTTCTTCTACAGTGGGAGATATTTTTCCTCTCCTTTTCTAGAATGCAGAGAAGAAATTCATCTTTTTTTTTTTTTAAGAGAAGGTGGAAGGGAGGGAGGGAAATAAAGAAACACACAGAGAGAGAAACATTGACGTGAGACACACCTATTAGTTGCCTCCTGCAAGCACTCTAGCCAGGGCTGGGGATCAAACCTCAACCCAGGTACATGCCCTTGACCAGGAATCAAACCCAAGATCCTTGGTGTGAGGGACAATACTCTAGCTGCTTAGCGACACTTCCCAGGGCAAAATTCATCTTCTTAATATGATTTAGAAGACCTGCAAAATACTTGATAGTCTGCTTTGATAGGTATCAAATAGAAACAGGAGACATCATTCTTACAAAACAAAATACTGTGTCCCAGGAGGTATCATTCACATTATATTCTACTAGAGGCCTAGTGCATGAATTTGTGCACCATTGGGGTCCCTCAGCCTAGCCTGCACCCTCTCACAATCCAGGACCCCTCAGGGGATATAGTAGTGCATGAAGCGGCAGGCAGCCAGAGAGGAGCCCAAGCCTGGGCCAGGCACCATGTTGCTCCCGCTCATCCCAGCCCTGCTGTGCCTGATGCCACCACTCAGTAGCGCTGCCATAGAGGCAGGAGAGACTCACGCCGCTGCAGCTGTGCTTGCCAGCTGTGAGCTTGACATCTGGCACCCGTTGATCAGCTGAGCGACGCTCCCACTATGGGAGTGCACTGACCACCAGGGGGCAGCTCCTGCATTGAGTCTCTTCCCCCTGGTGGTCAGAGCGCATCATAGAGACCAGTTGACTGGTCATTGGTCATTCAGTCATTCAGTTGTTCGGTCGCTTAGGCTTTTATATATATAGACTAGAGGCCCAGTGCATGAATTCGTGACCAGTGGGGTCCCTCAGCCTGGCCTGTGGGATCGGCCTGAAACTGGCTCTCCAACATCCCCCAAAAGGTCCCGGATTGCGAGAGGGCACAGGCCAGGCCAAGGGACCCAGCCAGTGCATGATAGGAGCCAGGGAGAGACACGGGAGGTTGGCCAGCTGGGGAGGGACCATAGGAGGGCTCCAGAGCATGTCTGGCCTGTCTTGATCAGTCCCAATCGGCCAGACCCAAGCAGCAAGCCAACCTACAGGTCGGAGCATCTGCCCCCTGGTGGTCAGTGCATATCATAGTGAGCAGTTGAGCAGCCTTATCATATCATTAGCATATTATGCTTTGATTGGTTGAACGGCCAACCAGTCGACCAGACATTTAGCATATTAGGCTTTTATTATATAGGACTAGAGGCCCAATCCATGAAATTCATGCAAGGGGCTCAGCCCTTGCAGCCCCAGCTGCCTTGGATATCACAGCCCCAGCTTCATCTGGAAGGTCGTCTGGACAGTCATTCTGCTGTTTGGTCTAATTAGCATAGTAGCTCTTTATTATATAGGACTATAGGCCCAGTGCATGACATTCATGCACTGGGAGTGGGGTGTGGCACTCCCCCTGTGGGAGCTCACTGACCACCAGGGGACAGCTCCTGCATTGAGCATATGCCTTCTGGTTGTCAGTGTGTGTCATAGCTACCAGTCGTTCTGCCATTCGGTTGATTTAGTCTTTTATTAATTAGAATGTTGTACAACATGGTGGCCCTATGGAGAGCAGATGATAGATGAATTTAGCAGCTAAGCAAGCATGCCTTGTCAAATGTTTGCTGTGCAGAAAAGGTTGTCTACTCATCATGAAACTTTTGCCAGGCACTATTTTGACCCTAAGGGAAAGATAACATTATTATCTCATTTTACACATGAGAAAACTGAGTTAAAGAGATATTATCCTTGACCTTGGCCATAAAGTTAATAAATGACAGAGCCAGAATCAGCTCATCTATTTTTTAGAGAGAGATCCAAATCAAAGTAAAATAACAACTACAAGAAAAAAAAAAAAAAAAACCACACACAAAAGAAACCACACACAAAAAAACCTTATAGTTATAGTGAGATCTACAATGAAAAAATATTTGGCTTATAACTTAATTTATTATTTAAGTTCAGTCTTTCAAAAGCAAGTACTAGGTATGTTTTCTGGCAACTTTAAAAATATGAAACAAAATAAATTGGTAGTGGCATCTGAGAGAGCAAATCAAATTATGTAGCAATTATCCCTTCCCTTTTAACATAACAATATCAAATCTGTGCAAAAAATAAAAAAACCAATAAGCTTTCATTTAGAGGGTATTGTCAGACACTACTCTTCATTTCTCTTTCTTTTAAATGAAACACAATGTAAGAAAAGTATGGGTTCTATTTTGCTAAATAACAAAAGAGAAATATATCAAAATCTAAATTTATAAAGGATAAACTAAATATCCTAAATAAAAACAAAATATTAATACAGTTACTTTTCTATTGGTTTCATTTATCTGCTTCCTAATGATGCTGTCTGATTTGATTTTTTTATATTTGAAAAATTAATGTTTCTATTCAATTTTATCTGATTAAAAATTTAATTCATATCTAATGGAAGTAAAATTTTCAGGATTATGAGAGAACTTTTCACAGTGTGTCATATAGAATACAGCTTGATTGTATCAAACACAGAAACTATTTTCCTTGAGTTCAAACAAAGCGTTACTGATTTAAATGTTCCAGGCAACCACATAATATAGTTTTCCATAAGATGTATCTTCTGCTTGACAGTGTCCATACATCATTCTCAGATCCTGAGAGATGACGTGCTTGTAAAGATTTTACAACCAAGCTAGTAAGGTGTGGCAAGGTTCACAGAAATGAAACTCTGACAATTGGTAAAAGGCTTCTCAATAAAATGGGAAATCCTTATACCTGAAATAGCTATTTTTAAAGATTGGGAAATAAAGTCATTGGAATGGAAATGGATTGGCAAAGTCAAAAGTAGCAGAAATGCTTTAGAATTCAACTTTTCTCTATGGCTCAAAATCAGAGTCACAAACAAGAGCAAAGATGAAAATTTCCATCCTGACAGTGAAACAGAGGGTCCTTATTGATTTGATTAAATTCCGTTTTAAATCCTACCTCTAAAAGTCATCTCCTCTGTATAGAGAGAAAGACCTAGCCTTTCCCTGAATAATCAGCAACCTCGTAGGCAGCAGAAGACAGTAACCTGGACCTAACCAATGATCACAGGGTCCTGATCTCTGGCAGGTTAAAAATAACATCTGGACCTAAGTTATGTTTCAGTTCTGAGCTCTAAGGTAAAATGACCCCCTGACTACTTTCCCATAAAGCCAGGCAGAAGGACATGGAAACAGACCTCAGAGCTGTCCTCAAGACCTGAAAAAATGATTTATCACCCTTACCTCACCTCCGACCAATCAGCTCCTAGCACAAACCACGACCCTAGCCCATGGTGCCTTGTGATTTTGTCCAATATAACCTGTAACCTACACACCATTGGAGAGTTCAGACTTTTGAGCATTAGCTTCCTGTTCTCCTGGAAGGCACTATTCATCAATAAAACAGCCAATATTTCTCCCCTGCTATTCTCGGTGTTTAGTGCCTGGCTCTGCTAGCACTAGGTGGATGAATTCTCTCTGTTCTTTAACAAAAGCTTAAAATAAAAAGATATTCCCCATCTAGATTAAAAAGTGGCAAAAAAACAAGGGCATTAAAGAGAATTACAATTATTTCTAGAAAATTTTCTTAGAATTTCTGGATTTTTTTTTTTTTTTTTAGGAAACTTTATTGAACAGAGTATTAAAGTTTCCTTGCAAAGCCAAAAACCTCACATGATTGTTTCTATTGATCAGGAAAAAAACCCGAGGCTGCATGCAATTTATTTCGCCACATCTATGAGTGCACAGAGGACTGCACCCATGAGTGTTGCAAGCATCAATATGCAGATTCTTTAGGAGAGAATGACACCAGTCTCCAGTTTGAAGAAGAGTGCACCATGACCCTGCAGCTGGGCTCTCTACCCTGAATAGCAAGTCTACAATACACCTAAGACAAAGCTCCCCATAGAAAGAACGTGAGCATGTGTGTGTGCGTGAGTGTACTCACTCTACTCATCTTTCTATTCATCTAGCTGAGCCCCGGAGAATGAGAGATGCATGACTTAATCAAGGGATATACTATCAATAGTAGCCTTTCCTCACCCTTTGTTCCAGCTGGATTTGAAGGTCAGTGTGATTTTTATCAACAAGTGCTGCCTATGAGATTCCACGCTGGAAAACAAAGATCAGCAGCAAAGCACATTGTAAGAACTTAAGGAACTGACAGCTTTTGCTCCGCACTTCATCCTTCTCTCTTGTCTCTGTCCTTCTTGACTCCCAACCTGAGTCTCCAGCCTGAATCCTGTGGACCAAGATAGGTGTTGGAGTTCATTTCTTTTGTTTTCAAATAACAAAAGCTACTTGTGCTATCTCCTCTGGGGGGAAAGAGTTTAAATAAAAGGGAGATCAGTTGAAGAATTAAAGCCGCTCTGCAAACAATTCTTTCTCTTTCCTCCTGTCTCTCTTCACCCCTATTTCTCTATGTGCATCATCTTTCTTTTACTTTCCCCACCTACTTAGATTTTTATACTCCCTTATAATTTCAGTTTACACATGGCTTTGGCTAATCATGGTCCTAATTTTTTTTTTTTTATCCTTTAAAAAAATTCTTAGGTTGCCTTGATTTCATATTCCCAAGATAGAAAATGTGGTTGCTCAATTCATTCTAACCAGTCATGGCTCACAAGTATTAGATCACTGTAATGGCTTGAATTGTGTCCCACCTGCCCCCCCCCCCAAAAAAAAAATGTGGATGCCCTACCCCTTCTGATACCTGTGAATATGACCTTATTTGGAAATAGGGTCTTGGGAGGGGTAAGCCAATCAAGATGAAGTCCGTAGGGTAGGCCTTTAATCCAGGGGTCCTCAAACTACGGCCCCCAGGCCACATGCAAATACAAATATTGTATTTGTTCCCGTTTTGTTTTTTTACTTCAAAATAAGATATGTGCAATGTGCATAGGAACTTGTTCATAGTTGTTTGTTTTTTTTAACTATAGTCTGGCCCTCCAACGGTCTGAGGGACAGTGAACTGGCCCCCTGTTTAAAAAGTTTGAGGACCCCTGCTTTAATCCATTAACTCTTTAGGAAGAGAGAAACTTGGACAAAGCCTCAGAGGGAATATGCTGTGTGAAGCCTGAGGTTTGCTTTCACAAGCCAAGGAATGCCTGCAGCTACCGGAGCTGGAAGAGGATCCTCCCTTGCAAGCTCCCAGCTGACACCTCGATTTTAGACTTCTAGCCTCCAGAGCTGTGAGAGAAGACATTCGTGTTGTTTTAAGCCACTCACTTTTTGGTACTTTATCACAGCAGACCTAGAAAATTAATACAGTCACTTTAGTCAGTTGTCCAAGGTGGCATATAACCAAAACTGATACTTTTGTCCTTTGGCTGAGTTTGTGGGAAACTTCTTTTCCCCTTATTGTGCAGATAGGTAGCCAATGTTCATATCTCTTGTCAAGAACATATCTGGTGGCCCTGGTCAATGTGGCTCAGTGGATAGAGTGTCAGGCCTTACACCAAAGGGTGGTGTGTTCAATTCTCCTTCAAGTGCACATACCTAGGTTGCAGGTTGATCCCCAGCTGTCATCAGGGTGCAGGAGGCAACCAATCCATGTGTCTCTTTCAGATCAATGCTTCCTTCTCTCTCTCCCCCTCCCCCTTCTCCTTTTTCCTCCCTTCCCCCTTCCACTTTCTCTAAAAATCAATGGAAAAAATATCCTCAGGTGAGGATTAACAAAAAGTAATAATAATAAAGAACATACTTGGTGACTATTGCTAATAAAAATCTTCTCAAAAATGGGAGAAGGCATCTGTTCTTTTTTTGTCAGAAGTATATGATTTATTCTCCAATTTCTGGGAAATGGAAAATTTTCAAAAGGCAGAAAAATTAATTCTTCTAAAAATGGAACTATTGAAGTTCTTTTAAAATGTCTTTTTGTTTTTCTCTACTAGAGTTCTCATACTTTTTAAAGAGAATTTAAAAACAGGAAGGAAACAAAATAATAGGGAGGATTTCATACTTACCATTGACCATCATTCATCATTTTTAATTTTTTCTGTTCTCCTTAGCATGATGGAAGGTACTAAAACCTGAAATAAAACCCAAGAAACAGGCATGTTTTTTATTCAGTCCCTTTTTCTGTTGCTGTTGTTGAACTATAATTTACATATAACATTGTGTGAGTTTAAGGCGTACCATGTGTTGGTTTGATACATGTGTCTGTTTCAATATGATCATCATCATGGCATGAGCTAACACCTCTCTCACATCATTTAGTTGCCAACCTGGAAGTACAGCAACCAGGAAAGTGAAGATGTGGGCAGTGGAGTAGAGAAACAGGAGCGGCCCTGGAATGGTTCTGTAAAGGGCCAGATAGCAAAAGTTGTTGGCTTTGCAGGCTACATGGTCTCTGTCAAAAGTTGTAACACAAAAGCAGCCACCATAGATATTATGCAAAGAAATGGACAAGACCCTGTCGTGATAAAACTTTACAAAAATATGAGAGGGACTAGATTTGACCTGATGACTATGGTTTGTCAACCCCTGGTCTAGAGGATAATGCAAACGCCCTGGTGTTTTCTGATGAGGTTCTCCTTTGGTTTGCACTCAGCATGTAAGCATATAACATCCTATCCAGAGGGACAGGACCCTTCCCTTCCTTGTTCCCCCAGAAAAAGGGTCTTGCTTCAGAAAATTACATGCAGAGAACACAGGTGGTCAATGATAATAGCTGCAAGGCATGGGGGCATTACCCCAGGAGCCTGGTGCACCTTGAAGATGTGTCAAGACCTACTGCTCCACTGGAAACAATGGAGAAACCCTCGGAATGTTAGCAAGTGCTGGCAGTCCCACTTCACCATTTGTTGACAGACTGCCATAGAAATGTCTTTCTTGGAAACAAAAGCAGTGTGTTAAATAGGGGGATCCTTACTGCAAGAGTGTCTAGATCCAGAAAATCAGCAGCTAATAATGGCAGATTGATGTCACCACTGAACAAATGTTTATTGACAGTAGAGTGTATATGAGAGCCTTGTGTTACAAAAGAAAGGAAAAAAGCTGGTATCCTGTTCTACAAAGACAGAACACATACACTGTCACTGGCCACAGAGGCACATAATTCATGATGTCATCCTGGCCAGTCCATAGAGCCATTCACATGATCCACAAAACTCACAATGGCCTTGCACCCACCAATGTATGCTGAGCATGTTACTTTCTTCAGCAATTCATGTGTGCGATCAAAGGCAGACCAGAGATTTCACACAGTTTCCTGAGCTCCCTGTGTCCAAATATCCCCAAGCCCCTCTGCTATTAGGCTGTATCTCAGACCAAAAGCTTCCATTTACAGTGGAGGATTCCATCCTGCAAAACTACTAGTAAAGCAAAAACAAGAAGGCACATTTCAGCCCCTATCCTGCCAATGATGTGCTGGATCTGGCTTATACCAACTGGTCAGAACCAAATGTCAAATTTCCTAGATTTGGGAGGCCAATTGGCATCACACTGTATCTTAAAATCAGCCATCTTGGGAGTATTTACTTCACAGGCACTGGCTAATATTACCAATCAGGATCTTTCTTTTTCCAGAGAGCTGGGTTTTATACATTTACCATAACACCATTTTAACCCTGGTCCTGCCCTACTGCACCAACCAAAACATCCTTAGTTTTTAATCAGATATTCTACCTCTTGATCACCAAGTTCCAAATTCTCATTGCTTTCCATTTTGGAAATTACCTGTTTATCATCCTCCCTCTGTCACAGAACAACAAAGAAACATTGGAAATCAGCTGCTATATCTCCCACCAACAACTCATCTGGTCCACACATCATGGTACCCAACACTCACGGTACTACCACAGCTATAACACCTATTATTGCTAAGACTATTCTCCAAGCCAAACCTACCACCTGCAGAGGAAAAAATGCTTTTTAAAAGTGGGCATTTGAAAATATTTATTGATAAAAATTTTAACTCCAGACTAAGTCAAAAGTAGCACATTCACCATAAGAAACAGAAAGTAAGACTAATTCCTCAGACAAACTGCCTCTGCAAAGTCAAGAAGAGCAGCTGTGAATGTTGGCTTCAATCCAGCTTGATAAGTTAGGGATCTTCTGCTGCAGTTCATGGAAAATTTAATGTTCACAACTCCACTCTTTAAGATCTCTAGCAAGGATTGTTTATCCCTTGTGGTTTTCAATTGATTTCTCTCCCACAAAAAGGGAAATAAGCCTTGTTCAAAGTGCAAACCCTTCTAGACTGCAATCCTATATAATAAAAGCCTAATATGCAACTCAGAGTGGCTGAACAACTGGTCAGTGGGGGGCGGGGCCAGCAAGCGGGTGATGCCAGGCCAGCCAAGGCAGGTGCCAGCAGGTAGAGGGAGGGATGGCGATTGGGGGGCAGCAGTGACTGGCAGCAGCAGAGGGGCAATCGGGGGAGTGGGGCAGGCCGGCTCCATCCACCGATCAGCCCGCTGATTGCCTGCTGCAGAAGGAGGCCAGACTGTGGCTTGGGCCTAAGCCATCACTCAGACATCCCCCAAGCGCTCCCGGACTGAGAGAGGGTGCAGGCTGGGCTGAGGAACACCCAGAGTGCATGAATTTTCATTCACAGGACCTCTAATTATAACATAAGAGGATGAATCCTATTTTTTCATCATTTTTATAGCTGACTATCTTTGCTTTCTTCTCCCCCATGTTTTTGTGCCTAATAAGACAGAAAGAAATCTACATATATATAAAAGCCAAGCAACCTGAATGACAGAATGACCAGAACGACCAGAACAACCAGTCACTATGACATGCACCGCGGCAGCCAACCAGCCTGATCAGGGCCCCAATCAGCCCCCCCCCCAACCTCCCATGGCCCCTCCTTCCAGCTGGCCCAGCCCCTGATGGGGCCCCCCACCCTGATCCTGGGTGGGGCCAGCCTGGCCCCTGATCACCCCCCACCCCAATTAGGGGTGTGGTGTGCTGGCCAACCTCCCTTGGCCCCTCCCTGTGGCCAGCCTCAGCCCCTGATCACCCCCCTCCATCAAGAGCAAAGCCAACTGACTTCCCAAGGCCCCCCCACCTCAGCTGACCCGGGCCTGATCAGGCCCTGATCAGAGGTGAGGCCAGCCAGCCAGCATCCCTTCTCCCCTACAGGCCTGGACTGATGGCCCTCAATGGAGCAAGCTGGCCAGACCCCACCTGTGCATGAATTCGTGCACTGGGCCTCCAGTACTGATATAAAAGTGCTGATTTATCACTGGCCAGTGTGGCTCAGTGGTTGAGAGTCAGCCTATGAACCAGGAGGTCACATAGTTCGATTCCAGATCAGGGCACACACCCAGATTACAGGCTCAATCCCCACATGGAAGAGGCAGCTGATAAATGATTCTCTCTCATCATCGATGTTTCTATCTCTCTCTCCCTCTCCCTTCCTCTCTGAAATCAGTAAAAATATATTTAAAAATACAAAAAAATAAAATTATTACAAGTGCTTATTTATCAATAGATTATTCCTGAAATTTACACATAAATTTCTATTTTGACTAAAAAAATCATTCTCATTAGTTAGCCATAATATATAAATGTCTACCATTAGAGATTCATTCTTTTGGTTTAAAAAAGTATTCTATTAAACCAATCACACTTTAATATGAACCAAATTAACCAAAATGTTAAAAATTTACATTCTTCAAAATATGATCTTTGCACTCCCAGAGTTTTTGAGACCTAGGACTACATTAAAGTAATATATCAATGAAACTTAGACTTGATCAGGAGAGATATTCATGAGGGATACATGGCTCCTTTGAAGTTTCTCTGAAGATGGTATCAGGACAAGTTTATCTCCATATAACAAGACAAGAGGTTAGGTAGAATGTCCAAGGTCAAACAGCTAGTAAATAGTAAATCTAAGAGTTGAGTCAAGGTCTAATTTCAAAACTCTAGTCTTTACCCTATATTGTGTTGCTTAGGGGAGTAGAAATGAGGGATTCATCTCTGATAATATACAACAATCCCAGGAATTATAGCATGTTTTTGTCCTAAATGACAGCTATTCCAGACTATGAAAAAGTTAATTGGTGTTCTGCACAAACCTTGGTGAGGCAAAGCACAATCTTAGGATTTCCTTTTCTGTTTCTTAAAATCCATGCATGAGGCATTGACAGGAAGGTAATAATGATAGTTTTCAATTAATAATACTGGTATTAGTTTCTCATGGCTGCTATAACAGATTACCACAAACTGTATGGCTTAAAATAAGAAAAATTTATTTCTTCACAGTTCTGGAGACAGAGGTTCAAAATCAAAGTGCCAGCAGGGCCATGCTCTATCTGGAGGTTCTAGAGGAGGATCCTTTCCTTGTCATTTCCAGCTTCTGGTGGCTGATCGGCATTCATTGGCTTGTAGCTTATCACTCTCTACTCTGTCTTCACATAGATTTCTTCTCTATTTGTATTATCTCCTTTGCCTCTCTCGTATAAGGATATTTGTGATGGAATTTAGGGTAACCTCCTCATCTCAAAATACTTAATTTAATTGAATCTATAGAGACCTTTTTTCCCACATGTTACCATTTACAAATTCCAGGGATGGGGACTTAACATCTTTGGATGGTCATCAGTCAATGTATAATACCATAGTACTATATTTGGTGAAACCTATTTTTTATTCACATACAGGAGAAGTACATGTAGTGGTAGGTAGATTATCAGTCCATCTTTGCTTCCTGGGAAAAATAAACAAAAGACTACCCTTTATCTTTTTTCTTCCCCATATTTCTACCACCCTGCTCACACTCTATTATACCCCTCTCCACCTTCATGGCCTGCTAAATTGGGCCATGTTTATAGAAAACTGTTTCTGGAGTACAGATTAGGCATAGGCTAGAAGTAACACTGTCCTTAGACACAGGCTATAATGCCCCTGCCATGAGTCCCACATCTGGCCTATTACTGCTGAGAGAGAGAGAGAGGAGAATAGCCAATAAAAATTTGCAAAATAGAAATCTGGTGGGTAAGAGGTAATTGATGACATAGAGCTCAGAAAACTAACCAGCAGAAAAGTTCCTGATTCTCAGGAACTGGAGGCACCCTGTTTATTATATGGGAGTGGAAGTGCAAATGGGCTATAAAAACAAGAAGACAGATTGAAAATCCGTAAAAGCTGCATTTAAAGCCCCAGAAGTCTCACCCAACTCAACAGAAGACAGAAGTTTACTCTCTAAAAAGAATGAACCAGAAAGATTCTGAGCTAAAATACCTAGGCAGAACTGAGAATTGGCATGTTGTATTGAAAACATGGACATTAAATAAATAGTGACATCTCTGTTAGCTTCTTCCAGAATGCTGGTAGAAAAGCTTTCATTTTTTAGGTAGGAAACTGACCAAACCAAGAGAAAAGACTTACATGTCCCTCAAGAAGTAAGCCATCCATTGATAAACTCTTCATATTTATATCTACTTATCAACCAATATTTTATTGCTTCATTCTTAAAAATGAGTAGAAGCCAAAAGATCATGTCATTTGAGAAAATTCTCCAACATAAAAAGAGACGTTAAGATATACAAAGGTAAACATAATTCAGGAGAAACAGAACTATTGCAGTAAGCAAATAAAAAGTTAGAATAGCCCTAACCGGTTTGGCTCAGTGGATAGAGCGTCGGCTTGCAGACTGAAGGGTCCCAGGTTAGATTCCAGTCAAGGGCATGTACCTTGGTTGCGGGCACATCCCCAGTATGGGGTGTGTAGGAGGTAGCTGATCGATGTTTCTCTCTCGTCGATGTTTCTAACTCTCTATCCCTCTCCCTTCCTCTCTGTAAAACAATCAATAAAAAATATATATAAGAATAAACTATAGTTGAAACCTTGAGAGTTAAGGTAGTAAACTTAATCTACAAAATAAAAACACAAGGTTATAAATCTAAGAACATTTAGAGAAAAGGATCTTTGAACTTTAGAAACAATATGATAGCAAAATGAAAATCTCAACAACAAAAATGTTTGGAACTAAAGTTAACCTTTGCAGGATGAGTAGTAGAGCCGATCCTCAACCTGAGTTCCCAGCATTCTGCTCCCTGCCTTCCATCAATGCCTGTCCCCAATGTAGTCTTATGGATGGTGGCTGTGGTTTAAAGAATCCATCCAGGACATTCTAAGCCTCTTTTAGAACAGTGTATCAAAGCACTCCAATTTCAATGAAGCTTCATTGCTAGACTCTGCCATTTATCTGGAAATGGAAGAATAGATTTTCTCTCTCTTTGCTTTCCCCCTATTCTTAAATGCATTCTATGTGATAATTTTACACCAGCTGCCTATTGGGTGTTTCACTTTCTTTATCCGGGCAGCACAAAATTGACTGTACTTGTATAGCCTTTAGAAATAGTAACCAGAATTAGGAAGAGGCCATCCACAGCTCCAGCAGTAGCTTTTACTAACACCAGCCAGCTCCATCCACATATGCAGCCCCGCCCTGAACCATTTTGTGCTCAGCCCTCCAATCTCTCCAAGATCATTAATTACCCACTCCTTCAGCACTTTCATGCTGCACCTGTAGGTGCTGCCAACACAAGCCTGTCTTCTTTTATGTGATTGTCTGAAACTTTCACAGCAGCCAAAGCTCAGACTTAATCATTTAATTCTGATGCACTTTATCTAACAAATGTTAACAGCGTTTAAGTACAGTATGACAGATCTGGGACTACGAACACACTGTTGATCAGTGTTATTCTCACAGTGAAAGGTTTGTCTTTGTGAGAAGTTAAATTCCTGCTTTTAAAAAGCTTTCAGACTACAGGTTTTTATTGTCACGTGATATATGCTGTAGTTCTAGAAGAACCAACCATACAATGATGAAAATGGTTTCTAGTTGGATTGAATCAGAAGCATTATATAAAACTAGAGGCCTGGTGCACATATTCGTGCACCTGTTGGGTCCCTCAGCCTGGCCTGATTGGACCAAAACTGGCTCTCTGACCTCCCCTGAGGGGTCCTGGATTGCAAGAGGGCACAGGCCAGGCCGAGGGACCCCACTGGTGCACGATCGGGGCCAGGGAGGGACAGTGGGAGGGTTACAAGGTATGTCTGGCCCATCTCACCCAGTCCCGGTCGGCTGGACCCCAGCAGCAAGCTAACCTCTGGTCAGAGTGTCTGCCCCCTGGTGGTCAGAGCACGTCATAGTGACTGGTCGAACGGTTGAACTGTCGGACACTTAGCATATTAGGCCTTTATTATATAGGATAAAAGTTCATTGAAATAGATGTGCCTTAAAAAAGAAGGGCAAGTATGTCCTGCAATGAGAAAGTTCAACACCTGATCCGTACAACAAAACTGTTAAAGGAAGTCATTCACATCACTGAGATGTATAATCAATTAGAATTTGTCAAAAATAAAATCCTTTAGTCCACCTAAACCACACTCACATACTTTGCAATTTATTAACTATATACTTTGGAGCACATAAGTTTACTTTTATAAGAGCTACAGTATTTATCAGATAGTATTCTCAAAATAATGTTGACCGTATAATTTCATTTGATCTCATTTAAAACTCTGTACGTATGAAGAGAAGCTCTTAATTTCAATTTAGAGATGGTAAAATGACTTCTTATAATGAATGAAAATAGACTTCCTTCAAATAAGTGTTTCTCTTTTGCATATAGCAATGCTTCTACCTAAATCTAGGAGCTCAACAAATATTTCTAGGATGAGGATGGGGGAGACAGCCCATACCTGAAGAAGATATTTAATTTCAAAGTTATAATTTAAGGAATTTATAAGAACAATGTTTGCAAGAATAACACATGGTGAAATACTGATGGAACAAGGGTTTAAGTTTTAGCTTCCTGGAAGAAACAAAGTCTCTTCACTCATACTCTGAACTTAAGTCACTCTTTGGGTGAAATGTCAGCCTAGCTTACTGTATTCTTTATAATATCTCTAGCTCAGAAATCAACAGGGTAAAGCTAACTAATACTGGGCTACTTGGTGAATAAGTATTACAATCTGAAGTACTGAAAACGATTAAAGAAATAAAGTTAATTCTACTATTTTTGAATTGCACAAAGCAACTCAAAGAATGCTAATAATATGGCTTTCTTGAAGAAATCAGTAGGATGCTATTAGCTCTGTGACAGACGTGGTCATGTTGTTTGGTGATCATCTGTTTTCATGTATAATCATCTCCACTTCCCATCCCCAGGGTAGTAGGGTCTGGATCTTATTAATCTTGATACCACCAGAGCCGGTCTGGCCCATGTATTATAGAGACTCAATAAATGTTTCATTAGGAGGTTAATTAATAAATAAATAAGCTGATGTTGAATGGTTGTTGGGTACATCTTGACAGAGAGTGTAGCACAGGCTGTAAAGTTAGAAAAATGTGGATTCACTTCCCAGCTCAGCCAGACAGTAGCTGTGTTGTCTCTGAGCCCCCTTTACCTCAATTGTAAAGTGAGGGTAACACTGAGTAATACTGCTTACCATAGAGGGTGGCTCTGACAAGGATATGAGAGAATGAGGTAAGCATTTTAACTGTTTTCCTTGACACTTTGATTATACTATAAATTTACTTTGTGAAAATTTGTTTTACCGAACAAGATAAACTCTGTCTCAAGATAGAATAGCCCTGACTAACCAAAGCCTGAAATAGTAGAGTTCTACTAATCACTGTCCTCTTTTAATACAAAAGATAGGAAATGATTAACTAAAAGTGATGCCAGTGACCATTAATTAAAATTTTTAAATGAATAATGCATGAGTTACCATCCATTAAAACATCTCCCTGAATATAGCTTTGATGTCAGTTTGATCATTCATTTTATTAAGTGGATATTCATTGGGCTCCTTTAAGATTAATTTTGTCGCAGCAATTTGTTGAAATTTGGACTCTGCAGTTGTTTAATGACAGCAATTTCTGCATAGGAAAAAAAATGGTTCATGAAATAGCTTGGAAACCAAGTTTAAGGCCAAAAATAATTGAAAGAAACAAAAACAAAGTATTGCAAAACCTCTGTGGGAATTCCCTATTACCATCATTGCAGAGGATGATAACCCAGCCTGATGTGCTTTCTCATTCCCTGCAAGCCTTTCTACAATGAAAATGTCATGCTGGAAAACTTGGCAGCTGCTTTCGGGAAAGGTAAGTTGCCCAGATTACTGGAAAATATTTTGACATTTAAGTGACTCTTCCATTCTGTTAAAGGGAAAAAAAAGTTACAATTAAGCTCAGAACGTTCCTCGTTTGCTATCCTGACTCTGGAAATAAGGGCTGTGAAAGTTGAATGCGAGGCCTGCTGTGGGAGCACAGCTGAATGCTCTGCGAGGGGAAACAGGCTGGCTAGCCTGCCTCGCAAGAAGATGCAAGATGATGCAAACTGCTGGTTTTTATGAAGTTTATCACCATTTCCTCCCAGCACTGCCCCACCCGTGGCTGTGGCCCAACACAGACGCTCACTTCAGTTGGCAGTACACAGGGAGGAGTATACTGTGGGAAGGTTCAGGTCCTGGTTTTGCCACTAATTCATGCGTAACGTTGAGTAAGCTCTTACATCCCGTAGCATCTGTTTTCTTATCTATTAAGTGAGGGTGGCACACCAGATTATTTCTGAGGCCCCTTGCAGCTCCAGTGTTGTGTGGTGTTTGCATCTGTGCTCAGGAGTGAAGGAAGGAGAAGGCAGAGCTTGTGTTAATGATGTGATTTTTCCAAAGCAGCCAACTGTCCCATTTCCAGCGGAAACCCAAGTGTTGGAAGAGAACAACCAAAATGACCAGAGGCTGGGGTGGCAGACTCCACAGTTACTCAGCTCCAGAGTTCAGAAATGAGACACAGACCTGGCATGCTCAGGCAGGCTCTGGCAACGTAGACAGAGTTTGATTTCCAGACTTAGTTGAAAAATACTGGACAAAAGACACTCTATTTTCTCTCTGGTGCTATTTAGGAGTCTTCCCTTGCAGGCAGTAGAAATCATACCCAAGCAGCTTGAGGAAAAAAGCAGAAATGGTTCTACAAATATAACCTGGACCTAGGAAGGAACTGGGCCTGTGAATCTGAATCGTCCAGGAACCCAGGAAGTGCTCTCCTACTTACTATCTTCATCTCTGCTCCATTCAACATATCTCCTCCTCTTCCCCCCTCCTCCTGTTTTTTTTGTCCTCCTCCACACCCCTCCCTTCTTCCCTTCCAATAGGATTTCTCTACTGTCCATCCACATAGAAAGATAAGCCCACCACTATTCCTGACTTTATATGTTACAATTTTACTCACATCTAAGGAGAACTGGCCACTCAGAATCCATTTCCAGTTCTCCTGGAAAGAGACACTGAATGGACCAGGAATCTATGCCTTGTTCACTGTGGCCAAAAAAGGTTGACAGGGGTGGGTGGGCCTTTCTGGGGGTATGTGACTAGACAATAGTTCTGAAACTTTAACTGTAAGGCCTAATCCTCTGAGAAGCTTCTCAAATACCAAGCACACTTCAATCACTGGCTTTCATTTGTACATCTGAGTTTGGTTATATGAATCTTTGACCTCGCTCACTTTTATAATGTAGCTAATGGCCAAGATAATTTTTTAAACCCTCGAGGTTGAAATATTATTTCAGTAGTACCAGGCAGTTAAGCATAATCACATTAAAAAATGAGAGGTTTGAAATGCCTTTCCAAATCTTACTTGATTTAGTTGCTGCCACTTGGTTCATATAATTCAGAATGTTGAACTCCAGAGAGACTTCCTCTGGAATTTCTGCCCGAAATAATTCACTCCTAATCAATATGAAACAGTGTGCTTGCATTCCCTAATAGGTTACATTTATAGCTTGTATTATATGAAGTTTCCAAATTGATGTCAGGACACCGAGGATACCTTCAGGAATTGAAAGAAGTGGGGAAGAAATGGCCAGAGATGTTTAAACACTTTTTTCCTCACGTAGCATCAAAGAAGTAACTGTTGGTTCCTCTGGGAGATTTATAGAGCCTTCCCTTCCTCAGCTACCAAAGCATATCAATTTATTTTTACTTAATCATTTATTCACTCCACAAGGACTTATTGGTTGTCTACCCTGCAAAAATAATAACGAGGTAGATTCTTTCTCTCACATGCAGTCAGATTGGTCATTTGTTACCAAGAGAAGAATGTTCCACCACGCTCAATTATGAGTCACTTAAGATCCATTAAACATCTAACATACATACATTTTCACAGGCTTATGTTTTTTATTCCTAAATAAAAAAGCATGTGTTATAAAAAATACAAATGATAGAGACATAAATAAAGCAGAAGGTAAAAGTCCCCTGTAATCACATTCTTTCATTTATTAACAATTTGTTTGTAAATTCTGATAGATTTTTCCTATGCATAAACTGAAACACATTACATGTATATGTAATTCACAAATATAAAACTATTTGTGAATATTTTTATAATAGCATCAAAATATACATATTATTTTGTGACTAATTTTCATCACTTATTAATGTATTATGAATATATGTTTTTATCTGCCTCTGTCTTTTAAAAGGCAACCCCATAATCCATTATTTGAATATAGCAAATATCTTTCAATCTCCCAATTATACCTATTTTAGGTCAATTTTATTTTTTTTATACAAACAATGCTGTTATGAATACTCTTATATGCCTATCTTTGTTTACTTGAATTGACATTTCTAAAGAATAGAATCTTAGAAATACAGTTGCTAAATCAGAAGGTATATACAGTAATCATCTCTATATATAAAAGGCTAATATGTAAAATGCACGCCAGGAGTTCGATCACGCGCTATGATGTGCACTGACCACCAGGGGGCAGCGTGGAATGGAGGAAGGCCATAGCCGGCAGCTGGCAGCTGGGGGAAGGAAGGCCCTGGCCAGCAGCTGGCACCCAGAAGGAAGGCCCCAGCTAGCAGCCAGAAGGCCCCAATCGTCCCTGATCACTGGCCAGGACCCTACCCAACAACCAAATAGACAGAACAGAGGAACAACCAAACAACCAGTCACTATGACATGCGCTGACCACAAGGGGCCACATGCAGAACATGGCGGGCGTCAGCAGCATACAGCCGAGCACAGAACACGGCAGGCGTCAGCCATGGCAGGATGGTGGAAAAAGTGAGAGGGGCACCAGACCAAGGCAGGGCATCAGTCACTGTCATCAGGGCAAGACTCTGGTGGTTACTGAAAATTATTTGCTCCCACACTCCATGTTCCCACCCAGCGCTCACACCTGCTGCCGGCACCGGCCCCACTTGCACCTACTGCCGGCACCAAAGCCACCACTCGCACCTGCTGCTGGAGCCCGGTGCTGGCCCCAATTGCTCAGCACTGTCAGTGGGTGCAAGTGGCAGCTGCAGGCCCTGATTGCCCCTGAGGGCTTCTCCACCTCCCCCTGCTCCTGAGAGACGATCAGGGCAGCAGCCACCACTTGCACCCACTGACAGCACCGGCCCCGCTCACACCCACTGCTGGCGCCACCCCCAATCGCTCTGCACCATCAGTGGGTGCGAGTAGGACCGGCGCCATCAGCACGTGGAAGCAGTGGTGGCGGGAGCGAGGCTGCCAGCAGACAGGGGACTGGGAGCTGTGGTAGGAGGGGCCTGGTGGGGGCACAGAGGATGGGCCGAGACCTACCCCTGTGCCCATCACAGCCTTGAGGCCCACAGTTCTTTTCAATGTGCATAAATTCGTGCACTGGGCCCCTAGTCCTATATAATAAAAGCCTAATGTGCAATTTACTCAACCAGGAGTTCGACTAGGAGTTCGACTGCTCGCTATGATGTGCGCTGACCACCAGGGGGTGGCATGGAACATGGCAGGTGTCAGCGATGTGGCACTGGCAGCGGGCGAGAGTGGGACCACAGCAAGATGGTGGACCAGGTGAGTGGGCGGCACCAGTCCAAGGCAGCTGTGATCAGGGACCCAATTGCCCCACAGATGGCAACCAGTGGTGACAGTGGGGGGTGGGACCACATCCTGGCTCCCAGGCACTGAAGGAGCCGGGCAGGAGGCCCCGCCCCAACCGACCACCCTACAGATGGCGACCAGTGGCGGCAGCCAGGGCCAGGGAGTGGGGCTTCTGCCTGGCTCCCAGGGCCAGGGAGTGGGGCCTCTGCCTGGCTCCCAGGCACTGAGGGTGCCAGGCAGGGGACCTGGCCCCAATCGATTGCCCCACAGGAGGGATGGTGGAGCAGGTGAGTGGGTGGCGCCAGGCCAAGGCAGGGTGCCAGACAGGGCTGTGGGCTGCTAGGCTGGGAGTGTGAGCTGGAGCTGCAAGCCTAGGGGTGCAAGCTGGGGCCTGATCCTTGCAGGCCACCCCAAGGGACCCCACCCATGCACAAATTCATGCACCAGGCCTCTAGTTTAAGTACTAGTAATAACTGCCAAATTGCTTTCCAGAAAGCTTTTACCAAATTATAACCTCACCTAGAGTACATGGCAATGCCTGTTCCCTATGCTCTGCCCAACATTGGGTGTTTAACAAATCATTGCTACTTGTCCAGAAAGAAAAAGCTTACCTCAGTGTTTTAATTTGCACTTCTTGGCAACACATATTTGCCTATTTGGGGGAGATGATTTTTTTTGGTACTGCCAATTTATTACTCTCTGCTAACTTTTCATTAATAGTCCTTTTTTAAAAAGAAAAACATATTTTATTGATATTTTACAGAGAGGAAGGGAGAGGGATAGAGAGTTAGAAACATCGATGAGAGAGAAACATCGATCAGCTGTCTCCTGCACATCTCCTACTGGGGATGTGCCCACAACCCAGGTATATGCCCTTGACCGGAATCAAACCTGGGACCTTTCAGTCCACAGGCCAACGCTCTATCCACTGAGCCAAACTGGTTAGGGCATTAATAGTCCTTTTATACTAATTGTAGTATGCTTTATATTTATTTATTCATTGTTAATCCTCATCTGAGAATATTTTTTCCATTGATTTTTTAAAGGGAGTGGAAGGAAGGGGTAGAGACAGAGAGAGGCACATCAATTGGTTGGGGATCTAGCCTGCAACCAAGGTATGTGCCCTAGGCTGAATCAAACCCAAAACCCTTCAGTCCACAGGTTGAAGCTCTAACCACTGAACTAAACCAGCTAGGGCTAGCATGCTTTATATATCACTGTTCTTAATCCTTTGTGTCTGCACATACGCTACCTTTTGTATAACCTTTCTTGGTTTTCAATTGTCTTTCAGCAGATTTATGATTTGGAACTAATACAAAAAGTTTTAAAACTTAGTGTAATCAAGAACATCCATGTCTCCTTTTGTTTTCTGGTTTCAATCTCTGGACACAAAGGGACCATATATTAAACCTGACAAGCTCAGGGGAGGCCAGCAAACGGGCCCTACAACTCGCAGACTGAAAGTAACCACAGAGGATGGTCTGAACATAAAATTTTCTAATTATATGGACTAATGGACTTTAATTAATCTGGTGCTGGACTGGACCCGGCTGCAACACAGAGTGGAAGTTCTGGGCACTGGCCTTGCTTTTGGCTCTGCTAGAGGCCCAGTCCACCTTTTCAAAGACTGGTTTAAGGGGTGTGGGACTTCGCAACCCAAGGAATGTAACTCCATGCAAATAAAGCCTTTTACTACATCTCATTCTCCCATGCGAATCTTAAAAATTCATTTTCTAAAGATATAATAAGAACCCCAATCCCAGGAGTGAGGAGAGAATTTGATTCTCTGGTAACAGGTGGATAGATGGATCAACAAAAAGCACACTTAACCCTACAACTCTCTCTAGATACCGCTCCCCACACTCCTACCCATTCGCTTCCCAGGTAAGCTCCTTTAGGACCAGTCTGCATTCTGGTAACATGACCTCACCTTTTACCATTCAGCCATTGGAACTAACCTTCTCTCATTGCACATATCCCATATCCCACAGATTTTTCCTTGTCTTCCTGCCTCTGTTACCAGGAAACCCCTGGTTGGGCTTGGGCTGCCTGTCGCTGTGTCCAATAACAAAAGCAGGGTTGAATCATCTAAGGTATTTATTGAGGCCAGCCAACCAAGAGGACAGGGTGATTACAAGCATTCAAATCCTGTCTTCCAGCAAGGTGCAGGGGACAGGATTATAAAGGGAATGGGCTAGGGTGAGGCTGGAAACAGAATGCAGCTGCCTGGCAGTCCACAGACATCAGTTATTGTCCTTAGTCATCAGGCGATGAAATGATGTTTACGAGATGATGTTTTGACTCCTGGTGGGTCGGTCTGACCATGCTTATCGCATGCTTATCAGTTCTGCTTGCTGAATTCACAGCTGAGTGACCTCCCCAATTGCTTAGCATAGGCCTTGAAAAGGAAACTTAAGAAAACCTTAACCTCCTCTTCACATACAAGAAACTTAACCCCCTATATTCACGTAAGTATATGTGTTCTAAGATTTTAAATAATATGATTATTTTTTATATTAATTCAGGTGCTCTATCAGATTATAAGTCCCCCTATGACCTCCAGTTTCATTCTTCATGCAAAATGTTCTTCACAAAACTCAAACCAAACATGTCACTTCCTGGCTTAAAACCCATAAAAATGTCCCCATTGCCTGCAGGATGCAATGCAATCTCCATGGTGAGGTGGACCTGACGCTTCAGTGAGGATCTCTCTAGGTTTCCCTCTGCCTATGCACTGTGCTCTAGGCACACTGAACAATGTGCGCTTCTGTGGATTTCCAATGGTTTCCTTTACTTTCAGGCTTCTGATCCGTGTACTCCTATACCTGGAATACCCGCCCTTCCCCATATCTGCTGGGCAAAGGGCCGCCATCTTCCAAGACTCAACTCAAGTGTTGCCTCCTTTCTGAAATCTTTCCTGACCAGCCTCCCTTCCTCCCAACCCACATCTCATAGACGAGCCTTATTATTAGTCAGTACCTTTTGTTGTTGTTATTCATCCTCACCTGAGGATATTTTTTCATTGATTTTTTAGAGAGAGTGGAAGGGAGAGGGGAGACAGAGAGAGAGAAACATCGATGGATGTGAGAGAAACACATCAACTGGTTGCCTCTCACACACGTCCAGGGATTGAGCCTGCAACTGAGGCATGTGCCCTTGACAGGAATTGACCCACAACTCTTCAGTCTGCAGGCCAATGCTCTGTCTACTGAGCCAAACCAGTGAGTATCTTTTTATAATAGTCTCCCCTTATCCACGGTTTTACTTTTCAGTGTTTTAGTTACCCATAGTTAACCACAGTTAACAAAATTAAATGGAAAATTCCAGAAATAAACAATTTATAAGTTTTAAACTGTGCACCATTCTGAGTAGCATGATGAAATATCATACTGTTTTACTCTGTCTCACCCTTTGTTTAGTGTCTCTACACTATATATGTTCCCTGCCTGTTAGCCTCAGTTATCAGTTTGACTATCTTGGTAGTGCTTGTGTTACTTACCTACAGGCCCAGTGCAAGAATTCATGCATAGGTGGGGTCCCTCAGCCTGCCCGGCGATCGGGGCCAATCGGGGCAGGCTGGCCGGGGGGAGGGACTGTGGGAGATTGGCTGACCATGGGAGATTGGCTGTGGGAGTGCACTGACCACTGGCCGGCTGGGGGAGGGACTGCAGGAGGTTGGCCAGCCACAGGAGGTTGGCTTTGGCAGCACACTGACCACCAGGGGGTAGCTCCTGCGTTGAGCGTCTGCCCCCTGGTGGTCAGTGTGCATCATAGCTACTAGTCAACCGGTCATTCAGTTGTTCAATCACTTAGGTTTTTATATATATACTAGAGGCCCGGTGCACAAAAATTTGTGCACTTGGTGGGGAGGGGGTGTCCCTCAGCCCGGCCTGTGCCCTCTCGCAGTCTGGGACCCCTCAGGAGATAATGACCTGCAGGCTTAGGCCTGCTCCCAGGTGGCAGAGGGCAGGCCCAATCCCTACGTGCAGCCCCTGGTCAGGCTCAGAGCAGGACCGATTGGGGAGTTGGGGTGCTGCCCCATCATGAACAGAGCAGGGCAGATTGGGAGCTGTGATGAGGTAGCTGGGGTGACAGAGGAGCCATGCTGTCCTGCCCCTCCGCCCTGGGTCAGGTCGCACATGGGACACCCGGGCAGGTCGGCCGATAGCTGCTGCCCCACCCAGGGACCCCGGGTAGGGTCACACACAGGACGCTCACCGCCCTGGGTCGCAGATAGCAGGCCCAGATGGCAGCAGGGCAGGTGGGATGGTGCTATCCCGCACCACCTCCCCATGTGACAAATAGCAGGCCTGGATGGCGGTGGGGCAGGCGGGATGGTGCTGACCCACCCTGCCTGTGGTATGCAAATTAGCCGCCATCTTTGTTGGCAGTTAATTTGCATATGGTGTTGATTAGCCAATGGGAGGTGTGGCGAAGGTACAGTCAATTATCATGTTTGTCTATTATTAGATAGGATATAGATAATGGATCCAAAACCATTCACATAACTGTTATTACAATACTAGGAGCCCAGTGCACGAATTCATGCACCTTGAAAGAAACTGTGGGCCACAAGGCTACGTTGGATACAGGGATGGGTCTTGGCCCATTCTCTGCACCCCTGCCTGGCCCCCTCCTGCTGTGGCCCCTGTTCCCATGTGTACCGTCAGCCCCACTCCCGCTGCTGCTGCTCCCACGTGCTGATGGCACCGGCCCTGCTCGCACCCGCTGACCATGCAGAGCGATTGGGACTGGTGCCACCAGAGGGTGCAAGCAGGGCTGGTGCTGTCAATGGATGCGAGCAGCGGCTGCTGCCCTGATCACCCCTGAGGAGCAGGGGGAGGTGGAGAGGCTCTCAGGGGCGATTGGGGCTGGCAGCCACTGCTCGCATCCACTGATGGTGCCAAGCGGTCCAGACTGGTGCCAGGCGCCAACTGTGGATAAGAGCAGGGCCAGCATCAGCACTGGGTGTGAGTGGCAGCTCCAGTGCTGATAGCAGGTGCGAGTGGGGCTGGCGCCAGCAACAAGTGCAAGCGATGGGCAGGACCATGGCACATGGGAGCAAAGAATTTTCAGTAACCACCAGAGACTCGTCCCAATGACAACGACCAGTGCCCTGCCTTGGTCTGGTGCTCCCACTCACCTGTTCCACCATCCTGCTGCGGCCGACACCCACCATGTTCCGTGCTCTGCCATCTGCTGCTGGTGCCTGCCAAGTTCTGTGCACGCCCCCTCATGGTCAGTGCATGTCATCGCAACCAGTTGTTTAGTTGTTCGGTTGTTCCACCATTGAGTCTATTTGTATATTAGGGTTTCATATATATAGATATTGCTATAACTGTTCTATTTTATTATTAGTTATTCTTGTTTATCTCTTATTAATTAAACTTTATCATACACATGTATGTATAGGAAGAAAAGTGTAAATATATGGAGATATAGATATAAATATATATAGAGAGAGAGGGGGAAAGAGAGATAGGTGATAGGTAAATATATATGTTGATTTAGAGGGTTTGTACTATCTGTGGTTTTAGGCATCCACTCGGATTCTTGGATCATAACCTCTTCAAATAAGGGTAGATTACTGTAATCTCTCCAACTATAGAGATTAGGAAGACAGCACAAGAGATTGTTTAGGAGGGATTTTATACTCTTTTTAAAAAATAGAACATTTTAACTGATGAATAATTATTAAAAGCCAGGAATGTACCAGGCTCAGTTCTTATTCAGTAGGCTAACAAATGCAAGTGATATAACCAATTAACTTATTAACTCATCTGAGTAAACAAAATATATTTTATAGAAATTGTTTTAAATGCATTGCAGATAGAAACAGAATATATTTTATAATTATAGATCTTATGTTACCTAAATAATTATTGATTAAAAACCAGCTAACCCATATGGTAAAGAGAAGTTAGAAAACCACCAGTTATTTATTTTAGTCAGCAAAACAGAAAAACATGCTATTTTCATGCTGAAATGGGTTTCAGAATTCAATACAGAAATCCTGTTGCAAAACTAACATACTCCATCTATAATCTTAAAATTTTTTTAATCTTGTATCAAATCACTATTATACTTTTTTATTTAAAGATTAGTTTCAGTTTCAAAGTAAGTTTAATTTAGTATTTCAGTCCCATGGCTCCCACATTCTTGACCTGGGGTGGGTGAGAATCAGTCCAATTAAGTATTAGAGGAACAAAACAAAACATTAAAGGATAGTTTAATCTGCTTTGCCAGATATTGTTGCCAATACACAATTGAAAAGTTAAGATACACAGTGACTTAAACCAGGACATAAGAGCAGAAAGGAAAAAATTACAAACAAAATGTTGATGTGTGCTTGAAGCAAGTCTGTCATTTATTGCCTAAGTCAATCAAAATAAGCACACAATTACAGAAACACAAGGGGCCTGCCATGCGAATCACAACTCAGCTCAAGATAACTTCCTCGCTACCTCCCCCTTCCAACCAATTTCTCTCCCTAAACCCTTTTATATATGTCAGACATTTGAGCAGGAAATAGATCCTATCCTACATGTAAAAACAAGAAATAAATTTATTATAAGGATTAAGTGCTTATAAAACTGTTGGGAGGGCTTGAGGAGACGTAGCCAGGGGTGACTTTGGAAATACTGGATTCAAAAACCCTCCACCACAGGAATCAAGAAGACTCTGCCATCAACCCAAGTGCTGCAGTCTCAACTGCCTTATGACGCCCACAGTGCAGGTGACAGAGAGATTGATGTCAGGTGCTGAGCCTGCCTCTCAACAGTCACAACGCTGAGCTTTGCTTACCAGCAGTTGTGTCAGACACACAGCATCTGCCTCTCTTCTGCCTTCCAAGTCTCATGCAAATGCATCTATTTGGTGGAACCTATTTTACAGTGAGAACATTAGTCTGGGGAAACTGCACTTTTGCTTTCTAGGCCTTTGCAACACAAGACAAGACATAGAAAGAGGTGAAAATGGATGTTTAGAGCCTATTGGCAAAATCAAATTGCCCCTCCTGTCTAGTAATTGTAGAACCACCACTGCTCCATACACATCTAATGAAGGACTAAGAATATTTTTCTCTAGTTCTTTAGTGTCTGTTTTCCCTTACAAGACACTAAGGGCCTTGAAGATGGGGCTGTTTCATGTTTATCTCTGTCTCATAGTGAGTGCCTCAAGAATAGTCAGCAAGCTGTGCACAAAACAATGAATTCATAAATGTGCACTGAGAGCCAGGCAATCTTGTGCACCTATCAATTCTTACCTCACTACAAACCTCCATTCCACTTACTTTTAAGATGCATGTACAAAGCAATGGAAGAAATCAACTTAAGTCAAGAGTGAATTAGGGAGGTCTGTATTCAAGTCTAGGTTCTGATTAATATTAAGAAATGTATTGTCTCTGAGCCTCAGTTTCCTTATCTCTCCTACTTTAGAGAGGCTTGTTAGAATTACCAAATGAGGCAATACATGAAGAGCACATGGCAGATGCTGAGCAAGGACTAGATTTTGATCCCACCCCACTCCCCGTTGAGTCCCACCCTTTCTGTGTCTCCTAGTCTATCTCCTGTGTCTCTAATAGGGAAGATAAGAACTAAGAATACTGCAATATGAAAGACACTACACAGAAAATTGATTTGAACTTTTTTGCTGTAACTAATCATCTTAATTACTTTGTCTATTCAGTCTTTTATCTAAATATTTCAAATGATTGTATAATCAAGAATTATAGCACATAATTGATAACTATAATAGCTGAGGCGAAGGGGCTGAATGATTTGTCAATTTGCTGATGATCTTCATAAAACCAGCAGCCTAGTGACTTTTTTATTATAGACTTCACCCTTATCTTTTATTTTTATTATTTTTTATTCAGTTTATTGAGGTGACATTGGTTAATAAAATTATATAGGTTTCAGGTGTATGATTCTGTAATGCATTATCTGTATCATGCATTGTGTATTCCCAATGCCAAGTCAAGTCTCCTTACATCACCATTTATTCCCCCTTTACTCCCTTCTACCTCCCCCACCCCACCTCCTTTCTTTCTGGTAATCACCATACTGTTTTCTGCGTCTATAAGTTTTGTTCTTTTTAAACTTAATCCTTTCACCTTTTGCACCCAGACCCCCAACTCTCGTTCCCTCTGACAACTGTCAGTCTGTTCTCTGTATCTATGAGTCTGTTTCTATTGAGATTGTTAGTTTATTCTGTTCATTAGAATCCCCAACTTTGTTCTTCTTTCTCAAGATTTCTGTGACTATTCAGGGTCTTTTGTGGTTTTATATAAATTTTTCTATTTCTATGAAATATGCCATTGGTATTTTGATAGGACTGCCTGTGCTGTGTCCCATAGATTTTGAGTTGTTGTGTTCTCATATTCATTTGTTTCAGTGTATCTTTTGATTTCTTCCTTGATCTCATTGTTAACTCATTCATTATTTAGTAACATGTTATTTAGCCCTCAGGTCTTTGTGTGTTATTCAGTTTTTCTTGTGATTTATTTCTAGTTTCATACCAGTACGATTAGAAAAGGTGCTTGAGCTTGGCCAGTGTGGCTCAGTGGTTGAGCTTTGACCTATGAACTAGGAGGTCACGGTTCGATTCCCGGTCAGGGCACATACCCTTGTTGTGGGCTTGATCCCCATTGTGGGGGATGGAGGAGGCAGCCAATCAATGGCACTCATCATTAGTATTTCTATCTCCCTTGCCCTCTCCTTTCCTCTCTCTGAAATCAATAAAAATATACTTTTAAAAATAAAAAAGATTATTGATATGACTTTAAACTTCTTAAATTTATTGGGATTTGTTTTCTGTCTTCACATGTGGCCTATCCTAGAAAATGTCCCATGTGCACTTGAAAAGAATGTATACTCTGCTGCTTTGGAGTGAAATGCTCTGAAGATATCAATTAAATTCATCTGATCATTTAAGGCCACCATTTCCTATTGATTTTTTGTCTGGAAGATCTATTCATTGTTAAAATCCCATACCATGACTGTATTACTGTCAATTGATCCTTTTATGTCTATCAAGATTTACTTTATATATTTCAGCGCTCCTATGTTTGGTGCATAAATGTTTACAAGAGTTATATTTTCTTGTTGGATTGATCCCTTTATCACTATTTAGTGTCCTTCTTTGTCTCTTACTGTAGCCTTTGTTTTAAAGTCTATTTTGTCAGATATAAGTATTGCTATACTAGCTTGTTTTTCCTTCTTATTCTAATGAAATATCTTTTTCCATTCCTTTTCTTTCAATCTGTATGCATCTTTCATTCTGAGATGGGTCTCTTGTAGACAGCATATATATGGGTCTTGTTTTCTTATTCATTCAGTTACCCTGTGTATTTTGATTGAAGCATTTAAGCCACTTACATTTAAAGTGATTATTGATAGGTCCATAATTATTGCGATTTTAAACATTTAACTATGTTCCTGTTTTCTTCTTCTTTTTCTTCTTCTTAAAGAAGGGCCTTTAATATTACTTGTAATACTGATTTGGTCTTAACAAACTCCATTAGCTTTTTCTTTTCTGGGAAGTTCTTTATTTGTCCCTAAAATTTAAATGATAACCTTGTTGAGTAAAGTAGTCTTGGTTGTAGATCCTAGCTTTTCATCCCTTTGAATATTTCATGCTAATCCTTCTGGCCTGTAATGTTCTCATTGAAAAATAAGTTGCCAGTCTTGTGGGTGCTCCCTTGTAGGTAACTAACTGTCTTTCCCTTGCTGCTTTTAAGATTCCCTGTTTGTCTTTAACCTTGCTATCTTAATTATGATGTGCCTTGCATATGCCATTTGTGAAGCTAATTGGATCTTGCTCTGATGTTGTCTGAAGCTGACCTCTGGATGTGTTGGTTATGGGACTTCTTGGGAGGCACTGTGGTACAGGCCAATGTAAGACACTGCTTGTGACTGGCCTTGGACAATCTGTTTGGAGCTACAAAGCAATCCACAGTTTGTGGCTGCCTCTGCTTGCCCTGGGTATATATGAGAATGATCAAGTTGTACATCAAGGCTGACTTCTACCAGCATCAGGCCCAGGGACAGGTCAGCAGAAGTCCCAAGGCACCCCAACATCTGCCTCTGCCTGCCAGCTGCCTATTAGGCACAGTCACTGAAAGAGCCCCTGGCAATACTTGAGTTGCGTGAGGTAGGTTCTCAGTGAGTCACAGGGTAGGAGTGAATGGTATTCACCAAATTGATATAGGTTCAATCTCAGTTCTAGTGCTGGGTTTGAGGCCCCTCAGCAAATGCCCTATCTAGCTGCCACCCACTGACTGCTCACACATCTTTGTCAGGGGATGGGGTCCCAAGGAGTTGTCAGGGTGAGGTCAGCAGAATTTATCAGGTCCCAACAGACCAAGATTTGGCTGTGTGGAAGGAGGGCTCTGCACCAGTCAGGCATGCAAGGGAAAAATGTTCCCATCCTAGAGTCACACAACTCAATCTGTCCCAGATTCTGCCCAGAGCCCAATCTCAGCAGGGCAGGGCCACCTGTCAAGCTTGGGGGAAGGTGGGGGTTATGGCCTCTGCCCCAGAGACACACAACTCAGTCCATCCCTGATTCTGCCCAGCCCTTGGCAGGGCAGAGCCAACAGGAGTCCGAAAGGTGGGGCCACTGGGGGCCCAAAGATTGAGGCTAGTGGATCTCCCATGAGGAAGAGACACCATGAGGGAGAGGCACAGCTCAGCTCATGGGAAAGTAGGGGAATGGTCCCCACCGTAAAGCCACACAACTCAGTCAATGACCACCCCCCAAATCTACCCAAACCTCTACACCCTGACCCAGGCAGCTGACTCTTCAGCAGGGTACAAGCTTCTCAGAAGGCAGGTAAGGAGTCCAAGGGGTGAGACTATTGTATTTCTCCAGGCTGATGACACATTGAGGAGAGTGCTCCACCTGAAAGAGATTGCCTCTGCAATGTGGGAGAGAAACTCTGAGCAGGGATCTTGCCCCTTCAGCTCTCTTCCCAGAGCCACGAACTCTAGTCTGCTCCACCCTCCCTCCTTCAGAGCCCAGGGTAAGTGGCTGCAAGTAAGATTTTGTGCATTGGCCCTTTAAGAGGGTGTCTGTGTTTCTAGCAAACTGCCCCCTCTCCCTGGCAGACAGAATCCCCGCTGATTTTCACAGCCAGAGGTTATGTGGGTGACTCTTCCTGGCTCTGGTGCTCTGGGCTGGAGAGCCCAGCTTAGGATCGAGACCTCACGCTTCTCAGGTGCACCCCACAACTGAGATACCCCTCCTAAATCTCAGCTGCTGCACCTGGGAGGAGGGCCTCTTCACATCTCAGGCCTTTCCACCAATCTCAGTGTGGCTTCTCCGGTAAACCCTCGGTTATAATTCTTCAGCGAGGTTTCAGTTGGCTATTCAGGTTGGTTGTTCCATAATGTAGTTGTAATTCTCCTTTGGTTTTGGGCGGAGGTGAGTGTACCTTCTACTTTCTCCGCTGCCATCATGGATCTCCAGCCTAGTGATTTTTTTTTTATTCTTATTGTTTGTTAATCCTCACCTGATAATATTTTTCCCATTGATCTTTAGAGAGAATGGAAGTGAGGAATGGGGAAGAGAGAGAGAAACATCTCTGAGAAAGACACATCAATTGCCTCCCACACCTGCCCCAGTTGGGGGCCGAAATCAGACCTGCAATCCCAGTACATGCCCTTGACTGGGAATCGAAGCTGTGACCTTCAGTGTGTGGGCTGACGCTCTAACCACTTAGCAACACCAGCCAGGGCACAGCCTAGTGATTGTTTTGCTGTTTTTTTTTTCAATTTGCTGTGCTTTTTTGTTTTCATGTATATGTGTGTTTTAGTTCTTGATATTTAAAATATGATCATCTAGAAAGGCCTTTTTGAAGATGAATTGCTGTCAAGTGGTCTGACGAAAATTACATTTTTAAGGGCAGAGAAGGAGCTGAATTGAAGGGACAGGATCTGAACTATCAGATCACTTTTCTGCTTCTAATCTGTGGCAATTTAAGGATCATTTTGCATTTTATTGTGTAGTTCATTTCCCCTCAGATTCCTGAAGCTTCAATCTTTTGTGCATTAACATGTTGCGGGGGTGTCACAGACCGAATTTCTATCCCCGATCCTCCCACTCGTCAGCATTGCTAGGTTAAGTCAAAACCTCTGGGTTTTGGCGCCTCATCTCTAAATTGATGGAACTGAGTAATCTCTATCCCAGCTCAATACTTCTGTGAGCCTATGTACATTTCCTAGGTCCCTGAACAGTGAGGGACCAATTGTATTTTTCATCCATGGCACATGAGAAGCCAAAAATACATTCTCTTTCTGAGTAGAAGCAGCAGCAAGCAGTACAAAAAAAGGTGAAATGCTATATGTCCTTGCCAGAATGAGGAAAAGAGACCATAGGATTGGAGTTGAGAGCCGCATTCAGGGTTCAGGCAAAGCTGGAGAGGAAGCTGAGACGGCAGCTTACAAACAAGATGCAGAGATGCTCGGGAAAGCCTGCACAGTCCCACCCCGGCAGGCACTAACTACAGCTGAGCTGTTGATGGTTCTGTTTAGTGATGCAATCTGCAGTTCTTTAATAAAACGCCAAATAATTGAAAGGGTATGTTTACGCAGGAGCTTTCTGTATAATGACTTGGCTCATTCCATGGGTTCATCTAATCTGCATAGGCATGCAAAAAAACTAAAGAACAAAATGTAAAAAAGATCAGAAAATAATACCCAAAAAAAGGGACCTTTGAAAATGGGTAATCCAACTCTGATCCACCCTCATTCCCCTTTCTCTTTGTGGATGATAAAAATAAGGATGAGGAAAGAGGTTATGTGGGTGACTCTTCCTGGCTCTGGTGCTCTGGGCTGGAGAGCCTAGCTTAGTGATTTACTCAAGTTCATCCAGCTCAACAGTATCTGAGTTAACTTAAGCCATCTGATTTCTAGGTCAAATCCCACTAAAGCACGGATCATATTTATATATGCCTTTATGAGTCATACTTGGCTAACCCTGGACTTAATCAGAATCAGAAACCCATTCCAAAGTATATATTTAGGCTGGGCCTAACCAAATGGTTGTCCGTTTGATCTGAATTTGCCCTGGAGGTCCAGGCTGGAAGCGCCACAGGCCTCAGGGACTCCTACATGTGAAACCTGGATGGGTCCCATTTACTTCTTTGATCTTTTGGCTGACAGCCGTCCATAATACCTCTTACATGTCAAACGCTGCCCATGGAGTTTCTGGCCCTATAGAGCAATTCATCTGGGGAATCAGACATTCTATTAGCCAGATCTTATTAAAGTACAATTTTAATTTTTTTAAAACCCTGAACACCCCAATGGCTTACTCAACAATAATCATTTATTTCTCACTTATGAGTCTGCAAATCAGCTTGGATTCTGCTGCTCTTTGCTTTCTGTGTCTTCTCGTTCTGAGACATAACATGGACTGAAAGGGTAGCTCCTACCTAGATATCCTGTTCTCACAGCAGATAGTAAGCAAAAGGTTGAACTAAACCACACAGCATATATAAGGTGTTGTACAAAAGTACACAAATCATGTCCACCCACAGTGTGTTGGCCAAAGAAAGTCATATGGCCCATCCTGACTATGGGACAGTAAAGCATCATCTACTTGGAGTCATGGCAAGAGTGGGGAGGTATGCTACTCTCACAGGGAAAGGAGCAGATCATTGGAAACAATAATGTAACATGCCATGGCATAAAAATTATTGTATGTGAATGATACTTTCTTGAAGCATAAAAAAAAAAAAGCAACTAACTGCCTGCACCAAATCGATTAAAGAGATTGAAAGAGACAAAAACATGCTCCAAAGACTTTGCAGGATAAATAGGAGTTTTCTAGTCATAAAGGGATAAAAAAAATAGTATGAGAATTAGCATGAAGGCATTAAATTACATATATTCATAAAACTCTGAATAATCCTGCAGGAATAAATTGTGTTTGTTTTACAAACATCTTCTTTCCACCTTAGATTCTTTAGAGTATAAAACACATACACACACACACACACACACACACACAAATATAGCCATAATTCAAGGGTAAAGCTAGGAAATAGTTACGATTTAAGAGATGATGTTATTTACCTACACTTGATAGGCCTTTCTCAAACCTCTGAGATGAAAGGAAATGCAAGAGGAATGGTCAGTTACATGACTCACTACATTCAGAATATTAAAACAAATCAGAAGATGGATTTGGTTGCAGGTAAAATAAAGTAAGTATTCACCACCCTGTCTCTCCCACTGAATGTAGCTATAAAATTTAGACAGAATTTAAGGAGCAGCTAATTACAGGTTCTGAAAAGTAGTAGGTGTATTAGGAAAGCAGAATCAAATCCAAAAAGTTACCACACTGGTGGTGAGTTTACCACTATTTCTCCAGTAGCTCCAGCCAGGTCTTGGAGGAAATACCGGAGCGGGCATCAATGAGTACGGAGAGAGCCACAGAAGAAGCTTACCAGTTCAGGCTCAAGGAATGGGAAAGAAATCTATTGGCACCAACAACAACAACATCTAGGATAGAAGGCACCTAGAACTCTGTGGAAGAGAAATGTCTTCTCTGATTGGTCCTAAGAGAATGTATAAACCTCTGTTGTTTTTTCTCCTACCAGTTCTTTCACTTGTTGGCTCCAGACATGGACTCAGTCATGGGGTTCCATGGCAGTGTGTGATAAGTAAAGTCCTAACGTTTCTGGCCAAAAGATTAAAAAGCATCTCCAAGGAACCAGAAAGTGCCATGGAGGTCACTGGAAAGGAAGCACTCAGGAAACTGATTCCATAAAGTAGTTTATGACCACAGAAATTCATCTCAAACTGCATGTGTGTGCATTTAATCCTAAATAGCATAATGAAGACTTTGAAAACTGAGCCAAGATTTAGACTACTATCCAGACTTTAGAACTGCCCACTGGGTGATGCACATACACATATGAGACAGATCAGAAGAGCACTGAAAAGGCTTTGGAGATGGGAGAACATTGAAACCACACACAATTGATGGTTAGTGGAAATGTGCAGCCTGAATCCAACTGGACTGACTGATGGCTAAAAAAAAAAAAAAAAAAAAAAAAAATCAACACTTTCCATTGGATTTAAATGATATGTAGAGTTTCATGATATTTCAAATACCCAGTGGAAAAGAAGATAAATAGGTGTCAATAACAAGGTGACACAGATGTTGAAAATATCTGACAAAGACTTTAAAGCAGCTATTATAAAACAGCTACTGTTCAAACAATTGTGAACACAGTTGACACAAATGGAGAACTAGGAAATGTTGGCAAAACTAAGTAAAAGAATCAAATAGAAATCCTAGGAGTGAAAAAATATAGTAACCAAAAATGTAAAACTTACTGTATGGGCTTACTAGCAAAATGGAAATAACAGAGAAAGATTCAGTGGACTTGAAAATAGATAAATAGAATTTATCCAATCTGAACAACACAAAGAAAAAAATGTTTGTTTGTTTTTTTTAATGAACGAAGTCTCAGGGACCTCTGGACCAATATCAAAAGGTTTAATATTTATGTCATCAGAATCCTTGAATAAAAGAAAAGAGCAACATGCAGGACAAAATATTTGAAAATTACAATGATAAAATCTCCCTAACTTTGTTAAAATACATAAAATGTAGTGATCCTGAGCCATGATCAGTCTCCTGAAAACTAAACACAAAAATACCTTGAAAGCATCCAGACACATGTGAATTAGTTATACAAGAACAATGACTTTAATTACTAAGCATTTCTTACTAGAAAGCATGGAGGCCAGATAAAAGTGGAACATTTATAGAACATTCCATGCAGCAACAGCAAAATACACATTATTTTCAAATGCCTACAGATATACTAAGATAGAGCACATCCAGTATCATTAAAAAATCCTCAATAATTTTTAAATTTAAATATAGTTGTTTATAATATTATATTAGTTACTAGAGGCCCAGTGCACAAAAATTGGTGCACTCGAGGTGTGGGGAAGCGGTCCCTCAGCACGGCCTGTGCCCTCTTGCAGTCTGGGATCCCTCAGGGGATGTCCACCTGCTGGCTTAGGCCCATTCCTCCGGGCCTGGCAGTCAGACATCCCTCTGGCAGCCCAGGAGCCCTCGGGGGATGTCCACTTGCCAGTGGGGAGCAGGCCTAAACTGCAGTCGGACATCCTTAGCGCTGCTGAGGAAGCAGGAGAGGCTCCCACCACCACCGCTGTACTGGCAGCCATCAGCCTGGCTTGTGGCTGAGCAGAGCTCCCCCTGTGGGAGTGCACTGACCACCAGGGAGCAGCTCCTGCATTGAGCGTCTGCCCCCTGGTGGTCAGTTTGTGTCATAGTGACCAGTCATTCCCAGTCGTTCTGATGTTAGGGTCAATTTGCATATTACCCTTTTATTATATAGGATAGAGGCCTGGTGCATGGGTGGGGGCCAGCTGGTTTGCCCTGAAGGGTGTCCTGGATCGGGGGGGGGGGGGGTCCCGCTGGGGTGCCTGGCCAGTCTGGGTGAGGGGCTGAGGGCTGTTTGCAGGCTGGCCAAACCCCCCGGTGACCCAAGGTCCCAGCCTCTCCTTTTTTTCTTTTTTTCTTTTTTTTCAGTGCCTCCTTGAGTGGAGGCCAGGGCGGGCTGAAAGCAGTTATCTGGGATTTATTTATCTTCTATAATTGAAACTTTGTAGCCTTGAGTGGAGCCCAGGTCCAGCCAGGGCAGGTGGGAAGCTTGGCTTCCTCCATTGCTGGGGGGCAACCCAAGCCTTCTGCTCACTCCAGCTCCGTGGCCACCACCATCTTAGTTGGGTTAATGTGCATACTCACTCCTGACTGGCTGGTGGGCGTGGCTGGTGGGCGTGGCTTGTGCATAGTGGAGGGATGGTTAATTTGCATGTTTCTCTTTTATTATATAGGATATTAATCTCCGGTGTGTAATACAGTGATTGAACATTTTATACCTTATAATGTGATCACCCCACTAATTCTAATAATCACTGTCACCATGCAAACTTCTCACAATATTGTTGACTATGTTCCCCTTCATCTTTTTCACCCATCCCCTCCCATTTTTAACAACATAGATGGACCTAGAGGGCATTATGCTAAGTGAAATCCTTAACACATTTTAAAAAAATAGCATTCATTATTTAGTCTCCCAGAAAAATAACCTCCAGGTTTATATGGTTGCCTGGTGAATTCTACCAAACCTTTAAAAAATAAATAATATCAATGTATACATTCCACCTAACAGAAGACAAGGATACACTTTCAAGTCATTTTACTGAACCAGAAACACTTTCATACCAAAAACAAAGACTGAACAAGAAAGACAACTACACACCAAATGCAAAACTTTTCAACAAAGGATCAGCAACTCAAATTGAGCAACATATAAAAAGTGTGACACATCACAACAAATGCTAGGCTGGCTCTACATTTGAAAATCAGTCAATGTATCTGCCATATTTTAACACTCTAAAATAAAAATAATAAAAAAACATGATCATAACACTTGATGCAGAGAAAACAGTTGACAAAATTCATTATCCTTTCATGATAAAAACTGCAAGCAACTTAGGAACAGAAAAGAATGTCCTCAGCCTGATAAAGGGCATCTACAAGAAATTTACAGCTAACATCATACTGAATAGCAAAAGACAAAAAAAACATTCCTTGTGAGACAAGGAACAACACAGGAATCCATCTTACCACTGCTATTCAAACTGTACTGGAATTCTTAGAACAATAAGGCAAGAATGAGAACTCAAATGATAAACATTGAAAAGGGGGAAATAAAATGTTCTCTGTTGATAGATGGCATGTTTTTCTGCAGAGAAAATCCCAAAGAATCTACAATAAATCTCCTAAGATAAGTGAGTTTAACAAGAATATGGGATACAAAGCCAACACACTTATCAGGCATACTTGTATTAGTATGAAGACTTAGAAACTGAAAACTTTAAATATACCATTTATAGGGATGTAATGTACAGCATAAAGAATACAATCAATATTGCAATAACTTTATATGGTGATACATGGTGTCTAGATTTTTGTGTGTTGATCACTTCATAAGGTATACAAATGTCAAATCACTATGTTGTACACCTGACATTAATATAATATTGTATGTCAACTATACTTTAATTAAAAAGAGCTGCACTTCCAGAAGAAAATAAAATTACTATTTATAATAGCTCCAGAAAGATGAAATATTTAGGTACAAATCTAAATAACATGCAGAATTTGTATTATGAATATTACAAAATGCTGATGAAAGATATCAAAGAAGACCTTCATAAATATTTATGGGTTTGAAAACACCATATTTTTAAGATGCCAATTCTCCTCCAAAACTGATCTATAGATGTACTATAATTTTAATCAAAGTCTTTTCTGGGTTTTTGGTAGATACACACAAGCTAATTCTAAAATTTATATAAAAGGCAAAGGAATTAAAATAGTCAATGCAATTTTTAAAACTAAGAGTAAAGTTGAAGTAAATCTACCACCCAATTTTAAGGCTTATTATAAAGTTATGGTATCAAGACAGTGTAATGTTGGGGAAAAGATAGCTACATAAATTAATAGAACAGAATAGAAAGTGCAGAAATAGAATCACACAAATATGGTCATTTTTGACACAGATGCCAAAGCTATTCAATTGGGGAATTATAGCCTTTCCAACAACAAATACTACAGAGCAACTGGTCATCAATCCCCAAAAAAGAACCTCAACCTAAAATTTACCCATTATGCCAAAATTAACTCAAAATAGATCTCAGATCTAAATACAGGTGTAAAACTATAAACTTTCCAACAAAAATAGGAAAACAAATTATGACCAACATTTTTTATGGCGGAACCAAAAAATAGGCAAAACTTAAATATAATAAGAAAAATTAATAAATTGGACCAACTCAGAATTAACAATGTTTGCTCTGTGAAAGATACTGTGAAGAGAAAAGCTACACCTAGGAGAACATGTTTTCAAATCACATATTGAATAAAGAACTTTTATCCAAAATACATAAGATTCCTTTAAAACTCAACAGTAAGAAAATAAACAACCCAATTTTTAAAAAATGAGCAAAGATTTGATCACTTCACAAAGAAGGATATACTGAAGGCAAATTAGCACTTGAACAGATATTCAACCTCATTGGCCATTAGGAAACTGCCAGTTAAAGCCATGATGAGACACGGTAACATATCTACTAGAATGTCCCAAACAAGAATAACTGACAATACTAACCGTTAGCAAGATGCAGAGCAACTGGAATTCTCATACATTAGTGGTGGGAATATGAAACAGTACATCTACTCTGGAGAGCAGTAGGGAAATTGATTGCAAAGTTAAACATACACTTACCATATGATCCCACATTCTCACTCTTAGTTATTTCCTACAACAAAAAAAACATGCACACACACAGAGAGAGATGAATGATCATAGCACGTGTCCTTCAATAAATGAAGAGATAAACAGTGTTACATCCATATAATGGAATACTACTCAGGAATAAGAATAGATAAAATAAAAATAAATAAAAATTAATGGTACACAAAACAACTTGGATTATCCCAAAGGCATTATGCTAAATGAAAACAGCCAGTCTTAAGGGTTGTGTATGATATAATTCTGTTTCTATGACTGTCAAAAAGACAAAACTGTAGTGACTGAGCACAGATCAGTGGTTGGGGGTTGATGGTGTGAAGCTATGCCTACAACATGAAAGCACATGGAGTTTTGGGTGATGAACTGGTCTGCATCCTAATGTATTGTGGCACCTGAAAGTTGACATGTTAAAATTCTACTGTGCACCTACCTACTGTACACCCTACTGACTGTATCCCTCCTCCCCCCACAAAGTAAATTTTACTATACGTTAATCTTATAAATAAAATTTTAAAAATACTGGTGAAATATCTACTTTTAGTTCTGAGTCCTGTGATCAATTTCTCTGATCATTCTAATGAATATAGTGTATGAATAGTAATGTATACAAATATCCTAAGGGTGAACCCATGTAATCATTTATTCATTTGTGTTTTTATTCATTTATTCATTCATACAACAAATACTTACTGAGCACTTACTATTTTTCTAGACACTCTGCCCATCACTGGATTTAGCAATAAGTATTAGAAGACCTGAATTGTCTTCCAGAGCAGGATGAAGTCACAATGACAAAACACAACTTGTAAAGTCAATCCTACGTGGACTAAAATAATACAACCCAGGTATTCAGCTATCTTCTGCTCTGACTTCAGTTTAGGATGGATTTAATTTAAGATGAATTCTATAAAGGAATAAATGGGTCACAATATGTAAATATTCGTTCTCTAAGATGAGTTTTTAATAAACAGTAATTGGCAAAGCGTTTGAGATAATACTCCCCAATAAGTACCTGGAGTGCAATTTTCTACCATTTCAGTTAAATGCAGAGCCACTTGCTTCCTAAGTCAGCCCAGCTGGGGGTGGAATTGCCATTCTCTTACAAAAGCCAAGAAGTTTGTTAAGTGCCCCTGTCCTAAGAGAAAATGACCCTGCCTCAGCCCAGAGAAGATGGAAGAGGTAATGTTGGGAAAGACCATAGAAAAATCTCCATTATAGACTCAGAAAGTATAACCTTGAACCATATACCTTTTGATATATCCTACAGAACCTACTGTATCAAGTGATAAACCAGCTCAATATTGGGAACTAACCAACAGAAATTATTATTTTGGCTTTAAAATGTGAATTTGTAACTCTTTTTTGTTGTTGTTGTTAAAAGATAAAGCCACTCTCAATGGACTGAATTATGTTCCTTAAAAATCCATGTGTTGAAGGCCTCACTCCTGGAGATAAGCAGTAATTAGATTTAGATGGGGCCATGAGGGAGGGACTCTCATGAGAGAGCCTGCTCTCTCCCTCTCTCTCTCTCTCTCTCTCTCCTTTCTCTTCCTCCCTCCCTGCCATGTGACCTGTGAGGACAGTGAGAAGGAAGTCAGGAAGAGGGCTTGCACCAGAATCTGCCCATGTTGGCAGCCTAATCTCAGACTTCCAGTCTCCAGAACAGTGAGAAAAGATTTCTGTTGTTTAAGCCACCCACTCTAAGGTATTTTGTTATGGCAACCTGAGCAAACTAACATACCACCCATAGGCAATGACAATAATAAAATCATTATAAACGCTAAAATGCATTGAGTACATACAACCTGATATATCATCTTACTCAATCCTCACAACATTCCTATGAATTAAGTACTACCATCATCCCCATTTCAGAAATAAACATTTTTTCCTAATGTCACCCAGCTAGTAATAGTAGGTGTCGGACTTAGAAGCTGGATACTAAAAAGAGTTCCAAGGCATAGCTCTAGTTCCCCATTGCAAAATGACATAAAAAACATCCAAAGCCTTTACTAAAGACCCTGCATTAAGGCACAAGTTCTAAATAAGTGTCCATAACTGGTCTTTATGGAGATCATATTAATAATCCAGAAACTATTCCTATCAACAGAAAACCACAAATATCTTTCTATTACCCATAGAAGATTTTTCCCAGGCAATAAAATGTACAACTAATTGAGGTTAATACTGGAATACACTACACTTAAATCTTTCCTCTAGTTGAATAACTAAACTCTGTCAGTGCCCTCCAGCCAAAGTCGATAAGGAACGCATCTGTACTTAAACAACTTAGACTTACTGATATTGCAGCGAGGGAGGCCACACAGCACGGAGAGCCATGGGAGGCCTCAGGAAGAGGATGCTAGAGAGAATTTATTGCAGGAATCAAGCCTAGGTTAGGTGACTTTGGGGAAATTTCAGGAAGCAAAGCTTTGCTGTGGATGGAATGCTTTTAGGAAGTAGGAGTAATTCTGTAATTCTGGAATCATATCTTATACCGGAGGGAGCTATAGAGTGAGGCTAAAGTTGTAATTCGTAGTTAAAAAAAAATAATAAAAAATAAATAAAAGCAGTCTCTCATATTAGCCAGATTAGGAGAATGTTTGGCATCCTGTGGTTTCTACACTGATCTTTTGTTTGCACGTCGACAAGATTACAGAGTGGTCTTGTTTTGCCTCTCATTTCATCATGGGCGCAGAGAAGCCTGGTCAGATGCTGGTGCTCTGTGAAGGTGTTCTTTGCTGTGGTCAACAGGACAACACCAAAGCTTTCTGAGGGTTTCAGGCCAGCTCCTAGCAGCACCAGCTCCTAGCAGCTCACAGTGCCAAGCCAGGTCCTGGCTGCCAGGGGCTGCTTTTCTTTCTCAACTTAAACCTGTCCTTCTCATGAAATATAGGCCTGGGAAAATGAAGTTTGCAATATGTCAACTATGTAATTGATATAGAGTTACCTTTCAGATAGGGTGTCTAAGAAACTAATTAGTCTATAATGTTAAGAAACAGTGTTGTCCTTTATCAGAAATGAAATATATTACTCCCTGGGTAAACCTTTCAAAAATAATAAAATCCCTTTTAGCATTCTTCTTTGGCATTGGGGTTACAAAAATCACATTTCATTTTCTTCAAATGCAAATAAATCTAAACGTTTTGTTAGTGTCTGTTAATTCTTTCCAAAGCAGAAAGAGGAAGAGTTTATGGAGGCTTAAGGAAACATTTCAGTTTTAATAGCGGGGTTTTCTCATTGGTCAGTGTAAGTAGTTTGGGCCAATGGAAACAGTGTGGGTTTGGCATTAGATTATCTTTGTCCACACAGCAGCTCTACCACATTGCATGACCTTGAGCATATTGCTTAAACTTTCTATATAATAGACATAATAATTATACCTGCTATAACATAAAGATAATTGAGATAAAATTTTAAAAAAACCCTTGCAATATCTAAAAATATCTTAAATACTAGTCATTTTTGTTTTACATATTTAAATTATTGTGCTATGGATTTAAAATGCATTGAAAATGTCTTACAATAGGTTTTTGTTGATTTTAGAAAGAGAGAAACATGGGTCTGCTGCCTCCTACACGCCTCCTACTGGGATCAAGCCAGTAACCAGGGCATGTTCCCTGACTGTGAACTGAACCAGTGGCATTTTGGTATATAGGATGATGCTCAACCAACTGAGTCATACCAGCCAGGGTCTTAGAAATAAGGATAATCATGTCAGAAATGAACTGATCATATTATGATATTCCTTTAAATTAGACATAGAATGTTTTTTATTTCTAAAAATCTTCTAAAATTCAAAACAAGTTTATATAAGATGTTTACCTCGGGAAAGTTAAAAAGATTCTCCAAGAGTCATCTCATCTAGCTGGCTCAAAGCCATTAATGTAAAATAAATGACCCACGGTACCAGATTGATTTATTGCTTCATCTTATAAAAAATATTTCAGTCCTCAGGGCTCTGAGGGCATGCAATTTTCAAAGAAGAATAAATAGCGAGACTAACTTGAAATTAAAGGCACAGAAAATAGCTACATTCTGTGAAAGAGGGTTAAATAGTAGTTCAGTCGATATGCATGTATAAACAGAAAGTTGAAAGGAGGAGGCTCTTCCTGACTCTTAAGGTGCAAAACCTTTAAGGAAGGAAACAACTCGGGAATAAATAATAGATTTGGAGAAACATGTGATGAACAAGGTCTAACGGGATTCATTGAGTTTTATTGACGAGGCAAAAATAGAACATGAGATTGGGAAAACTTGGGACAAAAGGTATCACTCTGAAGAGACTGTGCAGATTGCAGCTAAGCCAGGATGTAGAGATGGCCCAGCCTCCCCAGCAGTCCAGGTCATTGCTAACACCCAGAAGCAACGTGGGTTCAGAGTCAGAGCCCATAGCCACACGGTCTTCACTCATCAAAGAGCTATACCAACTATCCTCCCATTGAGGTTCAGCAAGGACCTCCCTTTGGCAGCAGCTAGCATTGAGCAAGAGTCATTGACCAGCCAGCATGAGTGACGTCCATCAGAGCACCAAGGCTCTGCCTTGTCTCCGTCACCCTCACTTCTGAATAAAACCCCCTTGTCCCAAGGAACTCATAAGCCCCGGATCTGTATGGAGGGGGAGCATGACATCTGGTGAAGTGATCAGGGGTGCAACAGGAACCCCATATATTAACTGAAACTGAACATATTTATCTTGATATTCCGCTCTCCAGGTAAATATGTATGTAAAACTGAGAGAGAACAGAATTTCTATTCTTTTCCAAATATCATTGAGGGTTCCAGAATTCCAAGATCGTAATTAGACCAAAGAGCTTTCCATACCATCTTGGTCATTATTCATAATGCTTAATCCCATTGTTAAGTTGAATGGTATTTGAAAAAGATAAGCATACAGAGTAGCCTTTTAATCAGCTTTTGTCGATAATTAATTTTTTATGGGCAGAAACACATTTAGTTGATTGTTCAGTGTTAATTCTACTTCTCATTGTGCATCATCAGTTTTAAGGGATTGATGCTATCCAGAGTAGTCACTAAATAATGCATGGTAACAATGAAATTTCTTCACCCACAACAAGAATCAAGAAGCCAGTCCTAGGCCAATAGCCCATAGCACTTCTCAGGAATAAGCATGTGACTCAAGTCAGGTCAATGAGACATCAGGTGCCAATTTCCAGAGAGAGATTCACAGATAGGAATGCTTTCTCTTCTGCCAAAATTTTTGAGAAAGCAGGTAGCTTCATTTGCCACTGGCAGTACCTTTATGATTGTCAGGGATCCAAATTTAGTATGAAGTCTATACTCTGAACAGGAGACAAAATGGAAAGAACATAGATCCTTTAAGACACCCTGAGCTGGTGGATCAGCCAATCCTGACTCCTGCCCTGCTTCTCAGTGACCTTATATTTTCTTTTAGGAAATGTTTCTTTTCTTAATGTTTAAGCCAGTTAAGTCAAGTTTCTGCTACTTGTGACCAAAAGCAAACTAACTGATACATATGGCTCTGGTGATAGTTATGGGGATATTATATTTGTGACTTTAGAGACCAAGCTATTTCCTGTATAGAGAGCCAGTTTTCACCTGATTATGTGTCATGTTCAGGCATTCTCCTAGGATAAGTCAGAAAGAACTAGAGGGTCTCAAAAGAGAATCACAGTTAAAAATACCCTTTCTTGACCCTGTAGCAAAGGGGCAAAGTGAAAAAAAAAGGAATTTTCTGGACATAAAAAGTGAAATGCAATCATGAAGCTGGGAAATGAGGAATCCAGCTAAGCCTGTTCTCTTAGGGGCAATGATCAGGTTAGCCACAGCTGGAAAACCTGAATATTGTACATATATGCTGACTGTAATTTCATGCCTATAACTTTGAGGGCAGGGGCTGGGTGGATGAGGGCAAAGAGTGGAATGGGGGACATCTGTAACACTGTCAACAATAAAAAATATAATTTTTAATAGTCTTTTTGAAAGCTGTAGCCTATCTCTGCTGTTCTATAAGAAAATCAAAATCCTTCTAAGGGATTGAGTGTATCGCTAATGGGAAATAAATAAATAAATAAATAAATAAATAAATACTTGGAGATTGTCTTCCAAGGCTTTACCCAAGAAGCCTTAGGTTTTACTTTGCTGATGAACATCATGCCCTGGTATCATGGTGATCTTGTAGCCATATCTATATATATAAAAAGCCAGCGACCAGAATGCTGTAATGATCAAACTACCAGTCACTATGACACCCACAGTGGCCAGCGAACCAGCCCAATCAGGGGTGGGACCAGCCAGCCAACTTCCTGAAGCCCCTCCCCCCACCCACCCCACCCTAGATTGGGCCCCCCACCCCTATCAGGGGATGAGCCAGCAGGCCAACTGCCTGCAGCCGCTCTCCCAGACTGGCCCCACCCCCATCCAGCCCCCCCATCCCAATCTGGGGTGGGGCCTGCCAGCCAATCACCCATGGCTCCTCCCCACAACCAGCCCAGCCCTGATAGGGCCCTGATCAGGATGGGCCAGCCAGCCAACCTCCCACCGGAGCTGTGCCCACCAGACCCCACTCATGCACAAATTAGTGCACTGGGCCTCTAGTTGAATTATAAATAGACAAACTCAGCATCTAGACGACCTGAGTGGTCACACTGGTAACAGATAAATAGTCCCTGTGTAGCATCCCCTTGCCTCAGGAATGCCCAGGTTAACTGAGTCACTGTACAGGGTGTTCATTAAAGCCTCAGGCTTAATCAACACCCAGTCTGCAGTGGGAGCCAACTTTCTTCCAAGTGGTATGTGCAACTGGAAAACTGAAGTTTCTCTGAATCTGTACCAGCACACCACTTTATACACCTTAAGACCCTGGCCATCAACCTCAGAACACCTTGTAATTCTCATTTCAACAGAAAATCAATATATGGAAAATAATTCATGCATCAGCACAATCAGCAGTGCACAAAAACAGAGACTAGTAAAATAAGCATTTTTTATTTTATTTTTTTACTATTTGGAGTAAAAAATAAGTTACAGCATTTTTTCTCCCAATTGTTCAACAAAAGAAAATACAATTTTAGTGTGTCCACATTTACTGGCTGATTGTAGCTTTATTTGATTTTAATCAAAAAGAATATTATGTTATATGAATGCACCAACGTAAAGAAACAACAACTTTAGAACCATTTCATTGGGAACACAACAAAGTTCCTGGGAGAAAACAAACCTAAGAAACAAAATACCATACAAATTCCTAACAGCATAATTAATGTTTTTTTAATTTGTTTGGGTTTTTCTGCATGTCTCTAAGCAATTGCACACATTATCAGTTGTTCCATGTGTAATTTTAATTCCGAGTCACAAAAATGATTTTTGAATTCTAAATAGATTTTTTTAAAAACATTAGTTTACTGTCTTGCTTTTGCAATTTATTTGAATCCCAAGTATGTGCTTTATTTTGGGCTATTTAAAAATTTATGCCATGGTATGAAATATTCATATTTTTCCCCTCAAGTTGTGGTCCATGGTTATGATTTTTGGTTTTTTGTGGGTAGTTTTGTTAGAAATCACTCAAGATTTCTTTGAGTGTCTCTGTTAGGAACTGTATTTGAACATTATCAATATAACCAAATGTTTTTGAGTTCTTTAAAAAAAATAGCGAGTCTAAAATATCAAAAAGAAATATTTTAGATATGTACCACATGCCACCCTTTGTTTAAACATGGGAAGCTAATCTTTGCAGAGGAATCTGTGGTCACACTATCTCTAAGCTTCTGGTTATTGTTATTTTCATTATTGCTCAGTAACTTGGTTCATAGGGCAGCAAAATACAGGACACCATGAGGCCCATTTTCATCACAGCAAGCACTTACAGGGTTTCACCATCAACGTACAATAGCCTTACTGTGCGATGAGAAATACATTTCCACCCAACATGCTGAGCTTGGTGCCTGTAGGACTGCACTCAGAATATAGTAAAACTGAAACAAGGAGGCGACACCATCTATGGTTGAGAAGGCACAAAAAGAGTTGAGAATCTGGTGGCAATCAGTTAATTTGGACAATGAGTACCACCTAAGTGAGGTCATTTAACCCAAAGGCAGGGGTGGGCAACCCCTGGCATGCGTGCCAAACATTGCACGCCTTAACTTTTGCTGGCACGCGAAACCCTCTCTTATAATCTTCCATTTACTATTTTTTTCTTAATATCAACTTTTTTATTTTTCAGATAAATTCAGTGTAGGTGCATCTTAGATAAATAAATAATTTCACATAACAAGTTATCTTAAAGACCATAGACATGGATTGATGAGAGAGGGGAAGAGCAATTTCTATGCCTCTGCCTTAACTCTCCCTGCCTTCCTAGATCCGACCAGTGTTTTGGTTTCATCCACATATGCTTGTGAATCCTTGTTCTCAGTGATGAATTTTGTTAAGTGTCGCAATAGGAGTAGCCTACGGATGAAAGTAGTAGCTCGTGCATATCTCTGAAGGTCACGAAATATAAACCTGATGTAAAATCTCTGTCATCAGTGATGCAGCAGCAAAAGTCCCACTGATAATATCAAACAGAGTCATAAAGTTTTCTGTCGGACTATCAGTGTACATGTATACATTAAAAAATAAATGTATTTTTCATCATCATATACTGTGTTTTTGTCACTCGAATAAATTTTATTATTTCTTCAAGGTTCTTCACATACATACAACTTTAAGAGGTATCAAGTAGGCGTAATATGTTCTCAAAAAATTAGGGTTGGCACGCAGAAGAATTTTGAGTCAGAGATTTTGTTGGTTTTGGCACGCACTCACAAAAAGGTTGCCTACCCCTGCCCTAAGGTGTATACAGTTTTCTTATTGGTAAAATTAATCAAATAATTATCAGATATTGTTTGCAATTGTAGGCAGTTCTGTTTGCATAAGGTGCAAATGAATGTGATTCAGATGCCTGGTTTTTCTCACTTACTAATATTGCTAAGATGGTCTGTGAATAGTGAATAGTTTACTTCCCTAATACTTCTAAGGCCATTATGTGATAACTAACAAATTCAGCCAACATGGTCATTGGTCACATATCATTCCTTGAGAAAGGAACAGACTTGCATTCACACATCTATTTATTCTTCCCACAAACATGTAGTTGGACTCTGTGAGTAAGGAACTATGCTAGGAACTGAGAATGATTGCAGGAAGAGGCAGGCTATTCAATATCCTAAATGAAGGGCCCCCAATTGGCAAGGTTTTCATTTGTAGATAAGAGGAAAGGCAGGTCCAGAATATGAGGCATTGTTATCATGTATATATGGGACCTATGTGCTCAGGAATATGAAGACCTAGCCTATGTGATCATGGGAAGGGGAAGAGGGAAGGAGAGATGATGGCGAGGAAGATGGGAATTTTAAAATAATGGCTAACACTTGACAAAAACTATTCTAAAAACCTTGTATGCATGTTAAATATGGTGCTTAAAATAATCTTATCAGGTAAGTACTATTCATAGTCTCAGTTTACAGCTGAGAAATTTGAAATGCAGAGATGTTAAATAACTTCCTCAAGTTGCACAAGTAATACAGATAGCAAAGCCAAGATTCACACTCTGACAGCCTGAGTCTTCCATTAACCATTCTCCTATACAGGTTCATTCAGCTCTATAATCACATTACTGATTTGAACTTTGCATTATGACATTTAGCAAATGCATTAGTTAGAGTTCTCCTGAGAAACAGAACCAATGATTATATATATACTAGAGGCCCAGTGCACAAAAATTTGTGCACTCGGGGGGTAGGGGGGGTCCCGCAGCCTGGCCTGTGCCCTCTCGCAGTCTGGGACCCCTCGGGAGATAACGACCTGCTGGCTTAGGCCTGCTCCCGGGTGGCAGAGGGCAGGCCCAATCCCTAGGTGCAGCCCCTGGTCAGGCTCAGAGCAGGGCTGATTGGGGAGTTGGGGTGCCGCCCCCTGTCATGCACAGAGCAGGGCGGATCTGGAGGTTGGGATGCCACCCTCAGTCACACTTAGGGTAGGGCCGATTGAGGGGTTGGGGCACCACCCCCTGTCACGCACAGAGCAGGACCCATCAGGGGGGTTGGGGCTCCGTACCCTGTCATGCACAGAGCAGGGCCAATCAGGTGGTTGAGGAGCTCCCCCCTGTCACTCACAGAGTAGGGCCGATAGGGGAGTTGGGGCACTGCCCCCTGTCACACACAGAGAAGGGTGGGTCAGGGAGTTGGGGCACCGCCACTGTCACACTCAGGGCTGGGCCGATTGGGAGGTTATGGCTCTACCCCATCACACACAGAGCAGGGCCCGTGGGGTGGGGGTTGGGCGCCACCCTCTATCACGCACAGAGCAGGGCCAATCAGGGGGTTGGGGCGCTGCCCCCTGTCACACACAGAGCAGGGCCAATCAGGGGGTTGGAGTGCCGCACCCTGTCACACAGAGAGCCGCAGGGCGATCAGGGGGTTGGGGAGCTCCCCCGTATCAGGCACAGAGCAGGGCTGATCAGGGGGTTGGGGCGCCTTCCCCTGTCACGAACAGAGCAGGGCAGATAGGGAGGTTGTGGCCCCGCCCCCTGTCACACACAGAGCCGCAGGGTGATCAGGGGGTTTGGGCGCTGCCCCCTGTCATGCTGATCCCGGTGCTGGGAGGCCTTGCGGCTCCACTGATCCCGGGGCTGGGAGGCATATTACCCTTTTACTATATAGGATAGAGGCCTGGTGCACAGGTGGGTGCCGGCTGGTTTCCCCTAAGGGTGTCCTGGATCAGAGTGGGGGTCCCCACTGGGGTGCCTGGCCAGCCTGGGTGAGGGAATGATGGCTGTTTGCAGCTGGTCACACGTCCTTCAGGGTGAGGGGCTGAGGGCTGTTTTCAGGCTGGCGGGTGACTGAAGCTCCCAGCTGCTCCTTTTTTTCTTTTTTCTTTTTTTTATTCTGGGCCAGCTTTAGCTTTGAGGCTTGGCTCCAGCTCTTAGGCCTCCGCCGCTGAAAACAAGTTTCTGGCCTTTGTTTACCTTCTGTATTTGAAACAATGTTGCGATCCTGCTGGCTGAAGCCCAGGACTAAAGCAGCTTTCTGGGGTTTTGTTTAGCTTCTATATTTGTAACATAGTTGCTTAGAGTTGCAGCTCAGAGGCCTGCAGCAGCAGGCGGGGAACGTTGGAGTCCTCCATCACTGAAGCAAGCAAGCCTCATGTTAGTTTCAAGCTGCCTGGCTGCCTGCTGCCATCTTGGCTGGCAGTTAATTTGCATATTGCCCTGATTAGCCAATGGGAAGGGTAGCGGTTGTATGCTAATTACCATGTTTCTCTTTTATTAGATAGGATATATACTAGAGGCCCAGCATGCACAAAATTGTGCATGGTTAGGGGCCCTAAGCCTAGCCTGGCCTCCGTTGCATGGCCTCTGCCATCCTGCAACACTATGTGAAGATCCCTGACCCAAAATGCTCTGCGAACCCCTTGACTGCTTCACGAGCCCCCCCCCCTCCCCGCCCCTCGACTGCTCCATGAAGCTTGCTGCTGCCCCGCGAAGCTCGCCACTGGACACTCGGCGAAACTCCCCCCTCCCCCCACTCCATGACTGCTCCACTAAACTAGCTGCCACCCGGGTGACTACTCTGCTAAGCTCACAGCCACCCCATGAAGCAGCCTGCTACTGCTGCTCAACAGTCCCCAGTCCTACCCCACTGCCAGACCCGTCTCATGGTGAGCAGCTCGGGGCTGAGGGGGTGGCGGGGACAGAGAGGTGCTCCATGCAATTCATGGTGACCAGTCACCCATTCGGTCATGATGGCACCTAGCTCATTATATGTATTAGGATATATATAAATAAATACACACACACACACACACACACACACACACACACACACACACTAGAGGCCCGGTGCACAAAATTTGTGCATGAGGGGGTTCCCTCAGCCCAGGCTGCACCCTTTCCAATCCAGAACTCCTCGGGGGATGTCTGACTGCCGGTTTAGGCTCCATCCTGGGAATCGGGCCTAAACTGGAAGTCGGACATCCTGCTCACAATCCTGGACTGCTGGCTCCTAATCGGTCACCTGCCTGCCTGCCTGGCCACCCCTAACTGCCCCCCCCTACCAGCCTGATCACCCCTCACTGCCTCTGTGTGTCGGCCTGATTGCCCCTAACTGCCCCCCTGCTAGCCTGGTTGCCCCTAACTGTCCCCCCTGCTGGCCTGGTTGCCCCCAATTGGCCCCCTGCCAGCCTGGATGCCCCACGCAGCCTGCTTGTTCAGTCATTTGGTCATCCCTCACTAACCCCCCTGCCGGTGTGGTCATAGGCAGCCATCCTGTGAGGGCATGAAGGTTAATTTGCATATTACCTCTTTATTATATAGGAGAGAGAGAGAGAGAGAGAGAGAGAGAGAGAGAGAGAGAGAGAGAGAGAGAGAGAGATTGAGAGAGAGAGAGAAAGAAAGAGAGATTTATTATAAAGGATTGGTTCACACAATTGTGGAGGCTTAGAAGTCCCATGATCTGCAAGCTAGAGGCTCAGAATAGTCAGTGGTATAGTTGCAGTCCAAACCCAAAGGCCTGAGAACCAGCAGCACCGATGACTAAGAGCAGGCAAAGAGGAATGTCCCAGCTTAAGCAGAGATCAAATTCACCCTTCCTCTCCATTTTTGTTCTATTCAGGCACTCATTGCATTGGAAGATGCCCACGTGCATTAGTGAGGGCCATCTGCTTTACTCAGCCCACCGATTCAAATGCTAATCTAGTCCTGAAACACCCTCACAGACACATCCAGAAATGCTTTACCTCTTGCAGGACATTTGGTCCTGTCCAAAAAGTCCATGGAGACATTTGGTCCATGCCAAATGGTGCTTGGTATTTGGTCTTATCAAAAACTTCCACTCTCACTCTAACCGGTTTGGCTCAGCAGATAGAGCATCGGCCTGCGGACTGAAAGGTCCCAGGTTCGATTCTGGTCAAGGGCATGTACCTTGGTAGTGGGCACATCCCCAGTAGGAGGTGTGCAGGAAGCAGCTGATCGATGTTTCTCTCTCATCGATGTTTTTAACTCTCTATCTCTCTTCCTTCCTCTCTGTAAAAAATCAATAAAATATATTTAAAAAAACAAAACAAAACAAAACAAAAAATCCACTCTTAGAAAATGTCCCTGGGCTCCAATAGCCCATAATGTTTATTTATATTTTGGGTTTACAGGATTAATACATACAAAATACTATCATGTTTTATTGATCCAATAGTATGCTGTGGCTATATTGTCAATAATAACCCTCTTTGCCTTGGTAACCTAACTGGTCATGGCACATGGGGTTAGGTACCTACCCCCATGGGTAGGTACCCCCATGGTTGGGGTTCAAATCTTGGAGAAGGATGGAATCTAAATATCAGGGACCTTTTGGTGTAGACCAAAAGATGTCTTGGGCAGGATCAAATGTCTGAAAATCATTTTACCTGTTATCTGTATTTATCTCTTAGCCCTGTCAAGTTGGCACATTAAATGAATCATCACGGCCAAAATTCGAAAAGTTCTTTGTATGTGTAAGTCTACTCTCTGAGTCCATGAGAAGGCCTGTTTAGACACTGGGATCTTCATGGGGGTGAAACACAAAGGGTAGTGAAGTAGAAACAAGACCAAGGGATTCTGTGTCCTGATATTTTTATGGAGAATGTCTGAAGAGAGTACAATATGTGTTGACATACAGGTGAGGCATTTGAAAGCTCTTTATAAGAAAGACAATACTTACCTTTGAGCACAGCTGTTAGAAAGTAGTAAAGAATGCCTTTTTGAGACAGGGTCAACCATGGATACATAACAAAACAGGGCTCCTTAATCCATCCACTTGGTTATAAATGGCACAGAGACATCACAACCTATTAATTTGCTTTCTGGCAGTAGGTGCAGCTTGTGTATTCGACTTTAGAAGCCTAAACTGCAGGAATTTCTATGAAGCAGGAATTTGGGGAAGTGGGTCTGGGTGGAGGGAGAGGGACCATGACAAATTTTCTTGGCTAAAGAACAGGGGAAGTTGAGGAACAACTTGTGTGAGAACTGAATCTTTTCTCCCTTATTATGATAGTGCTCAGGGGCCTGCTTGAGTTAAAAGTAAAATGAATTCCTCACCCTGGAAACCAAGATGTCCTTTGTAATTTTCTTGCTTTAGCTTGGGACAACATATAAGGCTTATTATTAATGTTCCTCTTTACCTTATAGAAAGCTCAACAGGCAGAGATAAGGTATTAGCACCCCTATTGAGGAGGATTGGGGAATGAAGGACAGAAATCAAAGAGTCTTTGTACAGACTGAGGTTGCCTTTTCATTTCGTCACTGTTATGATTGTGGAAAAGGGGCCAGAATCAAGGCAAAGAATGGGGAAGCTGGTACTTCCAAAATGACTTCCAGACCTATCAAAGCATCATAGCCAAATAGTCCCCCAGGAATGAACTTCAGATGACAGTTTAAGAAAAGGTATATTAAGAAATGTTGTACTTCATAGTCACAAAATCTAAGCTTCACATGTCCACAGTAGTCTATGTTTTTATGTGTTTTAACAGCTTATAATGGCTCAAATAAAAAGTAAAAATATGTGAATATATATATATATATATATATATATATATATATATATATTCTAAAACAGTTCTTATACATTGTCACCCTAGTCTTATCCAGCAATGAAATTTAGCAATTGGATTAGTTAGGGTTTCCCTGAGAAACAGAACCAATAGGAGATATATATATATATATATATATATATATATATATATATATATGATTTTTTATAAAGGATTGGCTCATACAATTGTAGAGGCTGAGAAATCCCATGAAGGTTGAAGTTGTCATGCAAATTAAAACAGAGAAAGAGCACTTTTTATAAGACTAGTCTTTATGAGAGTGTTTTTTGTTGTCACAAAATGTTTCCAAACATTGGAGCACAAAAAAGCACTCAGAGCTTTGGCCAAGTGGCTCAGTTGGTTAGAGCATCTTCCCATACACCAAAAGGTTGCAGGTTTGATTTCTTGTCAGGGCACATACCTAAGTGTGGGTTCAGTTCCAAGTTGGAGTGACTATGGGAGGCAACCAATCAATGTTTCTCTCTCACATCAATGTTTCTCTCTCTCTCTCTCTCTCTCTCTCTCTCTCTCTCTCTCTCTCTTTCAACATCAATAAAAATATAGGTTCAGTGAGGATTTTTTTAAAAGGCAGATACCAATGAGGTTTCACCTCACACCTGTCAGAATGGTTACCATCAACAAATGACAAGTCCTGGTGAGAATGTGGAGAAAAGGGAACCCTAGCACACTGCTGTTGGAAATGCAGACTGGTGCAGCAATTATGGAAAATAGTATGGAGTTTCCTCAAAAAATTAAATAAGGCCGAAACTGGTTTGGCTCAGTAGATAGAGCGTCGGCCTGCGGACTGAAGGGTCCCAGGTTCGATTCCGGTCAAGGGCATGTACCTGGGTTGCGGGTGCATCCCCGGTGGGGGTGTGCAGGAGGCAGCTGATCGATGTTTCTAGATCTCTATCTCTCTCCCTTCCTCTCTGTAAAAAATCAATAAAATATATTTTTTTTAAAATTAAATATGGAACTGCCATTTGATCCAGTAATCCAACTTCTAGGGATATATTCTAAGAAACCAGAAATACCAATCAGAAAGAATATATGCACCCCTATGTTCATAGCAGTGAAATTTACCATAGCTAAGATCTGGAAACAGCCCAAGTGCCCATCAATAGATGAGTGGATAAAAAAGCTGTGGTACATTTATAGTATGAAATACTATGTAGTAGTAAAAGAAAAGGATCTCTTACCATTTGAGACAGCATGGAGGGACCTGGACAGTATCATGCTAAGTGAAATAAGCCAGTTAGAGAAAGACAGGTATCATATGATCTCACTCTTATATGGAATCTAATGAACAAAATAAACAGTCGAACAAAATAGATACAGAGACAGAAGCATAGAACAGACTGTGGAATCTCAGAGGGAAAGTGGGGGTGGGTGGGTGGGAAGAGATCAACCAAAGAACTTGTATGCATATATGCATAACCCATGGACATAGACAATAGGGTGGTGAAGGCCTTGGGCGGGGAGTGGGTGCAGACTAAGGGGTCAATGAGGGAAAAAGGAGAACATATGTAATACTTTCAACAATAAAGATTTTTAACAAATTAACTGCCACAATATTTTAAATTTAATTATAAAAGGTCTGCCACTTGCATCTATAGATACTTATGGCATGCAAATGGTTAAAAAAAGAAAGTTTAAAAAAATAATAATAATTGAGCCCTGGCTAGTTTGGCTCAGTGGATAGAGCGTCAGCCTGCAAACTGAAGGGTCCCAGGTTTGATTCCAATCAGGGGCATATGCCTGGGTTGCAGGCTCACTTGCCTGCAGAAGGCAGCCAATCAGTGATTGTCTCTCATCATTGATGCTTCTATCTCTCTCTCCTTCTCCCTTCCTCACTAAAATCAATAAAAAATATTATTTAAAAATAATAATAATAATAATTGATAAGGCAGATAGATTAAAGCATAAAGGGGCCGAGAACCTATAGTTAATAGGAAATCTATTCATAGAAAATCCCCCAGCTCTTTTTAAGTGTATATATAGCTCTGCATAAATCTCTTTCTGAGAGCAAGAGCACAGTGATACAGTGAGAATCAAGCCTGATTTTAATCCTTTTAATGCAGAGTAACATTACTAGTATATGGTTTTAAGCTCTTATAACCTTATGGATGTTTTCTGAAGTTTTTACATTAGAAACATCAGTCTAACAAACATCTGAACTTTGTTGAGTGATTTTGCCATTGGGAGCCTGCTGCTTTCACAGGAATGAGGGAATAGATACTGCCTGGAGAGCAAGAGTGGAAGAGTTTAATCCTCTCCAAGGATCCATCAGTGCCCTCCGAAGCTGGCAGTGGGAGCTCCCAAATAGGTTCCTAACTCTAAGGCTAGAGATCATACAAGCCAAGCTGTCAGGAATACTCCTGGTCTAATACATTTGGTGTTATTGTCCCCAAATACCCACACACTGGTCAGAGTTTGTGTACTGACTTTTTATTCAGGAAATAAGGTCACCATATGTTCTGATTTCTATGTTTTATTAGTCCTATTTCTTCCTCCCCACCCCCACCCTTTTTTTAACAGTTTATGGGGTTTATTTTTCATGGACAAATTGCCAACTCTTAATTTATAAAACAGACTAAGTGTAAAGTAACCATAGTGAGGAAACCATAACAAAGAAAAAATAAAGCAAAGAGAAATAATATATCAAAATATGTCCCATCACAAAGTTATGATCTGTTTTCAACCTCTGAATCCTTAGGACACACAAAGGGAGTGATATCTACTCAGAGCTGAGCAAACTACCATGTTCTATGCTTTGTATCTGTTTGGTCTGGCTGGAGTAAGAGAGAGTTGTACAATCCACAAATAAGCCAAACTCCTAAAAGAAGTGCAAAGGTTATTAAGAACACATTTTCTTACTCCAGTTTTATCAAAAGAAAACAGAAAATCTTGAATTTTAAAAACCCAGGAAACTCTCAAACCTACACTAGCATCTACATGTCTAAGCAGAATCTCACAAAGGTAGTAAGCAAGTATCCTTCATTTGAGGTTCTTTCCATTCTTCAGCCTCCCATTATACTTAGAGCTCTCCCTAGGCTGCCCTTCTGTTAAGTCTAGTATCAGCTAGAGCCCTCACCCCCTGCCAAGGCCACTGCCATGACTGAGGATTACAGATTCTCTATTCAGGATAAAGTACTTGCCTATTCTGACTTGCTAAAATTTTATTTATTTGTCTAAATTTCACCAACACCCCTCCCCCCGAATTGAGGAGAGACTTGATATTTAAAAAGAATTAGAGTGCTTCCCCTAGCCTAAGGAATTGTCTCTCTTCCTCTAGCTTTCCAATATTAACTTACACAAGACTATGTGCTGGAAAGGAGATGGCCAGAATAAGGATATGGAGTCTAATTTTCAGAAGAAAGCTTTGGCAGGTGTGCGTGGCATGGTGCAGGGCAGCTGGGCGCTGGGCGCCAGACCCTGCTGTGGGAGGTAGTAATGCATCAGCTCTCCGGGAAGAGGGATGGAGGGCAATCCATCCTCCCTACTCTTCCAGACCACTTTCTACCTTCACTGTTTCTCTCCAGGCTCACAAGGTACTTTGAAGACTATAGTTGCTTCCCAAGTGGCTTAATAACTGGAGGTGGGGTCCCGAATAGGGACATAAGCACTAGAATGAATGCTTCCCTTTCGCAGCTTAATTTCGATTTCTAGTCCCCTTGGCTGGTGTCAATCTATCTCTAAGAGTCTCCTGGTCTCAGGAAGGACATAAAGTCCTCAAATAATGTCATTTTGTTGAAACATTGTTGTGAAAAACACTGATTTCTAGCCAGGGCCACTGTCTGTGTGGAGTTGATATGTTCTCCCTGTGTCTGCGTGGGTTTTCTCCAGGTACTCCAGTTTCCTCCCACATCCCAAAGATGTGCACGTGAGATGGACTGGCATGTCTACGTTGTGCCATCTGGGTGAGTGTGGGTGGGTGTGAGTGCACATGCAGTGGAAGTGATTGTGGGGAAGGGCCCATAATAATAGAGCCACAGCTGTCTAATAATTATTCACCTTACTAACTATAGATAAGAGGTTTTCTTACAGACTCTGGGAAACTGGAAGATGAAACAAGGCTATGAAATGGTAAGATGCTTCAATGGGTCCGCTACTCAGAAAAGAAATACATTTTGAGAACAAACCAAGGACAGGACACGCTTTGATTTGGTTGCTGTGCCCGGACCCTGACCCCCTCCGGGAGTTTGCCTCAGGAATGCTGACCATTCTCTGGTCCCAGGAACAGGCTAAGCTGTCTGTAACCTCATAGAAGATTAGCCACCTTGTTATTGGACTTTGAGCTTCTAAAGGCTGGACTGTAGACCCTCCCCTCCCCTTTCCCTGTTACAATTGCGGCTCGCAGCTGCATGTAGTTATCTTCTCCCTTGTGCCTGTATAATCAGCCAACTGGTGAAGGGGGTCAGAGCAAAATTTCCAGGGTAACCAACTGCTCTCCCCATACCACCCGCATTATTGGAATAAACACTCATATATTATTCAACCCTGTCTCTGCTTAATTTGGCTCAAGTAGTGACAGGCGGCCTCGGGCCCATTGTTTCTGGTTTCAGAAGGACTTCCTGTTGAGGGTGGGTTCCTGCCTTGTGCCCTGAGCTGCCAGGATAGGCTCTAGCCACCCATGACACTGAACTTGAATAAGTGGTTGGAAAATAATTATCTTACTTGTTTTCATTAATCTTTCTTAAATGTATGTATAGTTCACATTTATTTCAGTGTTTCATATTACAGGTGTCTTGGGTCTTTATTTAGAAGTTTGGTGATGTTTTTGTGACCAGAAATATGCTGTAGAGACTTAACTCTTGTTTCTATAATTAGCCTATAGTAAAATTGATTTTATTGCACATTGTTTTGCTTAAAGTCGCAGTTTCCAAGAACCTATCACAATGTTAAGTGAGGACTTGCTGTACTGGTAATGCCAAGGTCATGGAGCTGCAGGAAGGAAGATAAGATCTGACTTCAATATCTCCCCAAGGCCAGGGTACTCTAAAGAAGAGAAGTGTATTGATGAAGAGACACATTTTGACCTCAAGAACACTTCCCTTCGAAGGTCAGCAAACTACTCAATCAACCTCTTCTAATCTCTTCTTTCTTTGCTCTGCTCTTTATCCCTTTCACCCTCTAGGCTACTCGCCATTCCCCTAATATGCCAAGAACATACATATTTCTATCCTTTCCTCATATTGTTCTTTCTGTCTAGAATTCCTTATGACTTACTATATCCAAGAAGGGAACAAGAGCTTTTGAGGAAAACTTTGGTGGTGCCTAGTCCAGATGAATGGAAGAAAAGTAGTGCCAGTAAGTGCAATGAGGTGCAGACACAGAGTGAGGGTAAAATGTGGGAGGGGGGGAATAGAGCTAATAAATTTAGGGGCCTGTTGTTTTTAAAGTACCTGTGAAACACTTCAGAAGAGAGCAATATGTAGCAAGTAATTCAGGCAGAAGTTGGGAATGGCATAGATACATGAGAATTATTAAAACATGGCAAATGAAGAGATTTCCAAAAGAATAACAGTAGGTGAAAAAATAAGAATGAAGACAGTGCCTTGGTAAATATATAAAATTAGGGCACAAAAAATGTAAGCAGTAAATAAAACACACACACACACACACACACACACACGAAGAAAAATAAAAGAAAGCAGACAAGTAGAACAACCAGATGACTTTGTGGTCACAGAAGCCAAGGGAGAATCAACAATGTCAATACCAAGATGTTAAGCAATGGGACAAGAGGGGAAATCATTAGATATGATCATTAAAGAGCAACCTTGAGTGAGAGGCAGCCTCGTTAACTCTGGAATGGGACTCGCTAGGTCTGCATCACAGCTGAAATTTTGCCAGCTCTGTGACTGAGGTGGGTTATTTTTTCTCTCTCTGCCTCAGCATTGAATCTGTAAAATGGAAATAATGATAGCACCTACTTTAAAGGGATGATGTGAGAATCACATGAGTGAACATGTTTAAAGTGCTGAGACCACTGCCTGACACAAACTATGTGAATGTTTGGTGCTGTTATTTATTACTCAATTATAAGATTTCAAGGAATCAGAGAGCAATACATATATGGCACAATATATTAATCTTCTTTAAATAAGTGTGGCAATACATGGAAAGGGAGAAATAGGGCACTACCCTAAGTAGGAAAAAACATGCAGGCACCTTTCTTTTTGACTTTTTCCTACAGCAATATAGGAGAAAAGAGTATAAAAGTCATGGATAGTCACAACTTAAATACCACTAACCTGAAAACTGAAGTTTTTATCAAATACAGCAGGTCCTCAAATAACTGTTTCAGTCATTATAACATTTCATTCATTATGTCATTTCATTATAATATTATTGAGAAGCTATAGAAACTTACCTCTTATTTTTATCCATTAGCCTATGGTAAAATTGGTTTCTTTATAGTTGTTTCACTTAAAGTCACAGAACCTACCAACAAGTTACACAGAACCTAACAACATTACCTGAGGGAAGACTTACTGTACTAGAAAACCACCAAGGTCCTTATGGGCACCCCTAATTTTTAAAACATGGAGTCAACATTTATCTGTCTGATTTGCTTAAGGTATTTTTTATTTCTGCCAACTCTATGATTATATAACTGGGTAAATCAAGTATATATCAAATTTAATCCTGAGCCTAATTGTCTCAAATATGGTTTCAAAAAGTAAATATTGGATTAAAATAAGTTTATAAATAAAGCAATTTATTCTTTCCAAAAAATTACAGAATAACTAATATGAACAATACATGTTTTTACTGCAAGAACAAATTATGCTTCCCCAAATAATTTTTCCTTAACTCTGATCATCAACCATCCTCTAATTAGTAAAATAAATAAATAAATAAGGCTCTTCTCTTTAACTATGTAAATTCTTACATCTATGAGAAAAAAAAGTGGGGAATACGGTAAGGATTTACTATAAGAAATGTAAGGTACTATTTTAAATTAAAAAAATAAAATGACACTAGATTTTCATTTTCCCAGCATTTGGTATTATTCTGCTGATACAGTATTCTCTTGTATTCTTATTCCCTATCCTTACAAAGCTGCTATTCACATCAAAAATATGTTCAAGTCCCTGACTATGACCATGAAAGTTCTCTTTGTCTTTATGATCACAGCTGGTAAACCTTAACTGGCCACCTGTTATCAATTATTTTATTTATTACCATAGAATATTTTGGCCTGCTCCAGAGAGCCTTTCAAGTAAGACTTGGTTGAATTTTTTTGTTTTGTTTCTTTTTTTCCATATTAAAACAAGAGAAACTACTATGATAACAGGAAAATATTTTTAATTTTCAAGTCAATTAATGAGTCATATTTGGAAAGTGTTAACAATAACCGAAATTTTTACAATTTACCAATTGACCATATAGTTACCAATAGAGGCCCAATAGGTGTGCGAGTTGCTGTAAGTCATGGTTTACCAATTTATCTATGTCATATTCCACCAATAATTTTATTGGAGAATCTTAGTCCCATGGTGAGCTCTCTTTAAAGGACATTTTTCAAATTTCAAAGAATTTTCCAAGATCACCAAGTTTAACTTAGTAAACAAAGCTAATAAATATGGAATGATTAAATGTCAGCAAAATATTAAGGCATTGGAAACTGTCCATAAGTTCCATCAGAGTGGGGGAAAAAGAATGTCAACCATGAGGAGCAGAAGTGAACATTCACTTGACTGGAAAGGTATCAAGGATAAGAAGAGTTTCCTATGGGAAGAAAACTACATGTGAGAAAAATCCCAGCAATCAATTCTTCCCAAGAAGATCAAAAGCAGAAGTCCCAGAGGATCCCCAATAAGTAGCTCGACCATAAAACTTCCTTTAGTCTGGCCGGCATAGCTCAGTCGTTGAGCATCGACCTATGAACCAGGAGGTTGTGGTTCGATTCCTGGTCAGGGCACATGGCTCGGTTGTGGGCTCAATCCTCTGTGTGGGACATGCAGGATACAGTTGATCAATGATTCTCTCTCATCATTGATGTTTCTATCTCTTTTCCCTCTCCCTTTCTGAAAACAAAAAAATATATACTTTTTTTAAAAAAACTTCCTTTAAATGGATCATTTTCAGTCTATACATTTCTCTTTTTATCTATAACAGTAGAGTTTATTTATAGCTTGATACTCTACATCATTTTTAACTACTAAATTTGTAAATTAAAATAGAAATTTCTCATACAGGCAACCTAATTCCTGAACTAAAAAAATAAAAATTTAAAAACATGTGTTCTCCTTAGAAAGAAATGATTGTTCTTCTATGGTTCATTATGTATGGCTACAGACTATTTTCCAAAAGTGTTTATGCTTTATTTTTTACTAGAGGCCTGGTGCACAAAAATTTGTGCACTTGGGAGGGTCCCTCAGCCCAGCCTGTGCCCTCTCACAGTCTGGGACCCCTCGGGGAATGACCATCTGCTGGCTTAGGCCCGGTCCCCAGGGGATTGGGCCTAAGATGGCAGTCATACATCCCTCTGGCAGCCCAGGATCCCTTGGGGGATGTCCACTTGCCAGTGGTGACCAGGCTTAGCTGCAGTCAGACATCCTTAGCACTGCTGAGGAGGCGGGAGAGGCTCCCACCACCACCGCTATACTGGCAGCCATCAGCCTGGCTTGTGGCTGAGCAGAGCTCCCCCTGTGGGAGCACACTGACCACCAGAGGGCAGCTCCTGCATTAAGCGTCTGCCCCCTGGTGGTCAGTTTGTGTCATAGTGACCAGTGATTCCCAGTCGCTCTGCTGTTAGGGTCAATTTGCATATTACCCTTTTATTATATAGGATAGAGGCCAGGTGCATGGGTGGGGGCCAGCTGGTTTGCCCTGAAGGGTGTCCCAGATCAGGGTGGGGGTCCCACTGGGTTGCCTGGCCAGCTTGGGTGAGGGGCTGAGGGCCATTTTCAGACTGGCCACACCCTCTTCAGGGTCGGGGTCCCTGCTGGAGTGCCTGGCCAGCCTGGGTGAGGGGCTGAGGGCCATTTTCAGGCTGGCCAAGCCCCCTAGTGGGGACCCTTACCCCATGAGGGTGTGGCCAGCCTAGGTGAGGGTCTTATGGCTGTTCGCAGGCAGGCCACAGCCCCTTCAGGGTAGGGGTCCCCCCTGGGGTGCCTGGCCAGCCTGGGTGAGGGGTTGATGGCTGTTTGCAAGCTGGCCATAGCCCCAGCCACCCAAGCTCCCAATGGAGGCTGGCTGGAAGCAGGTATCTGGGATTTATTTAGCTTCTATAATTGAAACTTTATTGCCTTTTGCGGAGGCCACAGCTGGCCAGAGCTGATGGGAAGCTTGGCTTCCTCCATTGCCGGGGCAACCAAGCCTCCTGCTTGCTCCAGCTCCATGGTTGCCGGCCGCCATCTTGGTTGGGTTAATTTGCATATAGTCACTCTGATTGGCTGGTGGGTATGGCTTGGGCATAGCAAAGTAAGTTCAATTAGCATATTTGTCTTTTATTAGTGTATATTTCTCCAGAATTATGCTGCATGTGACACCAAGCCCTCCTTGGTATCAAGAAAAACTACCCCACAGTTTTCCTGATGAGGAGTAACCACAGCTGCTGCCTATATAGCCTGGTCCTGGAGCAGACCTGATTCTGGCTGTGTGTATGGGTCCCAGGCCTAAAAGGGACATCCCCCTTCTAAGAGACTGTTGAGGTTTCCTGTAGGATGTTTCATTCTATTGATAAATTGATTTAAAAATGATATAGCTGATTAAGCTAATTCCAGGAAATTTTTAAAAAATGCATAGATTGAGTGTCAGTAGGAAGAAAACCTGCTGCCCAGCAATCGCCTCCCCCCATATTTGCCCATTGATATGGTTTTATTGTAAGGTCAGGGGTAGGTAACCTGACTGCTGCTCACCACTTGTCTGAATGGCTGACATGGCTATACAGAATCTCCTCCACACTCCTCAAGCCTGTGACTCCTAACTCCAGAACTAAACACACCAAGGACCTTGAAGAACACTTCATAAACTATAGGGTGTCCCAAATAATGTAGACACATGCTTTGAATAATACAAAGGCAGTGTTTATTAAAATACATTTCATTTTCAAAATTGAGCTACCAGCTGTTAAAGTGTGTATACATTTTTCGGGACACCTTGTATATGCTATTCCCCACTAAGTACCAGGGTTGAACCAAGTTGTTCCTTTTTGGTTATTGCTTATTGCAATTTTCTATTCCGTTTTTAATGGCCCAACTGATGAGTCAGTAGAAATCTTTCAAATAAATACTGTATACTTTGAATGTGTGCTGCCAAATTCAGGAAAAATATTGAACAACAGCTTAATGTGTCCTATAGTTAGTCATAGCACATGAGTAGTCATTTTAAAAAGGTAAGGGGGAAAAGAGACTGTTAATTGAAATTCTGTTCTTTGATGCAAAACAGACACTAATAACTTACCAGGAAAGTATTCAGTTATTACACAGATAACTCAAATTCCTTTAAATAATTAGGCATGTCAACCTTGTTACTTTTTAAAAATATATTTTTTATTGATTTTAGAGAGGAAGGAGGAGAGAGAGAAACAGCAATGATGAGAGATATTGATCAGCTGCCATCTGCACGCCCCACATCGGGGATTGAGCCTGCAACTCAGGCATGTGCCCTTACTGGGAATCAAACCATGACTTCCTGGTTCATAGGTTGATGCTCAACCATTGAGCCACGCTGGCCAGGCAACCTTGTTACTTTTTTTATATTACTAATCATACCCAGGAAATAACCTTTCTAATAAGGAACATCAGCAATTTGAAGTATGCCAATTAAATCTAGATTTCTGACTAAATTTAGAGGACTCATTACCAGACTATAGGAAATTACAATATATGGGGGTTTTTTTTGTTTTTTTTGTTTTTATTTTTTGTAAAATATATTTTACTGATTTTTTACATAGAGGAAGGGAGAGGGATAGAGAGTTAGAAACATCAATGAGAGAGAAACATCCATCAGCTGCCCCCTGCACTCCCCCTACTGGGTATATGCGGCAACCAAGGTACATGCCCTTGACAGGAATCGAACCTGGGAACTTTGAATCCGCAGGTGGACGCTCTATCCACTGAGCCAAACCGGAATAGGGCACAATATATGTTTTACATTACTGACTTATTAAGAAAAAATTTTACATGTACATTACTGTGGTGTACTATATTCATCAGTAAGTGTAGTGTCAAAATGCCTCATAGTCCATATATAATGTAACAAAAATTTCCATCCCATTATCAAATCTCTAGAAGTTATATTAACTTTTCTAGTTCAAGAATGCCTGTGTTCTCAATGAAAATTAAGCTGATAAAATTGACTGATATGTAATATTTCAGATGTTCCTCCTATATTTTAAAGAAACATATTTGTTAATGTCATTTCTCTGTCAAAATCGTTACCCATATGGAATTTTACTACAGGATTGGTTCCCATTTTACTTACAGAGAAGCTAAAGTCTGGACAATATCTATGTAAAATCAGTAAATGGAACAATAACTTATTAAATAATGTCAATCCTCGCTGTATAAATAAAGGTACTTCCTTTTGGCCAACTGAACTGTGGCTTTTACTCCCTCTGAGCAAACTCCAATTATAGATATGGAAAAGGTCCCCAAATTCTTGGTCAGGAGTTCCATCACCAGAAATTGGAAAGGCACCTATGTAATTCCAGTGCCAGGAAGAGTTTAAATAGCTCCAAGGTGCCCAAAGTAGCTTTGCGAATAAAGTTTTAATGATGTTTCTGGATTACACAAGAGTAACATGTCTACAGCTGGTGCATTAAGAAAGTACTTCCTCTTAAATGGTGTACAAGGTGCACAGCTGCTGCACTTGCAAATGCAATGTTTTAGTCAAAGCAACGTGCTCTTATTAACCCTACTTGTTTAGAACACAATGCTAAGGTCTGAGCCCTCTGGGCTTCTGCCCCGCCTACCAAAAAAGGATGAGCTATTTCCCTGAAGCTGCGTAAGTCCCTGGAGTGAATAGAGCAGGCTTTTTTTCTGAAAAAAAACTAGGACTTCCATTTTCTGCGAAAACTAGGACTTTTGAGGTCCTTCTTGATCTCCAGATACTCTGTCCTGTCATTTCCCATATAATCACAAATTGTGCTCCTTTCTTAGTACTTAACAATACTGCCCTCTCTTTGTTCTACATGACAGTCCTTGCTAAACATTTTCCCAATATGGGCCAATGCATCATACTCTGAGAGCTACACTTTCCATTCATGATGATAAATTACTGTGGGCTCAAGGCCCAGGGATCAGCCGCTGACCCAAAAGCCTTTCTCAATAAGCTAGAGGAAACCTGCCAAACACAGCTACTCCATACTGTGCAAGACCATGGACTCTGAGCAGATCTTTCCAGGGACTTAGAATGCAAAACACATTGAGGGCAGAAGCAGAAACTGCAGGGGTTACCCAGGGGAGAAATAATAATCAACAGTCATGACATAGAAGTCATGAGTGGGTAGAAGCCACAGGTAATGAAAAACAAATGAGTAAAGGTAGTGTGAGAGTAGAAGGGAATGGGAAGCAGAGACAGAGAGAAGCTAAAACTCCAGAGTGGTAAAGACACCAGAAGAGGGAGTGATACATGCCACTTTTGGGGGTATAAGTAACTAGAAATGTTCTTTAGCCTGCAGAGCTATCATTGTAGCAAGAATGATGAATAATGAGGTACATGATGGGAGTACAAAGGCAGTTTCCTTAAAACCATTCCCATTATCAAAGGTTATTGAACATTTACTTATTTTCTTATGTTATTATCTTCCATGTTTCACACCCTGAAATGGACTCCAAATCTATCACATAGTCTCAACTCAAATATTAAATTTAAGACATATGTATATATTAAATAACTTGTTCTCTTAATAGAAGCATGACTTTGATTTTATGTGTGAAAGTCAAGTTACCTTTGAACAAGTTTAAAGTGTTTAAGCAAAACTATCTTCCTAATAATCTTTACATATTTAGAAAATGTGTATGACCAAAAGTTCTGGCGATCACTTTTTGCAAACATTTTTTAATCTGGAACATAACACACTAACAGAAAACTGCAACTCAACAAATATTACAAAGTGAACACCTACATAACCACTACCAAGTTCAAGAAATAGAACATACTCCTCATAATCTCCCCCAATAACTACTTCCTCTCTTCTCCCTAATGGTAACTGCTATCTGTAATCTAATTCTATTCCATAATTTTCCTTTTGTGATTTTTCCTTCTTTTTTTATTCTTGATCAATATAATAATTGTGGAATGATTTGTTATATGCATATTTTTATTGCTGCATGTCATTTCATTGTATTTATTTAATCTTTTGTAAAGGCTCATTGCATTTTAGCTATTACAAATAATATAGGGAGTTTCTAGTTTCAGCTCCTACAAGTAAAGAACTTAGAAGTTGTCACTCCCATCCTTACATAATAAAACCCAAAAATCAACAACTTTTCTTGAAGCCATCAGAAGCCTGAGGTTGCAGAGCAAAATACCACCCTAAAATCTGGAGAGACAGGAACACCCAAAAACGTCAGAGCCAACATGTGCTTATCTGGAACAGAATCTACTATTACCACAAACTGGGGAACATTTAAGTAGTAATGTTGACAAGTTGGTGAAGACTGAGTGTGTGGATTAACCTGAGAGTACCAAACTTCTCCCCCCCCCCCCCCATGTTCCTTCTGGAATATCACCAGCATCACCAGCATTTCATGGTGAAGATCCCAGAAAGATCCTCTGGTGGCTCTGGCAGGGAGGAGGAAAAGGGCAATCATTGTGAAATATGCCCAAAGCCTTCTCTGTGACAAAGGCGTCCTCTCCAGGGGAAAGGACGTTACCAGAGCCTTCTCCTGGCTGGGGGAAGGGAATTCATACACACTCCAGCCCCCTATAGCTTTCTGTCCCATCCTACGGAGAAAAAAACAAAAACAGTCAATATAAATCAGAGCTCCATAGGTTGAGAATGTTGCAGCAGGGAAGGGAGCAGGGGGCTGTGGAGGAAAAAAGGCATACCACTGCAGAAACACTCGTGAAGGTCATGGCCCCAAGTGACAGGTCCACTAACAAACTAAGATTTATTAAGATGATTATAAAACCCTTCCCTTTCCCACATCCTACTACCACACCAAAAGCTTTGGGATGATAATGGTAGATTACAGTTGAAAGATTTGCAAGACATGGACTCTTTTTAAGAAGGAGTTATTAGCCCTAACTGGTTTGGCTCAGTGGATAGAGCGTTGGCCTGCAGACTCAAAGGTCCTATGTTGAGTGTTTCCTTCCACGACTCGCGTGGAGTAGGGTTCGGTATCTGAAAGAGGAGCCGCACAACAAATGAGAGAAAAAGACAGGAGATAATTTTGCAATATTGGGGGACCAGGCGGCAAGTCCCAAAGGACTTCCTCCTCGTGCTCAGGCCTCACCAAGCTTTTATTGATCTGGGATGCACCCATAGCATAGCCCTAGGCAGGTGACCCCTTGCAACAGGCAAACTAGCCCATCAGCAAGGATTTACATAAAAATAAATGGGGGAGTAGTTTCAGCTACCACTGTCTGGACAAACAGAGGTGGCGCCTAGCTCCAACCTTTGGGAGGGCTTCAAAGGCACCCAGCCTTGGGGGCGGGGGGGGGGGGGTGCTCTGTCTACGCTTATCAGATAGTGAAGGCAATAAACAGTTTCCCACAGTCCCAGGTTCGATTCTGGTCAAGGGCATGTGCCTTGGTTGCGGGCACATCCCCAGTAGTGAGTGTGCAGGAGGCAGCTGATCAATGTTCCTAACTCTCTCTCCCTCTCCCTTCCTCTCTGTAAAAAACCAATAAAATGTATTTTTTTTAAAAGGAGTTATTAGAGAAGCCCAAAGTATTAAGAGGAGACAAAATCAAAGATATTATAGCAAACTGAAGCCTCTATCAACTATAGCTCAAGCAAACATTAAACACAGCCCAAGTCCTCGCCAGATTCACATAAATTCTCATACTAAAGCCCATTAGGTCCTATTAGCCAAAACATGTCTAACTTACTACAAAAAATTACAGGTCATAGAAAAAGACAAGAAAAAATACACATGAAGATACAAAGCAATAATCAGAACCAGACTTAGATATGACTTAGATGTTGGAAATGATCAGATAGGGAATTTAAATAACTATATGTTAAGGCCTCTAACAGAAAAAGTATACAATATGCAAAAACAGATGGGTAATGTAAGCAGAGGAGTGGAAACTCTAAAAGAATAAAAGGAAATGCTAGAAGTCAAAACCATTACAACAGAAATGAAGGATCCCTTCACTGGGTCCATTAGTGGACTGGACATAGACAGTGAAAGAATCAATGAGTTTCAAAAGACTTCAAAAAAACTTCTCAACTAAAATTAGAAGGGGGAAAAATAATTTTAAAAAAAGAAGAGCAGGACATGCAGGGACTATGGGACAATATGAAAAGTATAACATATACATAATGGAAAAGACTACCAAAAGACAAATAAATAGAGAAAGGAGCAGAAGAAACATTGAAAATAAAATAATATTGGTTATTCTTGTATGTGTCTCTTAGCACAGAGGCCCATGCATTTCTTTTGAGGTTGCTTAATTTTAACTCTGTATAATTATGCCAAACTGTGTCCCAAAGTTTATTGTATCAATTTGCAGTCTCACCAAACATATGGGAGTTCCAATTGCTCCACATCCTCACCAACATCTGGTATTTTCAGTCTTCTTAATTATATCTTTTTTGGTTGAGTAATGGTACTCATTGTGATTTTACTTTACTGTAGTCTTATTGCCAATGAAGTTGAACACTGTTCGTGTTATAGGCTATTTGACATCCTTTCTGTGAAGAGTCTTTTTGTCTTCTGTTTTGTCTGTCTTTGGTTTATTGATTTGAATATAAATACCTTTTCAGTGTACTTCTGGTTGACCCTTACCTTTTATTCTAGTTTTGTCCCATTGTCTCTCTGCAAGAGACAGAGGGAGGAACTGCTGTAGCCAAAACTTTTAAAAGTTAAGAAGAAATATGATTCAGAGCACACACACAAAAATGATTGGCACAGGGATACCCTACCCATAAAAACAGAGGACAAATCAAAGTGTTGACTACAGAAATGTGTAGGTTGGTAGAGTTTCTATTTGACTAATTAATGGATTATATGTCATTATGTAGACCTAACCATAGGTCCTTTCTTTCTTTTAGCAATTTAAACAACTGAAACACTTTCCCAAGCTGCATTAGCATGGGCAATATTCAACATTTTGGGGGCCTTATTTTTTTCTTCTGTGAAGTGAAGGGTTACTCTCATATAATCTCAAAAGGGTTTTTTTTTATTTATAATTCTGTAATTATGATTATAGCCAAGGATTATAGGCTAAAATTTTTAAGGAAAGAATCCACAGCTGAAGATAAGAGTAAATTCACCTAAATGCCTTATCCTGTATGTCTATGCAATTATCAAGAGAAGTTGTGGCCTTATTTGCTAGAGGTGGGCCTAATAGAAGGAAATAAAACCATAATGCAAATAATTGTAATAGAATACAATATCAGTGGAGAAAGAAGATGCATATATTAATCTATAACCAACCTAATACAATAAGTATAATGGATAAGTTTCTTATTCAGAGTGAAGATATTTAAACAGCCCTGTGTTGTACACCATGCCTAAAACCAATAAAAGGGCAAGGCCTTGTAATCTCAGATCTGAGATCTTCCTCCAACTCCTCCTCTTACTATGTGGTCTTGGGCAGACTACTCAACCATGCTGATTTTTAGCATCCATGTCCCTGCAAGGGCAATACTCTCCTAATTGTTGTAAGAGTTTAATGATGTTGGATGCTAGAGTACATAGTATAGTACCTGGAACTTAGTTGAGTTGAATGGATGATAGCTATTATCAGACTACTAGAGGCCTGTTGCAGGAAGATTCCTGCAAGAATAGGGCTTACTGTGGCTGGAGCAAAGCAGAGAAGGGAGCAAAACCCGCTGAGGCAGGCTTGGCTCCCACCCCCAGCCACTCCAGCTGGGTGGGTTTGCCCAACTCCCCCCCCCCCCGCCCCAGCCGCTGCTGCTGGGTTTTCCCACCCTGCTCCCAACTGCTCCAGCTTGGTGGGTTTGCCCAACCCGCCCCCAGCTGCTCCGTCTTGGTGGGTATGCCCAACTCGCCCCCAGCTGCTGGGGGGTGGGGGTTCCCTCAGCCCAGCCTGCCCCACTCACAGTCCAGGAGCCCTCAGTGGATGTCCTACTGATGGCCACAGTCTGGCAGCAGAGGCTCAGAGCAGGCGTCATGTATGTATGTGTGTGTGTGTGTGTCCCCACTGGGGGTCTGCCCCCAGCCACATTGGAGGCTCAGAGCAGGCACTGTGTGTGTGTGTGTGTGTGTGTGTGTGTGTGTGTGTGTGTGTCTGCTGGGGGCCTGCCCCCAGCCACACCATGGAGGCTTGGAGCAGGAGCCCCTCTGTGTTGATCTCTCAGGCTCCTGGCCTCCACTGCATGTTATACTCTCCCTTGAGCTATGGCCAGGATGGGGGTGCTGCTTGCAAGCTGGGCTTTCCTGCTCCAGTATCGCCATGGCGACAGGGGAGCAGGCCCAGCTGGGGGCTGCCCACAGGCCGGGCTTTCCCACTTCCAGGTCTCCATAGCAACTGGGTAGCAGACCCAGCTTGGAGCTGCCCACAGGCTGGGCTTGCTCTCCTGCTCCCGGATCCCCATGGTGACCGGGGAGCAGGCCCAGCTGGGGGCTACCTGCAGGCTTTTCTGCTCCTATATCAGGCCCAGCTTGGGGCTGCCCTCAGTCCAGGCTTTCGTGCTCTCAGATCAGGCGCGGCTGAGGGCTGCCTACAGGCCGCACTTTTCTACTTACCGATGGCCGGATCACCACAGCTACCCAGGGCCCAGTGGCACTTTCCTGCTCTCCAATAGTCATAGGGTCCCGTCTGGGGGCGGGGCTTAGCAGTGTGGGGCTTAGGCGGCACAGGGGTCCCGGCTGGGGGCTCAGGTGGCAAATAGGGGTCCTGGCTGGGGGGGGGGGGTTATGCCCTGCTGCCCAGGGCTGCACATGGGGCCCAGATGGCAGCTTGCGTTGTCCCGCCCTGCCTGTAGTATAGGATAGAGGCCTGGTGCACAGGTGAGGGCCAGCTGGTTTGCCCTGAAGGGTGTCCTGGATCAGGGTGGGGGTCCCACTTGGGTGCCTGGCCAGCCTGGATGATGGGCTGATAGCTGTTTTTAGGATGCCCGCACCTCCTTTAGGGTGGGGGGTCCCCACTGGAGTGCCTGGCCAGTCTGGATGAGGGGCTGAGGGCCGTTTTCAGGCTGGTGGGTGACTGAAGCTCCCAACCTCTCCTTTTTTTCTTTTCTTTTTTATTCTGGGATTTATTTACTTTCTATGGCTGTCACTGGAGCTGAGAGCCAGCTTTAGCGGTGAGGCCGGCTCCAGCTTGAGGCCTTGGCTGCTGAAAGCAGATATCTGGGCTTTGTTTAGCTTCTGTAATTGCAACATTGTTGCATCCGGAGCTCAGAGCTGAGTTGCCGCAGGCCGGGAACCTTGGCTTCCTCTGTCACTGGAGCAAGCAAGCCTCCTGTTCGCTTCAGCTGCCTGGCTGCTGGCCGCCATCTTGGTTGGCAGTTAATTTGCATATCCTGCTGATTAGCCAATGGGAAGCATTCAGGAGTATGGTCAATTTGCATGTTTCTCTTTTATTAGATAAGATAATAAATAATGCAGTGAGCCCTGCCTACTAAAATGCTCTGATTTCTATTAATATTGAATATTTAAAGGTAGTAAAGGAATCATATGAACAGGCTGAAAATAAATGCCAACCTTACCAAAGGAGTTGAAGTTTCAACTTTGTTGGTTGTGGCATCCTATAACTAGCAATCCAAACTCCAGGAGACCCCTAGGAACACTTCATTTGAAGGCTTCTTATATAAAAGGTGAGAAGCTGGGAGGATATCAACACTTTTTTCTCTATCATAGTCAATTCTGCTTGCTAAACTGGCAGGAACAGTGACAGCTCAATAACTCAGCATATATAAAACTTGCTCCTAAAATACAAGGATTTCTAGTAGATGTGAGGGCTATTGACTCTAAGGAAATGATCTCTTGAACCCAGAAAAGACTATTTAAAGATTTTTCAGAATCTTCTGCAGTTTCAGAGTGCACATTGCAAAACATTCTCATCTGGGAATTAGTAATGTGACAAAATAGTTTTTGTTTTGCTCTTGGTAGACAAAAAATACAATGGCAATGATTTAATATAACCGCATGAATTTCTTTCTCCTTTAATGACATAGGCATCATTTTTCATCTATCATACTAGCTGATACTACACTTGTACTGACTTTATACTCTTTAAAATAATTCATTTGACATAATTTGTGATGTACCCATGCAGAAAAAAAAAATTGACATAGAAACCAAGTAACCACATATAATTTTCAATTATGAGTCCATTTGGAGACTGAAATTTCCAATGAGAAACTTTAATTAATTTACAATCCTGAGATATTGGAACTGGAAGGATCTCAGAGAATATCTAGACCAGTGATTTTCAACTGGTGTGCCATAATAATTGTTTAAAACATGCACTACCTGACTATGTAGTCAAGGGTTCACCTTTAAATTGTCAAATTAAAAAATGACAACAGCCAACATAACAATAGCTGTCCTGTGTGAGTGAATCAAAATTATACCTGTTTTTTGTGTCAGATCAGCAAAAAAAAAAAAAAAAAAAAAAAACAGCATGTATTTTTGGTATGCCATAGAATTTTAATAATTAGTTTATGTGTACCATGAGATGAAAAAGGTTGAAATTTATGGCAAACCTATGACACGCGTGTCAGAGGTGACACACGAACTCTTCTTTTTGGTTGATTTTTCTTTGTTAAATGGCATTTAAATATATAAAATAAATATCAAAAATATACATCTTTGTTTTACTATGGTTGCAAATATCAAAAAATTTCTATATGTGACACGGCACCAGAGTTAAGTTAGGGTTTTTCAAAATGTTGACATGCCAAGCTCAAAAGGTTCACCATCACTGATCTAGACCAATCTTCTCATCTAACAAATGAGGAAACTGAATCCCAGAAAGGTTAGTATCTTATACAGGATCACACAACTAGTTAAAAGCACAATAGGGACAAAAAGCCAGACCTCCTGCCTCCAAAAATGGTGTTCCAACAGTGGGCTGGAATCAATTTGAAGTAGACCAGCCTAAGAAATAACAGGTACACTGAAAAACATCTTCACGTAAAGTATAAGGCAGCTCTGTAAGTAAATAGTCACAATCTTAATGAAATCAGAATGAGATTAATGAAAATTAAGAAGCCAAACTAATGAAGACCGGCAGAAATTATTAAACAAGTAATTAACATGTGTTAATCCTTTCCCCCCACTTATGTTGTGTTGGCTTACTGGGAAATTTAACAGCATGGGAGCTATATTCACATGTCTTATATCTTTCATTCTAGGTCTTGGAAAGGAACCACAAATGCCAAGAAGCAGAAGGTGAAACAAAAGTAAAATAAATGAGCAACAACAGTAATTTGAGAAAACTGAGGCAAAAGTTTATGCATAAAAAGTGATTTTTAGAAGTAGGTGTTCTACAAACAGAGAGAATTTAAGCATCAAGACCCAATTTCAGCAATCAAAGAAAATTATGTGCAAGGCAGTGTGCAATAATGTTGTGTGTCATTCCAAAAACACTTTTATACGTGTACGTGGTTCATAGGCAAAATCATGCCAAGTATTACCATCTTTCAGGATAGTGTTATTAAAGGACATGGCTGTAAAGTAAATAATTTCACCACAACAAAAATTCTGTTTGACTTAAATATTAAGAAACACTTTTAGATGTGCATTCTAGTTCCCAAATTTAAAAATCCAATAGCAAAAAGCTGCAATTAAAAACATGAGCGTATATTCAGGCACCCAAATCCACCAGTGGAGCAAACGAACCTACAAATTTCAGTCTCTTAGCAGCCAGTAAGAATATCTATGGCTGAATTGATAGTGGGGTGAATGATATATCCTTAGAGGTCAAAAAAAATGGTTTCATCTTTGCCATGATCTGTATACATTTTACTCTCAGAGTCACAGCCTACAAAACCAAAGCTATACTAATATCTGAGATTTTAAAACTATACACATACTTTATCTCAAGGAAGAAAAACCATAAGATTCTTTCTGTTTAAATCTTGAAAAACAACATTTTTATCTGTGCATATTAGTTTTAATAGTCAGAGATCAGCATTTCCTTTGTGTGTTTTTTATGGTTCCTTAGATAAGAAATAATGTGCTTGCAATAAAAAATTAGAATGTATATACATAAATAAAAGACAATAAAAATGAATTACAAGTGATACACAGTGAGAACAAGGCAAGTCTATCTGCTCTCTCTATTCTTATATATTATATGAAACCTAGCCAATCTGGCTATCAGTCAAGAAAAAAAGAAAAGGCATTCCAACTAGAAAGGAAGAAATAAAACTTTCTTTGTTCATTGATGACATAATTTTGTACATAGGAAATCCTACAGAATTACAAAATAAGTTATGGGAACTAATAAGTGAATATAACACAGTCACAGTATATAAAGTAAATGTAAAAATATCAACCATATTTTTGTAGACTACTAACAACAATGTTGATGTTCCAATAAACTGGAAAATTTATAAAACTAAATACCATTTACAATAGTATTAAAAAGTGAAATACTGAGAATAAACATCAAATACATATACAAGACCTCCTCACTGAAAAACCACAAAATGTTGCTGAGAAAACAAAGACCTAAATGAGTGCAGACATATATCATGTCCATGGAATGATTGATTTAAAATTAAGATGTCAATTCTCCTCTAATTGATCTATAAATTCAATGCAATTGCAATAAAAATGTCTTGAGACTTTTTTTGTTGTTGTTAATACTCACCCGAAGATACTTTTTCCTTTGATTTTTAGCAAGAGTGGAAGGGAGTTGGGGAGAGAGAGAGGGAAACATTGTTGTGAGAAAGACACATCAATTGGTTGCCTAGTGCACATGCCCCAACAAGGATCGGGGATCAAACCTGCAACTCAGGTATGTGCCCTTGACTGGGAATCGAACTCACAATGCTTCAGTGCACAGGCCAACATTCTAACCACTGAGTAACACCTGCCAGGACCCATGAGACCTTTTTGAATTGACAAACTGATCCTAAAAATTACATGAAAATAGAAAGAACCTAAAATATCTGAAACAATTTTGAATTTGAAGAACAAAGTTTGAAGATGTAAATTCTCTGATTTTAAGACATTATATCAAGCTACAGTGGTCAAGAAAATGATAGTAGCATAATATATAATATATATATATATATATATATATATATATATATATATATATATATATATATATATATATATGAATATTAGTGGCCCAGTGCACGAAATTCATGCATGAGGGAGGTGGGTGTCCCTCAGCCTGGCCTGCACCCTCTCCAATCTGGGACCCCTCGAAGGATGTCCTACTGCCAGTTTACAGGGATCAGGCGTAAACCAGTAGTCCGACATCCCTCTCACAATCCGGGACTGCTGGCCCCTAACCACTCACCTGCCTGCCTGCCTGCCTGAGTGCCCCTAACCACTCTGCCTGCCAGCCTGCTCGCCCCCAACTGGCCCCCTACCGGCCTGCTTGCTCCCAACTGCCCCCCTTCTGGCCTTCTCACCCCCACCTTCCCTCCCCACTGGCCTGCTTGCCCCCAACTGCCCCCCTACTGGCCTGCTCACTCCAAATTGCCTCCCCCTGCTGTCCTGATCACCTCCAACTGCCCCCCACTGATGGTCTGCTTACCCCCAACAGCCCCACTCCCCATCAGCCTTGATCACCCACAACTGTCGTCCCATCCTGGCCTGATCACCCACAACTGCTCTCCCCTCTTGGCCTCTAACTGCCTCTACCTTGGCCCCGCCACCATGGCTTTGTCCAGAAGAATGTCTGGAAGGTCTCCCAGTCTAATTAGCATATTACCCTTTTATTAGTATAGATAGAGGCCTGGTGCACAGGTGGGTACTGGCTGTTTTGCCCTGAAGGGTGTCACAGATCAGGGTGGGGGTCCCCACTGGGATGCCTGGCCAGCCTGGGTGAGGGGCTGATGGCTGTTTGTAAGCTGGTCAATCCCCCCCACTGGGGACCCTCACCCCATGGGGGTGTGGCCAGCCTGGGTGAGGGACTGAGGTCTATTTTCAGGCTGGCCACATCCCCTTCAGGGTGGGGGTCCTCACTAGGGTGCCTGGCCAGCCTGGGTGAGGGGCTGATGGCTGTTTGCTAGCTGGCCAAGCCCCCCAGCGGGAACTCTCATCCCATGGGGGTGTGGCCAGCCTGCATGAGGGGCTGAGGGCCATTTTTAGGCTGCCCACAGCCCCTTCAGGGTGGGGGGGGGGGTCCTGCTGGGGTGCCTGGCCAGCCAGGGTGAGGGACTGATGGTCGTTTTCTGGCTGGCCATGCCCCCCCGTGGTCCAAGCTCCCAGCCTCTCCTTTTTTTTTTTTTCAGCACCTCCTTGAGGGGAGTCCAGGGCAGGCTGGAAGCAGGTATCTGGGATTTATTTATCTTCTATAATTGAAACTTTGTAGCCTTGAGCAGAGCCCAAGGCCAGCCAGGGCAGGTGGGAAGCTTGGCTTCTTTCATTGCCAGAGGCAACCCAAGTCCCCTGCTCACTCCAGCTCCATAGCTGCCGCCATCTTAGTTGGGTTAATTTGCATACTTGCTCCTGATTGCCTTGTGGCTGTAGCAGAGTGGCAGAGTGATAGTTAATTTGCATGTTTCTCTTTTATTAGTGTGTGTGTGTGTGTGTGTGTGTGTGTGTGTGTGTGTGTGTGTGTGAAATAGATAATCCAAATATAGACCTACATATATCTGTTACGTTTGGGGCTGGGGGAGGACTCTTTTGGGGGTAGGATTTTTTTATTTTTAATAAAGTCAACAAGGTAATTTGGAGAGAAAATTTGTGTTTTCATCTAATGGCACTGAACAACTAGATATTAGAATAAAATAATTAACTTTTCCCTTTTTTTATATTGCATAAAAATTCAACTCCAAATGGATCATCAATCTAAATATAAATTTTAAAACCATAATACTTCTAGAAAAACATACAGAATAGCAATCCTTTGGAACCCTGAGAGAGGCAAAGATTTCAAAAAGAGACCCCATGGAAATAAACCATTTTTAAGGAAGGAATTAATAGCATGTTAGAAAAATTTTAAATGTTTGCTGTTCAAAACCAAAACTAAAGTGCAGGGGCCAATGCAGGGTGGAGAGAGGGGAAATCTGTAACACTCTCAACAATAGAGATAAATTTTAAAAAAACACCACTAAGAAAGTGGAAAAGCCAAGTCAAAAAATGAGGAAAATTTTTGTAATATCTATGGTACATCTGGTAAAAGGCTTAATGTCTATAATATATAAAGAACTCTTACAACTCAATAGAAAGAAGTTTAATCCAATTGAAAAACAAGGTGACCGCCCCAAGCCAGTGTGGCTCAGTTGGTTAGAGCATCATCCCATGTACTGAAAGGTCATGGGTTTGATTCCCAGTCAGGACACACACCTAGACTGCAGGTTCGATCCCCAGTGGGGGTGCATATGGTAAGCAACCAATTAATGAACCTCTCTTACACTGAAGGAATGTTTCTCTCTATCTCTTTCCCCTCTTCCTCTCTTTCTAAAAAAAAAATAAAATAAAAATAAAAAAAGAGAGAGAGAGAGAGGAAAAAGAAAAAAATCACAAAGAAGACATATGTATGGCTAATAAGTATACAGAAGGATGCTCTACATAATTACTCATAATGGAAATACTTATTAAAACAATGAGACCCCACGATAAGCCCAGTACAATTGTTAACATTAAAAAGACTGATACCAACTGCTGATATGGATGTGAAGCATGAGGAGCTCTTATACATCACTCATGGCAGTTTAAAAGGGTACAATCATATTAGTGAATATTTGACACACAAATTGCACTCTTAGATATTTACCAAAAAGAAATGAAAATGTGTTTATAAAAATCTTTGACATAATTATTCTCAGAAGCTTTATTCATAATAGCCAAAAGATAGAACAACCCAAATATCCATCAAAAGATTAAAGGATAAACAAACATATCCATACAATGGGGTACTACTCTGTAATAAAACAGAATGAATTAGTAATATGTGTAACAACATAACTGAATTGAAAATTATTATTATTAACAAAATAAACCAAAATCAAAAGAATATATACTAAAAAAATCTATTCATATAAAATTTTAGAATATGCAAAACTAACCCATAGAGAAAAAAATTAGTGGTTGCATGAGGCAAGGAGTCAAGAATTTGAGTGTAAAGATGTGTGAGAAAATTTTCTGGGGTGATGGAAATATTCTATGGTTTTTTTGTGGTGCTGGTTACATGGGCTTATCCTATTTAATTAAGAAGTAATATGTAAATTGACCATCACACCTCACTAGATGGCTGCCTATGACCAGGCCGGCAGGAGAGTTAGTGAGGGACAATCAAATGAGTGAACAAGCAGGCTGCAAGGGGGGTGACCAGGCTGGCAGGGGGTTAGTGAGGGATGACCAAAGGACTGAACAGCAAGCTGTATGGGGCAACCAGGCTGGTGGTGGGGCCATGAGGGACCACAAGGCCAGCAAGGGGGCAGTTGGGGATGACCAGGCCAGCAGGGGGGCATTTGGGGGTGACCAGGCCAGCAGAGGGGCAGTTGGGAGCAACCAGGCCAGCAGTGGGGGAAAGTTAGGGGTGGCCAGGCCAGCAGGGGGGCAGTAAGGGGTGACCTGGCCGGCAGGGGGGGCAGTTAGGGGCAACCAGGTTTGGGGGGGGGGAGAGCAGTTAGGGATGATCAGGCCAGCACGCAGAGGCAGTGAGGGGCAATGGGGCCAGCAGGGGCGAGCAGTTAAGGGCGACCAGGCAGGCAGGCAGATGAGTGATTAGGAGCCAGTGGTCCAGGATTGTGAGAGGGATGTCCAACTGCCGGTTTAGGCCCAGGATCGGGCCTAAACTGGCAGTCGGACATCCACTGAGGGGTCCCAGATTAGAGAGGGTGCAGGCTGGGCTCAGGGGACCCCCCCATGCACGAATTTTGTGCACCAGGCCTCTAGTGCATTTATTTATAAAAATTTAAAAGTATTCTCTAATTTCCAAACTGACAAGCAAATAAAAAGGGAACAGAGAAAATTTTATCAAGCCAACAAAAGAAGGGAAATGGAGAAAAATAAATAACAAAAAAAAGAAGGTATAAAGTCAAGTATATCACATGACCTGTATTTATTTTTAGTTAATCCTCACCAGAGGATTTTTTTTTCATTGATTTTTTTTTTTTTTTGAGAGAGAGAATGTAAGGGAAGGGGAGAGACAGAGAGAGAAACATCAATGTGAGAGAAACACCTCACATTGACTAGTTGCCTTCTGCTTACACCCAACCAGGGTCAGGGATCGAGCCTGCAACCAAGGTACATGCCCTTAACTAGAATAGAACCCACAAACCATTATTCTGCAGGCTGATGCTCTAACCACTGAGAAATTTGCTAGGGTGACTTAACATATTTTTAAAGGACAATGAAAAGAGAATATAATGAAAAGGTAGAAGCAAGTTTTCTTCTAAATGTTTCCTCTGTAATAATATGATCGTAAACTTTTTAAATGAACATTAAAATTATCACAGTTAATGTCATAAAGCAAGAGTTCTAAATACAAAAATAAGTATATAAGAATCAATTTTGTTTGTATATAATAGATACATAATTGTAAATATTTTTAAATTGTATTTATAATAGCATCACAACATTAAATACCTAGGAATCAATAAATTATAAAACATTACTGAGATAAATTAAATAACATTTAAATAAATAGAGGCATATAATCATTTTTATGAATTGCAAAACTTGATGTTATAAATATGTCGATTCTGCCAAAATTTACTTATAAATTCAAAATTTGTCTATGGGTGTGAATTTCTACAGCTTTTGGTAGAAGTTGGTAATATAAACTCCATCTTAAAATGCAAAAGATCAAGAATAACCAATATAGAACAAGTTGGGAGTACTTACTCAAACAGATATATAACTGCAGTAACTAAAACAGTATGGTATTGCCTCAAGGATATACAAGTAGACCAATACAACTAATTAAAGAGTCCAGGAATAAATTACACATATTTCATGATTTATGATAAAGATAACACTGCAAAACACTCAGAGGAATATGAGACTTTCCATAAATGGTTCTGCGTCAATTGGATATCCAATTTGAAGTAAATGAAACTAGACCCCTACTTCATATTATATAGAATAATTAATTTTAGGTGTATTTAAGATTTAAATATCAAACAAAGTTTCTAGAGAAAAACATTAGCATATCTTTAGGATATTGAAGTCGTTACAACTGAATATGAAAAGTCCTGATGATAGGAAATGACACTGAGAAATTAGATTTCAGAATCTCTACTGAAAGATTCCAATACAAAATATTCTGCACAGCAAAATAAACTATCAACAAAGTAAAAAGAGAGTCCACTACATAGGAGAACATATTTTCCAATGATACATCAGATAAGAGGTTAATGTCCAAAATATATAAGGAACTTATACATCTTAACAAAAGGAAGACAAACAATACAATTTAAAAAATGGGCAAAGAACCTAAATAGACACTTCTCCAAAGTGGACATACAGGAGGCCAAGAGAGATATGAAAAAAAATGCTCAAAGTCACTAATCAGCAACAAGGTATCATCTGACACCTGTCAGAATGGCTATCATCAACAAATCAACAAGCAATATGTGTTGGTGAGGATGTGGAGAAAAGGGAACCCTCATACACCGCTGGTGGGAATGCAGACTGGTGCAGCCACAGTGGAAAACAGTATGGAGTTTCCTCAAAAAATTACAAATGGAACTCACATTTGACCCAGTGATCCACCTTCTTGGAATATATCCTAAGAAACCCAAAACACCAGTCAGAAAGAATATATGCACCCCTATGTTCATAGCAGCACAATTTACAATAGCTAAGATCTGGAAACAGCCCAAGTGCCCATCAGCAGATGAGTGGATAAGAAAGCTGTGGTACATTTACACAATGAAATACTATGATGCTATAAAAAATAAGGACTCTTACCCCTTTAGATAGCATTGATGGAACTGGAGAATATTATGCTAAGCAAAATAAGCCAATCAGAGAAAGATAAATATCACGTGATCTCACTTATATGTGGAATCTAATGAACAAAATAAACTGATGAACAAAATAGAACCAGAGACACAGAAGCATGGAATAGACTATGGAATCTTGGAGGGGAGGCAGAGGTGGGGGGAGGCGAGTTTAACCAGGGAACTTATATGCATATATGTATAACTTATGGACACAGACAATAGTATAATGAAGGCTTGGGATTGGTGGGTGTGAGGTGGAGGTGTTCAATGGGAAAAAAAAGATGAAAAACAAAACAAGAGACATCTGTAATACTCTCAACAATACAGATAAATTTTTTAAAAGATTCCAATACAAAAATAAATAAATAAACAAACAAACAAACAAATTATAGGATTAGTGAAGGTATCTGTAATACTTCTAACCAACAAAGCACTTATACACAGACTAAAGAGCTACTACAAATCATCATTAAAGAGAATGCCATAGACTTGAATAGGCATTTCACAAAAAGAATAATAAGTAAAACACTAACTAAATGATCAATAAATTATGAAAACTGTCCAACCTCAATAGTAATAAAGGAAATACAAACTAAGATCATGAATCAGTATCATTTTCAACACACCAGTATGAGAGAAATTTAAAAGGCTTATAATACCATTGTGATAATTCACTGACCTGTGTATTTATGATTTGTATTTAAAGTGCCTTTCATAATAAAAGTTACTTGTTAAAAAATAAGTAGTGGAAAACCCAGCATTAGAAAGTCATTTAAGAGAAAAAATATATATACTCTAATTAATACATGAATATTCAAATATTTATAAAAAAATTTTTCAAAAATTTAGTTGAATCAATATTATTTATTCAATGCAATTTTAATCAGAATCCTAGTTTTGATGTTTTCTGTTTTTGTTTTTTTATCCTCACCCAAGAATATGTTTATTGATTATATAAAGAGAAGGAGGGAGGGAGTGAGGGAGGGAGGGCGGGAGGAAGAGAGAGTGAGAGAGAAAGAAGAACATCAATCCTATCTAATAAAAGAGAAACATGGTAATTAGCCATACCTCCGCTACCCTTCACATTGGCTAATCAGGGCGATATGCAAATTAACTGCCAGCTAAGATGGCGGCCGGCAGCGAGGCAGCTTGAAGCGACCATGAGGCTTGCTTGCTTCAGTGACAGAGGACTCCAACGTTCCCCACCTGCAGCTGCTGGCCTCTGAGCTTGCAGTTTGAAACATTGTTACAAATATAGAAGCTAAACAAAACCCCAGAAACCTGCTTTCAGCCAGCCGGGATCTCAGAGCTGGAGCTGAAACAGTGTTTCGATTATAGAACCCAAACAAACCAGATACCTGCTTTCAGCAGCAGAGGCCTAAGAGCTGGAGCCAAGCCTCAGAGCTAAAGCTGGCCCAGAATAATAAAAAAAGAAAAAAGGAGCAGTTGGGACCTTAGTCACCCGCCAGCCTGAAAACAGCCCTCAGCCCCTCACCCAGACTGGCCAGGCAACCCAGTGGGAAACCCACCCTGAAGGGTGTGTGACCAGCTGCAAACAGCCATCATCCCCTCACCCAGGCTGGCCAGGCACCCCAGTGGGGACCCCTACCCTGATCCAGGACACCCTTCAGGGCAAACCAGCCGGCCCCCACACATGCACCAGGCCTCTATCCTATATAGTAAAAGGGTAATATGCCTCCCAGCACCGGGATCAGCGGAGCCGCGAGGCCTCCCTGCACGGGGATCAGCATGACGGGGGCAGCGTCCAAAACCCCTGATTGACCTGCGGCTTTGTGTGTGACAGGGGGCGAGGCCACAACATCCCTATCCGCCCTGCTCTGTTCGTGACAGGGGAAGGCACCCCAACCCCCTGATCAGCCCTGCTCTGTGCCTGATAGGGGGGAGCTCCCCAACCTCTGATCACCCTGTGGCTCTGTGTGTGACAGGGTGTGGCGCCCTAACCCCCCCCCCCCCCATGGGCCTTGCTCTGTGTGTGACAGGGTAGAGCCATAACCTCCCCATCAGCCCTGCCCTGAGTGTGAGAGTTGTGGCGTCCCAACCCCCTGATCGGCCCTGCTCTGTGGGTGATAGAGGGCAGCGCCCCAACCCCCTGATCCGCCCTGCTCTGTGTGTGACAGGGGGCGGTGCCCCAACTCCCCTATCGGCCCTATTCTCTGAGTGACAGGGGGCAGCGCCCCAACCCCTGATTGGCCCTGCTCTGTGTGTGACAGGGGGTGGTGCCACAACCTCCCTATCGACCCTGCCTTGAGTGTGACAGGGGGCAGTGCCCCAACCCCCCAATCAGCCCTACCCTGAGCGTGACTGGGGGTGGCATCGTAACCTCCCGATCCGCCCTGCTCTGTGCATGACAGGGGGCGGCGCCCCAACTCCCCAATTGGCCCTGCTCTGAGCCCGACCAGGGGCTGCCCCTAGGGATTGGGCCTGCCCTTTGCCACCTGGGAGCAGTCCTAAGCCAGGTCGTTATCTCCCAAGGGGTCCCAGACTGCGAGAAGGCACAGGCCAGGCTGAGGGACCCCCTTTCCCCCTGAGTGCACAAATTTTTGTGCACCGGGTCTCTAGTTCTATATAATAAAAGCCTAATATGCTAAGTGTCTGGTCTTCCGGTTGTCCGTTCAACCAATCAAAGCAAAATATGCTAATGATATCTAAGGCTATGACGTGCCCTGACCACCAGGGGGCAGATGCTCAATGCAGGATTTGCTCCCTGGTGGTCAATGCGCTCCCACAGGGAGAGTGCTGCTCAGCCAGAAGCCAGGCTCACAGCTGGCAAGCACAGAGGCGGTGGCGGGAGCCTCTTCTGCCCCTGTGGCAGTGCTAAGGATGTCCAACTGACAGCTTAGACCCTCTCCTCATGGGGAGCAGACCTAAGCCATCAGTTGGACATCCCCCAGGGCTCCTGGACTGCGAGAGAGGACCTTCTTTTCTAGAACTTGTCAACCTTTTCCAACTACATTTCAATATTCAGTGATTAGATTTCCAAGTTAATCTTAACTTGGAATAAAAGAAGAATATTCATCGCTTCTCGGCCTTTTGGCTAAGATCAAGTGTAGTAAAAGAAGAATATTCATTTGTGGTTCAAGAGAAGGCATTATATTTGTAAAGGAAGTTAAGTGAAATCATAATATATTTTGGAGAAGATAGGTGAAACATCACAGCATATTATCTTTCCTTCCTATCTTTATCCAAGATCTTGGTTTTCCTTGGTTATATAGTTCAATTTCAACTATACTCTCACACCAATGCAACATTTTATTTCAGCAAATATTTCAGTGCCCAGTTTGTTGCAGGCACTGGAGTATCACAGACAAATAGGCATGGATCATCACCTAGAAGTACACAGTCCTACATGGGAGAGAAATGGTCTAGACCAGGGGTGGGCAAACTTTTTGACTCGAGGGCCACAATGGGTTCTTAAACTGGACCGGAGGGCCGGAACAAAAGCATGGATGGAGTGTTTGTGTGAACTAATATAAATTCAAAGTAAACATCATTACATAAAAGGGTACGGTCTTTTTTTTTTTTTTTTTTTTAGTTTTATTCATTTCAAACAGGCCGGATCCGCCCCGCGGGCCGTAGTTTGCCCACGGCTGGTCTAGTTACTAAATTACCAGGTGGTAGGTGCTATGTAATAAAGGTATTATTATGTGATGAGACGTTTAAGTGTCTCTTTAAATGAATATATGGAATGAAATACATGAATCATGTTTGGATGAGAAATTATAATCCAAGAGGGAAGCTACCTTGCAGAGGAAAACTTTGCCTAGAAGACTCATTCGTTGTTGCTATCTTTGGCTATTGAGACAGAGTATTCTTGAGCTGGTTGTCCCTCCTTGAACACCCCAAGGTGTTTGGATGCTGTTTCTAATTTCAACCCCCTTCTAGCCCTTCCACTAGTCTCAGTCCACCTCACCTAGAGGGCTCCTTGAAATACATATACAAATACCCAATTTAGCCTCCAGCTTCTTCGCCTGTCCCAAGGCTCCCTCTCCCTGGCTGTTCCTACCATAGGGCTTCTCCAGTTCTTACAGGCTATAATCCCTGACTCTCATCTCTGAACATCCATCTGGTGGCTGGAATGACCTTTAGCTTCTGGAATGAGGACCAATCGCTATTTTGGGGGGACCCCCAAACCCCTTTTGCTCCCCTCACTAACAACTGATATCAATATAAGAGATCACAAACTCTGGGATATGAAAGCTGCCCAAAAACAGAGATGAAAGAGACAGTAAAAAGAGTCCAAGCCAGTCAAGAGGGGGCAAAATGACGAAGTATCACTGGGTAGATCTTCACAGGGTTCTCCGAGGTCAGCAGGGTGACTGTTTCTTTTTCTCCTGATTTGGGGTTATTGTTGGAGTTGTATTTTGCTTTGTTTTGAATGCCTCCAAGAGCTTCTTCCCACATCTTAATTACCCAAAAGGAAAGCAATAGTTTTCTCATCATCCAGATGCCACATGTAGCCACTTCAACCCACACTTAGAGCACCAAGAATTCTGTCTGGAGAATTGAGTGGGGAGCAAAAGTTAAGGCTCTGGTTCCACCTGGGTTCAATCAGTCCCAATCTTCCAGTGGGTACTTGAAAAAAAAAGAGGCTTTTAACCCTCACAATACTTTGAAGAAATCCCAGCAGCTCAAAGGAGTTTCCGTGGAAATGTCCCCTCAACACATTTTCCAGCTTCTCTGAGAAGCTGACGCCCTGAGGTGGAACCTGCTGCCTGACCCATGAAACACACAACATGGGTTCTTTCTGTGGTTGAACCTGATTCTTTCCTACTTGTGTCAGACTTTTGCCTCACGCCGTTTATAAAACTATAAACACATTTGAGCAAGGAATTTCTACATGTTTTTCTAAGCAAGGGTTTAAAATTAGGTTTTATCTATAGGCAAGTTCTCTAGACCTGCTTCTCACACAAGATGTAGTGTTTTCAAACATCATCTGGTCTATTATCTTGTAATATGCCTCCCAACTGAAACCATATTTAGTAATTAGTCACTATGATAATATTTCTTGTGTAAATGGGTGCTGTGAAAATATTATTTCATGAATACTAAATAATGAATGCGGGAAGATAAAATTATTCAGCATTTCCTCAGAAAACCTTGCTGTCTTGAATAATTTTGACATATTTATAACCTGAAAATGCCTATGAGTCCTAGGCAGTTCAGAAAAATCTAGACTACTCTTGGTCCCAAAGTTTATTGTAAATTATTTAAGATTCAGTTAATTTCTTCATAGTGACAATGACATAATTGATGCTTAAATGATGGTACCAATCCTCATTAGCACATTTGATTCCACTTGACACTAATGGTACCATTTTCATTGTAGTAAACCTCCACGTATACTCAAAAACCCAGAATACATCTCCTAATTCACCATGCTTCCTCTTCACACCACCCTTTCTCATCTCACCTCCAGGACCGCAAAAAGAAGGGGAAAATAACTAAGGTTTATTTAGCAACTACTGAGTTCTAAGATAGGACAGTATGTTAAGTCCTTAATTTTCTATTAACAAAACATTCAAAAATCTAGGTATTAAAAGTCTGGTAAAGCCTATAATCATACAATCAGATGTTAATACTGTAATCTTTCCAGTTATTGCAGACCTAGAGCATTCCTCTATGCTCCAGGGGACAATGTGTGGTGATAGTATAATGATGAATAAGACAGTGTTTCTACTCTCAGTGGTGCTTAAAGCAAAATGGACAAAGCAAACACCAAAAAGCCTGATGTGCTTACAGCCTAAAACGCCTCCTTGTAATTCTACATTGATCCTGCACCTTCATAAGCAGCATGGGTCTAATAATACTGACCAAGAGGTTTGGAGTCAGATCCAACTGGGCAAAACAGTTTTGTTAAGTATTAACACACTAACTTCCACAACTGTCATGAGGTCTCGTCAGAGAACACATGAAAATCACAGCTTTCAGGGCCCTCTGTGAAATAAGAACTTTATAAAAGGCTTGCTCTCTTTCCCTCCCTGACATTTCACATCATATGTGGAATTCTAAAATACTTTTTTAAAAGATGGAATTCCAGATTTCTAGACCACAGAGGAAAATGTCCAAAGCTGGGAACATAATTGCTACTCTGTTGGGCAGCCTACACAGTAATTGTGTCTTACTGGTATCATCTTTCGTCCACAGTAAACAGCTTCCTTTATCCAAAAAGCAGCGGGAATGTGGGTCAACGGTACAGAATAGATCTTTCATGATCACTTAACACTGACCACAACTTGCTTTGGAGTGAAATCCTACATGTCATTGCAAAGTCTGCATTTGCTGCAAAGTCACATGTGTCCAAGATGACCCGATATCATTATTTAGAAATAGCCTTCTCTTATTTTCTGTTATTTGTTTGTTTAGTACGTCTCCTTTTATTGAGAGTGACCTGGCAAAGTGTGGTAAATGGGGATTTGCAGCAAATTTGTAGAAGTCCATTCAGAAGGCTCAGTTGAGGGAGAGAGGAACTAAACACCTAAGAACACTTGAGAAAATGCCAGGGGCTTGTTCCGAACTTGCTTATTAAACTTCAGCCCCAGTTAGCAAGTGCTTCTCATTTAGGTGAATAAGGAAGGATCTCTAAAATGCCTTCTGGCTCTAAATTTTTATGATTTAAAGCAGTCATTTGCAACCATTTTCATCCCATGGCACACATAAACTAATTACTAAAATTCTGCAGCATACCAAAAAAAAATTTTTTTTGCCAATATGACAAAAAAGAGTAGATATCATCTTGATTCATTCATATGAGATGGCTGTTGTCAGTTGGTTGTCATTTTTTATTTCACAATATGAGGGAAAAGAGGTCAGTGCCCCTGATTAAATAGTCATATATTGCATGTTTTAAAAATTCTTGTGGCAGACCCGTTGAAAATCACTGATTTAAAATGAATGGAGTTTCCTTTTAAAAAGCAAGCTTTTTTAATGATATGAGCAGTGGATCTGAACCTTAAAGCTCTTCTTCAGAAATTCATTTCAAGGACTGATTTTGGCTTTCAGTATTCATCAAAGACCAAGCCTGTACTTACTCCTTGGAGACGAACTTCTTCCGAGGAGTGTGCCTTTCTGTGGTGTGCACTGCCAAAGCAGCGCTCATTTTTAATCCAAGTTCATAGTACTGGGGCTGAGATGACAGGAAATGTTTCAAGCTGATCAAACATTCTCTCACCTCTTTGCCTCAGCCTAGGGCAAGAAATAAAATGCAATGTTCTATAAATTTTAGTTGTCATTTTCATCAAAACTCTTATTTGTCCTCAGTCTAAATTCTTAATGTAGGCTCCTCTTAAATTCATTCCTCTACAGACCCTCAGAGCTGCTTAGCACAGCCCAATACACACAAACCATTCAAGTCTGGACAGTGTTGTCCAAGAGCCCCCATTAAGAGGAAGAAAATGGACTAAGAGTCTCACAAGAAGAGCTAACATGCCCAGCATTCATTTAAGAGCCTTACAAAAACTCATTCAATCTTCATAATTACCCAGTGATAGAGGGACAATTAATGTCACCATATTATAGCTGGAGAAAAGTTGAGTTTCCCAAAGTTACATAGATATTAAGTGATAGAGACAGGTTACAAATCCGGGGGGCCAAGCACTGCCTCACCAGGGCTCTGTGTGAGACAGGTGTCCTTGGGTTGATCCTCAGAGATTCCGGTTCCTTTATGGTGAGGTGAGATGGGGTGAGGGAGAGGCAGCGAATGCTGGAGCCGCGTCATGCTAGATCATGAACCAGTCACAGAGCTGGTGCTTAAACATAGCAGCACACCACTGCATGGAAACCAGGTATCAGTGTTTTTTAAAACTCCTCTGAGAGTTATGACATGCAAATGGGGTTGAAAACTACTCCTGGTAGGCAGTTAACTCTACACTTTTTCAAGGAGTGAAAAGGGGGAACTATTCACATTTTACTATATGATATGTTTGATATAAACATACATTTCATAAAATAATATGCCAAATTTAAAGAAATCAATGAAGAAATATCTTTTTTGAGGTTGACTCTGGCTTACACTGATAGCAATAACAGTTGATGGCATACTCTAGGCATAGCAGTGAAGTGGAGAGAGTAGGTAATGAGGAGAGGTTCTATAAGGACAACTCAAGAGCAGCAAAGAGTGCTGTAACCAGCCAAGAGTAAATTCTTAGAAGATGGAGCACAGTTCCCAGGAAGGAGACTTCAGGTGACCCTGGTACCAAGTAGAAAGTGAAGATTGAGAAAATTAGGCACAGAGGTCTAACACCAAAGGACTGGAGTTCAGTCCTGATGCCCAGGGGTTAGAGATAAGAGTTTAGAACTGAGAAGATTAGCAAGAACCAGGGGAAACTTTGGTCATGGGAGAATTAGGGTCTTAGGCAGGATGGTCGAATGTACAAGGATTATGGAAAAATAATGTTGAGGCCCGGTTCCTGAAAGACCAGTTAACTAGGTCAAGGTTTTGAGAGGACAGCAACAATGCTGGTCTGACTGTGAGCTGGCAGAATACCTGGGCTTGGCTATGTCTCTACCATGTCCACAGGAACAAAGATGATCTGATTCCTGAAACTGAAATTCTGCAGGGGCAGTAGGCAACAAATTTTGACACATAGAATGTGACACTCTATGAATTATAGTTTTCCTTCTTACGGAACTTCAGTTATATAGACAAAAAAATAAATAAAATCAGATGCCATTACAATTTATTAACATAATGAGGCTACACCATCCCCATTATAAAATGTCTTATGTAACACAAATTCTTGATCTAGCTTCATGACTTTTAGCAGAAACCAACCATGTAGTAAAAATGAATAAGCTAATAAGTAGAAAGAGTAGGTGTTTTGACAGAGCAGCACAGATGTGAAGTATGCACATCCCTTATACTATATAAAATCCAGAATATAGAGCAGAGGACATGGACCCATTATATTCTTATGCTTACTAAGTTATCCTTACATTTTCATTCAACACAACAGAGGAAACTTTTAAGAATAAAAACTACTGCCCTGGCCAGTGTGGTTCAGTTGGTTGAGCATCGTCCCATGCACCAAAAGGTTACTGGTTCGATTCCTGGTCAGGACACATGCCCCGGTTGCAGGTTCAATCCCCGGTCATGGTGTTTGGGGGAGGCAACCAATCAATGTTTGCCTCTCACATTGATGTTTCTCTCTATCTCTCTCTCCCTCTCTCTTCCTCTTTCTCTAAAATTAATAACAATATATACTTTTTTAAAAAAGTAGTGAAAACTCCTAATGCTGCCCACTAGGAAATATGTGAATAGATAAGAAACCTAATATACTGGCAAAATGTTTTCAGCAGCCTAATTCAGATGCATTCTTTCAAAACAGTCTTATCTTTTCAGTCTCATCCATTTGCTTAGATGTGATGAATACAGTTACTAGTCACAAAACCTCAAATTCATGAAGTTCCTTGGGGACAGAAACTCCAGGAGTGTCTAATGTGTAGTAAACATTCAGTGAATCTTTGTTGAATTAAGAGGATGGTATACAACAATCTCAGTATTGCATGTGATTGGGGCCGATCTGAGATTGTAAGGATAGATGTTTCAGAAAAGAATTTAGGTGATACACAAGAATGCATTCTTGATGAAGCCTTTTCGTCACTTATTAGAATAAAATAGAGGTCTTTGGTGGGCTATACTTAGTAGGATGATATGTGTTACAGTCTTTTAAACACTGGAATTACTTCATGTCACACTTGGGAATATGTGGACTCATTTCATTAGTTGCCTAAAATCCATTTTTACCAAAATTTATTTGGTTTATGCTAGATCAGTGTAATTCTTTCTGAAATTTTATTTTTTATCCCTTTAGTTTTCTATTTCGACAAACTAAAAACTTCAAAAATATCTTTAGCCAACTTGAAGATACCTCTGTTTTAGTTTCTTATTTCTAAAAAGAGGTCAAAGAAAGTAACAACATTTCAGATATGTTAGCAGGTTCTCAGCCTCTTTAACATTTTTGTCATCTTTTCAAATTTATTTTTTTCTATTTTGTTTATATTCGGGATATTTTTTGTCCAATTTATCTAAGACAAGATTTATTTTATTTAACTTTTTCTGAGTATTTAGTTCTATTGCTGTGCAAATAGGCTTAGCCTTAGAGACTTTGAAGGTACATAGCCAAAGAGAAATGAATCTCTTCTTATTGCCTGATAATCTTCAGTTAATTGGCAAGTAGATTCCACTTGAAATAAAGCTTTGGCAAGGAGAGCAAGCTGTTAGACAGTGAGGCAAAAACAGAAAGAATAGATATCTAGAGTATCCTGCTTCAGTCTCTCCATTCACCTGGGTTCCGCCCAAGAGAGGGTTTCAGTTTAGGTGGGGGTCTTCAATGCTTTAGGAAGCCAAAGAAAATGCAGACCTCTTTTAAGGACATCAGCATGTGTATTAGTTTTCTATGACTGTTGTCAGAAAGCACCACAAATTTGGTGGCCTAAACCAACAGATTTATTCTCACAATTCTGGAGACCAGAAGTCAGAAATTTGGATGTTCATTAAGAAAGGAAGAGTGTCAGAGAATAAATAAATGAGTGATCATGATGGCCAGTTTTATGTGTCAGTTTGGCTGAGCTATAATCTTCAGTTTTTCAATCAAACACTAATCTATGATGATATCTTGTAGATGTGATTAAAGTCCATAATCAGTTGACTTTAAGTCAGGGAAATTATCCTAGATATTCTAAATGAGCTTGATTCAAACAGTTCGAAGTTCTTAAGGGCAGAGCTTAAGTTGTCCTAAAGAAGAAATCTGTGGACAGTAGCTTCAGCTTCAGCAGCCCAAGAGTTTCAGCCTGCCCATCTGACAGCCTGTCCTATGGATTTTGGACTTGCCCATTCAGGCTTCAAAATTGTATAAGCCAATTCCTTGCAATAAATCTCAATATACATCTCTTACTGGTTCTGTTTTTCTGTTTGAATCCTGACAGATATTTTAAATTTTTCTAATTCTTAACTAATCTAAAAATTAACTGTTTGTTAAACAGTATAGAAAGAATGTATGGGGTGATTATAGCATATGGGTAAGTCAAAGGAATCAGAGTAATGTCAGAGGGGTGGAAGGGAAGGGGTGGATTGGAAATACTGTGTCATAAGTTACCTGCACTATTTGTTACATGGTAGTTACTCAAAATAGATTTAGATTGGTTAAATATGTGTATTTTAAGCTCTTGGACAATATCTAGACTTTTTTTAAGGAACTACAATTAATACATTGAGAAGATAAAATGGAATTATATCAGATGCTTAGCTAAAGAGGAGTGGAAAGAATGAAGAGCAAACATAATGAATAGAAAATAGTTACAAATATAGATATTATTCAAACTATATCAGAGTGTGTTAGATACATAAAGCATGGGGGAGTTTTGCAGTGGTGAATCTGCTTTTTATGATACTACTAGAGGCCCGGTGCACAAAAATTTGTGCACTCGAGGTTGGGAGAGGAGGTCCCTCAACCTGGCCTGTGCCCTCTCACAGTCTGGGACCCATCAGGAGATAAGGACCTGCTGGTTTAGGCCTGCTCCCGGGTGGCAGAGGGCAGGCCTAATCCTAGGTGTAACCCCTGGTCGGGCTCAGAGCAGGGCCCATTGGGGAGTTGGGGCCCCGCCTCCTGTCATGCACAGAGCAGGGCGGATTGGGAGGTTGCGATGCCACCCTCAGTCATGCTCAGGGTAGGGCCGATTGGGGGGTTGGGGCACCACCCCCTGTCACACTCAAGGCAGGGTCCATAGGGAGGTTGCAGCGCCACTCCTGTCATGCACAGAGCAGGGCCGGTCAGAGGGTTGGGGCTCCGCACCCTGTCACACTGATCCCGGTGCTGGGAAGCCTCGCTGCTCCGCTGATCCCAGGGCCAGGACGCCTCTCGGCTCCCCTGATCCGTGGCCCGGAGGCCTCTCGGCTCCGCTGATCACCGGGCCGGGAGGCCTCTTGGCTCCCCTGAACGCGGGGCCAGAGGCCTCTCGGCTCCGCTGATCACCGGGGCGGGAGGCCTCTCTGCTCCGCTGATCGCGGGGCCTCCGACTCCGCTGATCACGGGGCCAGGAGGCCTCTGGACTCCGCTGATCACCGGGGCTGGGAGGCCTCTTGGCTGATCACCCGGCCGGGAGGCCTCTGGACTCCGCTGATCACAGGGGCTGGGAGGCCTCTCAGCTCCGCTGATCACCGAGGCCGGGAGGCCTCTCGACTCCGCTGATCACCTGGGCTGGGAGGCCTCTCGGCTCCGCTGATCACTGGGGCTGGGAGGCCTCTCGGCTCTGCTGATCACTGGGGTTGGGAGGCCTCTCGGATCCGCTGATCACTGGGGCCCGGAGGCCTCTCGGCTCTGCTGATCCCAGGCCCTGAGGCTTCTCTGCCCTGCTGCTTCAGGGCTGTTTGGCTTCACTCTGCTTGGAGCCTGAGTATGCAAATTAACTGCCATCTTTTAGCTTCTATAATTGAAACATTGTATCTTTTGGAGTTGTTGCTTCAGGAGCTCAGAGCCCCGCAGCTGCGGGGATCCTTGACTTTCTCCATCGCTGGGGCAACCAAGCCTCCTATTCTCAGCTGCCTGGCTGCCAGCCGCCATCTTGGCTGACAGTTAATTTGCATATCTCGCTGATTAGCCAATGAAAAAGGTATCGGTTGTACGCCAATTACCATTTTTCTCTTTTATTAGTATAGGATAATGGTGGATACATGGCACTATACATTTGTCAAAACCCATAGAGCTTTTCAGCACAAAGAGTAAGCATTATGATATGCAAATTTTTAAAAATTTTCAAGGTCAGGGAGTCCTTGTAAATGTAGTATGTGACAAAAGAATCTAACTATATTACAAATTTATGAAACAACCTCACTTGATAAACACTATGTCATCCAGATATCGATAATAATAAAAGCATAATATGCTAATTAGACCAGATGTCCTTCTGGACGACCTTCCAGATGAAGCCGGGGCTATGAGGGAAGTCTGGGTCCCAGGTGCCAGAGGGAAAGCTAGTGCCAGCAGCGGGGGGAAGGAACGCCTACTCTTGCATGAATTTCATGCATCAGGCCTCTAATGTATACATAATTGAAATTTTAGTTTAAATGTCTTTAATTGTGAGTGAAATGGATTACCTTTTCATATGTTTAATTCTTTTTTATAAGGATAGTTTCTCTTTGAAAATTGGTTCTTTGTAAAAGAGGAAGGGAGGAAGGGAGGAAGAAAGGAAGGAAGGAAGGAAGGAAGGAAGGAAGGAAGGAAGGAAGGAAGAAAGATATAGGTATAAGGAACACTGGAATAAAGAGTAGATTTCTCATTTTTAATTCATTTTAATTATATTATTCTTAACTTTAATTTTAAATTTTATTTTAGCCTAATTTTTTAAAATTTTGTTTTCATTTACTTTTATTTTTAATCTTTATTGTTTGACTTTATATTAATGTATTAATTGTAAATTTTCAATCACTTCATTTTTAAAATTACCATTCTTAACTTTTTACCCTACCCTTGAAACTCCATTTCAATTTCCATTTTTTTATACAGATTTAATGTATTGACTTTGTTTATGAAGAAGCATATTCTGGCCCTAGCAGGTTTGGCTCAGTGGATAGAACATTGGCCCACAGACTGAAGGGTCCCAGGTTCGATCCCTGTCAAGGGCATATTCCCAGGATATGCCAGGTTTCTGGCTCAATCCCCAGTAGGGGGCATGCCAAAGGCAGCCAATCAATGATTCTCTCTCATCATTAATGTTTCTATTTCTCTCACTCTCTCCCTTGCTCTCTGAAATCAATAAAAATATGTTATATATATACACATATATATGTGTGTGTGTGTGTGTGTGTGTGTGTGTATATATATATATATCCTATCTAATAAAAGAGTAATATGCAAATTGATCATCACTCCATCACAAAGATGGCGGCAGCCACGGAGCTGGAGTGAGCAGAAGGCTTGGTTGCCCCCGGCGATTGAGGAAGCCAAGCTTCCCTCCTGCCCTGGCCAGTCCTCAGCTCTGCTCAAGGCTACAAAGTTTCAATTATAGAAGATAAATAAATCCCAGATACCTGCTTCCAGCCAGGGTGGCCTCCGCTCAAGGAGGGGCAGGGAACCTTGGTTGCTGGGGGCAAACCAGGCTTCCAGGACCTGGGCTCCACTCAAGGCTACAAAGTTTCAATTGTAGAAGTTAAATAAATCCCAGATACCTGCTTCCAGCCTGCAGGCATGGCCAGCCTGAAAACAGCCCTCAGCCCTTCACCCAGGCTGGCCAGGCACCCCAGTGGGACCGCCCCCACACCTGAATGGGCTGTGGGCAGCCTGAAAATGGCCCTCAGCCCATCACCCAGGCTGGCCACACTCCTATGGGGTGAGGGTCCCTGCTGGGAGGCTTGGCCAGCCTGAAAACAGCCATCAGCCCTTCACCCAGGCTGGCCAGGAACCCCAGAGGGGACCCCTACCCTGAAGGGGATGTGGCCCAGCCTGAAAACAGTCCTCAGCCCCTCACACAGGCTGGCCAGGCACCCCAGCAGGACCCCCACCCTGATCCGGGACACACTTCAGAGCAAACCAGCCAGCCCCTACCCGTGCACAAGGCCTCCATCCTATATAATAAAAGGGTGATATACAAATTGACCTTAACATCAGAACGACTGGGAATGACTGGTCACTATGACACACACTGACCACCAGGGGACAGACGCTCAATGCAGTAGATGCCCCCTGGTGGTCAGTGCGCTCCCACATGGGGAGGTCTGCTTAGCTACAAGCCAGGCTGATGGCTGCGAGTACAGCAGTGGTGGTGGGAGCCTCTCCCGCCTCCTCAGCAGTGCTAAGGATGTTCGACTGCAGCATAGGCCTGCTCCCCACTGTCAAGTGGAATTCCCCCAAGGGCTCCCGGGCAGCCAGAGGAATGTCTGACTGCCCGCTTAGGCCCAATCCCACGGGGAGTGGCTAAGCCAGCAGGTGGACATTCCCCAAGGGGTCCCAGATTGCGAGAGGGTAGAGACTGGGCTGAGAGACCCCCCTCTTCCTGAGTGCACAAATTTTTGTGCACCGGGCGTCTAGTATCTACACTAATAAAAGAGAAACATGCAAATTGGTGTCACTCCGCTACCCTTCCCATTGGCTAATCAGGCTGATATGCAAATTAACTTCCAGCCAAGATGGCAGCCGGCAGCCAGGCAGCTTGAAGCGAACATGAGGCTTGCTTGCTTCAGTGACTGAAGAAGCCAATGTTCCCCGCCTGCAGCTGCCGGCCTCTGAGCGTGCAGTTTGAAACATTGTTACAAATATAGAAGCTAAACAAAACCCAAGAAACCTGCTTTCAGCCAGCCGGGATCTCAGAGCTGGAGCTGAAACAGTGTTTCGATTATAGAACCCAAACAAACCAGATACCTGCTTTCAGCAGCCGAGGCCTAAGAGCTGGAGCCAAGCCTCAGAGGTAAAGCTGGCCCAGAATTAAAAAAGAAAAAAAAAGAAAAAAAGGAGCAGTTGGGAGCTTCAGTCACCCGCCAGCCTGAAAACAGCCCTCAGCCCCTCACCCAGACTGGCCAGGCATCCCAGTGGGGACCCCCACCCTGATCCAGGACACGTTCAGGGCAAACCAGCCGGCCCCTACCTGTGCACCCGGCCTCTATCCTATATAGTAAAAGGGTAATATGCCTCCCAGCACCGGGATCAGCGGAGCCGAGAGGCCTCCCGGCACCGGGATCAGCGTGACAGGGGGCAGCGCCCAAACACCCTGATCGCCCTGTGGCTCTGTGTGTGACAGGGGGTGGGGCCACAACCTCCCTATCCGCCCTGCTCTGTTCGTGACAGGGGAAGGCACCCCAACCCCCTGATCAGCCCTGCTCTGTGCCTGATAGGGGGGACCTCCCCAACCCCCTGATCGGCCCTGCTCTGGGTGTGACAGGGTGTGGTGCCCCAATCCCCCCCCCCACCCCACAGGCCCTGCTCTGTGTGTGGTGGGGTAGAAACATAACCTCCCCATCGGCCCTGCCCTGAGTGTGACAGGGGGGAGCTCCTCAACCCCCTGATGGGCCCTGCTCTGTGTGTGACAGGGGGCGGTGCCCCAACTCCCCTATTTGACCTACTCTGTGAGTAACAGGGGGGAGCTCCTTAACCCCTTGATTGGCCCTGCTCTGTGCATGACAGGGGGTGGCACCGCAACCTCCCCATCGACCCTGCCTTGAGTGTGACAGGGGGCGGTGCCCCAACCACCCAATCGGTCCTACCCTGAGTGTGACTGAGGGTGGCATCACAACCTCCCAATCCGCCCTGCTGTGTTCATGACAGGGGGAGTTGCCCCAAGTCCCCAATCAGCCCTGCTCTGAGCCGGACCAGGGGCTGCACCTAGAAATTGGGCCTGCCCTCTGCCACCTGGGAGCAGGCCTAAGCCAGCAGGTCGTTATCTCCCGAGGGGTCCCAGACTGTGAGAGTGCACAAATTTTTGTGTACCAGGCCTCTAGTATATATATATAAAAGCCTAAGTGGCCAGTAGTTATGACTCATACTGACACTCAACACTAGAGCAGAAACCACAGACATGGAAACATGGAACAGACAGATGAATCTCAGAGTTAAGCGGGTAGTAGGGAGTGCAAAAGAGATTAACCAAAGTTCTTATATGCATACTAGAGGCCCTCTCACAATCTGGGACCCCTCAGGGGATGTCAGAGAGCCGGTTTCAGCACAATCCCCACAGGCCAGGTCAAGGGACCCCACTGGTGCATGAATCCATGCACCGGGCCTCTAGTATATACTAGTATATAAAAGAAGCATATTCTGACTACAGTGAGAAAAGCCAGCAATCCTGAGAGTTGGGACAATTATGCTGCTGCTGTATTGCTATCTGCTGAATAATAATAATCACCACAAAATGTTTTGGGTTAAATGACAGTAGTCACAATTTCTGTGCATCAGTAATTCATACAGAACACCATGGGGCAGCTTGTCTCTAATCCATTATGTCTGGGGCCTCAGCTGAAAGATTTAAAGGCCAGCACCTGGGATCATTTAAAGACATGTTCACTCACAAGTCTAGCATTTCATTTGACTCTTAGCTGAGACCTGCGCTAGGGCCCTTGGTTTGGGGATGCATAGACATGGCCTCACCATGTGGCCTGGGCTTCCACACATGTTATGGCAACGGTGTTACAAAAGTGGAAAGGCTGAGAGTGAGAGACAAAGAGAGAGGTGGAATCGCACTGCCTAATTATAACTTAGAACTGAAAAAACAGCATCACTTCTGGTATATCTGTAGGTCAAGACAGTTGAAAGCATGCATCTAGTTTTAATGGGGAGAAATATTGTCAATGTCATATTCTCTGAAGAGTATATGGGATGGAATGTATGTTAGTGCAACCATATTTTGAAAATGCAATTGACTAGTGCTAATGGATCTGAAACAGTACTTCATGGCTTCCAGGTTTGGCCAAATAAATAACTTTACCTGTGTCGAAACCGGTTTGGCTCAGTGGATAGAGCGTCGGCCTGCGGACTGAAAGGTCCCAGGTTCGATTCCGGTCAAGGGCATGTACCTGGGTTGCGGGCATATCCCCAGTAGGAGATGTGCAGGAGGCAGCTAGCTGATCGATGTTTCTCTCTCATCGATGTTTCTAACTCTCTATCTCTCTCCCTTCCTCTCTGTAAAAAAAAAAAAAAAAAAAAAAAAAAAAAAAAAAAAAATCAATAAAATAACTTTACCTGGTTAGCTGAGAATCACTCAGGACAATACATTTCTCAACCCACCACTTGATTCATTGAAAATAGTTTCTCTCAGATATTGTCAACCACCGACTCATTCCCCAAACATTTTAAAGTATCTGCCATGTCTCAGTCACGGCACTGAGGTCTAGAGAAATACTGCTAACATTATAGAATTCCTGTCCTTAATGAGCTACAGTGTTGTGGGCAATACAGAAAGTAAACTAGAAATTATAATGCAGTGTGTTTTATATGGTAAGTACACAGTTCTACGGGAGTACATGGGGTGGACTCATTAAAGAGGCCTGGGAATTGGGAACAACTTCAAAAGAGAAGTGACGTCTGACCTAGAAAGCATGAATAAGTAGGAGTGAGCTAGGAATTAAGTATCCATAATGGAGGGAAGGGAGGGGACAGATGTACTCAAAACAGGCAAGATCAGGTTCACAGTTCCAGCAGCAAGAAAGAATTTGGCCTGGTCATAAAAGAGCAAATAGTTCATTATAGCCAGAATGTTCATTTGGAAAGCAGGCATGGAAATAGTTGAGACTAAATTGTTAAGCAAAAGCTAGACCAAGTGTTATAAATCATGCTAAGGAGATTGAATTTACCCCATTAGTCAAACCTTTTAATTCCAAACTGCTCTGCCAGGGCTTCAGATGTCCTTTGCAAAACAGCTGGGCCCATGCTCTCCTGCACAAACACTCCTTCAGGGTCTGCACCCTCCACTGTACCCTTAGATAGCACACAAGTATATGTGTTAGGTATGCAGGTTTAGTAATGTAGGTTAAATAAACCTAGGCCTATTACACCCTATTGCACATAAGGATGGAATAAATATAACTGAGTGAATAATTGTTTTTACTTTATCTTTGTCCGATGGCTTCATACTTGGATCCCCCCACCCCTGACTATTTGCAAATGAAAACACCACACAGTCTGCTGTCAAACAGTTTCCACCTTGCATGCTACCTATGAATACCCCGTGATGTCCTGTGGATATCCCAATCACCACCACCCAGCTCTCTTTTCCTGTTGTATTCATCAAGCTGTCTGGGATTAGAGCATTTTATAACAGCAGGGAATACCAACCTTTAGAGTTTACTTGGCAGCTTACACAAATGATTCAATGGGATCAGGGGAGCAAGAATCTCCAACCTAACTGACTGATTAGATTTTGACAACCTGAATTCTGGCTATTAGACCTGGCAAAGGAAGAAAACTTGAGAAAATGTTTATTTGCATTAGAAAACATGGTAATATATTTATTTACGTTAGGAATATGGTAAATCACATTGTGGAAGCTAAGATCCTGATTTTTTTCCAGGATAATTCCTTTCTGGCAGCAGTGTAACCTCTGCTCCAAAGTGTGTTGAGTTTTTGCCTCTGTATGCCTGGACCTGGCTGTGCTCTCTCCCACAAGTGACCTTAACTAACATGCTCACAAGCTGGATGAAAGATCCACCGATGGTCCCCTGGCTTCGGAATGGTCCTAGGCCGTTCTAAATGGCAGGCACACATACTCATCATATGACTTGCCTTTATTAACTCTGGGGATATGAGGCAGCCCTTATGTTCTGCAAATTTGGAGATGCAAAGTTGTTCCATTTCAGCCACAAACTTCCCCCAAATTCCCCATCAGTTTCAGCCTTGGCCTTGGCCTTGAGAAGGCTGAACAGACAAATGCACATTTCAAAAATCACCACCGGATCCCTACACTTGCAGCTAATCGATTTTCTTGAGAATGTTTGGTTATCATCATAATTACTCAGCCAAATAAAATCTAAAAGTTTTTTGTTTATATTCTCAGTCTGGATCAGAGATTATTTTCATGGATGTTATAATAATTTTGAAGATTTTTCTGCTTCAGGCACAGATGACCTGCTTTTTTTTTTTTTTCCTTACAAATGGGAGAAAATCATTTTTTATTGAAAGACTTGAGCCCTACATGAAACTAAATAAGTAGAATTTAAATGCAATTCTTTTCTTTTGTTTACATTTATGAATGCTAATATCCCAAATAAGTCCACAGTTTAAAATTACATCATCTACCTCCTATTTTGTCTTGCATTCTTTAAATTTCTATAAACATAAATATAAATGTATGCACTATTCTTTTTAATGTTGCCCAGTTAAAGCACTCTTAATAGTTTAGTAACAGCCAATCTGTTTCCCCTCTCAATTATTTTAAATTTTATCACTGTTTTTATATAGAACTAACAGCTTAATCATCTTTTATTACTGCACATTTGATATCAGGCAGCTGATAGAATTTCAACATGTAAAACGCAAAAGGATATTATTTTGCTCCAAGATATACCTACCATGCATACCTCTATTTGAAAGTGAAGTTATTAACAATCACTGAAAAACATATCTTGCTCATATCATTGATCTGTAATGTTGATAAGACATGGTGGGAATCTACCATGTTAAAAGCACAAATGCCAGATGCCAGGAAAAAAGCAAACCTTCAGTCATTTGGCCTTTTAAGAACTAAGATGGAAGCCTAATTTAGTGTTTGAGCCAAACAAGCTGGCCCAAATGCCCTTCACTGCACTTGGGAGTTCTGATGGAAATCCTGGAATTCCCTAGCACCCAGTCAGCAGTCGGTGTAACAATACATATGCGGTTAAAACTGCAGCTTTGGGGTTGGTTGTATACTTTCTCCCAAAGATTTCTCTCCACATTCTAGTTCACATTCAACCCTGCTTTAGCAAATATATAAAATATTATTCATGTGAAAGGTAATTTCTTCATAGTACTTGCTATTCTGCATCTTCCACATTTGTAGATATGCTGACTCTCCTCTCATGTTTTTTAATATAAAATGTGCATACTAAAGCTGTGCATACAGGAAAACCTTTCTTTAACAGTTTCAGATTCCCAATTGTCAGAGTCACGGATAATCACTTCAACTGTGGTCCCAGCTACAGAAATGGAAACAGTCCCAAAAATTTGTGTCCACCTTTAAAATCTCAACTGGGACTGAAAAAAATAATCAAATCAGCCAAGTATATCCTTACCCACTGCACACCCTTGCTCCTCTGGAGAAGTGACATTCCCTACATCTGGGGCTCAACGCTTTCACCAAACCTTTCCCAGCCTCTTCCCTACAACTCTTCTATCCTTGTCTATTTTCCCAAACCCCTGACTTGCCTCCAGGTAACACAGGAGAGTGGAGAGAGCAGGCTGAATATGCTACCTCACCTTTCAGATATCTTTGTATTTCATTGAGGTATTGTAGAGAAAAATTTATCCCAAAGAAGTCATTATCACTGTCACAATTTTAGGCATCTAAACAGTACGTTGTTGAGAGTAATGGTTGATAGTGGAAAGAGACATTTTTTTTTTAAGAGAGCTTTCCTGCACCTCACAAATTATACCCCAGTTCCCAATATTAGCTTCTCAGTTGCTCAAGGTCAAATATGACTTCTCCAACTTCCCTTACTTGCTGGCCTGGCATCCTGCACATGTCTTAATTGGGGCACATGCTACATATGTTACATATTTCTATTTGTATGCTGGTCTTCCCAGGTCAAAGTAACTTGGCCAAGAGTTAACAACCAGTAGATGATGGAAGTGGGCTTTGAACCTGGGCCTTTATATAAAACCTATGATCTTTTGATTTTTATGTAGTGGCTTCTTATCTGAAAACTAGAGGCCTGATGCATGAAATTCATGCATGGGTAGGGTCCCTAGTTCTGACCAGCTATCAGGGATGATCTGCGGGGCAACCAGCGGGGCAATTGGGGCCCCAGCTGGCAGCCTGGGGCCTGCAGGCTGGGGGCAGCTCTTGCATTGAGCATCTGTCCCCTGGTGGTCAGTGCATGTCATAGCGACCGGTCATTCCACAGGTTGTTCTGCTGTTTGGTCGATTTGCATATTAGGCTTTTATTATATAGGATGTATACAAAAAATGTGTCACACCATCTATCTAAAATAATTATTCCTGAAATAACAAACCTTATTATTTATATTTTAGTGTCCTGCTTTTAGGTAAATTATTATTGTCATTTGTTTAGTTTGCTTAAGCCCAATGTTTATTGAACAAAAATTATTTAAACAAAACTATCAATGTGATTCTCACCGTATATAAGTACTCTAAAGTTTGCAAAGTCACAGATTAAAGAGAAATATATATCATATAAAAATATTAGTCCTAAGCAAAATGGCCAAATAAGATGTTCCATGTACATATTACCCCTGCAACAGCTATCATTTGGCATCCCTCCAAAAGCAAAGTGCCTGGTGAGAGATTTGGGATCCAGGTAGGAAACTGTGAAACCCTGGTGCTTTCCAAGACAGAGACCCTTTTGAGAAGACAGGCTCCCAACCAGGCAGCTAACTCACCAACTGTGGCCCAACTACAGAAATGGCAATAGCTCCACATCCCTGAAGACTTAGCTATAGCCCTGTTTGGCTTTGGGTCTGTCACCAGCTCCACAGGCCAGGAGGAGCCATGGTCACCCATGCATTGGGTAATGGACATGCAGACTTCCCTCCATCTGGGCTATGGACCCTGAAGTAGCCCATGAACTGGTGCCAGCCCCTCTTGGTCATTATTGTTGGTTCACACAATGGCCCCCATACTCAGAAGGCAGGAAGAGACCAAAAAAAAATTTTAGAAGGCAGTCCACTCCAGAATGGTAGGTGGCAGGTTTAACATGCAAGGGAGCTCAGGAGGCTTGCCTTGGGCAGTGGAAGGACGATTAAATCTTGGAATTTCTGTGCCTGCCTGCCATTAACTTAAAAGTTTATAGGGAGGCCTTAAAGGGGTCCAGTCATGTATTCAGTACAGAGGTTTCTACAACACATTGCCCTCTTAAGGCTATGTCTTTGAAACAGCTCCTGGCATGGGAATGGTGGGCAGAACATACATTCCAGGACAGGGGTCTGGGTTGGGGAGCCCCTGAGTGCCCAGGTTTAGCTCAAGGTCAGATCCTCTCAATGACCTTCTAAAACAATTATCAAAAAGATAAGGCATATGATTCATAATGAGGAGTAAAGAAGGGGGGGCATCTGTAATACTTTCAACAATAAACATAAATTTATATATATATATATATGGTTTATTTGTTTAAAAAAAGAGGAGACATATGGTTCTTAGCTTTTTTTCTGACAGACTTATTTCACTTAGCATAATGTTCTCAAGGTCCATTTATGTTGTCACAATGGCAGTATTTCATCTTTTCTTGTGGCTGAGTAATATCCCATTGCATATATAAAACTGAAACCATAGACACAGACAACAATATGTTACCACAGGGAAGGGAGTGGGGTTGAGGGGATAAAGGGAGCCAATATTTGGTGATGGAAGATTATTTGACTTCGGATGGTAAACACACAGTGCAATATACTGATCATGTATCATAGAAATGTACACTTAAAGTTTATTATAATCCTACTAGGGGCCCGGTGCACGAAATTCGTGCACTGGGTGTGGGGGGGGGGGAGTGTCCCTCAGCCCAGCCTGCCCCCTCTCACATACTGGGAGCCCTCAGGCGTTGACCCCCATCACCCTCCAATCACAGGATCGGCCCCTTGCCCAGGCCTGACGCCTCTGACAGAGGTGTCAGGCCTGGGCAGGGGACCCTCATTTCCCCCCATCACTGGTTCTGCCCCCAGCCCAGGCCTGATGCCTCTGGCCCAGGCATCAGGCCTGGGCAGGGGACCCCCAGACCCCTCCGTTGCTGGCTCTGCCCCTTGCCCAGGCCTGATGCCTCAGCCAGAGGTGTAGACCCCCATCACCCACCGATCACCTGATCGGCCCCTTGCCCAGGCCTGATGGCTCAGCCAGAGGCGTAGACCCCCATCACCCTCTGATCGCCTGATCGGCCCCTTGCCCAGGCCTGATGACTCAGCCAGAGGCGTTGACCCCCATCACCCTCCAATCACAGGATCGGCCCCTTGCCCAGGCCTGACGCCTCTGCCAGAGGTGTCAGGCTTGGACAGGGGACCCCCATCTCCCCCCGATCACTGGCTCTGGCCCCCGCCCAGGCCTGAGGCCTCTGGCCCAGGAATCATGCCTGGGCAGGGGACCCCCATCTCCCTCTGATCGCTTGCTCCACCCCCCGCCCAAGCCTGACGCCTCTGACCCAGGCTTCAGGCCTGGGCAAGGGGACCATCATATCCCCCCAATCCCCGGCTCAGCCCCCCACCCAGGCCTGATGCCTCGGCCAGAGGAGTTGACCCTCATCACCCTCCGATCACCAATCACCGGATCGGCCCCTTCACCAGGCCTCACGCCTCTGGCTGAGGCATCCAGCTCGGGCAGCGGGGACCCGCAGCTGCAGCGGCCCCGCGATCGTGGGCTTCGCTTTAGGCCCAGGCAAGGGACCCCTAGCTCCCGGGACTGCCAGCTTTGACCGTGTCCAGCTCCCATCGCTGGCTCCACCCCTACTTCCTGCTATCACTGGCCAGGGCGGCAAAGGCACCTGATTCTCTGATCATGGCTGGGGGGCAGGGCAAAGGCGGCCCCGGGCCGCCTTTGCCCTGCCCCCCAGCTCTTAGCTCCCCCCTGGGTTTCCGATCACTGTCAGTGGCAGGGGGCTTCTTCCTGCTTTCCCTTTTGCCTCCCTGCATTGTGCCTACATATGCAAATTAACCGCCATCTTGTTGGCAGTTAACTGCCAATCTTAGTTGGCAGCCAATCTTAGTTGGCAGTTAACTGCCAATCATAGTTGGCAGTTAACTGCCAATCATAGTTGGCAGTTAATTTGCATATAGCCCTGATTAGCCAATGAAAAGGGTATCGTCGTACGCCAATTACCATTTTTCTCTTTTATTAGATAGGATTAACCCCAATGAATTTAATTAAAAATAAAATTTTAAAGAAAAGTGTTGGTGAGGATGTGAAGAAAAGGGAACCCTATTGCCAGTTGGTGGGAATATAAATTGGTACAGCTATTATGGAAACTAGTATGGAGATCTTTAAGAATTCAGCATTCTCACTTTTGGGTATACCCAAGGTGTCCTCCCAAAAAATGCACACACACTTTAACAGCTTACTTTAACTCACTTAATTTTCACTCCTTTTCAGGTTTAACTGATTTGAAATAATGGGTGAAGCCAAACTAAGCTTTGAACAAAGAAAATTTATCCACTAGATTTTTAATGGGGATACATAAAAGATAAAGTTTACATACAATACCAGCAACAGTTGATGAATTGAGGGCGCACAAATACTGAACAAAATGATTCTTGATGTTTGCAATTCCATTGCTTCGTGTTATCAGCAGTGCCTGGACCAGAACAGTCATCAGTTTGAAAACAGGCATTGACAAAAAAAATATTCATTTCTGTGGATTCTTTTAAATTTTGAAAATGGAATGTATATTAATAAACACTGACTTTATAATTATTCAAACTGATAACTGGATGAGTGAGCCGAGGTGTTTTTCCCGGGGTTGTGTCTCGCCATGCCGCTATACAGACCAGAAAATTTAAGCAAAAGTGTGGAAACTGTATTACAAGCAGATTCAGACTCCCCGCAAGAGGAGGGGGACCCAAGAATGGGTTGCCCTTTAAAGCCTGTAGTCCAGGGGTATATATTTGCCACAAGCCTGCTCTATGTCTACCTGTGTCCTCACCTGACTGATTCCCTCAATTGTTTTTGCCCAGCAACGGACCTGAACTTTCCCTGTTTCTATGTGTTCTTCCTCTGTTCCTATGCTGCTGGGGTCCAGCCCCAGCGGGTCCCCAAAGGTGTGGACGGAGACAGCATTCAGTTGACCAGTAGCCTAGCCAGGATCTCTAGCCAAGTTCTGGTCAGGATCACCAGCGAAGTTCTGTTCAGGATCTCCAGTGAAGTTCTGTAGCCATGTTCTCTCACTAGGTTCTCCAGCCAGGTTCTGTCACCAGGTTCTAGTCAGGTTCTCTTGCCATGTTCTATCCAGGTTCTGTAGCCAGGTTCTGTCTCTAGGTTCTTCAGCCAGGTTCTCTTGCTAGGTTCTGTCTCTAGGTTCTGTGGCCAGTTTCTGTCCAGGATCTTTTGCCATGTTCTCTCCAGCGAAGTTCTTCTGTCTCTAGGTTCTGTGTAGGTTCTGTGTCTAGGTTCTGTGTCCTGTTGTCTTGTTACATCTGTATTTATACCAGTTGATTCCAATCCTATCAATCTCTATTCCAAAGGTTAGGGCGTTTCTTATCTCCGTTCCAGGGAGTAAAGATTATGTAGCTTAAGCATGATTGTTCATAGTTAAAGTGATTAATTACCTGCCTGGCACTTAGTTAAGGGGTTTTATTCCCTCCCTAACTTCAGGGGAAAATCCCTACCTGGGGAAACAACCTTTCTCAGAGAGGTGACCTTGGTTAAAACACATAGTGCCACGAAGGTGAGCAAACATATTAAGAACAGTATGCCATATATGCCAGGTCCCTTGAAACAGCAAGGATGGACCTGCTCCCGGCACTATGCTGAACTTTCTCTGTTTCTATGCGTTTCGTACACCTTGTTACTGCAGGCCCTCCCTTGGTTTCCCCTGCCTCCTGCTTTAAGTCCAGAAACATTTTATTATTTCTGCTTGGCTGGTTCCTGTGGTTAGGCTGCTCAAACTGCCCTGTCTATGTCCCACCTGCCTTTGTTTTCCAATGGACCCCTGCCCTATCTGCCTAGGTTTCAGGTTAACTACTCTCAAAAGTGTGTATACATTTTGGGGGACACCCTATATTTAAAGGAAATGAAATCAAGATCTCAAAGAGATATCTGTACCCCCATGTTCCTTGTAGCACTATTCACAATGATAAAAACATGGAAACCACCTCACCTAAGTGCCCATCAACAAATGAATGTGTAAAGAAAATGGAATGAATATATACCATATACTAGATGTATATATAACACTATATATATATATATATATATATACACACACATATGTCATATAATAATGACATTGTGTACCTAAAATTGTACACAGTGTTATATGTCAATTATATCTCAATAATGCTAAAAAAAAATTTAGTTTAAAAAAATCCCGTGTACAATCTTGGCTTGAAGTAGGAGCTCAATGAATGTGGAAAGATTTCTGGATGAGAGGCAGAGGTTGTACCCTAAAAATCACACAGCTCTACCATTAACTTAGATAAATCACTTTTCTTCTATGAGTCTCAGCTCTTCTCCTGTAAAATGAGGGGATTGGTCCTATTATTTGGAAGCCCTCGTGTTGAGTAACTTGCTGCTGATCCTGCAACTCCAAATCAAGCACTTCCATTGTTTTTCCTCAGAAAGGGACACATTCCTTTGGAATAGCTCAATTGCAGGACTACAGGAAGAGAGAAATTACTTACTCAGCAACTCGGTTTATAAAAAAAAATAGAAAAGCCTCAAAAAACACTAAAACTTAATAAGGTATTTCAAATGCTTAAGTGAAAATAATATGTATATGTAAAATTCCTGAAAGCAAAGGATTAGCTTTCTTTGATATCTGGCATCCCCACATAATAGATTATGCATTTGCTTGCTTGGAATGCCATTTAAATTCTATTCAATGCTATAAGATATAAAACTTCATGAAAATGTTGCAGCTCTGAGGGAAGAAAAAAAGAGAGAGATAATAAAGTTAATCCTTGGATTAAATAAAAAAATAAATAAATAAAGGAAGGTGAAACAAATCTCAGAATACAATGAAAACAGAGACCTTCCAAGGGAAAAAGGCAGTGTATCATGCAGGTAAATGCAAGCTTAATGAACAGAAATACAAATGTATAGTTGACTTGCCATATTGCTGAAGCATACAACTAAAGAAACACCAGCAGTTCACTCTGTGGATCTGAATACGTAATTGCTTCACAGTCCTAACTAAATTTAAATCTATAATTGCTTAAGTCCTATTGTAAGCAAAGTTTTTGCAAACTCTCAAATACATTGGGGAAAAAATATTGCTACATTCAGCTGGGGTGAGGAAAACAATCAGAAGACATGCAATAGCGTTTCTCAAGTTATAAGAAAATATTCAACTATGATTTACTCTAATTTAGACCAGCATCCAATTAAACCTAAATCTTACACAGTTCTTCATTTGAGTATTAAAACTTATTTTATTAAAAACTTCAAAAAGCATTCATTCAAATGTTCTCATGTTAATGTAAAAACATTCAAACCTGTAAAGGATTTTTGTGAGTTTATTTGAGCCAAACTGTGGACAATTGCCTGGAAACAGAATCTCAACAAATTGGGATAGTGCTCTAGAGAACTGGAGGTTTTTCATCTATTTCTATGCATTGCAATCTAAGGAGGAGATGTAGGTGGGTTACATGAAATCCATTGGTGATAGATTAGAGAGGCGGGAGAAAGCAAAGTGGGGAAACTTCCGGGATTGGATAAAGAGTAAAATGATAGCTACATACTAGTACTTCTTTTACTTAGGTGGGTACAGGATAGTTAACAGTCAACAATTAACATGATAACAGTAACAATGAAGGAATTTGTGGTGTCTGTCCTGGTTCCCAGGGCATTTGGTTGTGCCCTGAGAGGTCCAGGAAAAAGGGAAGTTATGAGTTACCCAGACATTTTAATGATACGTTATCATAGATGCAAAAAGACAATAAGCTCAGTTAAGGTAAAGATTGACCTTGTCAGGGAAGACACAGGCCTAGGAGGTAACTACCCACCATAATTGTTTTTAAAGTTTAATTTCAGGCCCTCCTTTGTGGTTACTTTCGGTCTTTGAGTTTGAAAGACTGCCATGCAGGCCTCCCTTGAGCTTGTCAGGTTAGCACAGCGGTTTCTCAACCTGTGGGTCGCGACCCCTTTGGGGGTCGAATGACCCTTTCACAGGGGTCGCCTAAGACCATCAGAAAACACATATATAATTACATATTGTTTTGTGATTAATTACTATGCTTTAATTATGTTCAATTTGTAACAATGAAATTGGGGGTCACCACAACATGAGGAACTGTACGAAAGGTTCGCGGCATTAGGAAGGTTGAAAACCACTGGTTTAGCATGTGACCCCTTTCGTCCATGTTCAGTATCTTTTCTGAATTTATCATTCAATGCAGCAGTACCAGGTTGACCCACAGGCTCAATGAGGTTTTGATTATGTGTTAAAAAAATAGTGCCATGGAAAACATCTTTATTCCTGACATCTATCTTTCTAACTTAACTTGAAAGGCTACCGTTTAGCTCAAGTTACATCTTTATCCCTAACAGAGATGAGGTGAAATAGCTGACTTATTAATATCAAATAGGCAGCACGATGTTGGGATTTTACTTTGGCCCCACCTTCCAGACCATACCTGACATAAGTGGAAAAGTTACAGAGATTATGCCCAGAGATGACTCTGCTAATAAGCAGGCAGACTATTCAAACGGTTCCAGATGGATCACTGCGCGGTAGAGTAAGGTTTTTAAGAAAATCTTAAAGGGAAAGAGGCTATAAAAGGAAAGAGGAAGGGATTATTTTTGCAGCAGATGTTTGCGGAAGGACAGCTAAGGTAGTCACTGTCTTGCCAGTGACTAGTTACCCTAGGAGGTAATCCTCTCTGAATTAGACAAGAAAAACATTTGACCAGGTTTTATCACTTAAATCAATTTTGACAAAAAAATATGAATAGAGAAACGTTGATAGCCCTGTGACCTTCAATTCTTTTCTATTCTCTCTATTCCTGTGTATATTTATCTTTCATGCTGTGATCCCCAACTGCTATGCAAGGAAATGAATTTTTAAAAGCCTCCTTTGTTTCAGCTGACTACTTTTATGAGTGTAACTATGCAAGTTCATGGGGGGCGGGGTGGAGGTGAGAATTACTTTTGAAAAAGCAGGAAAATAATTTTGAACTCTGAGGTTGATGTGAGATAAAAGAGAAACATCGAAGACCATATGAGTAAATGCTTCTGGGAAAATAACGGAAATCATGAGCAGAGCTTTAGACTCAAAACCATGATTTTAGCAAGGGGTCTCAGAAAACAATATTTAGACACGTGGAGCATGAGAGGCTTTATTTCACATCTAGGCTGCATGACATACATAAGCAATGGAGCACATAAGGGTCTGAATATAGAGACTGGAACTGCTGATACTACTTACTGAACAGTCAGGTCATTTAGAGGTAATTATGGGGAAAGGTTATTGAATCTTTGGGCTAGAAGAAATCTCTGAAATCATTTAGCTCATTTCCCTGATTGCAGCCTGGACACATTCAAACCATCACAATAAGTAGCATTCTTTCACACCTTCCCTCATGTGTAAGAAGAATCCAGTGCCTCCCCCAACAACATCTCCCAGGTTTTACAATTTAGGGCAATATTTACCGAGGAACCACATGAATGACTCCCTAGTGCTCAGAGATCTATTTACCATTTAAAATCAATAGGACTTGTCAGATTGAATGAACAAATCCATTTTCCTAAGAAATATTTTAATAATTTAGCAATAAGATTAATATTCAAAAGTATTGCTGAAACTACAGCTAATATGGTTTCCAGAAGGAAACAGCAATTATATCAAGGCCTTCAAAAACCTTTTCTCTTTACCTCAAGTATGATTTCAAATTTGATTTCTCTCAGAGAAATTGGTGTTGGAAGTGGCTTTAACATATGAGGAGACAAGGCCATACCGGATGACTAAAATGTGTTTCCGACCTTATAGTTTCACTTAATTCATTTTCTTAAATCTTTAATTTGTATTTTCTCTAGAGAAGTGACTGAAATGAAGGCAGAATAAGGAGGGGGGAAAAAGGAAATAGATAATGTATGAACTCAATATGCACGTGTGAATAATGCAACATTTACCATAATAGAAATAGTCCACTTTTTGGTTTAAAATGCTTTTTTAAAATAAATCAGAACTAGTGGTATATGTCCTACAACAGAAGCAATCCACTTTCTTAGCACCAAATTTCACACACACACACACACACAAAAAAAAAAATTATAAACTTTGTTTTTTGTATACAAATAGCTTTCATAAAAATATACATCATACTACATTTAAATAATAGTCTATTTTAATTAATAGTTTAAAAGAAACATTTTCATTCTTACATTTTTATTCACATATTAATGGAAAGTGTCATATTCTAATTGAAATGCTAATATATTTTTTATGTCAGTATTTTTCTTCCCGTGAATGTGTGCAGACCACGAATCATAGAATAAGGACATTTATAAATTACTAGAGGCCAAGTGCACGGATTCGTGCACCAGTGGGGTCCCTTAGCCTGGCCTTCGGGGATCAGTGGACCTCTGCGCCACCACAGCTCAGCCTTACCCACCAGCTCGTGGGGCTCCAGCCCACTGTCAGCGTAGATCCCACACAGCACAAAGTAGTGTTCGGTGGCAGGTGGCCGGGGAGAAGCCCGAGCCGAGGCTGGGCACGACTCCTGCTCATCCCAGTCCCGCTGCACCTGCTGCCGCCGCTTGGGCACAGAGAGGGTGTGTCCGGAGGAGAGTCTCGCGCTGCCAAAGCTACGCTCATCAGCAGTGATCCCAGTGTCTGGCACCCATTGGTCAGCCGAGCAGCACTCTCAATGTGGGAGTGCACTGACCACCAGGGGGCAGCTCCTGCATTAAGCATCTGCTCCCTGGTGGCCACTGCACATCATAGCAACCGGCCAGCCATCCAGTTGTCCAGTCGTCTGGTCACTTAGGCTTTTATATATATAGACTAGAGGCCTGGTGCACAGATCCCTGTACCAGTGGGGTCCCTCAGCCTGGCCCTTGCCCTCTGACAATCTGGGACTCCTCCGGGGATGTCAGATAGCCAGTTTCAGCCCAAACCCCGCAGGCCCAATCCAGACAGGAGGGAGCCCAATCCTGTGTATTAAGCGTCTGTCCCCTGGTGGTCAGTGCACATCATAGTGACCAGTCGACCGGCTGTTTGGTCACTTAGGCTTTTACATATATAGATAAACACTTTTGCAGCAACTGTCCATGCAGATGGCCTTGTTGGCTTTGGTTGTAATCAAAACATTCATAAAATGAAAACAATTTTGTAATGAGAGTTCAAGGTGAACATAGAAAACAAAAACAAAAACAACAGCTTACTTTTCAAGTGACTCCAAGCAGGTAAATATTGGTACAATACTACATTTTTATCCATCCGGGTTTAGAGTCTAGCCTTTGCCTCATCAACCTGGGATCCTCAAGGAGGAATCCTCCCAATGAAGCCTGTGGATGGAGAAGGACTCACACAGGTGTTTCTAATGAACTCAATAGCACACCAGTCACATATGGGAGCTCCAGGAACACTTAGCACTGTACAATTTAATTCATTTAGAAAGTTATTCTTAGATTACAGCAATGTAATTTGATTGATTTATGACAAAAAGGGTTTGGTCTCAGATATCTTATAGTTAACCAGAGGCCTGGTGCACGAATTCGTGCATGGGTGGGGTCCCTCGGCCTGGCCGGCGTTCGGGGCTGTCTTGCCCAGTCTAGGGAGAGATACTGTTGGAGGTTGGCCGGCCACGGGAGGTTGGCTGTAGGAGCGCACTGACCACCAGGGGGCAGCTCCTGCATTGTCTGCTAGCAACCCGATGGGACGTAACAGTTGCTTAGGCTTTTATATATATAGATTATGGTAGATTTTGTTGATGCTGATGCTGTTAACTTATCATGAACTACATATATGAGGTTGATCCATTTCCAGTTGTTCATGTGCTTCTTCTCTGGGAAAGCTCAATCTTGAAGCTGATGATGTTATTTGCTTCTGTGGAATGGTCTTTGTTTTTCTTTTCTGTTTGTTTTGTTTGGATTGGATTTGGGCTGACCTTCTGTTACTTTATAATCTTTGGGTTTTTCTGGTATGTTAATGGTTCCATGCCTTTAAAATACAGTGTAATTTGTGAGAAATTCTATGAAGTAGCCACAAAAACCTCAAGAAGAAATTAAGTACCAAATTGCCTTTGTGTGTGTGGCAAATTGGATTTACTTTCATAAATGCCCTCTATGAGTGACCCAGGAGGAGATTAATTACTTTGTCTAGAGGTGTATCATTCTCAAGGAAACAGTCAAATCCAAGACTTTGTTTTAATTTTGCCTTAGTTCAGGGGATCATTTAAAATCAACAAAGAAATCCTGAATCCTAAAATACTGGACACTAGAATAAATAGAAGATATAACCCTTAGCTTAAAGAGTATGTCCTCTAATTGAGGAGATAGAACATCTGGGGGAAAAACAGATATGTAGTAAGATATAATGAAAAGGCTTTCAGTAAGTGTCAAAATCACAATGCTAAGTAATCACTTTACCTTTCTATTCCTGGTTACAACTGTGAAAATAAAGACATTTGTATACTATACAAGTATATTAAGTATCAGGTTCTTAAAAATGTAAAATTCTCAGGCAAATGAAATTGAAATTATTTAATATAAAAATTAATAATAAAGAATCAATAATTTACAAGTGCCAAAATTCTATATTAAACTTCTTTATTCTAAAGAAATTAGGATTTTGAACATCATCCTAAGGACTAGCAAAGAAGACCTATTTTCCTTGGTGCTTTTCCATCAGTGATGTCAATAGTACACATTTTCAAAGGTACAGACAACTCTTTGTTACTCTTAACAGCATACTCTGAAGTCCTTATGTCATTGTGGTTATTTACACCTCTTTCCTCAGAGAAAGCTGACCCCATCTTGAGATGTAGAAGGTGTACTTAGTCTAAAAGGGATCTCACTTCCTTTGTTAGTGATTGGTTCAGTAACAAGCTTGTGACTCAACTCGGAGTAAAGAAAAGTATGAAGATGCCATCTTGGGAGCTTCTGGGAAACACATCCTGCTTAAGAAAGCTGCAAAATAGAAAAGCTTCCTTTGTTCTGGAATTTTTTATGTCCAGGAAACTCCTATGGCCATGTTACTATCTATGCATGAAGACAACACGAAGAATTGCAGATCACAGCTGGAAAAACTATGAATCTCTATAACACCACACTGAGCTACGGACTCAACTACCCTTTAGGGCAGTAACCAGAGTCCTACCACTGGTCTTCCTGTTACATGAGAAAGTAAATTTTCTTAGCCAGTTTGAGTCATGATGTTTGTTACTTTTAGATGAAAACACTCTAACTGATACACATATCACAATAACATTTATTTAATTCTTATTAGAGATAAGACCCCATGCTAAACACTTTATATATGACATCTCATTTTATACTCAAAATGTTATCATTTAGAGATGAGAACACAAAGGCCCAAAATTAAATGACTTTTCCCATTGTACACAGAGTTGCGTTTAGAACCCAGGCAATCTGCCTGCAAGGCCCATATATTTTTTTAACAAAACATTATTTTGAGGAGTATTTTAACAATCCCTTACTGGAACCAAGCAAAAATACACTTTCTTTAAAAATCCACTGATGAATTAAGTATATAATAGAGTATTAAACTATTCTCCAACTTTCTGTCCATGTCACAAGTATGACCAGCCAAAAGTTTGTTTAGATGCCCTATTTCTGTCAGACACTCATGAACTTCCCTGAAAGATGAGAGAAATAACAGAACTCATTTTGTAGAGAAGCCAGTGGAACGTGTAATTTTTAATGAATAAGCTATAATTAATACTAGTTCATAATTTTAAAAATGAAAGTAGAAACACTGCTATAATAGCACAGAACATCTGAAGGACATAGACATGGTCAAACAATATATGATGTTTTTCCTGGAAACAGTAGAGGCCACGAATACTCAGAGCCAGGAGAACAGTCACCAAAAACCACAGAGGGAAAAATGAGGTTCAAAGCCCAAGAGACAAGGTAAAAGGCAGGAATCAATGAAGGGGCAAAAAGCCAAATGATCCTTAGGTCAAAATGCAAGCTGACCAGAGTCAGCCCCAAAGGACAAAGGGTTTCCAGGAGAACTGCCTCTGCTACTCCTGATTATCTACGGTCCCGTGAAGAACCCAGCAGGTGTATGATGGTTGGGAAGATGAAAACAGCTTCAAAGTCTAAGGCTGGATCTCAAAAAAAATCTAAAAGCAGAATCTTTCTCTTGGTGCAGCAACGGATCCCTACCTAGTAAGAAACAGCATGAGAAGACACAAATGTTATGGTAATTATAAAGGTCACTAATTATCAAGTACGCTGGAAGATGTTAACATTTTCATAACATACAGTTGGCAAGGAGTTAAGATTGAGTGTCATTTACAAAAACCTTCCACCAAAGGACATCAAGATGAACTGAAATTCAAATCTGTACGGTAGGACAGCCACCTGGAAAATAATGCTGCAAAAGTAGACCTGGCAAGTGCGTCAAGCTACAAAGATGAACGGAGCTGTAACCTGCTGGAGACTGTGTACTGCAGGCCACACCAATCTGTGTGCCCATGGCTGTCGATATCCAAATCTGAAATAATTTCAGTGATGGGAATAAACATTAAATATTTAACCAGGTGGTGCACCGCTGGATCAATGGATTCATCTCCCTCCCTTGGGTACACACAAAATAAATGAATAGACTTGGGGCTTCCACCAGCAAGGAGAGTTTGCCTGAAATTGGAAATCAATGATACCACTGTAGTTACAGCACTAGGTTAAGCGATAAATGGAGACTGCTGTCATTTTTCTAAAACTACTATTATAACAAAAAAAAATAAGTAAAAGGAAATTTTTCTTATGTTTGCTTTATTTACTTGAAAATATATAAAATAAATTCTTACAGAGTCACATGCAACGTGTATACTTTTTAAAAGAAAATATTGTCCCAAACTAATAATGTCTCTTTTTTTTTATTAGTTAAGGTATTACAAATGTGTCCTCATCCCCCCCCCATTAACCCCCAATCGCCCCCCTCCCCCCGGCCCCGCACACTCATACTCCCATAATAATGTCTCTTAATACTAAATCCAGTTCTTGTCAATAAGTCCCTAAAAATGTTTTAGGTTCAGATTTTCAGTTTGTATCTGTACTAAGAAAAAGTGCAATAACTAAACATCTTGCGAAGGAAGGGGAGATGTAGCTGCAATCAATAGAGTCAGGAGAACCTGTAAAAGAAAGGAAAAGGTTTTTTTGGTCTCTATTTTATTATCCTATCTAATAAAAGAGAAACATGGTAATTAGCGTATGTCCGCTACCCTTCCCATTGGCTAATCAGGGCGATATACAAATTGACTGCCAGCCAAGATAGCAGCCGGCAACCAGGCAACTTGAAACTAACATGAGGCTTGCTTGCTTCAGTGACGGAGGAAACCAACGTTCCCTGCCTGCTTTGCCTGCCTCTGAGCTTGCAGTTTGAAACATTGTTACAAATATAGAAGTTAAACAAAACCCCAGAAACCTGCTTTCAGCAAGCTGGGATCTCAGAGCTGGAGTTGATACAGTGTTTCAATTATAGAACCCAAACAAACCAGATACCTGCTTTCAGCAGCAGAGGCCTCAGAGCTGGAGTCAGAGCTAAAGCTGGCCCAGAATAAAAAGAAAAAAGAAAAAAGAAAAAAAGGAGCAGTTGGGAGCTTCAGTCACCCTCCAGCCTGAAAACATCCCTCAGCCCCTCACCCAGACTGGCCAGGCACCCCAGTGGGGACCCCCACCCTGATGGGGATGTGACCAGCTGCAAATAGCCATCATCCCCTCACCCAGGCTGGCCAGGCACCCCAGTGGGGACCCCCACCCTGATCCAGGACACCCTTCAGGGCAAACCAGCCGGCCCACACCCATGCACCAGGCCTCTATCCTATATAGTAAAAGGGTAATATGCCTCCCAGCACCGGGATCAGCGGAACCACGCGGCCTCCCGGCACCGGGATCAGCATGACAGGGGTCAGCGCCCAAACCCCCTGATTGCCCTGCGGCTCTGTGTGTGACAGGGGGTGGGGCCACAACCTCCCTATCCGCCCTGCTCTGTTTGTGTCAGGGGAAGGCGCCCCAACCCCCTGATCAGCCCTGCTCTGTGCCTGATAGGCGGGAGCTCCCCAAACCCCTGATCGCCCTGAAGCTCTGTGTGTGACAGGGTGCAGTGCCCCAACCTCCTGATCAGCCCTACTCTGTGTGTGACAGGTTGCGGCGCACCAACCCCCCTTCCCCCAAGGGCCCTGCTTTGTGTGTGACGGGGTCAAGCCATAACCTCCCCAATGGCCCTGCCCTGAGTGTGAGAGTGGTGGCGCCCCAACCCCCTGATCCGCCCTGCTCTGTGTGTGACTGGGGGCAGTGCCCCAACTCCCCTATTGGCCCTACTCTGTGAGTGACGGGGGGAGCTCCCCAACCCCCTGATTGACCCTGCTCTGTGCGTGACAGGGTATGGAGCCCCAACCCCCCTGATGGGCCCTGCTCTGTGCATGACTGAGGGTGGCATCACAACCTCCTGATCCCCCTGCTCTGTGCATGACAGGGGGTGGCGCCCCAACTCCCCAATGCCCTGCTCTGAGCCCGACCAGGGGCTGCACCTAGGGATTGGGTCTGCCCTCTGCCACCCGGGAGCAGGCCTAAGCCAACAGGTTGTTATCTCCCGAGGGGTCCCAGACTGCGAGAGGGCACTGGCCGGGCTGAGGAACCCCCCCTCCCCCCTGAGTGCACAAATTTTTGTGCACCGGGCCTCTAGTATTAAATATCACACCTTATAAAATATGTTAAACCAAACAAGTTCCCAAGTCATGACTTCTTATGGAAAATTCTGGTGTCAATGTTGTCTCTCAGAAATAGTGATATCAGGCTCTCAGAGTGGATTTAACTACAATCTCATAAGCTTATTTAAGAAAATGGTTGATAGTAAGATCACCACTAAGACTAGGTGGGGCAAAGGTAGGTTTACAGTTTTGAGTATGAGAAACACAGAAGTTGTCCCTGTATTATTATTTATTAACTATTGTATTATTTTCCATACAACAGTTCCAAGCAACTGTAAACCTACTTTTACCCCACCTTGTATACTGAGTTAGTTGTTCCATTTACACATCCCTTCAGCAGAGCTGGTGATATCTTCCAGCATATGATAATAACACCTTCTTGGCCTTCATTCTCTTTATCCCAGTCGAGTGGCACTGTGACTAAACCTGCTCTAAGACATGGCTGAGAGAATCCCAGGGCGTGCCAGCCAGAAGCTTTATCTCTGACTAGTGCTTTCTTACTAACCTGAATCAAAAAGTTGGCCCCAGTCACCTCTAAGGATGAGACAACAATGAGACAATGAGATGACAATGACAGATGATACCAAGGGGACAGGTTAGTGGAACAAAAAATGTCTCATTTTTAAAACAAAATTGGCACTAATTAAAGAAAATTACAAGTTACAATTTATTACAAGCTAGGAGCCTGACAAAGTAGAAAGGCAATTCAGGAAACTAAAAATACGTTGTTTCTTCAGTTGCTATTTTGAAAATCATTTTTCCCTGTATGATAATCCTCAGTAGGACTCAGAACGTATGAGATGAACAAAACCCTTGTTAGCTCTTTTCTTTATTACAAAGTCTATTCTTTACCATTTTGCATATTTTCTCTCTGTATCTTCCTATGACTAATATTAAAAAGCCACAGAAAACTTGGATTAATTTTCTGTAGACTTTCTTTTTTTGTGAAAATATTCCAAAATATTTTGAAAGCATGCATATATCAGTAGTAGGAGTTGGTTAATTCAAAATGCCCCTATTATTAACTACTTAATTTGTAAATAGATACATCAGTTTAGTTTGGTTTTCTTTTTCTTTTTTTCTTTGTTCTTCCAATCCATACAGATTCTCTGAACCCTGTGTGTGTGTGTGTGTGTGTGTGTGTGTGTGTGTGTGCACGCGTGCAGAGGGGAGGGGAGGGTGGAAGCCCAGTCACTGTGTTTTTCCTGTAGCTTCTGTATCAAGACAAATTAAAAATGTGGACACCAATATGCCACCTCTTATTAATGATGGTAATTTCATTCATAAACATTCAACTGTTGTTTATTGAGCCTCTACTATGTGATGCTACTACTGGGCACAGAAATGAAGAGACAAAACTGTAATCTGGCAGCAAGTCATGTGATCCCCCCCCTCCCTTTTTTCCTTTCAGTTAAATACAGTTGGAAAGGGAAAACATGCATGTAAAAAGCTGGAGATAGAGAATGTTTCCATTCCCAAAATTCCTCTTGGTAAAAGCATGGTACATTTTAGAAAACAAAATACTTGGAAGAGTCATTTTAGTGAGATTTGAGACACCAGAAGACAAAGTCAAGTAAAATATTTTCATTAAAGTGTTGCTAAATATTTTCATTAAAGTGTGGCGCTTTGTTTGCTAGGTCCTAGGACAGATGAGCAAGCCCACCAGGAGTAGTAGTGAGAGAGCCCATGGCACTGCCTACTAAGGGAGCTTGAAAACCTCTGGAAAAATTCAAAGTAAGAAAGAGGCTGTGGAAAACAGTATGGCGTTTCCTCAAAAAATTAAAAATGAAACTCCTATTTGACCCAGTAATCCCACTTCTAGGAATATATCTTAAGAAACCCTAAACACCAATCAGAGAGAATGTATGCACCCCTATGTTTATAGCAGCACAATTTACAATAGCTAAGACCTGGGAACAGCCTAAGTGCCCATCAGCAGATGAGTGGATGAAAAAGCTGTGGTACATCTATTCAATGGAATACTACACTGCTGTAAAAAAGAAAGAACTCTTACCATTCGCAACAGCATGGATGGACCTGGAGAGTATTATGCTAAATGAAATAAGCCAGTCAGAGAAAGATAAGTATCACATGATCTCACTCATTTGTGGAATCTAATGAACAAATGAACTGATGAATAAAATAGATCCAGATACATAGAAACATGGAACAGACTGATGAATTTCACAGGGAAGGTGGGGGTGGGAGATTGTTGGGGCGGGGAGGGAGTGATCAACCAGGAAGCTTATAGGCATATATGCATAGCCCATAGACACACACAATAGTGTGGTGAAGGCCTGGGAAGGGCAGGTGTGGGGTGGAAAGAGTCAATTGGGAATAAAGGGGGGAACATCTGTAATACTTTCTACAATAAAGATAAATTTAAAAAAACAAAATGAAGAAGAAAGAGGATCCAGAGAAGGGGAAGCAAAGAAAGAAAGCAAGAGCAGCTGAGTCTCGGTAAAGGCTAGACCAAGGAAGAGGTTCAGTGAACATGTATATGTACCTAGTATAATATATGCTTATGTTCCTTAGCATATGTTCCTTAGCAATTCCTCTCCTACTCAATTCTCCACCCCCACCCCACACATCCTCTTTCATGTCTTCAGTAAACACTAAAAAATATATACACACACACAAATCCTTGGTGTGTATCAGATTTGTTGGCAAAACCAGAATGTACAATGTTCCAAATCTGGGTTGAGGCAGCCTGAAACAAATCAGGGTGTGGCTGAGGGGACAACTGACATTGGGTTAGTTACAAACTCAAAACCTCTAAGTTAAGCAGATCCAGGTTTACAGGAGCCTAAAGTAATACAATTTAAGAAGTAATCCACAAAAATACAAAGTTAGCTACAGGGTCTTGGACGGAGCTGATATAAGTGATGGGTACCAAAACTAAAACCTCTTTTTCCTCAAAGTAAATCCAACTCTGCCTGCAAGTCAATCAAATTGTGGGGACTTTTCCGAAAATAACTACAAATATTGTTTAAGACTTCTCTTCACAAAAGAGGAACCTCAGAACTCTGGATATAGTGGAGAAAGGACAGAAATATATGAAAATAATGTTGTTTGTAAAGTTAATATTTATCATTAGTTGTCTTAATCATTGCTTATATACCCATCATTGACACATTCTTTTAATTAAATGCATGTCTGATTAGGTTACTATAATCAGATAGGAGCAGTTTATGTCATTACATTTAAATGCATGGTAATTCCTAGTGTCAAGGTAAGTATATATAGAATGTTGATTGCACTGGTTTTCAGTTATTCTTGTTAAGATTTGCAGGTAATCTGCATTAATTATAGTGCATGCTATTATTATAATATGGCTGTAAAATAAGCAGAAAGTAAATTGGGTGGTTTTCCTTAAATTCTCTAAATAATGAGAGACAGTGTCTGAGAAACAAGATGCCATTATGGTCAGCTTGCTTTGACCATCCAAGTTTTCCTAATCTATGTCTTCCCTTCAGCTCAGTGCTTTTCCTGTCAGAATTTTTACTGAGGATCCATACAAAAGCATCAGAAAAAGAACATAATAGCAAATCAGAAGAAGTAGATTTTTAATCTACATATGGTCTTTCTACCCTCATTCATGGTGGCTTTGTGTCAGATGATAAGGCTCAAGGGGTAGCAGGAAATAAAACTCCATTTGATGGTACAGGGGATGTTGGCCCAGTCTCCCACCCCCTTCTCTTAGCATCAACCTCCTCTGAAGGACCATACCCTTTCCTGCTCTTCTAGTCCCAGAGGGCTGTCTCAAGGGTATTGAAAGGGGGGCATGTGACCCAAGTCAAACCAACCAGACTTTCTTTCCTGGGACGCTGCATCTATCTATAACACTGGAAAACAGATGGAAACCATTGTGGCTGAGTTTTTTTAAGGTCACTGTCCAGAGAACACACTGTCAGTGAATTTCTGACAGTTCCCTGGAGCTGTTCCAGCTCCTGTCCTTCCAGAGACTTGAGGATTCAGTAATTCCTTGGAATCTGTGAGCTATCCAGAATCCTTCCTACAAAGTCCTTATATGCTTAAGTCAGAAAGCTGGTCTCTGTTGCTGGCAGCCAATATTCCCTAACATGGGGAGAGAGGTGTTGACCTCCATGTAGAAGGCAGTCTAGCACAGAGTTCATGGAGTCTCACTCTCTGGTTTTACAGTTGTGAATCTCTCTATAAATCTCAGGGCTACATTGGAATGAAATTTGTAAACAGTCTTAAAGTAAAAATCTCACCCCCACCCTCACCAAAAAAAAATGAACCTTTCATGCAAAATTTAAAAACATTTAGTTCCTTTCATACAACCAAATCTACCATAATAGCTCTAAAAACATAAGAAAGATGCAACATGAAAATAATAGAATCTTATATGGAAAGTCCCAAAAGAATATTGTTCTTTCAAATGTTATAAGACTAGATGAATTTTTGGGTTGAGAAAATATTTCTTATGGTTTGAGACATCACTGAGATTTTCTTTCAATCTTCTTTAAAAGGAACTAATTTGCAAGTTTGCATTCACTCCTGAAGGACTTTGAATTTAAAAATATTCGTTAAAATTAATTAATTTCTTAAATTAGTTAAAAATCTTTTGGGCAGGCTTGCATCTGTGTGTTTGTATAACTCCAAAGAGATTAATTTTGGCACATTGAAATTAGAAAACCAGTTACCTCTGATAGTAGCCTAAGTGTTTTCTCTACTTAGACAACGAAACAAGAGGATACTAGATACAGAGAATTGTCCAAGTGCAGCATTTTCCTAATGTTTTCACTGCCAGCCTAAGAGGTTACAATAAGATATTCACATAGGCACAAAGAGGAGGAGCTCTCCGTGGAATCACTCCGAAGAGATCCCTTCTATGTTAGCTCATGATGGAGAAAGGCCTTTCTCTCCCCTGACCAAGACAGGACTTTAATTCAACAACTACAGGGCATCTGCTCTACTGTCTTCAGTGCAAAATTTCCATAGTTGGCCAAAAGTATTTCTAGACTTGCTTATGAAAACACTCTTAAAACAGCAATGTAAATCTATGTGCAATGTAGAATTATATGAAACTAGAGGCCCGGTACACGAAATTCATGCACTGGAGATAGGGGGTCCCTCAGCCCGTCCTGCAACCTCTCGCAATCCAGGACTGCTGACTCCTAACTGCTCGCCTGCCTGCCTGCCTGATTGCCACTAACCACTCTGCCTGCCTGTGTCATCACCCCTAACCACTCTCCTGCCTGCCTGATCACCCCTAACCACTTGCCTGCCTGCCTGATCACCCCCAACCACCTCTGCGTCAGCCCCCACCACCGCGGCTTCATCTTGAAGGATGTCTGGAATGACATGCGGAAGGTTGTTTGGTGGTCCAGTCTAATTAACATATTATGCTTTTATTATTATAGATATTCCCAAATTGATAATAATTACAAAATAACCTTTGACCTTTTCTGCTTGTACTTCTGAGTAATTCAAATTAGGAACAAGCTCTGTCAAAAATCGGTTTATCTGATCTTTTAGAGATTACTTACCAACCATATTTCAAGCCAGGGTGAGGGAGCAGAAAGCATATGGTTTTAGCAAGATTGATACATGTCCAGATAACATTTGCTGATACTAAGATTATGGAGATAATGAGTACTGTGGTGTCAAAGAGAATTGCATATGATAAAAGCCTTGGTGACACCCACTTTTAAAATCAAAGGTGAAGTGGAAAATTAATTGGGTTTTATTAAGATAGCAATGTGAGTTATGAGCTAGGGAGATGACCTCAGAAAATACCATTTGTTGTTCACATCACAGAGATGGTTCAGCTGTCCATGTTTCCACATGGCCCAGCTCTGGGAAAGAATCTCAAGTTGTTTCTCTTCAGACAGGTGTTAGGGTTTGTTCTCCCGTGATCCACATACCCCTGGGGGTCAAGGGCCTAAATTCCTGCTTTTGTTTGTATTCTGTAGATGGGATTGGGATTGGAACTTGTAACTATTTTGGTTCATTACAAAGGGAGATCCATATTGAGGGGTTCACACACACCATGCCCTCAATGGTGCTCACATGGCAGAAGTTGACAAATTCTCCAGGTTCCTCTGCTCTTCTTCATGCATCCCTCCAGGACTATTCCCATCAACCTCCACAAGTACTAAAATTCCTGCATACTCCTCTTGCACCACCCGCCAATGCTGACCACACGAATCTAGTCTGCTGAGGCCTTTATTCCTTTTCTTCCCTGGTGTGTGTGTGTGTGTGTGTGTGTGTGTGTGTGTGTGTGTGTGTGTGTGAACCTGTTTCATTTCTCCCCTAATAAAGCTTTGCCTTCCTATAAATGAAATGTGCTGGGATCATAGTGCACCCCAAACAATCTGCCATTACCAGCAGGTGGGAACAAAGTTAACATCTGGAATCTTCAGAGTTCTCGGTGACTTGGGAGCATGTAGGTGGGCCAAATCCTAGTGATGTGCTCACCAGAGAATCTGTACTTGTTCTTTCAGGATACTCTCCTTTCTCCCAGCATCACTGACCTCATCCACTCTATCTAACATAGATGGCTTGGTCCCAGTGTAAGCATGGCTTTTCTTGACAGTGGAGAAGTTTGGGGTAGTTTTTGTTCAATAAGTGTGAGAAGCTGTCCTTGCCTAAAGACAGAGAGAAGTATTGGTGAATCACCAACTCAATCTCCTGGCTTTCCATCTTCTTCCCCAAAGTCACTGAGTCTCTGAGATGTGGACAACTAGTTTGAGAAGTAGTCTTTGGCTCCACATTCTGGACCCTCCCTTGTCCATACCCCCAGCCCTTCCCAAAGATCTCCCTGCTTCAACATCTTAATTCCTGTCTTTAAGATCTCCTCCTTGCCTACTTATGAAATACAATCTCTTCCTTCAAAGCAGAGATCTTCCTAATAAGCCTTTATTCTTCTCATGTGAGATCATACAGCATTCCCCCTTCAAGAAGGGATTCAATACACACAGCCCCTCTGTGTCTGCATTTGGGGTCTTTCCCTGTCCATCTCTTCCTGTGATATACTTTCAATCATGGGCTTATGATAGTCTTTGTTCCAAAATCAGCAGGGAGTTCTGAGAATTTGCTTCCTTGCCGCACATCATTTTTCTCATAGGGTCACAGCTCTGATTTCGAGCAGACTTGTTCCAATTCTCATCTGGGATTACATTAGTTTGCAGAGCAGATGTGCCTTATACAACGATTCTTCAGAATTCTAGACAAGTGTCCATGTGCAAGGGATATGAATTTCAACAATCACAAAAGGTGTATGTGCAGAGGTAGAGCTTCCTCTATACTCCTTAACTAATCCATCTTACATACTCTGTATCTTCTGCTCATGCAGAAAATAATGTTAGAAGGAATGTTTCAGTCTGAGTTGTGGCTGAAACCCCAAAATAATAGATGTCAACCATTCCCACATTTCCCTTCCCACAGTAATGGAGGCAGTGCAAAACAAACAAACAAACAAACAAAAATTGGTTAGGAGAATATTGACCCCTAGGGAGGAGTATGGATTCTTTCTTGTCATCTCTAATCAAGTGAGAAGAGCTTCCGTGGACCAGTCACAAGCTTCCCGTGCACAGATGGAATTAGAAAGGTTCAACTAAATTGTGTTCTCTCATAACTTTCCTTGCACTACTGTCCAGCAGAGAGAGAGAACGCTTATCAATTCCCACTACCTTAGATGGACTCTAAGGCAAGCCCCACAGGTTATCTGACATTTCTCAGCTAATGTCCTCCAGTCATGTCAGAGCTACCTAAAACAAACTTGTTCTAGTCATTCATGTGTGGTCCACTATAATAACTAAAAATCCAAATTTCACTGAGAGTGAAAGTTTCTGTCTCTCCTCACTCTAGCCTAGGGAGGGTGGAAGACCAGCAATGGAAAAAGAGGGAGATAGTTGGTTCTTTCTTCTTTATATCTGTCATCATCTTCCGGAACACACCCTACATGCTGGCTTTAGCTTTTTACCCTTTAGGACTTACAGCATAGAGAGGGAGAGGAGCTAAAGGCAGGAAAAAGTGTTACGCGGTCTGGAATTGGTTTCCACAGAGACTGGTAGGTATTTAAAATGGATCCTTTCTCCTGTGGGTGTTTCTTCATAGCCTTCTTGGCAGCATACTGTATGCCAGTCCTACGTCTGTTTGCTCTCAGATCCATCCCTTACACTTCCCCTGCTGTGTATTTCAGCAGAGCTGGTTTCTTTGGGTTTGCCCCATTGGAGGCACTGAATGGGAATTGAAGACGGAAGGAAAGGAGGAGCCAGGGTACTCCTCGTGTCACTTCCCCTCCGATGGCCTCTCTGGCAGTGGCTGTACTTTCTCGGCAGCCCAGCTCCTCCTGAAGAGCCCACTCTGATTCCAACTTCTTTCCAGTGGTCCCAGGCCATGGGCTCTAGCAACACCACCTCTCACTTTATCCTCTAACCTCAAGGTGCAGTGACTTCCTGTATCACCCTTCTCTGAATTATCTCTCTATCCCCTATCTGTTATCTCTATTTTTAAAAAATCCCCTATAATAGCCCTGGCCAGGTGGCTCAGTTGGTTGGAGCATGGTCCCCTACACCAAAAGGTTGTGGGTTTGATTCCAGGTAAAGGCAGATACCTAGTTAACAGGTTTGATCCCCTGGTCTGGGTTGTACAGGAGGCAATGGATAGATGTTTCTCTCATCTCTCTCTCTCTCTCTCTCTCTCTCTCTCTCTCTCTCTCTCTCTCTCTCTCTCTCTCTCAAAATCAATTTTTAAAAAACCACATATCCTCAGGTGAGAATTTTAAAAATTCCCTACAATAAATTTCCCTCACTGTAAAGACTCTCAGGTGTTTCTGTTTTCCTAGTTAGACCCTGATGATACACCCCAACCACGTACACAATGCATCCCCCGCCCCTCCCCCCCCCCCCCCCCCCGCTACTGGGGACCTCACCTTCACTTTCCTGACACGGGAGTGTACTTGGCTAATCACTTGAAGTTCCTCTCTCCATCCCTGGTCACTGAGGACACCTGAGCATCCTTCAGTTGAGGCTTTCTTCCCCTAAAAATGCATCTTGGATGGAATCTAGGATCAACTGCAGGCACATGTTCTAGATCTGGTCCTCAGAAAAAAGACACCATAGAAACTGTCAATATAAATCTAGTTATTTCCTGGCTAAGCCTGGCATGCCACCCCTCCCCAACGCAAGCTCTGAGACAACGGCTTCTGTTTGAGCACTTAATGTAGGAATGTGATCCCACGGTATGTAGGTGAGTGATGAGGGAATGAAACAGATGCCGTATCAGTTTCCTACTACTGCTGTGTCTTAAAACAACACAGATTTGTTATTTTATAGTCCTGAGGTCAGAAATCTGAAATTAGTCATATGGGCTAAAATCAAATGTTTAAAGAGCTTTTTTGGGGGGAGCCTCTGAAAGTACAATCCACCCCCTTGTTTTCTGAGGGTTTGTTTGTTTGATTGATTGATTTTTAAATTCTAGAGGCTGCCAGTATTCCTTGGCTCATGACCCCTTTCTCGCATCACTCCAGCCTCTTGCTTCTATCCTCACACCTTTTACTCTCTCTAACTCTACTACCCCCTCCTTGTAAAGACCCTTGTGATTACATTTGGCCCATCCAAAGAACCCAAGATAACCTATCCATTTCAAAATCCTGAACTGTATCACATCTGAAAAGTCCCTTTCACCATGTAAGATAACATATTTACAGATCCAGAGATAAGAACGTGGCCATCCTTGGGGGATCATTATTCAGCTGGTTTGTTTCCTTTCCTCAGGCGTGAGGCAGGCATCACTGCATGTTTTCTTCCTTAGAACCCTTCCCACTGGGCTTCAGTTGAAAAGGAAGAGCGCCATGGCCACATCTCATGGGGGAAGAAAGGGGAAGAAAGTGCAAACCTTTCAAAAGCCTAAAACGGAAGAATCAGAATATATCACTAGTGACTGCCACAAGGAACTGATACAGAAAGAAGCTCCCAAAAATTGGACGAAAGCACCAAGAAAGGCAGTTCAAGAAAGTAGTCTCCGTCTAGCTAGAGATTAGTATCACTGAGAGTCCAAACTCTTCTCAGAGATCTCTAAGGAGAAAGGCATCAGGGAGAGAGCACTTGAGCCCTGACCTGGCATATTTCTCTTTTTTTAAAATTAATTTTATTGGGGTGACGTTGGTTAATAAAATTATAGCAGTTTACATTTATATTTATGACACATGATCTGTATATTGCTTTATGTGCGCACCACCCAAATTCAAATCATCTTCTGTTACCATATATTTGGTCCCCTTTACTCTTTATTGCCCCACCCTCTTCCTTCGGGTAACCACCTGGCCTGGAATATTTCTAAGATGCTACCTGAGTGACAGAATCAAGGAGTAGATAAAATGAGCTGTTCAGGTCTCTCATGTCCTCAAGAACAGCCACCCTTTAACGAACAAGCATCTGGATTTGTTGAAAACCTTAGAGGGACTTCATTCTTCTACCACTTATGAGAAATAGCAGAGAAGTGTCTGCTTGTTAATGAGGACTGAAAGTAGAGCAAAGGGCAGCACATCGTGCTGATAATCAAGACTGTATGCTAAGACAGCACCGTCTCGCTTATCAGATATGCAAAGATTTTAAGGAGAAAAGAAGTACAGTTTGGGAGCTGGAATTAAAAAATGGACATTCTGAAAATTGCTTGGAAAGTATAAATTGATAGTTTTTTGCAAGGTGAGTTGGCCTGATCTATCAAAACGTAAGGGATACAGATGCTTTGATCCAGAATTCTACTTCCAAAACAAAATATCTTATAGAAATACATAAACAAATGAGCAAGAAAGTATATTAAAGCATGTTTATTATAGCATTGCTTCAAATTAAAAACCACCTGAGAAGTAATTTTTAGGGAAAAAAAATTAATTGATTCTTTATGTTTTGACATGAAAAGGACTCACAAAATAGAAAAAGAAATGAGCAAGTTGCAAAAAAATGGGTGTGTTATGATACAGTCTGTATATTTTTTTAATATATTTTTATTGGTTTCAGAGAGAAGGGAGAGGGAGTAAGAGATAGAAGCATCAATGATGAGAGCGAATCATTGATTGGTTGCCTCCTGAATACCCCACACTGGGGATCAAGCCCTCGACCCGGGCATATGGTTTGACTGGGAATTGAACCATGACCTCCTGGTGCATAGGTTGACACTCAACCATTGAGCCATTCCAGCCAGGCCCGTTTATATTTTAAGAGATTATATTTGTATGTGTGAAAGCTTATGAATAATGGGACTATAATGTCATATCCTTGATAGGATATGGAACAGACTTGACATCATGCTGTCGCTGTTATAGCCATCACATCATCAGCTTCACAGAGAGAAGCTGTGACACCAAAACCACTCTCGTTGTGTGACCACCTCCTGGTGAACAGAGTGATTAGATGATATGGATGAATAAGAGCTTGCTGTATATAATTAAATGCTAGATATGCCCAGTGATGTTTAGGTTTTGTTGCTATTTTTTAACTATAGAGTTCCCAAAATCCCTATATATTTTATATATATATAAAATATATAAATATATATATATATAGCTTTAAAATCCTAAACTCTCTAGTTCCAAGTCCTTTTTCTATTAATATAATTTATTATGCGATTTCTTAAAGCAAAACAAGATTCTTGAAGACAATTATTAAGCTATAGCAGGACAAATGTGTATATGCTTATAAAAAACTATAAAGTATGAAGATTCTGGCAAAACATGGCAGATGGAAGATGCATGTTGCTTTCTTGCAAAACCTCACTAAAATAAACCTGGAGGAATAAAATCAAGATATAAACCCACAAGGACCAAGAGAATGTAAGAAGACACAACAGTGAAAAAGAGGTGTCAACACATTATTGAAAGATGGAAATATGATTTAAAAACAAACAAACAAACAAACAAAAACAAGAAATCTGAACAATAGATTGGTAGGAGGAGGGGGAGGAGGCAGCATGAAACATGTCCCTTCATCCCACAAAACCCGTAAAGTCTCAGGCACTGGGGACACAGTAGCGCAGGAAGTGGGGCAGGCCCCTGCAAGCAGAAGGTATGCAAGCCTGCAACAGGGACTTAGACCTCTAAATCCCCTTCCTCGCCAGACACCCCAGGCAGATGCTGCTGATCAGAGACCAGAAACAGGCTGCAGCCCCCTCTATTGCTTCCCTGGCCACAAGATACTGAAACTCCCCCTGCAAGGGAGTTAGGGACCGGCTATTCTGTGGAGGGAGAATGGCAAGAAGCTTGGTACTGCAGCCTGCATCTTTATAGTCCTGGGAAAGCACCACTAAGAGAGTGGAAAGGGCAGAGCAAGGCTTGAGCCCGATGAAAGGAGAGGACCCGAGCTTTCTCTCAGGCAACCAGGATGGAGCTCCAGTACTGAGAAGTGAAGCTGTTTAATGGGCATTATTCTAGATGATATAATGTCCTTTTGTAACTGGTTTTGTCCCACAGGAAAAATGACACTGGCCACCCCGGGAGAGAGAAAAAAAATCGTTTTAATCTACAATGGCTAAAAACATCAAATTTAAATCCTAGACGTGTACCCGCTGTAGTCAGCAGAAAACCCTGCCAACACAGACAGCTTACTTGGGAAATACCCAAAGCAGCAAAATCCTAGCATAAATATGCATAGATTTCTTGTCTTTGGAATTAAATTGAAAAAAACTTGGGAATACATTGTGGTGACCCCAATGTCAGGATGCATAAGCCAATGACACCACAAGTTACGAAAGTACCCAGAAGTACCCAGGATTCCAGGAGAAATACTTTTCCACGTGTGAATTTTCCATTCACATCCACTCAGCTCAAAAGCCGTGGATCCCATAAAAGTGCTTACTAAAACTGGTTACAAACGTCTAAGACCAGTCCCAAGAAGACCTACAATTTGAGAATCTCAACAACTTTTACCCAGCTAGTTGGTGACAGTGAAACCTGAACTGCCAGATGGCCTATATCAGAGTCTATCCTGACTTCACCGTATAGGGCATCTACTGTCACAATGCGGTTACATAAATACAAACACAAACCCTCAGCGGCTCACAATAATAAATGTATTTTGCTCATGAGTTTACAGGCCATCTGGGTAGTCCTGCTGCTCTGGGACAGGCTTAGCTGCTCTTGGCTGGACTCACTCAGGGATCTGCAGTCAGCTGGGGCCTGGCTGTCTAATGGGGCCTTGGTATTCAGCTGGGATATTTCCTGTCTGACTCATGTAGCCCCTCAATCCAGCAAGCCAGCCCAGCATTGTTCCTATAAAGGAGGCTGGGGTGCGAGAGAGAGAGAGAGAGAGCAGCACCCAAGGTCTCTTGGGGCCCAGACTCAGAATAGGCACATCTTAATATCCGCTGCACTTTGCTGGCCAGAGCAAATCATGGCCAGCTCAGATTCAACAGTGGGGTCGTAAACTCCATTTTTTTTTTTCAATTCTCACCTGAGAGTATGTTTTTATTGGTTTTAGAGAGAGAGGGAGAGAGAGAGAAACATCGACACGAGAGAGAAATACACCATTGGTTGCCTCCTGTACGCACCCCAACCAGGGATCAAACCCTCAACTTCGGTATGTGCCCTGACTGGGAATTGAACCCTCAACCTTTTGGTGTAGGGGATGACGCTCCAACCAACTGAGCCACCCAGTCAGGGCTGCAAATGCCACCTTTTTATAGGAGGTGCTAAATTTCACCTTTATAAGGATCATGCTTATAGGGAAAGGTGATAAATGGATGCCATTAGGGCAATTAATCTACCCCACCAGCCTCTTGACATAAGAGAATTAGTTCTGGGAGTAAATCAAAAGAATTTGGTTAAAGGCAATGTAATATCCTGAAATAAAAAAAAAATGTATGAGGTGAGAAAACTGCTGAAATTTGAATAAAGTCTATATTTTAGTTAATAGCAATACCAATTTCCTAGTCCTGACAAATTCATCATGGTTATAAGATGTTAACAAGAGGAGAAGCTAGGTAAAGCACATATGGAAACTATACCGTCTTTGCAACTGCTCTGTAAAACTAAAATTAATTCAAAAATAAGAAGTGTATTTCTAAAGGAACATGATAAAAAAGAATGTGGAATACAGGCCATTTTGGCGTGCAGCACCCTTAACTGAATCACGCGAATGCTCCGTCCTATATTCAGAAACCCCTCTGGCCTGGGAAACTTTGGCAGCATGTGGGGCTCTGCAGTGCCAGAGCAGGTGGCTTGGCCAGGGCCGGTCTCTGCAGACCTCCCAGGTCACAGCTACCCTGAGCCTCAGCTTCAGCAGGGAGGTGCCGGCTCAGCAGGGCAAGTGCTTGTGCCAGCTCCCTTTCTCCGTGGGACTGAAGGGTGTTGACCTAGCTGGCTATGGTGCTTAGAGCAAATGCCACATGGGCACAAGGCCGAGGTGCGTGGGGATTCTCTTTTCTTCCCTTTTTAAGTGAGTGAGATCCAGGCTTAGCCATCTCCTGCTGACATTGTGAGAGTCACAAATGTGACCTTCTTCGCTGTGCAGTAGTTCTGAGTCTAATATGAAAGCGAAATGAGACACAATCATGGTACAATGCAATGAGGTCCATGGAGAGGGCATGTGTTTCTTGTCTGTTCTGTTCTCGTCCTTCAGGAAATCCAGCCTTCCTCCTAGGGTGGTTAAGATAAGGGCATCTATCCCAGCCCTTGCCTCTGTGCCCCAGAGGTAGACATATCCCAGACCTGGTCGCTCAGAGCGACACCTCCCTCTGGGCACTGCAGTTGGTCAAATGAGAGGCACGTGCCCCAAGGTGGGGTAATCAGACCCTCTCCATCATATTTGAGAGAAGGTCCCTGGGGAAAGAAGGGTCTTTCTGTCTCTGGTACTAGAAGCAGTTATAAAATACACTGTCTTAAACTCTCATACTTCTGGCCATAATCTAGTTTGACTTGCATTTCTCTCGCATGCACCACAAGAAGCCTGCCTAATGCAGACATCAGTACCCGAGAGTGGGGTGTTGGAATTGGCACGCGATACAATGTGGGGTTGGTTGAGAACAGGTGGGATGCTGGGAAGTGGACATGCCTTTTCTTACCTAGGAGGAGGTCGGTGCCTGGTAAGTGGTAACAGAGCACCTGGGCAGATTTTCCTATTTGTGTCCTGGAACTCAATCTGGTTCACCTCCTCGTGTCTGCGGAACCAATTGTGACAAAGTTAAAACGGGTTGACCGTGTTTCACGGTCTTCAGTACGTTTCTAAAAGCTTCAGCCCAAGCTGGCCCAAGAGCAGAAAGGGAAGGGTCCACATAGCCTCACCAGAGAGATCATTTCTCCCTCCAGACATCCTTGTGAAGGCACAAAGCCTGGTTTTCCCGATTCACAGGGAGATAATGCGGGGATGCAGGAAGCGCTATGGCGCTGGGGAAACTTAATATCCCAGGTCTTCATCAAACACTTCTGGCTATATGGTCCACACCTCAAAAAAGCAGAAATTTCCTCATTTTAAGAGACGTGCATGGGGATGAGCTCACTTCATTATCCCATCCCACTATTCCAAGGGCAGGGACAAAGGCGCAACAGGTAAAGACTTATTGTTGAGAGACAGAAACTCCGAAACCAGTTGGGCTTCAGGACCATGGGATGACTGCTGGTCTTAGTTGCCAGCCCATTGGATTTCCAGAAACTGAATAGGCTGGCCTCCCTCTAGATCTTCAGAAAGTGTCATCTCCAGAGACTCCACAAGCCCTCCAAGCAGGATCATGATTCATTGCTCAACCTCTAAGGCAGTCCATGGCCCCCACACCTGCACCAGAAGAAAATGGCTACAGTTCTCCAGCAGGTCTTCTTGAACTGTATGGTAAATTCAAGGAAAGGATTGCAGGAAGCTGTATTTTGTCCTGCCTCTGGCCCCAGCCCCAGTGTGGCATGATCGGCAATAAATTAAATACCTTATTTCATCTCATCTGGCTTGTCTAGCCCACAATTGATTCAGAATCTTGAAAGGAAAATGGGTAAGTAATTAAGTTCTACCAATTCCAGGGAGTTGGTACTTTCTCTTGTAGACTTTAGGGAAGAGTAAGGACCTACCACCAGGTTTAAGGCCAATAAAACCTGAGGTATATTTTGTAAAGCTAACGTAGCAACACGGTGGATCAGTAGGAAAAGAGTAAGACTGGAACAATGAACAAAAAATTGAGTAAGTGATAACAATAGGAAAACTAATACAGGCTTAAACTAACAGAGTCAATGAGAGTCGATGAATAAGAGAGGTGCTGAGAGACACTGAGATCATGAAGAAAATGAAGAGCTCACCAACACAGACAATACGGCAGAAGGAACACTCTCTGTAGGAGAGCAAGACTAAACCTTGTGAATTGTATGTGGATACACGTCATTTGTTTTGTTTTTGTTGGAGGGAAGGAAGAAGCAGACAGCTGGAATTCTGTCCAAAGCAGAAGGAAATATTTTTAAATCCCTGTTTATTTAACTCTCGAAAAGGATTTGTCCTGAAAATTGCCAAGCTGTATAGATGCTCTAAAGGGATTTGGACAAGATATACACAAAAGAACGCATGGTTAGCTACTGAAGCACAACCCGTGGGACCTTAAACCATAGCAGGCACTAGAAGCTTCTAGGTCCACTGCACAAGGTTTCAGGTTAGCTAACGAGGCTAATTACATTCTTGCTGGGTTCCCTTCCACTTGGATGAGAGCATGGTGCTAAGCGGTCCTAAAGGACTCAGCAAACTATGGAAGCATGCAGACCAGAAACACTTGTAACACATTTTCATGATTTATAAAAGCTAGACGAGCTGATTACCTGCCCAAGGTAGTTGAGCATCAGTCTGTTCCTTCAACACCCCTTGCCTCACTGGGATTCTGTTAAACACCCCATTCCTCTCAGTGCCATACCTTTCCTCCTCTCTCACCGATTCATTTTAGTCCCTAAATAGTTCTACCAGGGTGATGAATAAATACCCATTGGTCCCTGAGGAAAATGCACATTCAGTTGGCAGTTACAGTTTGCTATCATGTAGGGCCTATGCGAGGGTTAAATGAAATTTTGCAGAGTAAGCTTAGATCCTGCCATATAATGAGCAATCACATATGGTGGCTATCTCCAATTACATACAGCATTGCACATTCTGGCTTTAGCTACAAAAGAGTACATATAGCAAAAAGACAATTTTCTATTACAAATATCTGGTAACTGACACCAACTTTCACTCCAGCCTGTACTTCTTCTTTCTTTGATGCTTCTCCAGAATTTATCGTAAGGATTCAGGAACTTAGATGCTTCATTAAAAAACTTAATGGTAATCCAAACCACCAAGCATTCTTTCGCTAGGTCCAAGATTGTCATTCACTAGCATGCTTATGCTTTCAACCCTTGCAAAGAGCAAAATTTGTTTCTCATCATCAGTAGGAAGACTTCAAGTTCTTTCCCAGAAACAGCTTCAAGTTTTCTCCCCAACTTGGCCAGCTACACTTGAATTCAGGGTTTCCACCCTAGAAAGAATGTGGTTTGTCCAAGTGGAATGAGTCACTGAATTCTAAGCAGAAAGGTTTTCATCAATTTAAGAGGAAGAGTGGAGATTTCATTTCTATGGTGAAAGAGTGCTTAAAGTGGAGCAGAATGAGAGCCATTCCATCTCATATCCATTTCCACGCCTTCCTGCAGAGAGGAGGGAAGAACTGCCACAAGAGAAAGAATATTTAACTCTGGCAACTGGCCATTTGGCTTTATGGATTTACCAAGTAAACTGGGCCAAGAAAAAAAAAGGTCCTTGAGTATTGGTATGGAACATTAAGCCCCTCTGTGGTGCTCATTAAATGCTTGGCGTCTGTAGGGAGCCATAGACCTCATCAAGTCCTGCTGCCCTGCTTGTTGCTGAGCTTGTTGCTGAGCTCTGGAAACTGCATCCCATCTCTACCATCTTTGAACTCTGTCCATAAAGCTATGTCATTATTTTTAAGATTTGCAACAGTTCATCATCTCTCCAACATCAATCATGTGAAGATGAGTTTTTGTTGAGTAGTTTGTTGAAATAATGAATTTTTCAGATGGGCTTATGAATATGTGAAAACCTATGCTTTTTAAAATATGTATATACTAGAAGCCCAGTGCATGAAATTCATGCACAGGAGAGGGGGTCCCCTCAGCCCAGCCTGCACCCTCTCTAATCCAGGATCCCTTAGGGAATGTCCGACTGCCTGTTTCGAGCCTAAACCACCAGTCAGACATCCCTCTCGCAATTCTGGACCACTGGCTCCTAATCATTCACCTGCCTGCCTGCCTGGTCACCCCTAACTGCCTCCCCTCCCCCCCCCCCCGCCAGCCTTATTGCCCCTCACTGGCTCTGTGTGCCAGTCTGATCTCCCCTAACTTCCCCCCGCCACCAGCCTGGTCACCCCTAACTGCCCCCTGCTGCTGGCCAGGTTGCCCCAACTGCCCCCTCCCTGCCAACCTGGTCACTCCTAACTGCCTCCCACACTGGCCTGGTCACCCCTTACTGTCCCCCTGCCAACCTGGTTGCCCCCAGCTGCATCCCTTCCCCCCAACCCTGCTGGTCTGGTTGCCCCTAACTGTGCCCCCACCGGCCTGGTCACCTCTTACTGCCCTCCTGCCAGCCTGGTCGCCCCTCACAACCTCCCCACCAGCCTGGTCACCCCACGCAGCCTGCTTGTTCAGTCATTTGGTCATCCCTCACTAACCCCCCTGCCAGCTTGGTTGCCCCACGCAGCCTGCTGTTCAGTGGTTTGGTCATCCCCCACTAACCCTCCTGCCGGCCTGGTCGCACCATGCAGCCTGCTTGTTCAGTCGTTTTCTGTCCCTCACTAACCCCCCTGCCAGCCTGGTCGTAGGCAGCCATCTTGTGAGGGCGTGAGGGTTAATTTGCATATTACCTCTTTATTATATAGGATCATTGCTGAGGATGGGCCAATTTAATTTTGTCAATGCTCTTCTATATAAGACTTTACTGAGTCATCACATCTATCTTGAAAAAGGTGAGGTCGATAATATTTGTATATTTTGATAGAATCATGTAACAGGTATGTGGTTAGCACCTATTATAATGAAAGCTGCTTTGGGAGGTGCTTGGGGAAATACAAGCTGAGTAACACAGTCCCTACTCTAGTAGATTTTAATCAAGAAGAAGGACAAAGAAAAAGCACCTATGACTACAATACCAAGTGGGCTATGAAAAGCTTTTGGGTTGCTTCCCATCAACTAATGGAAACACATTGAAGAGTTACATGCAGAAGAGTGACATGATTGTAACTGCATTTGAGAAAGATCAACCTGTTGGCGGGATGTAGAACAGATCAATAAAAAGGGAGCAAGCACAGCAAAAAAGCATTAAGAGGCCAGTGCAATAATCTAGGCAACATAAGAAGGAAGCTCAACCTAATGCACTGAATACAGGGTGGATATAGAGAATGCATAAAAAGATCAGGGAGAATCCATAGGACTGGTGGCAAATGGTTGATTGATGAGGGACACTGAGGGAATGTGAAAAGGAGCACTGAGATCTCTGCCTTTGGCAGTGGGGTGGGGAGCAGTAGCCCTCATCTTAGGAGAGTATGGCAGATACAGCCCCGGAGAGGCTTGTAAGCAGAAGAACAACAGGACTGAGGCAGAACCCTGACAAAGAAACAAAGAGTACAAAAGGTTACGTGGCGAGACATCTAGTGAGTACCAGAGCTGGGACTAAATGCAGGTCTTTGGAGTCATGGTCCAGTCCGTGCAAGGAGGAGCAACCTTGCTGCTTCTCAGAATTCTAAATGTGCACTCCTCTTTCCAAGAAGTCTTCTGAACCCCCAGCCTTCACATTTAGCTTGAGCCAGATATTTAGCACATTAAGAGAATGGATGGCTACTTTACTGTTTGTTTAGTAACAACCACAGAGCCCAACCCAATGTTGTTCTAATCATAAATGCTCACAAAATGCCCTAATTGCTAACTGTAGATTGTGGCAGTGCTTGTTCAGCCTTCTTCAAAGGGTGTGGAACACTTTAAAAATGATAAAGTGACTTGGAAACACGAGTTTATAATAAGAGATGCATTTACTGAAGTTATACTCTGTGACAGCAATTACATTGTCTTCACAAATAACTATTTGATAGATGAGGAAACTGAAACTTAGAAAAGTTAGTTGACTCACTGGCACAAGGTGGCATCAGAATTTAAGCACAGATCTAACTCCAGAAACTCAGTTCTTAAATAGTCTGCTATTCTGCCTTCAGAATAGCTTGCTAGAGAAAGTTCAAAAGAAGCTGGAATGAGCAGAAGGGTTTTTATAGTATAAAGGCTATGAACAGTAATTTCTTATGGCTCTAAAGGACTTTATAGCAAACAGTTGTCTTTGACGCAGAGTCACAGTGAGAACCTAGCAACTCAAATCATATTCCCATTTGCAACCTACTGCTTGGGAAGAATAACAAGTTCCTATTACACTGGAAGTAAAGATTGGAAAGGACAGAATGAGAGGGGAGTGAACTGCCATTAACCTCACTTATTTAAAACTAGAGGCCCAGCCCTAGGCCTGGCCTGCAATCAGAGCCATCTTCCCTGGCTGCTCACAGCTGGCCCCACCCCCTGCTGCCACCCACCCCTGGTTCCCCATTTGCCATTGGGTGATTGGAGCCTGCCGGCTGAGGACCAAGAGGTCAGCCATTCTGACCCGCTTGCCAGCCCCGCCCCCACCGCAGTTCGCCCTCTGTGTGTGGGGTAACTAGTGGGCAGGGGCCTTGGCGTGGCACCACCAGTGTCCCCCAGCACCCACCCCTGGTTCTCCATTTGCCATCGGGTGATGGGAACCTGCCAGCCAGGGAAAGGGACCGAGGTGGTCAGTGTGCCTCATAGTGACAGGTCAAGCGGTCATTCTGGTCATTCTGCCATTAAGGTCAATTTGCATATTACCCTTTTATATATAGGACTAGAGGCCTGGTGCACAAAATTCGTGCATGGAGGGGGGGTCCCTCAGCCCAGCCTGCCCCCTCTCACAGTCCAGGAGCCCTCAGGGGATGTCCTACTGACGGATGTCCTGCAGAAGGCGACCAGGCTGATCAGGGGAAGGCGCCACCCCCATCACCCCACTGCTGCTGCCACTGCTGGCTGCCACAGCCACCAAGGTGTTTTCCTCAGCACATACTCCAGTCCCTTCACAACAAAAAAATGAAAACTTTCTCTTTTTTTAATATATTTTATTGATTTTTTTACAGAGAGGAAGGGAGAGGGATAGAGAGTTAGAAACATCAATCAGCTGCCTCCTGCACACCCCCTACTGGGGATGTGCCCACAGCAAGGTACATGCCCTTGACTGGAATCAAACCTGGGGCCCTTCAGTCCACAGGCCGATGCTCTATCCACTGAGCCAAACCAGTTAGGGCATGACAACTTTCTTTAGGCATTTTCAAGATGTATCTTTCATAGGATATGACATTTCTTTCTTTTCTTTTTTATCCTCACCTGAGGATATTTTTCTATTGATCTTTAGAGAGCGTGGAAGAGAGAGGGAAAGACAGAGAGAAACATCAATGTGAGAGGGACACTTCGATTGGTTGCCTCCTGCATGAGCCCTGACCTCCCCGGCCAGGGAGGAGCCTGCAACCTAGGTTCATGCCCTTGATCAGAATCAAACACAGACCCTGCAATCCGCAGGCCAAGGCATTACCCACTGAGCCAAACTGGCTAGGGCAGGATATGACATTTCTTAGCCCTTCAGCAGTGTACCTTTGTTTTTACCTCCAGGAGTGAGGTGGAAAAACCCTAAATCACCTTTTTGGATTCTTATTACCCAAGATACCAAGAACACTGCCAGTGGCTTACAGGGAGCTTAGCCAATGAGCAGTCAGAAAAGGTGTTTCCTCTGCAGCTCACGAGCAGAGGCGGGACTGCTGGCAAGCCGGGCCTGGCACACCCGCCCTGTCTCTGGGCCTGCTCAACTCTCTGCCGTGGCTAGGGCAGGGCCCCCCAGCTCTGTTGAAGCCTCTGCTGTGGCTTGAGCAGGGCCTCAAAGCAAGCATTCTGTCTGGCCGCTCACGCTGCCTGCTCTCAGCAGCCGCCCCCCACTCCCGGGACTGGGGAACTCCAGCGGGGCTGAGAAGACTGGACGCCACCATCTTATGGCTATGGGTGCTGCCATCTTTTGTGATGGAGTGATGGTTAATTTTCATATTACCCTTTTATTAGATAGGATAAGCACTTTGATGAACAAAAACAATCCGCAAATTCAAATAAACCACATTTTAACCAGCCTGTGTGTTTTATGCACACGTGTGCCTGTGTGCGTGTATGTACTCACACAGAACTTGAGGGGAAGCACTGGAAAACTAAACACCCAACATCAACATGAAGCATTGGGCTTCCTCGTTAACTTCTCAGAGCTACTATTTTCATGATATAAAATATTATGTGTTGGCTCTTCCTTTTTATTAAGGCCCTTGGGTAGATTGTCTTATGAATGTCATTATTTGCTAAAGTAAATTTAATAGAGAAATTCCCATAGAAGCAATATGATGACTTTTTTAAACACACAGTTGTATGATGTGACTTTACCTCAACATCTCCCTTTAACATGTTTATTTTGACCAGGCAGTGAAGTTTAAATCTGCTCCTTTTATAATTCATCCCTTGAGAAGAAGGAAAACTGAGCTTAATGAGAGGTAAGGCTCAAAGGAGAGAAACTCCTAAGAGAGGTTAAGCATGCATGTCAGTTAACAAGGAATTAGGGGAAAGAAGAACCATAAAAAAGATACTGTGATCAAAGCAATACCATGATTAGAGAAAACAATTTTTTTATACTAGTTCTGATTCTTTAATTTTTGCCAATAGTATTGACCTAATGTTCTCGGTTTCCTAGCACTGTCTGGATTATATCAAATGCTTAGCCCATTATAATATCAAATTAGAGAGTCATATGGTCAATCTCATCAGTTGAAAAGCAATCTATAATAATAAAAGCATAATATGCAAATTGACCAAACAGCCGAACAGTGGAACGACCGTCCGGAGGACCTTCTGGATGAAGCCAGGGCTGCAAGGGCCTACTCTTGCACAAATTTTGTGCATTGGGCCTCTAGTTAATTATATATGACTATTCTAAAATGAAAATGTGTTGATTTAGAGGAGGAGTGTAGACAAAAGTAAAAGAAGAGAATGAAAAAAAAGGGCAAGGAACAGGACAAGGGAACAACTCACAGGCTTATGGAACAAGGTTCATGGTAAAATTTTATGTTTAACTTGCTAAACACACATAAGACAATTGAAGTAGTTTAAGAAAGAAGAAATGAATGGTAAATCTCAAAGATGTCATCACTAAAGCTATTTAAAACTATAAGTTAAATTAATATAATACTTAGTGAAATCAAGGGCACTCCAAAGAAAGAAAATAAAATATATCAAATAAAGCAACATGATCATCTCAATTCTATGCCAACCCTTAAAATATTATAAATCAAGTTGATGCCTTAAGAGTAGCTTATTCCAGAATACCTGAACCTAAAAGAAAAATTATTTATTGACATGATAGAATTATCTGAGATGCTATGAGCTTGTTCATCATATGACTTATAAGTAAGACAAAGGTCTTTAATAGAAAAATAATTTTTTTAAAACAGTGTGTCAAATAAAGTGTTAAAGAAAATAAAGAGGGATTCAGTCAAGAATCACCAAAGATATTACAAAAAATTATTTACAATACTTCTTCTTTTCTTGATTTTCTGTAGTAGTTTCAGATTGGAAAACTTGGTATAACTTACCATAGAATCATAGACTAGGAAAAAACCTGTCTAAAAATTCATATTTTTCCCGACAGTAATGATTTTGAACCAGGCAAAATGTATCCTATTTAACCTTTTCTTTCGAGGCTCAGAAAAGGAGATGCTAAAGTAAGTCTTGAAAATGCCTATCCATTTATTCCCAACAACCTTGAAAGATCATTATTTTTAACTCTAACACAGGGCCAATAAAAACACAATAACCTCAGAAAGAACATTTTTTTCCTAAATACTATTGTCTTATGAAATTGTATTCATTTTTTGCCATCTTCTTCTGATTACAAAATACAAATTAAGGTATTTGTAGCCTGTTTTGCTATAACAAAAAATTATTTAGATAAAGTAAAGAGCCTGGGAAAGACCCAGACAAGCACCAGTCTGGTTCCAAGGAGACTCAATGTCTCCTGTAAGCAAATTATGAAGAGACTAACTTGCCTGATGAATCAACAAAGCTCATCTCCGTCTGGAAATGGCAATGCAGGAGTGCTTAACACTCCTGTGCATTATCTGTAGTTGCAATTTTTAGCCCTAAGTTTGAAAAAGACCCTCCACAGCCCAGCTTGTTTGCAACAAAGAAGATGAAAAACAAAGAGAAATTTTCTTTATTTTAAATTAATACCTCGATGTGCGGTGATGGATGTAAATTAAACTTATTGTGGTCATTGTGGTAATCATTTCACAATATGCACATATATCAAATCATTATGTTGTACACCTAAAACAAATACAATGTTATATGTCAATTATACCTCAATTTATAAATAGTCAATATAACACAACTAATCTTAAAATATATATTTTAAAAATCTTGACACTAGAAAAATTATAATGTGAATAATAAAAAACTGAAGGGGAGGTGAAAGCTGAAAGGAGGATGTGTGCTAATTTTCTAATCTATAGAGCCAGGAGTCAATCAATACTGTCCAAAATTTAAATCTGTAGTTTTTAAAAATGACTACATTCTATTTCCTTAGCAAGGTTCCTTGAGAGCCAATGTGTCTTAGAGTAGAAATTTATCTGAAGTTCAGCAATACTTAATTTTAATTCTGTTTCTTCTTTTTTTGTTAAATTAAAATAAAACTTAATGCATATTATTTTCAAATAGCATACATAGAATCCCATATTTCTAAAAGTGCTTATATTTCCACATATGGATCTTTTCAATATACATAGGAAAGTATATGGAAAAAAAAAACTGGTTATTTTCAGGTGGCAAGATTTAGGAAGATACTTAATTTCAAGTTTGTATTTTTCAATATTGCTTCCTGTTTTATGATAAGCAAGAATAATTTTAGAAGATATTGTCAGTATTCTTCATATGATATAGATTCTGAGAGAAGGAAAAACAGGAGGAGGAGAAAGAAAAGGAGAGAGGGATGTGTGGGAAGAGAAAGGAAGATTCAGTGTATACTTACAGTCCTGGAGGGAGACATAAGTAAGAACACATGCCCTGGCCAGTGTGGCTCAGGTGACTGAGCATCATTCTATACAACGAAAGGTCACTGGTTCGATTCCCAATCAGGGCATATATCAGAGTTGTAGGCTTGATCCTCAGTAGGGACACTTTAGGAGTGAGAAAGTGTGGAACATGCTTTCACCAGTAAGAACTGCCATGGAAATTCACTAAAGGAAAACTTCATTTCAGGATGGAACCCTCAGCAGAACAGCAATCATAAATAGAAAGGAAGTGAAATTTGCCCAGGGTCCTGCTATAGCTTATGCTCTAGATCTCGCTGCCTCCCAATAGAATACAACCAATTCTACCTCTACTTCCTTTGTCCTGGTAATGGGTGATAATAGGCACCAATGGGAAACAATACGCACGTATGTTATTCATTCTTTCCCTTGAAATTTTTATTTGCTCAGCCTTTTGCCGGACATAATGTCTTAATATAAAGGACAAATTCTAGAAGTGAGAATTTCTAGTACAAATGTCAGGCAGTGGTGGGAATGTTTTTGAAAGGGGAAATTTAGACTTTTCAGTACTTGTCAACTGTTTGTCAAGACCATCCTACCACAAAACAAAGCTCTTCATTTCAATGTGAGGATTTTTGACTACCTGGTTCTGACATGCAGACAATTGTGATTTTTCCTCCAACCTTATGTATTACCTTACACATGAGGAGGAGGAATCATAGAATACAGAGCAATCAGGAGAAGATGAGTTGCAGGGATGGCATAAAGCCCATGCTCAGATAAGGATCCAGGATCAGGTGTAACATAGAGATGGAGTGTATCTATTGCATACATTATACAGTGATTTCTTTTTATGATAAGAGTTTAACATTGGTTTTTAAGGTCATGAAATTGGAATGAATGTCAAATTGTCCACAGCAGCAAACTATAATATCAAGATAACAGGTACCCATTATAATGCATTGTGGGAAAGCTAGCATGTCAAAAGAAGTAAGGTAATAGTCAGGAATCTTTGACTGTAATTGAAAGCAGCCCAATTCAAACTTGCTAGACAAAAAAAAAAAAAAAAAAAAAAAAAGAAGGAAGGAGAAAGAAAGAAAGAAAGAAAGAAAGAAAGAAAGAAAGAAAGAAAGAAAAAAGATGGGCTATGCAACTAGGAAGTTCAAAGGCTACAACTAGCCTCAGGCGTGGTTGCAACCCAGCAGGTAAAGACATTCTCAAGATCCTGTCTCTCCTATCTGTGCTGGTCTCATTCCCAGGGGGCTACTACCCACCGTATGGCAAGGATGGCCGCCTGCAGCTCTAGGAGTACATAACCCTTTCAGCTAGTGATCCCAGCAAAAGGACCATGCTTCACTCCAGACAGTTCCCAGAAATGACTTTGTTTAGTGTATTTGTTTACTAGGGCTGCCATAACAAAGGATGGCTTGGACAGCAGAAATTTATGTTTTTCACAGTTACAGAGGCTAGCCTCACACAATCACATGCTGGTGGGAAGGCGAGAGCAAGAGAAAAATGGCTCCGTATGCTTCTAGAAATTTGTTGTAGACCTGTCCTCAGTTCTGTGCTGACCTCACGGGAAAGGGAAGTGAGGAATGCCCCATCCCTCTTACCAATGAGTGCAGCAGTCAGAGAAAGGAGCTATACAACAAAAACACAGGGACCCTGCCACATGGACCAGCCTATTCAAGTGATAGCAGGCTTCCCACCGATCATAACAGCTCCTTTTCATCTGTTGGGGAAGCTTAAGTAAGGAGTAGAAAGAACAAGTTTCCTTCCCAAGCCTTCCCCAAGTGAGAACAAGTGTTAGAAGGCAGAAATGTGGGTACATGTCTGTTACTTTCTCTGTGGGCTGGACCAGAAGCATGGGCAGGGGAACAGAAGTATCTTCAACAGAGGGAAGAGGCATGCCAGTGGGCAATTTCAGAGGCTGCTGCATTGGGGGCTGAGAAGACCTTATTGATGCCCCCTGCCCATCCCGGAGGTAACTGATAGGCCATTCATGCTCAGATGGATCTTTGTATCTCTCTCCTGTGCCAGCAGCCTCTGACAGTGGGAGAAACTTGGCAGGCTGGAAACGGCCCCAGAAGGAACCCTCAATGAATAAGGGGTAGGGGGAGGTGGGTAAATGCTCTGCAGTAGGATTCTGAGATGTTTTCCACGGTCTCAGAAATTTCCCAGAAGAACCGAGTCCCAATTCCTCATAGCAGCAGTCCACTCGATACCACAATTTTCTTCCTTCCTGCCCTAGCCAGTTTGGCTCAGTGGATAGAGCATCAGCCTGCGGACTGAAAGGTCCTGGGTTCAACTCTGGTTAAGGGCACATGCCCAGGTAGGGGAACAATCTCTCCTTCTTTCTTCCTCTCTGAAATTAATAAAAATATTTTTTTAAAATTTTTTCTTCCTTATATCACTTCCCCACCATCTCACAGTGTTTTCTGGGATCATATCCAAAGGAAACTCTTTGCACTCAAACCCTTCCCCTGGGTTCAGATTTTGGGAGAAGCCACCTGTGTTAGTCTTTTTGGGCTGCCATAACAAAATACCACAGACTAGGCAGCTTAAACAACAGAAATGTATTTCTTACCATTCTGGAAGCTAAATGTCCAAAGTCATGGTGCTATGAAGGTTGGTTCTGATGAAGCCTCTCTTCTTGGCTTGTAGACAGCCGCCTTCTTGATATTTTCTCACATGTTCTCTTATCTGTGCACACCCAGAAAGAGAGCTCTCTAATACTCTTTCTCTTGTTGTAAGGACCCAGTTCTATTGGAATAAAGCTCCATCCTTACGACCTCATTTAACCTTATTTTATCTTCACAAGCCCTGTCTTCAAATAAAGCCACACTGGAGATTTAGCATGTGAATTGGGGTAGGTGGAGGACACAATACAGTCCGTAACAACATCCAAAAACAAACAAATAAAAAAAAATCCTAAGATAGGACTCTCCAGGGACTCTTCATCATAAGTGTGGAACTGCTTAACATGAGTCAATAGAAGGTCAGGTGAGTAGTCCCACTGGCTAACTTCAGGCTTTACTAAGTTTCAATAGGTGTCACCATTAGGAACTATAGGTGAAGGTTTAGGATGGTGGGGCATTATAGCTTGAAGGTCTCCAGAACTTCTTACCATCTTAGTGAGATGAGTAGTCTCCAGGTAGTGGGAGTGGTAGGATATTTAAGGTTTCAGTATACCCTCACAGAAGAGAAGAGGTGTCAATTTCTCGAAAGAAATCTCATGGACTTGAAAGTCAAGCTATAGAAACCTTATGTTTGAATCCCAGCCCCAGAGACCCAATGAATGAAGGATATAGTTCAGAAATTATGGTCCATATTTTCTTTCCTAAGTGATGGGGCCATAGTTTCCTCTTTTGTATAGCAATAATAATACTTAATTTCAGGGTTGTGAAGAATAAAAGAGGTCATAGATTTAAAGAGCTTAGCCCAGGGCCAGATCAAAGTTGGCATCCGACAAGCATGACTCCTCTTTCCCCTTCCACAGAAAACTGGGTCTTATACTGGTCTTTGGCTTAGCCTGAATATAACATTCACAGGCATTTTATTATTGTCACTAGAGGTTTTTAGAACTAACTATAGGTTTGTGTGTTTCAAATCAAATTTTGTCTGATTAAGTTTTCTGATTTCTACCAACATGAAATTTTGAGTGCAAAGTTATCTTTAACTGATTTTTTTTTAAATCAAGTCTACTTTAAGTATGTATCGCTATGATTGATCCATCTAGGTCCTATTGAAACAAGAAATATTACAAGTGTCTACTTCTAGAGCTTGGCGGTCGGGGGTAGGCCAGATAATACATTTTTCACCAAAGGAGGATCCTATTTCACAGGAAAGATGAGGCTCAGCAAGAAGAAAGTGCGACTCCTATTTTAAATGAGATAGAAATGTTTCCATTGCTTCTCCTCTTTCTTGGTCAGTATGAATTTGTGTTTCTATAAGTCAAACTCATTTCCTAGTTGTTTGATCTGTTAGCACCCAAAGAATATCTATTTTTTCTTTCCTATTTCAAATTTTCATTCTAAAATTATTTTTTTCATCTCCTCTCAATACATCCATGTATTTCTCATACCATTTCTCTCCTTGTCCCAGACATACCTTTGTCTTTTCTTTTTTTCCCTATTAGCTTGTTATATCAAAGCCACTACAGAAACAAACTGTTTCTTTCATGTCTTAGTGACAATACAGTAAAAACCTCCATGACAGCCAAGTCCCTAGATGACACATCGGTCTCAACTGATGTTTTCTATTTAGTTCACACTGTGCTCAGGACCTCAACTGAGAGGGTCAGTAGCCTTTCTAAGAGTGTTTTTTGACAATCTCCTCAAATACTTTTACCTTTACCCTCATAACTTCTCTAAAATTAACAAACAGCGAAACTCATGACCCTAGTGGGAAAATAATGTAGCCATGGTAACAATAAACAAATCCCCTCGTCAGTTGACCAAACAAAATATGCAACCCTGGCTTGCTGAGTCCCAGCCTGGGTGCTCCTCCCAGACTCCCTGCAGCCCACTCATTCTTCCGGTGTGGGCGTGCAGACTTCCCTGACGACCAACGGGGACCACAACCTCACAACTCACAGCAAACAGGAAGAAGGGGCACCCACTACATGAAATGGGGTCAGAGCCCCAAGACACTGAACAAGCTCAATGCCAGACTTCTAACACTTGCCCCAATAACATCCTGTAACTTCGTCAACTAAGCAAATTGGAATTATCCCCATTTCTAATAGATACCATGTGCTGCCCACTCTTAGCCAGTGAAAGAATTCTGTTTGTAATATTCCTGAAGTTTAGTCACCCAACCTCTGCTAGACTATTTCTAGAAGTCAGCAAACCCAGCCTCTGGGAGACTATCTCTAGAAAGCCTTGGGGGGCAATGTGGACAGAATCAGCTCCCTCTCTCACATTTCATTTTGATCTTCTCTTTTGCAAGCTAAACAGTCCTGGGTCCTTCCCTTATTCCCAGTTGGACACATTCAGTGGGTCATTCACTCTCTTAGTTGTTCTATTACACTTGGATTTCAAAGCTGGTTTCAAACCCAAGGATATTTACAACTCCAGATAATATTATTGATACCATATTACAGATACATTATTATTTGTCACTGGTCTCTATCATAGAAGGCAAATTTCAAAGGCTTTAGGAAATATTATGTTTGTGTTCCTGATTATACACTGGAATATGTATTGCCCACTATTTAACGTCCACTTTCTGATTTTTCTCAAGTAGTTGAGAAGGGAATGATAAAAATAATTCACATCTAGTTTCTTACAAAATCAAAATATATCTTATAAGTGTCAAATTACTTCCCAGGCATTTTTTAAAATTTAATGTGACACCATTCATGAAAAAAATTATTAGCAAGAACTAAACAGCAATGAAATTTAACTCAACAGGACTGGAGGGAAATGCATATGAAAATGTGTGGAAAATCTATGTGACACAGTGAGCCAGACATTAAAGAGGATCATACTGACGGGAGCTAAGCATGGAAGCCAAACTTAAATGTTTTTTATTACGTGTCCATGAGCTAAAATGCAGCTATGTAAGTAGATACTAAAGAAAGCAGAAAAACCGGGCCAGTGCCCTGCTTCCTATATTAGTGGACAAATATTGCAAGGTCATTATTCTTTAGAATCACTGCATACCAGGCTGAGAATAGGGAAGGAGAAATGGAAGGCGAAGAGAGAAAAAAGGAGAAAGAGGAAGGATTAAATCAGTAACAGAAGAAACCAAGCCTACTTTTCTTATACAAATGCTATTTCTGCCAAAAGAATAGAAAATAACGGTAGAGTGTTTTATTTGTAATAATCCATCTATAAACAACTTCATTTGTGTAGCCACTGTAATGATCTATTATCCAACATGGATTAACAACAACAACAAAAAAAAGAACAACAGAATATAAATATCCTGAAATAAGAAAACTGTAAGAAACATAAGCACATGCCTGAAGCTATCATTGGGCCTGGAGACATAAAAAGAAAGAAGAATTGCTCTTTCCTGACTTTAGAGTATGCCTGCTGGGGTATGTGGAGGGAGAACTATCCGTAGGTTTGTGCTTTTTGTTTTGTTTTGTTTTGCTTTGTTTTCCAGATGATAGCATTTGCTGAGAGACTTTTAAAAATGGAAAGAAAAGCTGGTTTAGTGGAGATAGCATGAAGAGCTGTCTTTCCTGAATCACAAACAGCAGCAGATAAAAAGGGAAAAGGTGACTAAAAGGTCATCACACACTCCTGGCCCTCTGAGTTTGGGTTTTCCTTTTCCCTTTGGCCAGGACACTGCAACCCATTTACATGTTATTTTCTTTGTTGCATCAAGAAAAACAGGCAAGCCAAAAGTGATTATTTTCCAGAAGTTCTGCCTGTTTAGTGCCATGGGAATTGGAGGCCATTATCTAGTACATTTGGGATGAGTCTTCAGGGTAACCACAACATTTCTACGATGCTTATGAATTATTTTCTGATGTGATGTTCCTAACAATTTTACTCTTCCAGATGAATTTCAATTACATCTTTCTACCTTCCCTGTTCACTATCTGAGGCTGTCCTGCCTTGATTGACATGAGAATACTCTGAGCAGAGAAATTTTAAAACATTAGAGAAGCAGGTTTTTTTCTAAAAATCTTATCAGTTATATTTTGAAAGCAATAAAAGACTTGGCAATTTTTTCTTATTTTCTGGGCAAGTAAAAGGAAGGTCTTCAACCCATCAGATAAAATGTATTCAATTTACATCTACTATGCGCCCAGAACTATAAGCAGGTACATGACATTTTTAAAGTACAAGACATGGTCCTTGCTCCTACACAGTTTAAAATGTAACTGAAACAATTTAGAGAGCAATGGAAAGGCAGGCAGAAGGAAGGGAGGCCTCAGGAGGAACAGAAATGCCAGCAAGACCTTGAACTATTAGGGTTCTTAAAGAAGTAAAGAGGGGACACCAGCCTGGGAGCTACCAGATGAATGGCATGCGGTAGTGGACAGAGGCTTTTCAGGAACACCGAGGAAACCCAAGAAGAAATAAGCAGAGGATGGCAATTAACATGCTTAAAAGAGCATCCGTTTATTTTAATTCTTGGAAGGGGTCTTTTTTTCTGCTCACTAGGGCAACAAATGCTTTGAATAAATGTTTCTCTTTTTTTTCCCTCTCATTTATCTCAAGATCTGTTTCCTTTAATGCACAATTTCCTTTTTTTTTTTTCCTTTTCTTAGTAAACCACATTGCAGGACCTGAAGTAGTGCTTCCTCATAACCAAAGTAGAACCTCTTTCACTGCAGAAGACATGTGTTAGCAGCACGTGGCCCTCACACCACCTGCCCACCTTCGCTGCCCAGCCCACTAATTGTTGGAGGGCAGGGGACTAAGATAGCATAGTAGCTAGATGGACTGGGTTTGATTTGTTTGTTTGTTTGTTTGTTTGTTTTAGGGGTTTTATAGGGATTTGCTTGTTAATATTTTATATACAGATAATGTTCTAGTATATTGTTTAACTTCAACTCCAGTGGAAATGGGAATATTGCCAAAACAAAAACTCATACCTGGAGAGGACAATATTTCAGTAAGGTTTGGTAACATCCACGAAAGAATTCCCTTCTTTCTTTTAAGGCAGAATATCTCTAAGGAGGCACACTCTTTTTCTTTGATCAAATAACATCCTGCAACTTATTGTAAAACCATTAATTCTGCTGTTTAGCTTTGAAATTCCCCTTCAGTTGTCCTTCAACTGAGCTGATGTTCAAGTAAAGCTGTGAAACAACCTGCAGACAAATAAAAGGTGCGGGTGAAAGAGGGCCACATACTCAACCCAGCAAGCTCAGGAGTGGTCTGTGTGGCAGGCCCTACAAACTCAGAAACCGTAAGCTGCCACACAGAATGGTCTCAATGTAAAATTCCTAACTAAAAGCAGGCCCGAAGCCTGTCGCTCCCTTGACAAAAGTCAGTCTGTACCTTAAGTGAGCCTGTCTGTTGTCTTTTTGCTTCTAAAGTAACATGCCTTTGAAATGTACAGTCATTTTCTTTTCCAGGCCCCTCAGGGCACACCCTCCACACCAGAGCATGAATCCACATAACCCCTCATTGTTATCTTGTTCCCCAAATGCCACCCCATGTGCTGTCAATGTTAATTATTAACTATCCTGCACCCAACAATGTAAAAGAAATATGTGTGTCTTTATTTTGCTTTCTATCCAATCCCAGGGATTTCCTGTCTTGTTTTTTCCCACCTCCCTAATCTACCATCAGTGGATTTCATGTAACAGACAAGTCTCCTTTCATTTTAATGTATAAAATAAGTTGCAAAACTGCCATTCTCCAGAATATTTTTCTCAATCCGTTGAGATTTTGCTTCCCAGCAATTGTGGTCAGGTTGACTCAAATAAACTCATAAAAATTCTCTGAGGTTTAAACATTTCTTACATGGACAAAGGGAAGATGAATAACAATAGACACCTTTTGCTGTTATCTTTCATGTCAGATCTCTGCCAAGTACTTTACCCGTGTTATCTAATCCTTCCTACAAGCCTGTGAGGTTAAGTTTTATAATCCCCACTTTATAAATGAGGAAACTGACCAGAGGTTGGGTAATTTAGCAAAGGTGGAGCTAGGATTTAAGACCTGCCCTTAACCACCATGCAACTCTCAATGAGGAAGGTGGAGAAAATGAAAGGGAGGGTGGGCTACAGGAGGGTGTGAAATTAGCATGTAAGGAGGAACTGAAAAGATGGGACTGCTGTCAAAACAACTGACCTATCATTCTGAACCAAATGGGTTAAGGATTAAAGAATTTAGAACTAACGAACGATGTAGAATGGATGGGCAGTGCCTAGAAAGCCAAGTGCTTGGTCTCAGCTATAAATAATCTGAGTCCCTAAATTCTCTACTTTTATCATGAATTATCTGTTTGGGCTCTGCTAGGCATGACTATAAACAAGCTGGGAAGTGACCTTGGTGTTGGCCAAGAAGGAGAATCCGTCTCTATTTTTACACTTGGGTGGTGACAACCTCATATGAGGAAGTGATAGCAATAGCAGAACCAAAAACTAGAGCAATTAAGTTCTCTCAACAATACCGTGCTTGTCTTCAAAGGACTTCAACTAAATACCTGGAAGATGTTGTCATTGTTCAGACCACCAGTATTTAGAAGAGATTATTTATAGGCTAGAATAGAGATTGTGTTGGAACAGCATGTGGATTTAAGCAGCAGTCCTGAAAGAATTTAGGCTCTTCCCCAAGGCCCTCAGAAAAAGTGTCCTTCACTGTCACAGGATATTCAAGGACACGCATAAAGGTCCTAGCCACATGTTCACTGGGAAGGACTTGAACTGTGACAACATGTACATTAGAAATATGTCTTTGAGATAATCTGAGAGGAAGCCAGATGTCAGTGAGGGACAGCCAAGTCCCTCGGAGAAGAGCCTTGTAAATAGGCGAGACTATGGCATGGTGGTGAGGAGCAGTCTGAATATCCTAAGGGAGAGCTCTCACTGACAGGTACAGTGGGAGGCAATGCACGACACCCACCCTTTAAAATCAGTCTCGGTGGTGCCTAAGCCCTTACACCTAAGCAAAAGGAATTTACTGATGAATACTTGGGCCTGGCCAATGTGACTCAGTTGGGCATCGTCCTGTGCACCAAAAAGTTTTCAATTTGATTCCCAATGATCCCCTGTAGGGGGCATATAGGAGACAGCTGATCAGTGTTTCACTCTCACATTGATGTTTCTCTCCCTCCCCCCTTCTTCTCTCTCTAAAACATCAATAAAAAATCTTTTATTTTTTATTTTTTTATTTATTAAATTTATTGGGGTGGCATTAGTCAACATGAACATATAGGTTTCAGGTGTGGGTTTCTATGTTATAAGATCTGTGTATTGCACCATGTGCCCACCACCCAAAGTCAGATCTTCTCCTGTCACCTTATATTAGGGCCCCCTTCTTCTCAATCCCCTTCCCCCTGACAATCACGAATTTCAGTTTTATATCCCACCTATGAGTGAAATCATATAGTTCTTAGTTTTTTCTGTCTGACTTATTTCACTTAGCATAGTGTACTCAAGGTCCATCCATGTTGTTGCAAATGGCACTACTTCATCCTTTCTTATGGCTGAGTAGTATTCCATTGTGTATATGTACCACATCTTTATCCAGTACCACATCTTCTTTATCCAGTACTCTATCGCAGTATACTTTTATTCTAAAGAATCTTAAAAAAAAAAAAAAAGACTTGGGCATCTCTGTCTTTTCAAATACAAGACTCAGAATTTTAGCACAATCTATAATCCTAAGTAGCCGCTCTGATTACTAATGCTGTTCGAGTCCCAGGGAAACTTTTCACATCTCTTGCCCTGACTTTGAAAGAAATGACAACTGTATCTAAATACCACGAAGGTTTGTGAGCTATGACAGTGCCCACCTCAGAGACTGAGAGTACAGGGAGAATTCCAGCAGCTAAAAGTGCTTCGGTAAGAGAGGAAAAATTAACTCATGTGCCAAAATCTCCAATGCTATGAATAGAATGGATTCTTGCATGAAGTATCATTTCCCGTGATTACTGAGCATCCATTGCCTTTCTTTTCGATCCTCACCTGAGGATATGTTCTTTTAATGATTTTTTTTTTTTTTTAGAAAAAGAGAGAAACATAGATGTGAGAAACATCCATTGGTTGCCTCCCGTATATGTCCTGACCAGGGATCGAACCTGAAATCTAGGTATGTGTCCTGACCAGAATCAAACCCACAACCTTTTAGTGTACACAATGATGCCCCAGCCAACGGAGCCACCTGGCCAGGCCTCATTGTCTTTCTTTTCTTCATGTTCCAAATTGGGGTCCTGGAGGTGCTCACAAATTAGTTCACCATTCACAACAGGTGCATGTGAAAGATGAGGAACTTTCTTCAATATTTAATAATTCATGTTACTCTTAAATTATACATATATGAGGTTATACTTTTAACTATATATAAAGATCTAAACCTAATAAGATGAAGCAAAATATCATTTCTTTATATTGGCTACTAGATGGATACTGAACACTAGAAGTAGCGATAGTATTTTTTTATAGATATAGTTGAATGGCTTATTTAGAAAATGTAAATGACAGTTCAGTTATAAACACTAATTGAAATTTATAATATTCATTAATTCCAATTTGAATTTTATCTCTTACTTTCAATAGATCTTTTTTAATATTGCAGAAAAAATGAAAATGTTTTATTTTTCAATGTTGATGTTTACTTTAATTTATATTTTTAAAATGTATATTGTAAATAAAATTACATTTTATTTTTTTATACTTGAGATCATTGTGGTTAAAAACAAGTTAAAATCATGATAGCAAATATAAATAGTCAAGAGGATGTAAAGCATAGCATAGGGAATATAGTCAATAATATTGTAATAACTGCATATGGTATCAGGTGGGTACCAGGCTTAGCGGGTGATCACTTTGTACCTAATCACTATGTTGTACACATGAAACTAACATAATATTGTGTTTGTATAAATTTCAACTGTAACTAACTAGTCAACTGTACTTAAAAAGTAATTTTTTAATGAGAAAATGCAAAATAGAGGTCAGAAAATTAAAAAGGCTAATTTTTTAAAATAGAAATTTTGTTGTAATGAAGGGATATTTGTCAAGATAGGATGATGTAGTTTACATAAGAGTATGTTCACTTCATATATGCTCTTAAGTATTTAGTCTTTTATACATGGGCTTCCATTTTCACTCTTCCCCTGGACCTCAAAAATGTTGGAAGCAGGACCACCAATGCACCCTAAAAAGGACAGAAATATGTGGGGAAAACTTTGAGTGTGCAAAGCTGTATCTCTAAGACCCTAAGCCACTCAGCTGTGTGAATTTTGCCACTTCAGGGCTGGAGAGCTTGCTAATGTAACTGGAACAGCTGTGTCTCTTGTAGTCTGTTTATGAGACGCCTCCCACCCCCACATGCCCAAGACTGAGTTGGTTTCTAGAAAGAGAGAGCATTTTCCTATTGACCAAAGGGTTAGATGAACACTGTGGGTCAAAGGGCAGAATTCCAGTCCATGGCAACTCAAAGGACAAACACTCCGGGTCTTTAGAGGTCAAGTGTGAGTCATACATGCCAAGCAGAGACACAGCAGCCACTCGGCTGGCAGAGGCCCTGACACCAGCTTCTGTGAGGGCACCCGCAGCAGCCAGAGCACAGGGATACAGGTCCTCCAGGCCGTGACTGCATAATAAGGGCCCCTCTCCACCGCTATCTTCTGGAGGATCTCCTGAGTAACACAGTAACCAAGACAAATCAGGTCCCACCTCTCACAAAAAGTGGCTGTTGCTCCAGGGGATGATGGGACGACTACAGTGAAAGACACCTTACCCCAGTGATTTGCATGAGCTTGTGGAATCTAAGAAATATTCAGGTTCTTTCAATACAAATGAAAATATTGTATATGACTGTGATTTATAAGTAACTAGAGGCCTGGTGCACAAAATTTGTGCACTGGGCAGGGGGAGGGTCCCTCAGCCTGGCCTGTGCCCTGTTGCTGTCCAGAACCCCTCACTCCTTACCTCCTTACCACCTGCCTGCTTGCTGCTCCTTATCTCTCAGCTCACTGCTCCTTAGCGCTGTTGCAGAGGTGGGAGAGGCACCCACCACCGTCGCTGCACTCGCCAGCTGTGAGCCCGTCTTCTGGCTGACCAGCCCCCCCCCCCCCAGCACCCCCGCACCACCGAGAGAGCACACCGACCACCAGGGGACAGTTCCTGTGTTGAGCGTCTGCCGCATGGTAGTCAGTGCACATCATAGCAACCAGTCGTTCCACCGATGGTTCCACAGTTCGGTCGATTTGCATATTAGGCTTTATTATATAGGATAATATTCCAAAGCCAGTCTTTGAGCACTATAAAACTTAGAAATAAAGACATTATTAAGCAAGACTATTTTTTCCTGAATTTTCCCTGACTATAAGAAAACACTATGTTAGATATATATTTTAAAATCTGGGATTTTCAAGTTTTTTTGTCTCAAACTTAAACTTATGAGATACTTTAAGAAACAAACTGATTGTCAAACTGCAGCAGGAAGGCCAGGGAGGGTTGGGGGCAGGAGAGGGGGGGGGCGGTAAGAGATCAACCAAAGGACTTGTATGCATGCATATAAACATAACCAATGGACACAAGACACTGGGGGGTAGGGGAGGCCAGGGGATTGTCAAGGGCGGGGAAAAAAAGGACACATATGTAGTAATACCCTTTGTAATACTTTAAGCAATAAAACAATAAAAATAAAAATAAAAATAAATAAATAAATAAAAAGATTTAAAAAAAAATAAAAATTAAAAAAAATTTTTTTAAAAAAAAAAAAAACCAAAGAGTCTTCAGAGATAATTTGGTGAGCTTTTGGTTGGTTTGTTTAAGATGTAATAGATAGGTTTCACTCTTCTAGGCCATACATGTCAGAGGCGCCACTTAACCAAAGGGAAAAACACTTGAGATAAACACTCTCTGCTTTAGTCAAACAGAGCAATGAAAATGTGTTAGGAAAGGGTTCTTTCTCAAAGAACCATAAAACTTATTATGATTAGCTTTTTCTCTGGAGGAATGATTCCATTCCTTTGCAATAGTCAACATCCCGTTGGAAACAAATGGGAGTTTCTCTCTTTGCAGGAAATAGTTGAATCCAAGGAGCAATTTTACTTGGGAACTTGTCTGCCCAGGCATGGGTGAACATGTGAGAACTTCCCAGAAGAACATGTCTAAGTCTCAAGAAGAACCTCTAACGCCCTCAGACACACCCAGGTATTTCCAATGATTGAAATTCCATGCAGGAGGCAGCTTTCCCCAATGGGTCCATTCTAGACAGTTAAGGGAAACTGAGACATATGGAGTTGTCTCATGGTTCATATTGCTCCTCTGCTACTAGGGAGATTTTTCTCAGACCATTTAAGTAGGCATCATATTTATCACATAGGTTTGTTATCCTGGAAGTATTTTAAAGGACTCTTTCAGCCTTTCTTTTTTAAACAAATCATTCCTCTCCATGTAGGTGAAGAAGCAGCCCACAACCAAACACCAGCTTCACACGGTCTGGGGGATTTCCCCATTCATCTCCCCATTTTGTTGGCTCTTATGTTAGCTGGGTCTCCCATTCACTACTTTGAGGGCAGAAAGTTTACTTAAAATCACTGAAAGTCAGCATTTAATGAGCATTTACTATATGTGTGAAATTGAACTATGCGCTTCCTATGAATTATCTCATTAAATCTTTTCATAATGCTATGTGTTAGAAATTATTATTATGCTCACTTTACAGATGAGGGTGCTGAGGCTTAGGAAGATTAGACCACACCAAAAATCTGACACCAGACTCTGTATGGACTCTGAAATCATTAGTTGCATTAATTCTAAGAGGCTTTTTTTCACATTTAATATCTCTGAAATTGTTAGTGTGTCTAATGATGAAAAGTTTATTACAGTTAAAACTGGCAATGGTTTTCTACCTCATGGTACATAAAATAACACCGTGTCTCACAACCTACGGCACCTTCCTTTTTATGACCCTGTGTAGCCTCCTGTCTGAGTCATATTTAATTCCCTCATGGAACCTGACCACATCCCAGTACAGACTCAACATGCAATAATTCCTTTCCCCCCTCACTTATTCTTTCCCCGCCCCAGCTTTATTGAGATATAATTAACATATAGCATTGTATTAATTTAAGATATACAACATAATGATTTCATATGTGTTTATATTGAGAAATGATCATCAGAATAAACTTAATGAATATCTATCACTTCACATAGTTACCATTTGTTCTTGTGCTGAACAAACTGTTAAGATTTACTCTCTTGGATGTGGAGAAAAAGGAACACTTGTGCACTGCTGGTGGGAATGCAGACTGGTGCAGCCACTATGGAAGACAGTATGGAGTCTCCTTAAAAAACTGAAAATGGAACTCCCATTTGACCCTGTGATCCCACTTCTAGGAATATATCCCAAGAAACCAGAAACACCAATCAGAAAGGATATATGCACCCCTATGTTCATAGCAGCACAATTCACCATAGCTAAGATCTGGAAACAGCCTAAGTGCCCATCAGTAGATGAATGGATTAGAAAACGGTGGTACATCTACACGATGGAATACTATGCTGCTCTAAAAAGGAAGGAACTCTTACCATATGCAACGGCATGGATGGAACTGGAGAGCATTATGCTAAGTGAAATAAGCCAGTCAATGAAGGAAAAATACCACATGATCTCACTCATTCATGGATAATAGAGACCATTATAATCTTTTGAACAATAATAGATATAGAGGCAGAGCTGCCTCAAACAGATTGTCAAACTGCAGCGGGAAGGCCGGGGAGGGTGGGGGGCAGGAGGGAGGGGGGTAAGAGATCAACCAAAGGACTTGTATGCATGCATATAAGCATAACCAATGGACATAAGACACCGGGGGATAGGGGAGGCTAAGGGACTGTCTAGGGCGGGGGGAAAAATGGACACATATGTAATACCCTTTGTAATACTTTAAGCAATAAAAAAAAAAAAGATTTACTCTCTTAGTAGCTTTCAGATATACAATAGAGTACTGTTAACTATAGTCGCCATGCTGAACCTTACATGCTCTACAGGACTTTTTATCTTATAACTGGAAGTTTGAACCTTAGAACCACCTTCACCCATTTTACCCACCTCCTACCCCTCACCTCTGGCAACTGCCAATCTGTTCTCTGTTTCCATGAGTTCAGTTCAGTTTTTTAAAGATTCCACATATAGATGAGATGATATAGTATTTAACTTTCTGACATATTGGACTTAGCATAATGCCTTCAATGTCCATGCATGTTGTTGCAAATGGTCAATTTTTCTTCTTTTTTTTATGGCGGAATAATATTCCAGTGGGGGGGGGGCACGCACAGGCACATGTTCTGCAAGTTTCTTATCAAGAGGAACATATATATTTACATGTTTTTTACCCTTTCATCTGTCAATGGACATCTAGATTGTCCCCATTGGTTAGAAGCCTACTTATAATAGGTTGGCTATTGTAAATAATGCTGCAGTGAACATGGGGATGCAGGAATCTTTTGGGGATAGTGACTTCCTTTCCTTTAGCTACATACCCAGAAGTGAAATTGCTGGGTCACATAGTAATTCTATTTTTAATTTTTTAAAATATTTTTATTGATTTCAGAGAGGAAGGGAAAGGAAGAGAGAGATAGAAACATCAATGATGAGAGAGAATCATTGATTGGCTGCCTCCTGCAGGTTGGACCGAGCCGCTAACCCAGGCACATGCCCTTGACCAGAATCGAACCTGGGACCCTTCAGTCCGCAGGCTGACGCTCAATCCACCAAGCCAAACCGGATAGGGATCTATTTTTAATTTTTTTGAGGAAACTTCATACTGTTTTCCATAGTGGCTTCATCAATTTATATTCCCACCAACAGTGCAAAGGATTCCTTTTCCTCCATATTCAATAATTCTTACACTTAAAAATGTGTAAATTTAAATATTACCAAGTGACATGTGGTGTAAGGGAGGAAGGGACTGCTAGCTGTCTAAAATACCTCCTCCCCCTGCTTCCTTAGTGACTAAGCACTGGTGTTTAGCTGGGCCCCTGGCCATGAGGAATAAAGAGTGTATTTTTCAGCTTCCTTGCAACTCCATGTGCTCAGGTGATTAAGTCCTGGAGAATGGGGGATACGCAGAGGTGCTGTGTCTCTTGAGAAATGTCCTTAGAAGGCGGGAGCAAATCTTTCTTTACCCTTCCTCCATCCCACTGCCTAAAACTAGAAGCAGTAACAGCTCTCTGGGACCTTGTGGGTAAAGGAATTTGGAGCAGAGAGCGGGGAGTGATTCAGACCCCTGATGACTTGGGGATACAGGGTACCAGCCGTGGAATTCTTCCCTTTTAACTTTTTTAAAAAAAAAACATATGTTTTTATTAATCTTAGAGAGTAAGGGAGAGGGAGAGAGAGAGAGAGAAATATCCATGAGAGAGAGAGAGATAGCTATCAGCTACCTCCTGCATGCCCCCTACTGGGGATCAAGCCCGATACTCCCCTTTCCCTTACTCCCCACCACTCACATGTGCCCTGATCAGGAATGTAACTGGGACCTCTCAGTGCAAGGGATGACGCTCAAACAACTGAGCCACACCAGCCAGCCAGGGCCCTTTTAACTTTTTACATGAGAGAAAATGCCATGTGCATTTAAACTTTTGATGTAGGTGTTCTGTCATATACAGATAGATGTCATCCTTCCTGATACCGAATGGGGTACCTAAAGAGTGGGTGTTTCTGAGCCTTCCCATGAAATTTGCAATTGGCTCCAGGTAACCTCGGAGAATGTGACTTGCGGAGCCCCTCCTGAATTCCTGGGGCCCATGTTAACTGTATGAACCAATCTGAGTCCAACCCTGAGGCTGAATTCATGGCCACAACAGGGCTTCGCTATGGCTGGCCCTCTATGGTGACAGCAGGTCTCTCTTTCCACTGACCAAGTTGCTCTGTGATTTGGGTGCAAAAACTGGGATATCCTTAGTAGTTGATTACACTACCTTGTTATCTGGCACAGGAGTCAATAGTGTACAGTCATGTTTATAATTCAGATCCCAGAACATTTAGTATACACTATACAGCTCAGACAAGAAAGACAAAAGAACTGGGAAACGTGTTGTATGATAGACCAAATGGACTTGTCACATTTGCATCTGCTCTTCTCACGAAGCAACAGAGACCACATCATGCACAGTCCTTTTCATCCCCAGTTACTCAGCGCCCCCATGCATCTCCCAAGTGGGCAAAGATCCCACACCAGTCAACACTGGCAGCTCCTTAACACCATCCTTTCAAGTAGACTTGAGCATATGGATTCATCTATTCCAGCATCTTTTCTGGACCTACAAAAACTTCCCAGATGCCCCACCATCCTTCCGTTGTATGCCACTGATGAGAGCTTTGGTACAACCCACGTAACTTTGCTCTCATGAAGAAAGCTAGACTAAAAATGTGAGTGTAAATATAATGAAAATGACCTGGACTGCCCCTCATTTACATATTATAAATGCACAAGAATTCTAACTAATCTTTAAAATTATACTGCAATGTCTGTTTAAAGGTAGTGATTGCAGTCAGTTGAGTTGAAGCCAGGACATACATTTCCCATGATGCCACAAAGTACACCTGCCATGTCTGTGGGAAGTTCACTTTCCGGCTCTGGGTTGATGAGATGTTATAAGTATGCAATGCACACATGCCCTAGCACTGTTATGCCCAGATTTCAAGATCCCCAACAGACCACGCGAGGGAGCCAGCCGTGTCCGATGCAAAAGCAAAGAGTCCTTTATTTCAAACGCAAGTCTGGCTCCCCTACCCTCCTTACTGACACAGCAGCAGGTGGCAGCGAGAGACCTAGCCCGGTGTGAAGAGGAGTTTTATAGGGGGGTGGAGTAAGGGGAGGAGAAGGGACTGTGAGCCCTGCCAATTGGCCAGGCGCAAGTCGGTGTCTCGTTACACAGGATGTGGTCATATTGATGGCGTGCACTTCCCTTGATTATCATTGGTTAGTTTAGAGAAATCCCGGGTGTGGCTAGCAGAGGCTTGGGCTTCCGGGAAAAAGCCGTGCTGAGCACATGGCTCTGCCCAAAAATGGAGGACCCAGGGTAAGATGGAGAGCATAGTCCTCGCCCTTTCAGCTCCTCCAAATTACCTGGCTAACTTCGCATTTATGGAGGTTGTTGTCAGGTAAACTTAAAGACCAGCAAACAAGTTGACTAAATAAAAACTTGTAAAAGGCAAGGAGAAAACAGCTCCTGAGGGGAAAATAAATGAAAAGGTTTCGATCTCATTTAGATAAACTTCTATCACCTGCTGTGCCCCTACAGGCCCAGTGGGCAGACCTCAGTGCCTATGGCAGATAAAATGTGCCAGAGCCAGCCTTCATTTGACCTCTGTGCCTTATTTCACCTCCTGCCTCATTATTTGGAGCTCTCCCCAAATTCTTCCTGGCTTAGTTTTTGAGGCTTGCAGTCTTCACCTCTGTCCTTATTGGCCTTCCTTTGCCCTAATTTCATTAGTTAACTTGTTACAACTCACATTTTCTATCTTCAACAATACCCCCCATCCCTTTCTGTCCCTCAAAAAGTAAACTATGCCTTTAGATCTTGACATCTGCTATGTTTCCTGCCACATCTTACCTACTACCTACCAAATAGACCAGTGATGGCAAACCTATGACACGTGTGTCAGAGGTGACACGTGAACTCATTTTTTTGGTTGATTTTTCTTTGTTAAATGGCATTTAAAATATATAAAATAAATATCAAAAATATAAGTCTTTGTTTTACTATGGTTGCAAATATCAAGAAATTTCTATATGTGACACGGCACCAGAGTTAAGTTAGGGTTTTCCAAAATGCTGACTCGCCAAGCTCAAAAGGTTCGCCATCACTGTTATAGAGGGTAGTCTGCTTTACTCAAAGTGTAATGATTTAGATGTTAATCACACCTGGGAAAAAAAAATACTTTCACAGCATTATTTAGACTTGTGGAAGGCAGTTAGACAGACATGAGCAGAGCAAGGACAATGGGCCTGGAAAAGAAGGTCACCAGGGTGAAAAGCCCCAGGTGCCACGCAATGGACAATCAATTGTAGGGTGAGAACTCACCCCCAGGATGACCTTTCCTTCTCTAGCATATCCCTAGTCATGTGGCCTTTCCACCCTAGAGATGACGTCTAGGCCTCGGTTGTTTTCAGCTCCAGGCCTTGATAAGCAACAAAACCAGCCAAGGCTGACCTCAGGCCAGCTGCATTGAATAATGACACCCAGCCCTGGTACTGGCCAATCAATCAGTGGAGACCACAACTCTGAAAGGACACACCCGGAAAGCTGCTGAATAATCTATTGATCTTCCCCTGGGGCCTCCCCTAAAATCTCCACCCTTAAAACCCTTAGGATGGAGGACCCAGTGCGCTCTCCCTCTCAGAAGCACACCCGTGCCTTTCCCTTTCCCCTCCCTGCCTCAGGTGTCCCTACTCCCAAGCTCCAAGGGCCCTTCTTTTGCCTCCATAACTTGTTTCCTAAGCCCATTTCTTCTAGGAATTACTTCTAGGAATTCCTTCTTCTACCTCTGTGATTTACCAAATAGATGTTCTCTTACAGTTTGGTTCTTGGCTCTGAACTCTTTCCTAGCCAGAACCCAAGTACTGAGGTTGCTGACCCCAGATTTGGTCTGACCCCACGGGTCAGACACTTGGTGCCATTTCCACCACCTACAACAGACTCATGTACGACCAAACAACTGGGAGCCACAGCCTACCCACATAAATTTAACCACCACATGTTCCAAGAAGCCTGAACTCCCTGCAGGATACTCCAAGCTCTATGCTCCATCCTCCAGGTCACATAGACTGAGAGCTGATCCATCCTCCACAAGTTCAAAGTCAACTCTAATAATCACCCCAAACATTGGAGAAGGACCCCAAAGCCCCAGAGACCTGTTAGCCACCCCAGATCCCAGAGGCAGGTCTCTCCTCTCCAGAGCACAGTCCCCTGCCTGGGGATGGAAAGCAGGGTTCTCGTTTTCTGTGACTTTGCATAGATCAGTGGTTCTCAACCTTGGCTGCACATTAGGAGGATGAGGCCCAGAAATCAGGATTTTAAAAAGATTCCCAGGTGATTCTAATGTGCAGCCAAGGTTGAGAACCACTGGCATAGATCATAACAGAACCCCTCACCTCACCGCTGCCCTCAGCTGAAGGGTTGAGTTGAAAGACTGAAACAGTCACAAAATTCACCTCTCAAAGACTTTTAGGCTGTGTCTCTTGAAAATCCAAACAAAACATTCTTAAATATTTATGAATTACTCAGAGATTCCTAGATTTGTATCATTTTACTGAAAAATTAAACATTTTTTAGTATATCAAAATGTATACATACTGGCATCAGGAGGAAATATGTGTACTTTCTCTCTAAGCTTACTCTTAATTTCAGAAACAAAGCCTTCCTCTTTTCCTGCTTTTGATAACAGAAATTATAGCATTGAGAAAACAGAGATATAAGGAGATACATTCCAGGCTCAGGAGCCCCGTGAAATGGGCCCCTCGAGCCACAGGGCAAGTCAGGAGGGAGAAGGCACCAAGAACAAAACGAGAGAAAAAGCACGGAGAGCACGCACTTCCCTACCGTTGGCATCACTTTTATACACAGAGGGCTCATACAGAGCTTGGAGGCGGAGGGAGAGGAATGACATTCAGCAGAGTTAAAAACAATCGAGGAGCAACAGCATCACCACAAGGGATTTAATTTTCCCAATACTTATTTATTCTGTAGCAAGACAATTGCAAGCAACTATAGCGTCATAAAAAGGGTTCTGCAGCTCCTCGTAGTGCTGTAGAAATTAAATTAGTTCCTCTATTCTAAGTACAACAGATTATTCAAATGGTGATGGACAGTTGCAGACAGCACCCAGGGAGCCTTGAGTTAAATAAGGAAGTGGCCACCATTTCGGTTTTTGCTGCTCTGTTCCCTCCCCTAAGAAGGAAGCTGGGTGGAATGAACAACTGATGTTATCTGCCCTGCTATCATTGCGGGTAATTAGCATTTACTAAACATCAAGGATACACTAAGGACTTAGCAGAAGCCAAAGCTGCCCAGGGGACCCTTGGCCTAATTTCAGCCCCAATATGTCAACAAATATCCACCACCAAAAATCTATAGCAAGAGGGTGCAGACCTGCCTCATCAGACTGAAAATCGCCTGATTACACAAAAGGAAAAAGAAGTGGCAAGTAAAGAACTTGAAAGAGGAAAACAGATTTTTGGAAATGTGTCATTTTTTTTCTTCACCCATTGACCTCTTTTGTAGGACTTTTGCAATGAAGGGATAATTATGTACAGAAATGATTCACAGTATGCTAGAGAAAAGATCCAAAAATTATTGAAGATTTCTTGCTGAATAGAGAAGGTTTTCATTTTTCTGGGCATGAAAAAGCTATAGTGAGTCCCTGGTAAAATCGAAAACAACAGCCTTGTTGCCACACCTTGATTTGGCATACAAAGGAAATTTCCCTATAACAAATAGGAAATCCGCATCTTGCCTTACAGTAGGTCATTATGGCCCGAGTCAAATCCCTGGTGTAATAGCCATGTGACTTTAAACAACTTACTTAACTTTTGTGTCTCAATCTCCTCATTTGTAAACTGGAGATAACAATGAAACCAACCAAAGGGGTTGTTGTGAGGATTAAGTGAAATAACACATGTAAAACTGCCCAGCACTGTACTTGGCACATAGCAGGTGCTCAGTAAATATCAATTATAATGTGAGAGCACTTTGCAAGTAATACACACATGCAGGGTGCCTTGTATGACCTGAATGGTTACAGAATCAGCTAATAATTGCTTCCAAATAACACATTTCCTTTCTGCAAACAGACTCACATGACAAAAGATGTCCTGTCGCTATGAGTTCCCTGTCTGACTAGAGGAGACTGAGGTAACAGGGAGGTGCCCTTCAGAGCTGGGGAGGAAGGGGAGGGACAAGGTGCAGGGTCCAACCTCCCTCTACCATTTAACTGAGCTGAAGAGTCTTGTCCTTGCAGTGGTTCTCAACCTTCTGGCCCTTTAAATACAGTTCCTCATGTTGTGACCCAACCGTAAAATTATTTTTGTTGCTATTTCATAACTGTAATGTTGCTACTGTTATGAATCATAATGTAAATATCTGATATGCAGGATGGTCTTAGGCGACCCCTGTGAAAGGGTCATTAATTCAACCGCCAAAGGGGTCGCGACCCACAAGTTGAGAACTGCTGCTTTAGAGAGTCATTCTCTTGGGAATACAGTCACCATTTTCATCTTGCATTGTTTATTAACCTTTACAAAATCTGACAGAAAGGATAGCTCTGGGCAATATTAGATATTTGGGAGCCTACCAGGGAACTGCAAGCATTATGTACTCCCCACTGTCACCTTTCTTTCCCCTTTCCCTTCTGGACTCACACCCCCAAGTGGAGTCCTATGTATCCACACAGAACTAGACAACAAGCAGGCAGCCTACTGTGAGGCAGAAGTGTAGGCCCATGGTTAGACTACATGGATTCAAATGCTGTGTGACTCAGAGAAAGTTACCTTACCTCTCTGTACTTCCATTTCCTCATCTGCTAAATGCAACAAAACAGAAATGCTTACATCAAAGAATTGCAGTGAAGATTAAATATGACCAAGACATATAGGTGATCAATAATGATTAGCTATTAGAATCACCATCATCATCATCATCATCATCATCATCATCTTTGTTATCATCTCCATTATTGTTACACACATTCCTCTTTCCCCAAAGAGCATCCACCCATAAGTGTGACAGGTCATCATCCTCTCTGTGAAACTGTCAAAGCTTCTCCTATGGCAACCAGTGACACTAAGTGACAGGAGAATTAGAGGACAGATAATGGGTCACAAAGGCACTACACCAGGGGCTGATTAGAAAACTCACATGCACGAAAGAGTCTAGCATTCATGTTGAGTGAGGAATGAAAGATGATGTCCTTGACGTCACTAACATCTAATATTTAGTACAAGAGAACATTCTTTAGGATTGACTCATCTGAGTTTCAGGCCCAACTGCCTAGTTTCACAGATGAAGAAAGTAGGGCCCAGTGGTAAATGTTTGTACAGTGAGTTCACATCAGAGATGAGAACCCAAGTCTCCTAATGTCTAGTCCAGTGCTCTCCCACAAGTCCCTGGATGACTGACAAGTCTAATTCAGGTTGAGAAGGAAGAGAAAGGCGGGCTCAGCACTGGGTCTCATTGGGGACTCCCCAGCTGCATCTATCAGTAAGCTGACATTTTTCCCTTCCCCTCCTCATTTCCTTCTCGGTCAGTTCCTCTTCCCCTCCTAAGTCCTAGCCAGTCTTGCAAGAACATGCAGTACTAATGTGGCTTTAGCAATAAAATGCAGGTCCTGAGGTCAAAGCCCTTCTCCTTCCTGTCTCCTTTCTCCATTACACACCCATGGGTTCTCTCTGTCCTGGTCCTTTCCATCTAGGCCCTTTTACCACTAGCCCCATGGATGTCTCTCAGAGCTCTTGCTTGTCTTCCCAGCTCCCCTTCACCTTTGCTCTTACCCTCTGCATGAAATGACTCTCTGCTCCCACCCCATTCTTGTCACCTGACTATCTCTCACTCCTCTCTTGTAAATCTCGGTTCCAGCATCTCTAGCTCAGCATCTTTTTGAATCACTCCCCCTCACTGCCCAGATGAGACTCAAGTTCACTTCCCAGATGAAATTCCATTCCTGGTTCCCAAATGTGTATTTCTATCCTTGCAACTTAACACACTTTTTACATTTCTGCATCCATAGTACTAGAGCTCTTGGAAGTAACATCCCTGGGACATAGTACAGTACCTGGCCCCATATTAGGTGGCCAATATGTATTTATTTAATAAACTAGAGGCCCAGTGCACAAAATGCATGCATGGGTGCGGTCTCTAGGCCAGGCTGGCAATAAAAGTGAGAGCGTCTGGCGTGGAAGGGCAGGTCCCAGCTGACCTCTGGGCGGTGAGCAGCACCTGGGCCCCCAGGACCTCACAAGCCCCCCTCTGCCTGAGTCATCAGGTCCCTGTCCGGCTCCCTCAGCACCTGGGAGCCGGGCAGCAGCCGCACCCCCTGCCACTGCTGCTGGTTGCCGTCTGCGGGGCTATTGGCAGGGCAATTAGGCCCCTCTCGCCCCTGCCTTGTCCTGGTGTTGCCCACTCACCTGCTCCACCATCCTGCTGCAGTCCCCCTCTCGTCGGGGCCCATTGGGGCCGACAGTGCCTCCACTGCCACCTGCTGCCAGTACCGCATCACCAATGCCTGCCATGTTCCAGGCCACCCCCTGGTGGTCTGCGCACATCATAGCGGGCGGTCAAACTCCCAGTCAAACTCCCCATCGAGGGGACAATTTGCATAGTAGGCTTTTGTTAGATAGGATGTAACACAAGTGAAAAATGTCCCAATTATTCCATTTAGGCAAACCTGTCATTGTTTTCATGTCAGTAACTTAAAACCCTTTCACAAGTTTCTTAACTGATGAGATAAGCAGCTCTTCTTTTCTGTTCTCCTGACTCCGATTTCCATACCTCCTCTCATGAGGCATCCTCTCTCTTCTTTCCCTCTCTTCCAAAATCTATAATTTCAAAATGAAACTCTCAACTCAAAGAGTTAAGAGACTTGAGGTCACAATGCAGAATCATTGCCTAAATCGAAAGTACAATTCTGGCTGTGATAAATACACCAACCGGATGGTAGAGAGCCTCATTGCACACAGCACACCTGCCACAGCTGAGTGGAGGTGCGCTTGAAAAGCACACCTGCACACTCAGGACCACTCACTCAGCTGGACACTTGTGCTGCCCAAGAAGCAAACTATTTTTCCTGGTGGTGCACTCCTTCTTCCAGCTCTCCTACTGCCTTTCTCCTCCAAACTCCAGCCCCGCCTACTCATTCCCACCTTCAGCTGCTGTGAGGTTACCTGCTGTTTCATTGGAAAGACAGAACCCACCCAAAGAGCATTCCCATGAGTCGCACCTCCACACACATGCCCCATGCCCCATGCATCTGCACCCTTAGGCTGCACTTCTCTCCTGCGAAAAGCTAACTCTCCCACCCGCGCACCAGCTCCCAGCCCTTTTGGCCTCCTCTAGAACATTTCTTCAGCTATTCTCTCCTCTCCTGAATCATCAACTTTTCCTTCTTCTACTGGATAGTCCATCAGAATCAACATGCTCTTTTCCTCCCATCTTTAAAAGGAAAAAGTAATCTTCTCCCCTGTTACTTCCACATTTTGTCTTTTCTTTTATAACAAGATTCCCCAGAAGTTATCATGAGCTATTTTTTCTTTTTTTATATATATAATTTTTTTATTTCTCAATTTCAATTGACCTATAATACTATGTTAATTTTTTTGTCTTTTTTTAAATTAAATCTTTATTGTTCAGATTATTACATTTGTTCCTCTTTTTTCCCCCCATAACTCCCCTCCTCCCAGTTCCCGCCCCACCCTACGCCCTCACTCCCCACCCACTGTCCTCATCCATAGGTGCACGATTTTTGTCCAGTCTCTTTCCACATCTCCCACACCCCTTTCCCCCCCAAGAATAGTGAGTCCATTCCCTTTCTATGTCCCTGATTCTATTATGATCACCAGATTATTTATTCACTTGATTCTTAGATTCACTTGTTGATAGATGCATATTTGTTGTTCATAATTTGTATCTTTACCTTTTTCTTCTTCTTCCTCTTCTTAAAGGATACCTTTCAGCATTTCATATAATACTGGTTTGGTGGTGATGAACTCCTTTAGCTTTTCCTTATCTGTGAAGCTCTTTATCTGACCTTCAATTCTGAATGATAGCTTTGCTGGATAAAGTAATCTTGGTTGTAGGTTCTTGGTATTCATCACTTTGAATATTTCTTGCCATTCCCTTCTGGCCTGCAAAGTTTCTGTTGAGAAATCAGCTGACAGTCGTATGGGTATTCCCTTGTAGGTAACTGGGTTTCTTTCTCTTGCTGCTTTTAAGATTCTCTCTTTGTCTTTTGCTCTTGGCATTTTAATTATGATGTGTCTTGGTGTGATCCTCTTTGGATTCCTTTTGTTTGGGGTTCTCTGCGCTTCCTGGACCTGTAAGTCTATTTCTTTCACCAGGTGGGGGAAGTTTTCTGTCATTATTTCTTCAAATAGGTTTTCAACATCTTGCTCTCTCTCATCTTCTGGCACCCCTATAATTCTGATGTTGGTACGCTGAAGCTGTCCCAGAGGCTCCTTACACTATCTTCATATTTTCGGATTCTTTTTTCATTTTGCTTTTCCAGTTGGGTGTTTTTTGCTTCTTCGCGTTTTGAATCTTTGACTTGATTCTTGCGCTCCTCTGGTCTGCTGTTGGGTGTCTGTATAATATTCTTTATTTCAGTCAGTGTATGCTTGATTTCTAGTTGGTTCTTTATCACAACATCGAGGGTTTCATTAGATTTCTTGAGGATCTCACTACATTTATCGGCGGTCTCACCAGTCTTTTCGAGGGCCTTACTAAGTTTATCGGCAGCTTCTAGACAGTTCTTGAGAGACCTTAAAAGTGTGGTTTTGAGCTCTATATCTTCCATTTCTGACATTTGCGTCCTGTTTCTTTGTCTCCGAATTTTATCTTTTCTTGGTGCACCCCTTAGTGGTCTTTGTGCGCAGTCTTGTAGTTAAGCCTTGATTGTTGTCGGTAATGCCAGGGGTGATTTGACCTCCAGGCTAACTGGCTATGAGAGTCAGCTGTGTCTGCAGTGGGAGAGCTTCTGTGCTGGATCTCTAGGGCGGTGCTAATCTAGCGTTTGCCTGAGGCTATCCAGCAAATGGCTCTGTGCAGGGCTTGGGCGGGGCGGGTCCCCAGAGATCTACAGGGTGGGCGGAGCGAGCAGTTATGGCTGCTCTCAGTTCCGTCCCTAGGGGCTCTGCCTCTCAGAGTCCCGGCAACTGCTGCAAACCTCGGAGAGAAAGCTGCCTTCGAGTTCCGACCCAAGCCAGACAGTCCCGCTTCTCCTGTTTGAGTCTGAGTCCCCAGAGACTCATCCGGATCTGGAGCTCAGAGTCTGAAACTCCCTCCTGATTGAAAACAACAACTGCGCCCTCCGCCGCCGCCAGCCCGCTCCGCGCGCGCACTCCGCACCTGAGTATTTCACTTCAGCACTGCGCCTCCTCTGAGTCTGTATGATATTCTCTTTCCTCCTAGTTGTAGAATTTCCACTCAGCCAGCCTTCCTGTGGTTCTGGATGATGTCTGTTCTGTCCTTTAGTTATATCTCTGAAGTGGTTGTTTGAGGCAACAATCTCCGGAGTTAACCTATGCCGCCATCTTGGTTTCTCCTTTCTAATTTTAGATATACAACCCAGTGAGTAGACATTTATATAACTTACTAAGTGATCATCCTGATTAATACCCACCTGACACTATACATAGTTATTACAATATTATTGACTTGTACTCTCTATGCCATACTTTACATCCCCATGACTATTCTGTGACTACCAATTTCTGGTTCTTAATTCCTTCACCTTTTTACCCAGTCCCCCAACCTCCTCCATTTGTTCTCTGTATCTATGTGTCTGTTTCACATATAAGTGAAATCATATGTTATTTGTTTTTCTCTGTTTGACATTTCACAGTACCCCCTAGGTCCATTCATATTGTTGCAGATGGCAAGATTTCATTCTTATCTCAGTCTTATGACTGAGTCATATTCCATTGTATATATGTGCCACTTATCCTTTATCCATTCATCTATTAATGATCACTTAGGTTGCTTCCATATCTTGGCTATAGTAAATAATGCTTCAGTGGACATATGGATGTATATGTCTTTTTTATTTAGTGTTTTGGGTTTCTTCAGATAAATACCCAGAAGTGAAATTGCTGTGTCCTTCTTTGTCTCTTGTTATAGCCTTTGTTTTAAAGTCTATTTTGTCTGGTATAAGTATTGCTATCCCATGAGCAGTGTTTCCAACTTAATTCTTTCTGTTGTATCTTGAATTCACTCCAGTCATACTTTTACCCTTAACACTCCACTGAAGCCCCCAATGCCCTCCACATTGCTAAAGTCGTGGTCCAATCTCTGTCTTTGTCGCCTTGACATTTCAGCAGCATTTGAGACAGGTGATATCTATCTTCTTCTAACACCTCCCTCAGTGGCTTTGAGGATATCTCACCGTCCTGGATTTTCTCCTATCTGTCTGGACACTCCATCCTGATATTTTTGGCTTCCTTTTCATCTCTGAAGTCTCTAAAGTTGGAGCAGCCCAAGCTCAACCTGAATTATCTTCTTTCTCTATACTCACTCCCTTAGTAGTCTCATCTAGATTTATAGCTTAAAATATCATTTTTTCATACTGATGACTTCCAAAGATGTTGAACAAGCATCTTAAACTTATCATGCCTAAAACTGAACTCGCAGTATATATACCATGAGATTAGCTCCTTTGCGAGTTAATTGCAACTCGATACATTCTGCTGCTCAGGCCAAAACTCTTGGAATCATCTTTAGCTCCTTTTCCTCTTACAACCCACTATATGCAAATTCAGCTCTATATGCAAATTCTATTGACTAGTTTTGCCTTCATCAGCATCTTCTATTATTACTAAAGGGTTCGAAGCCTCCCACAACTTCAGAAATTCAAAAGGAGCCACAAATGCTATTAAGAATGTCAAAGAACCCAGAAGACCCCTACCTCCCCTGATGCTTCTGCCCTACCCCAAGCCAGCTAAAGATACTATTTAACTTTTCATTTTGAAATAATAGCATAGTCACAGGAAGTGGCAAAGATAGTACAGAGATCTCATGTACCCTTCACCCAGTTTCCATGGATGTTACATCTTACATAACTATAGCACAATACCAAAGCCAAGAAATTATCATTGTGTGTGTGTAGCTCCATGCCATTTAATCATATACAGTAGTCCCCCTTATCCACAGGGAATACACTCCAAGAATCCCAACATGTTCTTGAACTGTGAAAAGTACCTAACCCTTTATATACCCTTTCTTCCAATAAGCACATATCTATGATAAATGTTAATTTATAAATTAGGCACAGTAAAGGATTAACAATAACCAATAATAAAACAATTGCAATAATAGACTGTAATTAACGTTCTGTGAATGTAGTCTTTCTCCTCCCTCTCTCTCTGATAACTAATCTAATAACCAAGTGGCTACTAAGTGGCCAACGGTTGGGTAGTGTGTACATCGTGGACACACTGGACAAAGAGATGATTCACATCCCAGACCAGATGAATCAGGATGGCCCAAGATTTCATCACCCTACTCAGCATGGCATGCAATTTAAAACTTATGAATTGTTTATTTCTGGAATTTTCCATTTAATATTTTCAGATAGCTTGTTGACTTTAGGTAACTGAAATTGCAGAAATACCACAGAGGGAGGAGGGGGGCTACTGTCATGGGCAATCTTTTGAAATTGGCTTTCTTTCACTCAGCATAATACTCTTGAGGCCCATAGAAGTTATTGTATATCAATAACTAGTTTTCTTGTTTATTGCTGTGTAGTAAGTATTGCATGGTATGCATATTCCTCAGTTGTTTAACCATTCACCGACTGCAGGACATTTTGGTTGTTTCGTTTTTGACTATTGCTTTATGAATATTCCTGCACACGTTTTTGTGTGGAGATAACTGTTCATTTCTCTGAGGTAACTACTCAGAAGTGCAATTGCTAGGTCACATGGTTAAGTGTTATGTTTAAGGTTTTTGTTTGTTTTTGTTTAAGATTTGTTCTAGAAACTTCCAAACTACTTTCCAGAGCGGCTATAGCAGAATGTTTCCAGAACCCAACCACTTCCCACCACCAAGTCAGCACTCTGATCCAAGTCGCTGTCCTTTATCTATTGTCTCTACTTTCTCCCTACCCCATCAGCCTATTTTCACTCCCAGTGATCCTGGCAAAATAACCATCAGCTTGTGGTACTCCTCTGTCTGAGACCACACAGTAGCTTCCCTGAGTAAAGCCAAACTTCTTACTACGGCCAATATAATGTGGCTCTTCCCTCCTCTCTGACCAATTTTCCAACTATTGTCCCCCTCACTCACTCCTCTCCAGCTATGACAATGGCCTCAATGCTCTGCCCTACATGTGCCTAGAACCCTCATGTCTCCATTGCATTTGCTGTTGCCTCTGCCGGCGACGCCCTGCCCACACAGATCATTCCCACACTCCATTAGGTCTTTATCCAAACATCTCTCTCAGTGAGGCTTGCCTAGCCACCCACCTCCTTACCAACCTCTCCTGCTTTGTATTTCTCCTTCATGTATTATCACCACCTAACAAGCCACATACTCTACTTATTTCTCACCCTTCACTAGTTTGCAAGCACCTTGAAGACAGGAACTTGTGTCTGTTTTGTTCACTGCTGAATCCCCAGTGTCTGGAATAATTTCTGGCACATAATAGATGCTCAATAAATAAGTTCTAAGTGGATAGATGTGGAAACAATCACTAGAAAAATACGATTTGCCAGCATTTCATAGTCGTTGGCAATGTCCCTGTGAAGAATGCCATTCAGAGCAAATCTAAGTGGAGGCCCAAGCAAAGCACCAAAAGCCAAAGGTTCCTGGAAAACAATGACAAATATGTATTTGTGAATGGGCACGTCAGGAACTCAGGGCAGAGCCCTTGCATGTCTGCGTCACCAGAACAAAACCCTGGAGCTACCCCAGTTCTAAGTGTCACATTGGAACACAGGAAGCTAAACAGGAAGCTGCAAACTCATTCCCTGGTGACCTGGAGAACAAAGCCCCGTACAGTTTAGTAGTACATGTACCCTTTGGTTGTCAACCCAAACACAAAGACAGAATCCCTCGCCCCTACAATGACTGTCTCTCAAACCCTAAAAGAAAAACATCTCATGTCATTACCCACTGCATTACACTTTGGAACCAGCCTGAGGCTTGGTAAGAAACAGAAATTAACCCAAAACAATAGGCAAATAGTTCGTAGCAGGTATAAGAAAGTTCAAAGCCAACGAGGAGAGCTTGTTCACAGGCGGACTGGTACCAATGCATGATAACAATTGCTGTTTGTTGAGTGTTTGCTATAAAAATAAACAACACTGGGAGTTAGATACGATAATGGGCCCCAGATTATGAGTTTTAGTGATATGTCCAAGACACACAGCAATGAATGAGGCCCCCATATTTGAATCAGGCCACCTTGCTCTACAGATTATGTTCTTCATATTGCCTCTTCACTTGTGCTAACATCTGCTAAAATATGACACCCCCATTATCTCATTAAATGTATAAAATCATGCTGAAGAGGTAACAGAAGAGGGAATTAAAGCTTAGAGAGGTGAAGTAAGTAGCCTGGGAAATGGTGGAGAGGGTCTCACACACAGGCTGGCCTGGCTCTTGCAGTCCATCTGCGTGGCCTCTTCTGGCTTCTGCTCCCTTTTCCTGCACCGGTCCCCTGGCAGGAGGGGAGGCTGCTGTCCATTGGCTGCCCACCCTCACCACCCTCTCCCCAGCCTGTACAGCTACACACACAAATTAACCTCTCTTCCTCTCTCCTTCAAAACACCTTTCCCTCAATTATGCTGGAAAGGAAATGTTATTCCTCTTTTACTGGGACATTTAATAAAGTCTACTACTTAACTCAAATGAAGTTTTTCTTATTCAGGCTCTAGACACTAAGACAGCGGTTCTCAACCTGTGGGTCGCAACCCCTTTGGGGGTCGAATGACCCTTTCACAGGGGTCACCTAAGACCATCGGGAAACACATATATAATTAAACTAGAGGCCCGGTGCACAAAAATTTGTGCACTGGCGGGGGATGTCCCTCAGCCCCACTTGTGCCCTCTCACAGTCTGGGACCCCTCGGGAGATAACAACCTGCTGGCTTAGGCCCGCTCCCGGGTGGCAGAGGGCAGGCCCAATCCCTAGGTGCCTGCCCTGCAGCTCCTGGTCGGGCTCAGAGAAGGGCCAATTGGGGAGTTGGGGCACCACCCCCTGTCATGCACAGAGCAGGGTGGATCAGGAGGTTGCGATGCCACCCTCAGTCACGCTCAGGGTAGGGCCGATTGGGGGGTTGGGGCACCGCCCCCGTCACACTCAAGGCAGGGTCGATGGGGAAATTGTGGCACCACCCCCTGTCATGCCCAGAGCAGGGCAGATCAGTGGGTTGTGGTGCCACCCCTGTCACATACAGAGCCAGCCAATCAGGAGGTTGGGGCACTGCCCCCTGTCACTCACAGAGCAGGGCCGATCAGGGGGTTGGGGCACTGCCCCCTGTCACACTCAGGGCAGGGCCAATGGGGAGGTTGCAGCTCCACCCCGTCACACACAGAGCAGGGCCCATGGGGGGGTTGGGGCACTGCTCCCTGTCACACACAGAGCAAGGCTGATCAGGGGGTTGGGGAGCTCCCCCCTATCAGGCACAGAGCAGGGCCAGTCACGGGGTTGGGGTGCCTTCCCATGTCACAAACAGAGCAGGACGGATAGGGATGTTGTGGCCCTGCCCCCTGTCACACACAGAGCCACAGGGCGATCAGGGGGTTTGGGCACTGCCCCCTGTCACACTGCTCCAGGGGCCAGGAGGCCTCATGGCTCTGCTGATCCCAGTGCTGGGAGGCCTCACTGCTCCGCTGATCCTGGTGCTGGGAGGCCTCGCGGCTCTGCTTGACACAGGGGCAGTGAGGCCTTGCTTCTCCGCTGATCCCGGTGCCAGGAGGCCTCGCAGCTCCGCTGATCCCGGTGCTGGGAGGCATATTACCCTTTTACTATATAGGATAGAGGCCTGGTGCATGGGTGGGGGCCGGCTGGTTTGCCCTGAAGGGTGTCCTGGATCAGGGTGGGGGTCCCACTTGGGTGCCTGGCCAGCCTGGGTGAGGGGATGATGGCTGTTTGCAACTGGTCACACCCCCTTCAGGGTGGGGGTCCCTACTGGGGTGCCTGGCCAGTCTGGGTGAGGGGCTGAGGGCCATTTTCAGGCTGGTGGGTGACTGAAGCTCCCAACCTCTCCTTTTTTCCTTTTTTGTTTAATTCTGGGATTTATTTACCTTCTATGGCTGTCACTGGAGCTGAGAGCCGGCTTTAGCTGTGAGACCTCAGCTGCTGAAAGCAGGTTTCTGGGTTTTGTTTAGCTTCTATATTTGCAACAATGTTTCTTAGAGAGCAGCTCAGAGCCCAGCAGCGGCAGGTGGGGAGCCTGGCTTCCTCCGTCACTGGAGCAAGCAAGCCCCCTGTTCGCGTCAGTTGCCTGGTTGCCGGCCATCATCTTGGTTGGCAGTTAATTTGTATATGGCCCTGATTAGCCAATGGGAAGCGTGTCAGAGCTACGGTTAATTACCATGTTTTACTTTTATTAGATAGGATATTGTTTTTGTGATTAATCACTATGCTTTAATTCTGTTCAATTTGTAACAATGGAAATACATCCTGCATATCAGATATTTACATTATGATTCATAACAGTAGCAAAATTACAGTTATGAAGTAGCAACAAAAATAATTTTATGGTTGGGGGTCACCACAACATGAGGAACTGTATTAAAGGGTAGCAGCATTAGGAAGGTTGAGAACCACTGCTCTAAGATAAGGATCTCAGAGAGCATTAAGGAATGTTTTGAATAAGTAGGGGTGGTATCTCATCTCTTTCTGGTTGATCACAAATCACACCCTCTGGGCAGTTGCCTTTGTCTACAAGCAGAGCTGGCTAAAGCCACAGTCTGTCACATACTGCCTGTCTGATCTCTGACAAGTCATATCATCTCTCGGTACCTCAGTTTCCCATGTACAAAAAGGGATGGAAACATAGCTACCTCGTGGGATGGGAGAGGATTGGTTAAGCTATGTACAGAAATCGAGGCTTAGAAAGGTTCATTGAACAAGGTACATGCTATGTAAACGTCTGTTTTTATTATCACTAGGATTACTAAATGCTCTGCTCACTGCCCTGGCATGGCGTGAAGACGTGGGCTTTCTCCCATCTGCACTCCCCAAATCCTCTCAATCCAGAAACACCACTCCCGGTTTTCAGGAGAGCTTGCTTTCTGTCTTCTGGAGTAGAGAATTAGGTTGATTTAATAATATTGCTATTTACATAGTGTTTTTCTTCCCCCATTTTTGCATTTTTTTCAATTACAGTTTACATTCAATGGTATTTTGTATTAGCTTCAGATGTGCAGCATAGCGGTTAGACAATCATGTACTTTACAAAGCGTTCCCGTCGATATTTCCAGTAGTGTTTTTTTCTTCCTTAAAAGACTTCTGTGCAACCAACATTTCTATCCAGGAGACAAAACAAAGAAAGATTGTATAAAGGGGAAATTTTTTAAAGAAATGTCATGGGGCTCATTTTCAGGAATGGCCTAGCTGATTGAAGTGTGTTTAATGTTAGGAAAGGGACACAAAGTACCACAGAACAAGAGCTTCCACGGTATAAAAAAAAAATGCACTTTACTCAAATACAGGGGGGGAGCTGTTTTACATGTATCAGGATTTTAGAGTATATTAGCATTATCCTGAATGCCTTACATGCTGATTCTTAAGCTTTCAAAAAAATAAATTTAAGAGAAAGGAAAAAAGAACAGTGTGCTTTAAAAAATGCATCCTTTGCTTACGTAACTCTTTCTGTGGAGAGTTAGCCGAGACTGCTAAGACACGCTATCTCATCTCATTGCACAACCCACTCACAATTCTCAACTCACTGGATGGAAACTTCTATGTTTCCTCCTGCTTTTTCAGGTGCCGGTTTCTCTTCCTCATTCAGAATCTACTGACCAAGCCATGAGTCTTAAATGGCTCACATTTAACTCTCGCCTCACTGTGTGCACTGAGGAAAGTTCTGGAACTTCCAGGCAGGAAGGGAATTCTGCTCCCTGCCACTTCAGCAGTACCTGAACATGCGTCCACAATAACTCACTGCAGTAACTGGAAACACTGAGACACATGTTGCAGCTTCAAATGAAAGGATATGTTCAGGAAATGATGAGAGAAACCCACTAAGTGCTTAAATACCTGCATGGCCAGAGATGAAAGAGCTTTCCTAAGTAGGGTAGCATCAGTGACTCTGCTTCCTCAAGCTGAGGACAGGGAGGCAGCTGAGGGATCCCTCTGAGCTGAGAGATCTCTATCTGGCCAATGATGACTCTCCTCAACCCATCAGTGTGAGTAAGAGATCAGCTTTTGTGCCTACATGCCTTTCCTTTCCAGACGTATGGCCTGTTTTTGACATAAAAGACATTGGGCTACTTACTGTTGGGGGCCCTGGGATTCTGCTCCACAAATAAGACATGTCTAGCTGATGGCCCATCTCAGAGACAGGTCGATGGCTCCATCTGGAGCCGCAGCCACTGTGCTGTCATTGGCTCTTACCATGCCCTTGATTGTAGGGGTAGACTGCCCTTCTGCAAACAGTGCAGCAATTGCTCTGACATGTTTTATCACACGTCATGTTCACAGGCATGGATAAAAATAATTGTGTCCCAAAAAGCAGAGGGCTGTTGCCTTTTCTTCATTAGATTGAGTGATTACCCAATTCAGGGTGTCCTTAGGTCCACGGTGGCCAGACATATAGTTGAGCAGGATTTGTGTTGCTGGTTGAATTCAGAGAAATTTGAGTTTTTTCATTTGCTCCCTGTAGCTTTCCTTGGTTCCCAGAATTCCCAAGTCAGTGCTTTTCATTTCAGATGATTAGCACATTATTTTAATAAGGCCTGAGTCATTAATCTATTCATTTGCTAGTTAATGTCACTCACTTCCATGATCACAAACTACACTAGCCCTAGTCAAATGTCTCAGAAATGACTATACATTACTAAGAACACCAACTTAAGAAAATGTGGCTAGGTCAGCATATGTCTATCATCTTGAGAGATAAAACAATGCAAAGGCACCCATCCTACAATAAATAAAAAAATTTAAAAGTGGGTTATTTTTCTTGTGTAAACAGCTGTATTGAATATAGAAGAGTTCCTTTAAGAGTGCCCTTCCCCCAGTGTTTATGTAACTCCAAAACAGTACCTATACTAATACCTGATGTTTGCAATTAATATCTACAGCGTTAAAAGTGCAGAGTCTAATGTTCACACAAGTAATGACAACACCATAACCCAAGCTTTCATGGATTTTCTCTGCGGTCTTGAAGCATAAAGTGCAATGACATTGGCTCTGCCCCCAGAGTAGCTGTGACCAAGTTTAGCATGCCATCAGAATCTGTCTCTTAATAAAGAGGCATTAAATCTTTTCACCAATATAGATCATTTTTTGAGCCATGTCCAGCACGGCCAGGAGTGAACCTGAGGAGGGGCGGTGAAGAATTAAAGAAGACAGACAAGAGAATAAAGTTGGGACCAGGTGGATCACTGTGCCTGGATGAGGAAACAGTGACACAGCCTGTAAGCCAAAGCTTTATTTCATAGTCAGATCACACAAAGCAAAACAAGGGGGGTGGTCAACATATTTACAATGTTCTTGTGAGTTTCAAATCTATTTCGTTCCTCAAGCCTTGTTTTGGCAGCACTTGCTGCACCTCCCACAGCCCATTAGCTACCTAGGAACAAGGGAGGACTATAAGGTCAAGCTTAATTGTGCTAGGAGGGCTCTGCCCTCCAAGCTGGGACTTGTATGCGGCTCTGCCACAGGTCAGAGGCTTGACCCTATAGCCACTCCCTACAATTTTTAACATGAAAACTTAAAGTCTGAAGTCAGTATTTCACATTCAAAACAGCCAGACGCATGGATGTCCAGGCCCAAAGGCATGGCCCATCTGTACCAGGGGTAGATATATCCCCACGATGAAGATGAATTAATCAAGCTCCCTTTGCTAAATGCCGTGGATTATTCAAGTCATGCAACTAACTCTCTGGGTTCTAAGAATGTCTGCGGCTTTTCTACAGGAATAAGATGCCCTCACCTACTGATACCAGTGCTCATTTATTAACTGAATTCAACAGATAGGCATTAACTGCCTATTTCAGGCTTAGAAATAAAGTATTCTTTTGGAGCTTGAATTCTAGACAGACATTGATCAAAGAATTATATAAATATACATAAAACCCCAGTTAGAATAAATGTTATGAATGAAAGGTAGCTAGTCCTAAAAGAGCAGAAAATAATTTGAACACATAAGTATTGTTATTTATATGGATCAAGTAGAAATAAATACAATATTTACCTTTCAGAGTTCTTGTGGAGATTAAATTTGATATATAAACATATTTTTAAACTTACATACTTAGATAAATATAAGGATCATTTTACTGGAGTGGATAGGCTAAGCTATGATGCAGAATAAGTAATAAATAAAATGTGGGTAACTGAAATCATCAGGTTTATTTCTCACTTCAGGCAAAACCACCAGTAAGTCTGGCAGCTTTGTGGGACAGCTCTCTCCACGCAGTTAATCAGGAACCCAGTGCACTTGCACCTTGAGGCGACAACATCCCAAGATGTGGCTTCTAGATCACAGTGGCAACAAAGATCCAGAGAGTGAGGGACCACAGAGTCACGCACTGGCACTTAAATGCTCCATCTTATCGCAAAGGCACTAGTCAACATGGGGGAGAACATAGATATCCTGCCACAGGCGGGAAGAGCATGGTTCTTGAATAAGTCATCTAATTTTTTGAGACCATTTTCTCATTATTCAGTGGGAAGGGTGATATAAGCTATGTCATAAGCTTACGAGGATTAATGTGAAGCCCTTATATGCTGCAAGGAGCCCTAGGAAAGGGTATTACTGCACAACCCTCAATGGCACCAGCCTAAGGGGAAGAATAAACTTGAGCTGAAACATAATTTGGACTGTTTCCCTCAGTGGAACAGGCCAGCTGATCAGGCCGGGCACCTAGAATTGGCAGCATCCTGCATCATGTCACTTGGAGGCAGAGTAGGGTGACTGGAAACAGCACTGAAGCAGACCAGACCCTGGGCCTCTCCTAACCTCCTGAAAAGCACAGCTTGACTTCTGGGCCACTGCACATTTACCTCATTTTCCTACTGGACTAGTGAGTGTGAGATTGTCTAATTAGGTTAATAGACCCAGCTGTGTGTGTGTGTGTGTGTGTGTGTGTTTTAAAGCTAAATATACCTAGTTACCCAGTACTTTCTCATTCTAAATAATATTATCCTGGGTCAGAGACAAGGTATACTACTTGTTTAACTGGTATTATTAGTCTCTGTTTGACCATTATAGAGCCAATGACCTTGATCTAAACTACAGAGCCTTCTTTATCTAACTAAAATCCACGAAACCCATAAAGATACAGAATCTGTGGTTAACATTATGGCTCCCAACTGTCATTGTGAAGTTGGAAACTCTGGTAGCGTTTATCTATTTGAGAAATATTATATTTATTTATACCCTCTTAAGCTACCATCCTCAGCACCAATATATCTGCTTAATATGCCCCTTTATTGCGTTGGTGATAGATACAACCATTAGGCACACAGCATGACAAATGTGTATTTGGGACCTTGTGCAAATGATCCCAGGCTCTTACCATAGGTCTTAATGTTCTAGCTGCCTGTGCAAAGAAGCATAGCAAAGAAGCAGGGTGCAGTGATATTAAAGACAATACAAAATAAGGAAAAGGATGTTTCTATAAAAACAAGTAGAGGTTAGAAAAACAATCAAATGAAAGTAATTGATTTTAAGAAAAAATTCTCAGAGATCCCAAAGATCAAAGACAAAAAACCCAATGGCTTGGGAGATTAATTTCTCCACTGCCAAAAGATGATTCTGAGAAGGGGGGAAAAAACCCTCTAATACTAATTGAAAAATAAAGGCTGTTTCAGAAACTAGAAAAACATTTAAAATGCTGAGAAGACAGAAAGGATACGGTTATATGGTTTCCAAAACTTTACTTATTTATTTTCAGAAGGTTCATTGCCAGAATGTATGTCATTATTAAAAGAGATGACAGTGACCCAAAGGAAATTGAAAAAAAAACACAGAAACACTATCCTTTTTGTTGTTTATTAGGAGAAGTTACAGTATCTTGGACAATTTCCTACAAAAATAAAGCTTGAGAAATTACAAAAAGAAAAGTGACTCACTATGACCTTTATATTCTTTTTTAAAATATATTTTTATTGATTTCATAGAAGAAGGGAGAGGGAGTGAGAGATAGAAACATCAATGATGAGAGAGAATCATTCACCAGCTGCCTCTTGCATGCCTCACACTGGGGATCAAGCCCACAACCCATGCATATGCCTTGACTGGGAATTGAACCGTGATCTCCTAGTTCATAGGTTGACACTCAACCACTGAACCACACTGGCCAGGCTATGACCTTTTTATTATTATTGGTAGAAATTCATTCTTACCCAATACTAGATTATCTAACCATTTTAGCTTAATTTATAAAAATTGTCTACATATTACTATTATGTCACATAAAAATAAATATGTTGGAATATTTCAAAAGGTGCGTGTTGTGTTTATGCATCTATGTATTGTGATGGGTAGGATTATGTGTGTCACTGCTTGTGTGTGTATAATGTGTTTATGTGTCTTCATGACATGAGAGTGTTTATGTCTGTGGCTGTGCATGACCTGTGTGGTTGTGCGCATGAGTGTATGTGTGTCATGTGTGCATGAATGTGTATGAATGTGTAAGAGTATGTGACTACATGTCTGTGATGTATGGGATTGTGAATATGTGTAAGTATATGCAAGCACATGTGTGAGGGTGAATGTATGTGAGTGGATACGTGAGTGTGTATGTAAGTGTACATGTGAGAATGTGTGAAAGTGTGTATGAGTGTAGGTGTGAGGGCATGTGTGCATGTGGACACATGTGAACATATGCAGGAGCTATAGCTAACAGCAGAACACTTCCAGTAAACCTAGAAGAAGACAGGGAGTGGAAATGTTGAAGGGGTAATTAGCATAGCAAGTTCTTCTTATGGGACCTCTTGGGCCAGAACCACATTCTGTGCCAAAGTCATTTCCTAAATGGTCCCCTGGAGGCTGAGGCCTGCTTTCCTGTATATCAGTTCTCTGCTATTTTTATCCTCATTAGTCAAAGAAGGCAAAGAGAATCCTCCTTATATCACTTCCTAGCTCCCGACCAGGACTTCCTCATTTCTAGGCGCTCTGCTTCCTCTGCCAGGAATGGAGCCCTCCTCTGCCACCTGTGCATCCAGGCACATAACGTCTTCCCTTCCCCGATTAAATACTTTCTTCAAGAAACCTTCTCTACCCGGCCTCCCCTCACACCGGTGTCTTCCTCAGCTCTTAAAAATAGCATTTACCATTTGGAATTATATAGTCCAGCTCTTTGCTAACTGTATATCTACAAAGTTCCTACCAGCTCTAAAAGCCTGTGATTCAGTGCCGTAACCTTTTCATTTAGAGTACAAATTTGTCAAAAGAAGGAAGCTCATCGTCTCTTTCTTTTAAACTTATAAACTACTACTTTGCCATGCTCAGAATAGTTGCTCAATTGGTCTTTCATTAAATGGAAGTTTTATGGGTGTTTCTGCACTATCCTTGCAACTTTTCTGTATGTTTAAAATGTACAATAAAAATTAGGCAAGCCCTGGTCAGTGTAGCTAAGTGGTTAGAGCATCAGCCTGCACACTGAAGAGTCATAGGTTTTGGAGCGCATGTGGGAGGCAACCAGTTGATGTTTCTCTCTCTCCCTCTCTTTCTCCCCCATCCCTCCTTCCCTTCCACTCTCTCTGAAAAAATAATGGAAAAAAATATCCTCATATGAGGAACAACAACAACAACAACGAAATTTGGCAAAAAGTCTTTGATGAAAACTAAAATTAATGGAACTAACATTTTTACCCTCTGCTGTGTACCAGATGCCCACTTAATCCTTCCAAAAAATGTAACCCTTTTTTTACAATTTACTTTCTGTTTATTTTGTCTATTGTAAGATATTACTTCTTTTTTCAAACTTCTCTTTCTTGTTGAAAGTATTACAGATGTCCCTTCCGCCCCCCCCCCCATTGACACCCCCATCCACCCCTCTTCCATTCCCTCTCCCCAGCCTTAACTGCATTATTGCCTGTGTCCAGGGGTTGTGCATATAAGCATGTAAATTCTTTGGTTAATCTCTCCCCCCCACCACCCTCCCCACACACACACACACACACTTCTCTCTGAGATTCATCAGTCTGTGTATCCCTTTTAGATGGTTACTTTGAACTCCATCTTATAGACTCCATTTTGAGAAATCTAAGTTTCAAAATCATGTCCAAAACCACCCACCTAGAAGGTGGCAAGTTCTGAATATGAATGTAGTGCTTTTGAGTTTGAAAACTTAGGCCCTTTCCCCTAGACCAGTGGTCGGCAAACTCATTAGTCAACAGAGCCAAATATCAACAGTACATCGATTAAAATTTCTTTTGAGAGCCAAATTTTTTAAACTTAAACTATATGGGTAGGTACATTGTTATTAACTTAATTAGGGTACTTCTAAGGCTTAGGAAGAGCCACACTCAAGGGGCCAAAGAGCCGCATGTGGCTTGCAAGCTGCAGTTTGCCGGCCACAGCCCTAGACCATGAAACCTAAATGGTATTTCTTACTGGGACCCAGTTGTTGATTAATAATGCTCATTGAATTTAATTGAATTAACTGTACAAAGAAATGAAAACACATGGCTGTCTACATGGAGAGCCTTTTTTATAACTTCTATTTCTTAGCTGAGATATCCTAATTTTTCATTTGTTTCAAGAAAACCCATAATTACTTGTAAAATATTTTTATGAGGCTACTTTAAAATTGTTGTCAGATCATTTCACAATCTGACTCATCTTGGTGTTGGCATCTGTTAATTGTCTTTTCTCATTCATGTTCTGATGTTTCCAGTGTTTGGTAGGACACATGGCTTTCTATTGTAGGCTGGGCATTTTGGAGATTCTACTATGAGGTTCTGGAGCAGGGGTGGGCAAACTTTTTGACTCGAGGGCCACAATGGGTTCTTAAACTGGACCGGAGGGCCAGAACAAAAGCATGGATGGAGTGTTTGTGTGAACTAATATAAATTCAAAGTAAACATCATTACATAAAAGGGTACGGTCTATTTTTTCAATAGTTTTATTCATTCGGCCCGCGGGCCGTAGTTTGCCCACGCTGTTCTGGAGCCTATTTGATTTTCTTATTTTAGCAGATGGTCCCTCTGGTGAGGTCTATTGCAAGGGTGGGGTGGGTGTGTATGTCCAAGTTCCCTCTGGGCCCTGACACAACCACCTTGGCAAGAGTAGGGCACTGACTTACACTGCCTTATCACAGAAAGAGGGGTTTCTATTCAGCTCCGCCTTCTGCCCTATTGACACCTTCTGGGTAAAAGTTGGGTATCCCTCCCACCCAACTGGGCTGTGCTGCCGAGAGGGGAGAGAAGGAGGGGGAGAGGAGGAGAGCTAACAAGCCATGCTTCCAACCACCTAAGTCTATCTTGTTGCTACTCGATATATTGATCCCAGGGGTAAGTTGAGGTACTGGCTACCCCAGAATGTATCACCTCTTTAAGTCTCATTGCTGCTGGGTGAAGATGGAGACTCGGGCCACCACTGGGCCCTACTGACACTACTTTGGCAGAAGAATTGCACTGTCTGGTTCCCCTGGGTAGGACACAGATCAGTTGCCCATGTGGTCCTGCCAGCATCATGGGGTGAGGGAATGGAAGCACTGCCAGCTTCTGCCATGCATGGGACAGATTAGCTTCCCACTCAGCCCTGCTGATACCGCCCTGTGGGTTAGGGGAGCACGCTGCCTGCTTCCACCAGGTAGAGGAGAAAGGAGGCATTTTTCCAGTGGTGTTTAGCATTTGGCTAGAGTAGGGTGTTTTCAAATGCTTTCTAGTCCTTTTCTTAGGGGAACAGACTTTTTTCTTGAAGGTTTTCATGTCTATGCCTGTTGGTGGTTCAGGTTTGGAGGTGTGTGCAGTGACTGTGAAAATATATAGGCATCGTAGATAACCCAGGAACTCACCACCATGTCACTGCCCGATTCCCCAGGTCCCAGCCCATTCTTCTCTCGACATTCAGAGGCTTCCTAGCTTGTTTGTTGTATTATGTCCAGAGGCATTTAATTGTAACAGGGGACTCGGGAGAAAATCCAGCCGAGAAGGAATGCTATGGAGGTGATGGCTGCTGTTAACTAGTCCTATCAGCATGTACTGAGTGCCCTGGGTGCTAGGATTGTTAGGCCCTAACGCCCAGAGAGGAAGGAAGAAACTACTGCTCTCACCCTGTCAAGGAGAAAGAGTTGATATTCAACCATTGGCTCAACTCACCTCAGCTCCTCCCTTCCTCAGAATTCCCCTTTGTTCCTGGTATGGACACTCCCAACATCCCTGGAGCCACACTTGCTGATCTCAGGATTAACATTTATTCATGAAAAGAGAGAAGTGCAAGGTTCTATGTATTTGAATGCATTCTCTCAAGTAGGCAAAATGGAAAGAGGACTAAACCCTCTTCTCATCTCATTGTTAGAAATTCATATTCTCAAGCATCAGCATATCAACTATCTCCTTCATATCGGACTTTCAGAAAATAAATTACTGAAACACATATCAGGTCACTCAGTGCTTTGCCTATTTTTACCTCTAATCTGCACATTCATAGAGCATGCGTCCTTGTTCTTTAAACTATGAATTTCATGAAGCAATGAGAATTCTGAGTACATTTTAAATATCTGAAATAAATGAGTTCATTATTTGTTCTGTGACCAGTGCAGGAATTTTGCATAGCTACCAACCTGGGTTTCCCAGATAACATTGTAGCTGTTGTCCCCAGCCATGCTGTCGCCATAAAGAAATATTCCCACTTACTTTGCAATGAGTCTACAAAGCACACATTTTGCCTGCCAAGCCTTCAAGCCTTGGAAAGGCTCCCCCAGTGTCAGAGTGTCAGAGCCATGAATTCTGTGGTCCCAGTGGTATTTTAGCACGCAGAATAAATAGTTAATTGTGGTAAATAGTTAGCAAAAGAATATTGCAGGTCTGGAGACAAACCAGAACAATAAAAAGTCAAAAACTGGTCTCTTAGACACGCCCAGGTCTCTCCCTGTGGCCCAATTAAACAACACATGCAGATGTTGGCAGTATTTCTCATTTTTAGAACCACAGGGCTAATTACTGGGCTCTAAAAAAACTACATTTTATAGCTGAAATGATTTACAGCCAATGTTTTCACTGCACAGTACGTGCGCCTCTTTGTTAAACGAAAGTTCACAGAGAAGAATGGCAGCGAGGAGGGAAGAGGGGGGACGTGCATGCAAAAGATGGAAAGCAAAAGCCACATGCAAATTCAAGAAAAAATAGCAGTCTTTGGACTTCAGCCCTTGTTCTTCCGGATTCAATGCCAAATGTGTACTTAAAGACACAGAAATATCATCAATTTAGAATGTATTTCTTGCCTCTGTTGGAAGTGCCGTTCTGCCATGAGATTTGTTGAACAATAAACCTAATTCAGTTACCCAAGGACAAAAAGCTAGCAGTCGATCTATTTTGCTTTATTTATGAAAAAGTCAGACTCTCTGAGACCCTTTTCATTGTTTAATCCTCAGCCATTAAAAATATTTGGAGGGAAGGATGGAAACTGGGCTTCGGCACTTGATGCATACGCAGACAAAGTCTCCAACCTACAGGCAAGCCGTCCCCGGAGCGGGAGGGGGGGAGTTTGTTCACACTAACAGGTTTGGCCTCTTCGGTTTAAATGAAGGAGGCTTCCACCTCCTCGATGTGATTCTACAAAGCCATCCTTCCCTGTCGTGTGTCTTATAAATGAATTTTCTGTCCAAAGTTCAGTCTTGGGTAATTAAGAAATCCCATATAATAAAAAGGGACACTTGGACATGGACAACAGGGGGATGAGAGCATGAGTGTGTGTGTGGGGGGGTTGATGGAGGGGATGAGGACACATTTGTAATACCTTAACTAATAAAGAATTTTAAAAAATAAGTTAATTAATTAATTTTTTTAAAAAGAACAATAAAGGGACACTAACTCACAGCGCGGTACGGTTTGAACTGCAGTGACACATCTACCCTCCATGGTTTTCAGTGCAGGAAGGGAGAGATTTTACCCCCCAGAGACCACTCGGCAATGTCTGAGACATTGTTTTTTGTCACCGAGGGTGAAGCGTGCAATTGGCATGTAGCGGGCAGAGGCCAAAGACGTGGCTAAACATCCTACAATGCACAGGATAGCCCCCACAGCAATGAATCACCCAGCCCAAGCTTCAGTGCGAGGCTGAGAAACCCTGCTTTATACCTCCCCATGAATTAATGACCAGACCCTTTCAGAAGCTTAGCTAAGCACAGGTTTCCATAAGGTTTTACCTGAGCAAGGTGCCTAGGGTGAGAAGGAATTAAGGAAAGGACAGGAAGGGTTCTTTCTCCCCGTAGCACACCCAGTGCCTTTCCGTTCCCCTCCCCCCCCCTCCCTGCCCCTAAAAAAGTAAGTAAATAAATAAATGGATAGGAGGTACCTCAGAGAAAGTAAAGAAAACTAAGAAGGGCAGTTAGTTATTGGGGTTGAACACAAACCTGTCCTACATTTCACTTGGGCAGAAAAACCAATTACCTACTAGAGCCTTATTGACTGATCATCAGCCTTGTCACCTCGTCTCTGTTCTAAAGGACAGCTGGGCTCCAATCCTGCTCCCGTAGGTGTTCACATTCTTCATTAACGTCTTCACGTGAGAAAACACTTTCCTTCTTTCTCACTCACCCTCTTGGAGCTTCTTTCTGGGCATGTGCATCCTGGAACTTAGCTTTTGGTATGCAAAACAGAAAGCCAGCCTGGTTTATAACAACTTTCGTGTATTAGATTTCAAAGTCAACTTCATTATTCACCACAAGTTCTGCACATTTTGTCTATGAAACAACACTGGAAGAGAAGTATCAGTTAACTCAATAGAGAATTCACATGACATACTCGGTTTGGGCCCAGGTCTTTAAAAGTTTTGATATGTGTCTCAAACTACCAGGTTTCCTTAGAAGAGGAGTCTCTTGTATGTTGTCCCCAGAGTCATGCAGTCAAATGAGATTAAAATATTTTACTAAAAGTGAGTAACTGAGTGCAGGCTGTGATCCTGACACTCTGCCAAATGTTTTTCATGCATTATATTATTTGCTCTCCACCATAAGCCTATGGGGTGGGACTCATTAATCCCATCATACACATGGCAAACAGGGGATTCCCACTGTATAAGGAAGTAACTTGTCTAACTGTTGTAGATAATAGTGAACCTGAGTTGTTTTCTTTAAAAAATATATTTTATTTATTTTTTTACAGAGAGGAAGGGGAAGAGATAAAGAGCTAGAAACACCGATGAGAGAGAAACATCGATCAGCTGCCTTCTGCACACCTCCTACTGGGTATATGCCTGCAACCAAGGTACATGCCCTTGACTGGAATCAAACCTGGGAACTTTCAGTCCACAGGCCAATGCTCTATCCACTGAGCCAAACCAATTAGGGCTGAACCTGAGTTTTGAGTCCAAGTTTATCTGTTTTCAAAGTTGGTGCCCTTAGTTACTGTGCTCTACTGCTGGGTTAAACAGAGTTAAATAGGATTTTATTTTGTATTGATGAGAGGGAGAGAGAGAGAGAGAGAGAGAGAGAGAGAGAGAGAGAGAGAGAGACATCAATTTGTTGTTTCACTTATTTATGCATTCATTGATTGATTCTTCTATGTGGCCTGACCCAAATCAAACCACAACGCAACCTTGGCGTATCAGGAGGATGCTCTGACCAACTGAGCCACCCAGCCAGGGCAGAAGGAATTCTTTACTGCAGAGTTTCTCAGACACTTTAACATGCTATGTCTAATTATAGCTCTAAATTTGTTTCCCAAACTGATTTGTCCCATGCACCCTTTTGACCATGAAGTATGCTGCATGATCGATGTTCCATGGGACCTGTTTACATGTTCTCTACACCGTGTTCTCCATTTGGAAAAACAGGGTCAGGGAAAGATTGGGAGAGAAGCTCACACAGTTTCTGGTCACTAAGGAACCTGACCGATGGCCACAGAATCACCACTGAAACACGGTGAAGCCATGGAAGTGTCAAGAGGCTGGGGAGAGAAAACACTTCCTGAGAGCAGAGCTAAAGAGATGCAGGCCTTCTCCAGAGTCTCTGATAGAATTTAAACCAAGTACAATTTTCTCCCTGTGAGCCTCATGTCCAGTCCTTTACCAATGGACAGCTGGAGAGTATTAAAGGCCGGGTGAATATTTTCTTACCTTCTGGAACAAAGATGTTAAAGTAAACTGCCAAGGGAAGTTTGATGACTTATGATGTGTCCTGTGTTATGAGCAGTTTGGTCGGCTGCAAGATCGGTTCGTACAAACCACAATTAAGTGTTACTATTGAATGAATTTCCACATTCCCCATGATAACATTGTTAGCTTCTTATGCTTTTCAAACGTTCCTTTGTGCTCCTTACTTTATAGTCAATATTTAATTGGGGTCATAAGTCTGGAAATAGTCAGACTCTGAGAAACAAGGGTAAGTCAGGTAAAGCACATCATATTTCATAGGTTGTGTAAACGTTAGGGAAGCCAAGAGAAGAGACAGTTAGCAAAATAAAACCAGATGTGAATTTGATATGATTACAACATCCCTTCCAATAGGAAGAGCACTTTCAAATCCACTTTTTTTTAGTTGGCATGAGTTGCATCACTGAATTCTTTCAAATATGTAAAACACTGAGCAGCTCTTGCCCAAAATGAATTACATGAAGCCCACACAGGGCTTCTGAAAATTCATTTGCATTTGAATGATGCAAATTGTAATTTAGTATAATAAAGTCTATGTAACTGAGGAGGAGAAGTTATATGAACAACCTAGATTCCAATCAAGTCTACTCCTAGTTCTAATCTGTATGTCCCATCAGAGGTGCTTTTCTGTAAAATAAGTCATATCCTTCCTACCTCTGTCAACCTGTCTGACTGCAATAGGATCAAATGTGTCCAACACATTTGGTTACTTCCATGGACTATATGTTCAAGAATTCCCTAAGAACAATGGACGCTTCTGGCTCATTCTTCGGTACAGCAGATACTGTATTATGGAGCCACAATAAGAGTGAACCTCTCTAAGATCTGTTCAGGTTCTGATGTGGAGTTAACATAATAACAAATTGTATGGTGAAAGATTATATCTTCGCTAGAAAAACAATATTGATCATTTGACTCTCAGGCTACATATAACTATGAACATACCTCCTTATTTTCAAATGCAAATAGGATAACAATGCAAGAAAGGTTGTCTGATCTTTCCTCAGATGATTCATTCATGTAATTTCTAAGCCTGGATATTACAACACGGGGAAAGGAAGACTAAAGTCACAATCTAGGGAGAACATAAAGGGGAAATACTATTCCCTTTACTGTGCAGGTGTGATCTGTCACTGTAGCATAGTACTGCGGTCCTCTTGAAGCTGAACTAAACTTTTACAAAACACTTTCATCAAAAGCCTGACTTTTCAGACTTAGAAATCATCTAGTGTGCTCACCCACCCCCCCTCCAATCAGGACTTACTTCTTAACTGACAGTCAGTAAGACTGTTTTTAATGGGGAGGCAGCTGAAAACACATTGAGGTAGTTACATCTTGTTTGTGTGTTTTTGACCTTTGAAAAGGATTCCATAAACAAAAGCAGAATTGACTTCCACAAAGTTCCTCAGTGCTCTCAGGTGCAACACAGACTAACTCTAGTCTCTTTTTTAAAAAGCTGAAAGGTCCCTGCCAGCATGGCTCAGTGGTTGAGCATCGACCTATGAACCAGGAGGTCATTGTTTGATTTCATACCTGGGTTATGCGCTCCATCCCCAGTGTGGGGTGTGCAGGAGGCAGCCGATCAATGATTCTCTCTCATCATTGATGTTTCTATCTCTCTCTCCCCCTCCCTTCCTCTCTGAAATCAATAAAAATAAATTTTAAATAAATATTAAAAAATAAAAAGCTTAAAGACACACTATCCCATCCTCGAAAGGATCTGCTCTCCCAACCTGTGGGTCGCAAACAATGAAAATACATCCTGCATATCAGATATTTACATTATGATTCATAACCGTAGCAAAATTACAGTTATGAAGTAGCAACAAAAGTAATTTTGTGGTTGGGGTCACCACAACATTAGGAACTATATTAAAGGGTCGTGGCATTAAGAAGGTTGAGAACCACTGCAACCATGGCCCATTCACGCAACCATTCCTCAGGGGATGGGTGTAGAAACTCAAGCCCATACAGGGTTTGGGCTTTCTCCGTTTCCTACAACCCCTTCCTTCTCTTCTCAAACCACACACTCTCAACAGACATATAGATGATCTCCAATGTAGATTTCTCTTTCCAACTCAGCTCCTGACTGAACCACATACATGTATCAAAGGCATCTTAATGTCAAAATGTCATGGCAGCATCTTTTTTCTGATTTCCTCTCAGTTAATTTTATTTACCATCATCTAAGGAAGACACTCTTCAGTCATAATAATCCTCATTCCCCTTCAATATACCCTTCCAATAAAACATCCTTGAATTCTGCTTCCTCTTCTCCATGGTCCTTAATTTAGGTCATTACTATTTCCTCCAGAGACTGTTGTGGTACTCTCAATCTGGTCTCCCTGGCTCCAGTCTTATCTCACTTCCCTCAGAGTGAGCTTCCCAAAGCACAAGAATGTTTGTGTCACATCCATTTTCATCACAATAAAAGATTATATCTAACTATATCCCCTTTTATGTCATATAAAAGGTACCCTCACTGGTCATGTTTTGTAGGCAAAAAAAATGTGCAATGAATTACATTCTCTTTTAGAAGAAGTTTTGAGTTAAACAAAAGAAGCAGTTGTCAGAAAGGAAGAACTGCAGCTTTACAAAACATTTCTACACACTTCATCAGCTCTAAGCTGATCATTGACAATATACATCTGGGAGGAAACTACAGTGTAAGACAAAGATTTAAGAGTCCCATAAAAACACCTGTATTTTTAAATAAGACATTTTCCAGACCCTCAGACCTGGATAAAATCAACAAACATGTTCTGAGACGCCTTTCACTTTTGAAGAAAAAGTTAGTCTTTCATTTCCCCCATTATTAATAACTCCATGGTATTTTTATGCTTGTCTACCCACACAGATAATAGGGAATTTCTGATAGAGTTCTCTAGTAGGGGTAAATGCACTGGGAAAAAGAGATTGAAAGGATTGTGGCTGAGTAACAGAAAAAGAAACCTTTACTACTTTTCCCCTATGAGGCAGGTTAACTTCTATATCACATGAATTGTCTCTATCACAAGCATCATCACAGTGGAGATGAAACTGTTATTCTGTTAGTCTTCAGTCACTTTTACAGAACAAAGCAGAGTGACTTAATTATATATCCTTTGGTCTCAATTGACTCTCCATTTCTTGACTCTTGCAGTTGTCAACAAATACAGACTAAGAGTCACAACTTTGGAGTTTCTTGCCAAGTCCCCCCACGAAAAAAAAAAAAAAAAATTCCAATTTGTTCATTTGTCTAAATTTATTTAGGAAAAAAAACTTCAAGGATGATGATGGGTTGAACTCAGCCACATTCCAAAGGAGCAGGATTTGTCTTCAACAAATTTCTAAATTCATTTACTTCTTTTTGACAAAATCCATAGTACGTTCTCGTTTATAGTGATATAAAACTAAAGGAAAAGTTCTTTGTTATGGTTGTTGATTAAGCTTGAAGAGTAATGAACTCTGGGGGAAAAAACCGAATCATGAATAATAAATGATTCCAATTAGATCCCAAGACTTAAGTCTGACTTTTCTCATCTCAAAAAAAGTGACATACACTCTAGAAACAAAATTGGTTTTCTTGCATGTTTATAAGAGTTTATGTAAGTATGAAACCATAAGTCTTAGTCTTCTCTTCCTTAAAAACAAACAAACAAACAAAACATTCTGCCCTGGCTGGTGTGGCTCAGTTTGTTGAGCATTGTTCCATGTCCCAAAAGGTCACTGATTCAATTCCCGGTTTGGGCACATGCCAGGGTTGTGGGCTCATTCCTCAATAGGGGGAATTCAGGAGGCAGCTGATGGATGTTTCTCTTTCACATCAATGTTTCTCTCTCTCTCTCTCTCTTTCTCTCTCTCTCCTCTCTCCCTTTTCCTTTCTCTAAAATAAATTTTTAAAAAAAATTTTTCAAAAAATAAATACTTTGGTTTATATTTTCATTGTCCTTCCATGCTTTGGAATTGTGTCAAGATGCTGGTGCAAATCTGTAAAGCCACAGTTAAATGATGCCAACAGGCCCTGAACACATTTATCTTTACTTGTCAATTTTAAAAATCGATTTTTAAATGGACCCATTATCAGATATTATTTGAATTGAATTTTCATAGTTCTGTGGAAAATCAACAGGACACACATTTTTGTGGTCATATCACAAATTCTTCACCCTTCCCAGGGACTTTTGAGGGTGGATATGTTCATAGACCAGTTACTGCTCTGCTTGTCTACCCAAAAAATATGGTTTGGATCAAAATATATAGAGGATTGATTATCTGTTCCTAAGAAGAAAAAAATCATTTAAAAAATCATTAAGTTCTAATTTTTGCCATAAAATAATTTTTTAAATCCTCTCCAGGAACTTGGTAACTTGGAGACAATTTCAGATGCAACAGAAAAAAACTTGGTGGAGAGGAGGGGGGGAGGTTGGAATGGGAAAGAAAGAAGGCATTCTTAAACATGATATGATATTTGAACAGTACCAATCCCCTACCTAAATGCAATAACAAATGAGGACAATATCTCTCTATGGTGGATTAAAAAAATTAAACTTGTATGTAAAAAATAAGAGCACTCTGAGATGTGTTAACAACGGATTAATCCCTGAAATGCAAATAAAATAGGAGGAGACATGATAAGAAAATTAAACTGCATTTCTCCATGCTGACCCAAAGAGATCCAAAGAGATTAAAGTGCATCATTAACCAACCAAAAATTTTTATAATGTTGCCATATATGAAAATATATATATATCAATTTTTAAGCATAAAGAATACAAACAGTTTTAAACACCTCAAAATAGCACTAATTGTGAATTTTTTCCTTAACTTTAACTTTTTAACAGGACCCATAATTCATAAAGGACTTATCTTTATATTTCAGCTCTTGGTTGAAGGCCTCTGGTATCACATACGTCAATCCAGGGCTATTTACTAGTAGAGCATTAACTTAAAATGTCAAAAGTGTAATTCTTCATTACAGCAGAAATAGAATTATAAAAATTAGATCTTTCAATTACACATGACATTTACTACTCTAATCAAGGTTAGCCATCCATGTGGTTGGGGTCAGAGGTAGAAAGAGAATGATTCTCTACTTCAAAATAGTTCTAGTACAGGTCTACCACTGAGGTTTTGTTTCCACCTTTAGTAAATACTTCCATTATCTTGGTTCTGAGTCATAGCAGCCATAATAATAGCTACAATTTATTGCAAGTCTTCTATGTACCAAATACAATCTTCAGCTCTTGATGACTGACATAAAGGCATCCTGAAGTATAAATGCTAAAGTCGGGCGTCATATACTGGAACTCTGGCGCTTGCATAAACTTGCTAAACTTCTGTTTGCTCATTTGTGAAATGGGCTTCATATTATCTATGTCATAAGCTTGTTGTGAAAACAATGCAAAAGATGATGAACAAGAAAAATTAAGCAATTTTTCTAAGATCACACACAACTAGGAAGCAGAAGGGCCTGATTCAAACCTAGTCCTTGTCATTCCAAATTTCTGAATTCCCCTAACTTTCCGCTGTATCACACCACCTCTGAGGATGACCAGGGTGACATGCAGATAGAAGGTACCAAAGAGGATGAAGACACTAACACAAACATTATTTCTATTCCTGAGAGGAGACACAGACTTTTGGGGTTCCCGCGGTTACCTAAAGCAGACAGATCCTGTTTGACTCTCAGAGTCTTGGGAAATTATAGCAGTGACATGCTGTTCAGCTGGATATCATGGCAGCTTATAAGGAGTTTCCAACCAACAGGGCTGGACAAACTATAGAAGTTAAAAAATAACCTCCCCCCCCCCCCCCCAACAAGGAGCCACCTGGATTTGCATTCCCCAAACCTGGCCCATAGAGGTGAGGAAGTACAAGCCAGAACTGGGACATTTGGAGCCGCCCCCATCGAAGGCCTTCTCCAGGGCCTCTGGCAGTGAGCTGCAGGGATAGAGGCCCCAAGCTCTCCCCACCCACCCTCGGCAGAGGGGGCAGCCTTGATCTATTACTCCAAGCCCCACCTACACCGTCCTGCAGGCGCAGCCTCACTGGGTAAAGGGGTGACAAATTAGAACTGTGAAATCTGGTGCAACCCCCTAGTAGCCTCTTTCCAATAGCTCTGGTGGGGCACCGCTGAGCTGTAGGGCAAGTGCCTAACCCCCTTCTCAAAGGCCCAGGACCCGTGCCACCCCAACAAGGGGCCGCCTGTATTTGCATTATCAAAACCTGCCAGCACCACTAGCCAAGCACAGAACCAAATGGGGGAGGAATTGCAGGTCAGAACTGGGTCATCTAGAGCCATCCCCTTGCAGGCCTACATCAGGGTCTCTGGAAGTGAGCTGCAGAGACAGAAGGGGCCGCCAAGCACTCTCTCCTCCCAAGAGACAGCACTACCGCAAGCTGAGGGGGTAACCTCGAGCTGCTATTCCAAGCTCGAGGAATAACACCGTCCTGCACCGTCCTGCAGGTGCAGTCTCACAGGGTAAAGGGGTCACAAATCAGAACTGTCCAACTGGTGCGACCCCTTTGGAGTCTCCCTTCCAGAGCTCTGACATGGAGCTAAAAGGAGATCAGCCACCTCCCCTCTCCAGGGCTGAAGACCCACATCACCTCAACCAAAGGACAGATTAGATTTGCATCCCCAGATTCTGCTGGCCCCACCCTGCTAATCTCATATCCACTGGGGGAAGGGAGCACAAATCAGAGCTTGCACATTGGACCTGGCTTACTCAGAAACCCCAACAGGGCCTCTGGCAGTGCACCGCAGACATAGAAGGAGGCGAGCAGCTCTCTCTCCCCTCCCAAGGGTAAGTGTCACCCCGAGCGAAGGGGGCTACCTTATTTTGTTCCTCCAAGCCTTGCTGGCACATCTGTGCTGATACAGCCTCACAGGGGAAAGGGACACAACTCAGAGCTCAGTCATCTGGTGTGACCCCCATGGAGCCTCCCGTCGGGGTCTCTGACAGAGCATGGCTGAGCCAGAAAGCAAGCAGCTACCTCCCCTCTTGAGGTGTGAGGGCCTGTATTACCCCAATCAAAGGGCGGATTGGATTTGCACTCCCATTTTCAGCTGGCAACCAATCGATGTTTCTCTCTCACATCAATGCTTCTCTCTCTCTCTCTCTCTCTCTCTTTCTCTCTCTCTCTCTCTCTCTCCCTTCTTCTCTCTAAAATCAATTTAAAAATGTCACGTGATCTCACTCATATGTGAGCTATAATGATCAACATAATTTGATGAACAAAAATAGATCCAGAGACAAATGGTAGGTGGGAGGGTTTAGAGAGCAACCAAAAGACTTGTATGCATGCATGTTAGCATAACCAATGGACACAGACAATGGGGCGGTGGGGGCTTGCCCGGGGTGGGAATGGCTGAGGGAGGAGGGGGGTGTCAATTGGGGAAAAAGGAGAAATATGTAAAACTTTAGACAATAAAAAATAAATAAATAAAAAATAACTTTTACGTGTATCCATTGATGTTAACATTCACCTTTTCCCACATTTTAACATCTCTGAGATTGGAATGTGTCATAGTAGCTGGCATCTTATTATCCCCTCAGCCACACAGTAGGAACAAAGTACCTGTCATTGCAAGGCATGCATGAACTTGGGCACAGATATTCATCCTATCACTATCTCAATTGAATTAATGTACATTGTTGGTATTGCATGTGTTCATTTCCCTGCTATTTAAAATGTCTTCAAAAGTAACACCATGACTAGGCATGGAGAGGAAAAGTCGTTGTGTACACAGAAAGGCATGTAAACAGAGCAGCAGCTTGGAAACACTACATTGGTGCAAAAATATTCATTATAGGAAGAAGGATCACTACCACTTCAAAGCAACAAATCATGGAAGTGCTTTATGGAACCTAAGCAGATGAAGCTATGTTACATTTTGCTCTCTGGGGCATACGCAAAAGAAACATCTTCTAGTGGCCAACTAATGCAACTAAAGGCAAAAGAATTGCCAAATCCCTGGATAGATGAAAGAAATGTCAAAGCATTGAGAGACTGGTGTCACCGAAACTGTGACATGTAAGGTGATCATTAAGGCTTTGTGTCACAGCTTAATTGGGAACATTTTTGTCTTTCATAACAGTATGTAAAATTATAATGTGCCCTAGCCAGTTTGGCTCTGTGGATAGAGTGTGACCTGTGGACTGAAGGGTCCCGGGTTCAATTCCGGTTAAGGGCATATGCCTGGATTGTGGGCTCAATCCCCAGTAGGGGTCATGCAAAAGGCAGCTGATCAATGAATTCTCTCTCATCATTGATGTTTCTATCTCTCTCTCTCTCTTCCTTCCTCTCTGAAACCAATAAAAATATGTTAAAAAAAATAAATAAATAATAAAATAAAATTATAATGTGTCCTAAAGTCAATGGTATCTTAACACATTTAGAATAAAAACTTCCTTGTAACTTAGGAGACACATTGGGCTTAAATCTACACTAATAAAAGAGAAACATGCAAATTGGTGTCACTCCGCTATGCCCACCAGCCAATCATGCTGATTATGCAAATTAACCCAAAAAAAGGTGGCGGTTAATTTGCATATGCAGACGTGGAGCAAAGACTGAAGGCTCCGGCCGAGGGAAGACTGAAGACTGAAGATGACTGAAGGCTGAAGACCACTAAAGACTGAAGACGACTGAAGATTGAAGAAACTTGGTTTCTCTGCTGCGGCCAGAGCAAAGGCCTGGGTCCCGGGTGCTGGAGGAAAACCGGTGTTGGCAGCCAGGGGAAGGAAGGCCTATTGCACAAATCTCTTCATGCAACGGGCCTCTAGTAAAAATATAAAAGCAGAATACAAAATTGCAAACAGTCACAACTATGCAGGATAATTTTAAAATAGTGTGGGAAAATTGAAAGGAAACATCAAAAGTTAAATCTGTACAATATGATTATAGTTCATTTTAATTTTCTTCTTCCATTTTATGTTTTCCAAATTATTAAAAGAATTTTGTTTTTAATTAATTAAAAATAATATTTAGAGCATTAAAAAAAGAGATGAAAATGCACCCTCTAGGCACCCATAACTTTCTTTATAACCCATTATTGTTATTTATCTAAGCCTTTTTAAAAATCTTTTTATATTTCATACTGTTATTCTTCTGTGAGAAGTATATTCTACTTCTCATACCTCCTACCTGGTATTCCTGGATTGAACCAATGAATGTCAACCCAATCTATAATCTTCACACTGTCATAACATTCAATAAAACTTTCTTGGCCTTTGCCATTCCAACTACAGATGCTAACGTATTACTTTTTTCTCTAAATATTGAAGCTCTTTCAGAAAAATTATAAACCTTTCTAAGTTGTCTTTCTTTGTACGTATAATTATTCCAAGTTTGCTACTTTAAGCTCTTCTGAAATCCAGTCTATTGCAGACCAAGCATATGTTCAAGTTATTCAATTGTGGCATCTTTCTATTTCTTTCCTATATGACAGAAACTAAGAGGGACAAAGAGCAAACACCACTTTGCCTGGGTATATTAATGATCAAAAGTCCTTTTAGCTGGTGTATTTTGCAGCCAGGGACTTTTGGGTAGTAATTTAATATCAAGCCCTAGGGTTTCTGAGGTCACTGGGACGATGAATGAGGAGAGTCCAAGGAGAAGCTGGAACAGAAAGGGGACCTCAGAACCAGGGGGTCCTGAACAAGCTGGATTCATGCTGGGGAATGCATGCCCAGGCCCATCTTTCTCTCTGCCCTGGATTTAAGTTTCATTGCATTTACAAAATCCATCTCTTGTCTCTCTCACTCTTCTATGATCAAATTAAAGAGTGTCCAACTGCCACAGACAGCCACATGTTGCAAATAGAAAGCAAGATGAACCTTCACTTCACATATTTGGGCTCCTCATCAGTCAATGGCTCATAGAAGATTCTCCCCAAAGTGGCATCTCTATTTGTCTCTGCAGCTAGCAAGGCTCCATCCTTGAGCCTCATGAACTCTTCTGTCATTCACAGAATCTGTGGGTAACCTTATTGTAGATGAGGTGAGGGTATCAGACAGCCACCAATCAATTCCACAAATGAAGGTTGCCATGCCCCCAATTTAACCTTCCCCACTGGCACTATCAATAAACCAAGTCCTTAGATCAAAATTTGATTGTCAGAAGCTCTGTTTTCACTTCAAGTCTCTCCTATAAAGTAATCTTATTTGATGATGCAATTGTAAAAACCTTTAGGCATTAAACCTGTAGCCCATTAGCGTGTTCAACTGCCAATTCATGCTCTGTCCCACCCCTAATTTGTTAAAATAATAAATAAATAAAATCTGGCTTTAATGCTACTCATTTAAGACTAATAATAAAAGTCTGGATTAATCTAAGATTAAAGTCAAGGCTTATTTTACTGGAGACAGACTCTCCCAGAGCCTTGGACACAAAAGCATGATGGAATAACTGGGGGTGCAGGGATGCCATAACAATACATACAGAGCTTATTTCAAATCAGAGCCACAACACATCAGCTCAGCACAGAGAGGGACATCCTGGGTACAAATTTGAAGGAGGAGCAGGAAGGGCCTGCTGGAAGTGTCTTGACACTGTTCCAGGAAGACCTAGACTTTTGTAAAGTCAGAATCTGCCCAAAATAGTAAAATAAGGATACATCTGATTGCTGTCATGTGAGCTGCTCATTAGCATTTCATGCAGGCAGACAGAAACTTACTGGAGAAAGGAAGAAATCACATTCCTAGCTCATCCCCCACCAAGAGCTACAAATTTGGCATCTCTGCACAGGAGGAAACCACACCCTGCTGCCAACAGACTCATCATCAGCTCAACCCACAGTGAAAACACAAAGAAAGCCAAATACCCCTGCATGGTTATTACTCTCCGTACCTTGTATTTATCAGGCTTCAGAACATTTTCTGGAATCATTACATACACTCTCTTGTCACCCAAAGTACTTTGCTCCCTACCTGAATTGTGCTTACTTCATTAGAACAGAGGTATAATTAGCTTCTTTAATGATCAATGTACTAGAAATCTGCGGGAATGGGGAGAGCGGGGGGAAAAAGGCATCATTGTACCCAGAGCCCTAGAGAGAAGCTGGTTTCATCTATGTCCCAGCCCCATTCTCCCCGTGAGCACTTTTCAGAAGTGGGGCCTCTCTAATCATTTGTGCTGCTTTACAGACCCCAAATGATAAGCCAGCCCTGATGCTGGATTTGACTTACACCTTTGAGGTTATGTTGGTGCTTGCTGCTCTGCAAGTTCCCAATGATCGGCAACAGGCGCCCCAAGAAGCAAATGAAGGCAAGCACTTCAGATACTTTACCTCATTCTTCATCACACCTTTTGGCAAAATTGATAAACGTGGAACAAAGTGGGCTGTTTTGAATTTTACCTTTTCCTGCTTTAACTGCCCTGCTTCTAGTGGAAAGGTATTAAGCAGTGACATGGTGCCGGGGTCCAACCCCAGCAGGTCCAGGGGTCCCCAAAGGTGTGGACGGAGTCGGCGAAGAAGGAATGACACGGAGACAACGTTCAGTTGATCAGCAGCCTAGCCAGGATCTCCAGCCAGGATCTCCAGCCAAGTTCTGGTCTGGATCTCCAGAGAGGTTCTGCTTCGGATTTCCAGCGAGGTTCTGTAGCCATGTTCCCTCGCTAGGTTCTCCAGCCAGGTTCTGTCCAGGCTCTCCAGTCAGGTTCAGTGTCCAGGTTCCAGTCAGGTTCTCCCGCCAATCTCTGTAGTCAGGTTCAGTCCAGGATCCCTTGCCATGTTCTCCCGCTAGGCTCTGTCTCTAGGCTCTGAGGCCAGTCCCTCTCCAGGATCCTCCGGCATGCTCTCTCCAGCGAAGTTCTTCTGTCTCCAGGCTCCGTGTAGGTTCTGTCTTCTTGATTCTGTTCTAAGTTCTGAGTCTTTCTGTCTTGTTACAACTGTATTTATACCAGTTGATTCAATCCTATCAATCTCTATTACAAAGGTTAGGGCGTTTCTTATCTCCATTCCAGGGAGAAAAGATTATGTAGTTTAAGCATGATTGTTCGTAGTTAAAGGGATTAATTACCCGCCTGGCACTTAGTTGAGGGGTTTTATTCCCTCCCTAACTTCAGGGGAAAATCCCTACCTGGGGAAAACAACCTTTCTCAGAGACCTTGGTTAAAACACATAGTGCCAAGAAGGTGAGCAAACATATTAAGAACAGTATGCCATATATGCCAGGTCCCTTGAAACAGCAAGCATGGACCGGCTCCCGGCAAATTCCCCCTTTTTTATTTTTTAAAAGCAGGCATTAAAAAGAAAAACCTCAAACGCTCTCTTGTATCCATTTTAAGAGTAGGATTGGCGCTTTCTGCTATTACCTGAGTCCTGATCTATCACCTCAGGGAGAGCTTGCCAATCCTGCACTTTCCCAGGGTGGAAAGGCTGCAGTGGGGTTAAGGATAAGGCTCCTTGGGCCTACCTTCTCCCATGCCTCTCTCTACATTTACCTTTCCGGCACCTTTCCTTCCTCAGAAAAGCATGGACGTATTTCTTGTATAAAATGTTCTGTCTGACTGGGAGTAACCTTAATTCCTCTGCTAACAAGCATATATGTTAAAAGATCAATACGGAGTCTTTTTTCTTTAGACTCAGTATGGCACATCTTCTTAATCTAAAAATCAATACAGAGTCTTCTTTCTTTGGACTCAGTATGGCACATCTTCTCAATCTAAGAATCAATACAGAGTCTTCTTTCTTTGGACTCAGTATGGCACATCTTCTCAATCTAAGTTCTGTACTATCCACCTTCTTACCCTACTTATCCTCTATAGGGGGGTCTGTAGCACCCTGGTGGAGTCCTATCCGTCCCGAGTGTGGGGTTCTCAATGGGGGGGGGGGGCTTACCTAAGGGAATCCTGTTCCAGGGGTTCCCAAAGGTGTGGACGGAGTCGGCGAAGACTCTCCACCCTTTTCCTATGGTGGAGTCCTATCCGTCCCGAGTGCGGGGCGCTTACCTAGGGGTCCCTGTTCGGGCGCCATATGCCGGGGTCCAACCCCAGCAGGTCCAGGGGTCCCCAAAGGTGTGGACGGAGTCGGCGAAGAAGGAATGACACGGAGACAACGTTCAGTTGATCAGCAGCCTAGCCAGGATCTCCAGCCAGGATCTCCAGCCAAGTTCTGGTCTGGATCTCCAGAGAGGTTCTGCTTCGGATTTCCAGCGAGGTTCTGTAGCCATGTTCCCTCGCTAGGTTCTCCAGCCAGGTTCTGTCCAGGCTCTCCAGTCAGGTTCAGTGTCCAGGTTCCAGTCAGGTTCTCCCGCCAATCTCTGTAGTCAGGTTCAGTCCAGGATCCCTTGCCATGTTCTCCCGCTAGGCTCTGTCTCTAGGCTCTGAGGCCAGTCCCTCTCCAGGATCCTCCGGCATGCTCTCTCCAGCGAAGTTCTTCTGTCTCCAGGCTCCGTGTAGGTTCTGTCTTCTTGATTCTGTTCTAAGTTCTGAGTCTTTCTGTCTTGTTACAACTGTATTTATACCAGTTGATTCAATCCTATCAATCTCTATTACAAAGGTTAGGGCGTTTCTTATCTCCATTCCAGGGAGAAAAGATTATGTAGTTTAAGCATGATTGTTCGTAGTTAAAGGGATTAATTACCCGCCTGGCACTTAGTTGAGGGGTTTTATTCCCTCCCTAACTTCAGGGGAAAATCCCTACCTGGGGAAAACAACCTTTCTCAGAGACCTTGGTTAAAACACATAGTGCCAAGAAGGTGAGCAAACATATTAAGAACAGTATGCCATATATGCCAGGTCCCTTGAAACAGCAAGCATGGACCGGCTCCCGGCAACATGGTCTAAAGGCCATGCGCTGAAGGGAGACAAAGGAGGCTGGGTAATCAATACCTGAATTCTGAGTTATGCATCTGAGTCACTTCCCCCAGAAGATGAGGCCTTTATATCATGGCAGCCTACAGTGACCAGTCTGTGGCGGGAGAAATGCTTTGTAGTATAAGTTTATGCTGATGAGAAGACAAAGTAAGAAATGATTGCATTGTCTTAAGTGTGTGTCTTTGAATTGACTTTCTGTCACCTGCCTCTAAAGGCCCTCATGTGCTGCTTGCAGGGGACTGGCAGCTCTCAGCTGCTGCTGTCCCTCTTCATTCCAGGCTGACATCTCAGACCACAGCACCAAACCTCAGCACCCCCTTTCTTTTCATTCTGCATTTATTCCATGTCATGCAGTTCTAAGGGTTCGTCACTTAAAACAATAAAAGTCAAAAAGAACAACCTGAGAATATTATTTAACCTTTTAGAAATTGTATTTTTTCAGAACATTCAATGACATGGGAAAGTGCTCATCATATAATATTAAATGAAAAAAGGATAAAAAATGATGCATGCAATATGATCTGAATTGAGTTTAGATGTGTCTATGTCTGTGTGTAATTTCAAAATATTAATCTTGATCATTTCTTGACAATGCAATTAATAATTTTAATTTTCTTCTTTATGCACTCAAAAACGTATAAAATTGAACATTTATCATTTTTGTTAACAAAAAATAATAATCTTTTCAAACTGCTACACAGATGTAAGATATTCCTCAGTTTAAACCCGAGTTTTATTGTTTATTTACACAACATTCTACTCCACTAACTCCATTTCCTATCCTCTGGATTCCCCAGGTCCCACATGGTTCAAATTTGTTTCCAGTGTCCAGAATGGAAATGGAGTGAGTAGGCTGCCTTCTGGGAGACTCCTCAGCTCCCCATGTGTCAGGGAGAGGGATGAGCCAGAAGAACTGGTTTCTAGTCTCCTTCCTGCCCCTGGCAGTGACGCAGGGACCTTGGGAAATCCCTGTGAGCAACTTCTCCCCACATATGAGCTGGAAGGTTGGGCTGGATGACCCCAAGGCCCATCTTGTTTGAAATTTCTAAGTTTTATGAGCTGTGGGATCCAACTACAACAGAAAGTTCTAATCACCATGAGTGTGAGGTGACTGTAAAACTCCATTTGCAAGGCAAACGATTCTCATTCATTAGGAAGTGGTGAAAGCCAAGAGCCATAAATATCCAGGAGATCCAACAGGCTGTTTTATCTCAGAACAAATCTCTCAGGCAAAATATTCACTGAAGATGTAAACACAGCCCAATAGCCACAGTGTTGAAAAGGGGGTGGGGGACTCAAAAAGCCACAGGCAAGATGGCCTTCCAGAAATATTAAATTATGTAATGTGTCAAACATTTAAAAAGAGTTAGCTGTATACCTAAAAATTAAATTTAATAGAGTCTAAATTCACCTGAATTATCAGATAACTCAAGTATAAACATCTGAAATGATTACAATAATCTAATCTGAACAATTAGCTATCCTATATACTCCATAATAAAGAGGTAATATGCAAATTAACCCTCATGCCCTCACAAGATGGCTGCCTACGACCAGGCCAGCAGAGGGGTTAGTAAGGGACAACCAAACGACTGAACAAGTAGGCTGTGTGGGACAACCAGGCCGGCAGGGGGGCTGTGAGGGGCAACCAGGCCAGCAGGGGGGGCAGTTGGGGGCAACCAGGCCAGCAGGGGGGGCAGTTGGGGGTGACCAGGCCAGCATGGGGGGGCAGTTGGGGGCAACCAGGCTGGCGGGGGGTGGCAGTTAGGGGTGACCAGGCAGGCAGGCAGGTGAGTGATTAGGAGCCAGCAGTCCAGGGTTGTGAGAGGGATTCCGGATTGGAGAGGGTGCAGTCTGGGATGCAGCCCCCTCCCCCCCCTGCACAAATTTCATGCACTGGGCCTCTAGTAGAAAATATCATTCTTAACTTAGATGAAATTACTGACTTTTTTAAATTTTTTATTCATTTATATTTATTAAATTGATTGGGGTGACATTGGTCAACATGAACATATAGGTTTCAGGTGTGGGTTTCTATGTTACAAGATTTATATATTATACTGTGTGCCCATCACCCAAAGGCAAATCTTCTCCTGTCATCTTATATTAGGACGCCCTTCCTCCCCGACCCCCTTCCCTCTGGCAATCACCACACTGCTATTTGTGCTCCCCCAAGTTTCAGTTTAATATCCCAACTATGAGTGAAATCATACAGTTCTTAGCTTTTTCTGACTGACTTATTTCGCTTAGCATAGTGTTCTTAAGGTCCACCCATGTTGTTGCAAATGCCGCTATTTCATCCTTTCTATGGCTATGTAGTATCCCATTGTATACTAGTATATGTACCACATCTTCTTTATCCAGCCCTCTATCTCAAGGCACTTTGGTTGTTTCCATGTCTTGCACTGTGAATAATGCCGCAATGAACATAGGGGTGCATATATCTTTGTGACTACATGGTTTCAGGTTTTTCAAGTATATACTCAGGAGAAGGATTGCTGGGTGGCATGGTAGCTCCATTCTTAATTTTTTTGAGGAATCCCCAGACTGCTTTCAATACATTATTGACATTTTAAAATTTACTTCTTAAAATGATACAAGTAATGCATAAATGCACTGAGAAGTAAAATCCAAGCTATGCAGAGGTACATAGAGTGAACGAGTGGACGTTCCCCTTCAAGCATCCCCGTCTGCCATCCCACTCCTCTACCCACAGGCAACCTCTGCTTTCGACCTTTTTCATTTAAATGGACCTCCCTTCCCATGGTTCCTATGATCTCTCCCAAAACACTACAAAAATATCTTTGTTTTGTCAGATTTAACCAAAAACTTGGCAAACTTCTTAAGATGGAATGATTGTTTTCAAAGAAAAAAATCCAGCATTTATATCTTCTAGCATTGATTCTAACCATTATTCTCTAGCTCTGCTGATCTTTAAAGTAATAAGCAAATGAGCACAGATATTCAAGGAAGAAATGTTCCTAGGACAGCAAGAACAGCACAGAAGCCTCGGCGAATGCAGTTTCTGGCCTCGCAGACACAGGCACATGCAGATCTTCATTAGCTCAGACTCTTCACTGAGCTCAACAGATGCCCCCAGGTTAGTTACCATTTGAAAACATCCCTTCTGTGGGCGCTGCTAGGAAACAGCATCACTGCTCTTCCCTCTCACTCTTCTTCTCACTCTCAGCTCTGCCTTCTCTGCAAAACTATTCTCAGGAAGAGCTGCAGGTCGGAGAGGAAGAATCGGGTATATTGGAGGTACTACAAGTCCAGAGATGGCTCTTAGAGATCTGCCCCTAAGGTTTCATTATTTCAATGCTGACATGGACAACGTAATACTGGCAAGACCAATTCTGTGGAAAGACTAAAAATCAATGAAGATTTTTCAGAGATCAATGAAGTATAGAGCCTTTAGGAGAAAAAAAATAATTGAAGGAATTAAATACAATTAACCAAACAGCTCAAGTCTCAAAAATTATATTGGGTTCAGGGGTGGGAGGGGGAAAAAGGGGGAATGATGGTGCTTTTTTGTTAAACTAGAAGCAATATAGTATATCTACTAATAAAAACTATTACTTATTGACTACTTACTATTCTAAGCATCTTACATAAGTTGAACAATTTAGTTTCACAACAAACCTAGAGGAAGGTACTTACCATCTTCATTTTTTAAAATATATTTTTATTGATTTCAGAGAGGAAGGGAGAGGGAGAGAGAGATCGAAACGTCAATGATAAGAGAACCATTGCTTGGCTGTCTCCTTCATGCCCGCCCACTGAGAATCGAGCCCTCAATCCAGGCATGTGCCCTGACCAGGAATCGAACCTTGACCTCCTGGTTCATAGGTCAACACTCAACCACTGAACCATGCCATTCGGGCTATCACCTGCATTTTAAAGATGAAGAAACTAAAGAACAGAGAGGCAGCCAGCTTCATCCTCAAAGGATCTGGGCTCCCCTCATAGTAGCAAAATGTCTGTAGCAGTGTCGCCTTCACATCTACTTACCACATCATCCAGAGGACAAGGTCTCCTCTGAATTCACATTCTCATCGGCCTCCTGTTCTTCCCATGTGATCAAGGACACTGGGATATGCTAAGACTAAACCAACTAGGACCACCTCATTATACAGGGGTAGACAAAAGTAGGTTTACAGTTTTGTTGTACATAAAACACACGTTTATTCTTGTATTGTTATCTATTAATCATTGTATTATTTTCCAGATGAACAACTGTAAACCTACTTTTTCCCACCCCTGTATACATAGAAATATAAGTAGGGTTAATGTCTTTTAAACTTCTTGGCTGAGAATGGAAGTGGCAGGAAAAGGGGAATATTGCATGCTGGAGAGAGGACTGCCAAACGTGTACCATATTACTTATCAGCCAGAATAAGAACAGAAAGTTTCTCCAACAGTATAATTATAATCATATTCCAGCTTGAAATTATTAATTCCTATTGGCACTATTTGTTCTGGAACAATATGCTCTCCATGCAATTACATTTTCAAGAAACGTCAAGATTTTATTCTATCCCTTCTTCCCCAAAATAAAATTCTCCCAGGGACTATAATAAGTTTGCAATACATGTTGGGGAAGCATGTGATCATTTTTATCAGGAAATTTGATAGTGCTGAACTAGACTATCATATATTTTGTGATTAGAGGAAAACCAAGCTTTCAAATTAGAAGATTCTCTTTTACCCGGTCATCTTGTGTGTACGTGTTATTTCACCCCTGAGTTATGGATTTAGTGATTTGCTTACACACACGCAAAGCACACAAGTGAAATCAAGAGCTGTATGAGTCCTTGTGAAGTACTCAGAATTATTATTCCTCTACTCTTATTCTAAACAGATAATTAGCTATCCAATTCAAAAAATGTTCTCAAATGAAGATGCCACAGTGTTCCTTGGGAACACATTTTAAAGTTTAATGATCTTCACTATCAGCATGTTGCTTATATTAAAACTAATGTTGAATTCAATTTAATCCAGTGAATATTTGTTAAATATTAGAACATCTACTGTGTGACCGTCTTGAAGCTCATGCCCATCTCTCAATAGAAAGTACACTCTCCATTAGCCTTCATGAACTTGAAGACTACAGTTGGTTAGATGTAAGTTGATCATCTTATATTTATTTAAGCGGGTGTGTGGGGGAAAGTGGCATACAAACACATGTAACCATCACTCCCAACCTTACTTCTCCAGGATAAATGTTACCACTTCATTTTCCTAGTCTTTCATCGTTTCCATGGCTTTCCTCTGAACCTTCTGCTAGCTTTCCACAGCTATCATAAACTGATTTCTCACAATTGAACTCCACAAATAGAAACAACCAAATGCATCCTAGAGAAAAAACAATGGTGGGTTATTTTGGGAACCAGATTCCCAACCACACACTATTACATTAAGTTGTGCTTGAATGGAAAAGAAAAATAAATATAAAACTGAAAGAGTAAACAAAACAGATATCAACTAATTATCCAGGGAGAAACACTTCCTATCATTGTTACTAGGCATGACTAACTCAATAAATCCCTTAGCTAACACCAGCTGTCCATAATCAAACAGACCAGCAGCCATTCCCAGGCCTACAATGCACTTCAGGCTGCTTCTATCAAGGCTCAAGCAGCTCAAAGTTTACTCACTTCTGCTCCTGAAGAAGCTTCAGTGCCATTTCAGACCCCTCCAAGGTAATTCAAAGCTCCAGAGTGGGCATATCAGGGGGTGACTGAGGTCATCTTGTTTAATGCAAGAATCCCTCTCCAACTGGGGTTTCGTTGACTCAGCAGTGAAGAGCTAGGCAAGTTGTCAAGTTCCAAATATTGGGAAGCCATTTCTTCCACTAAGTCAAAAAGTTCATATGCCCTTCCTCTCTGCCATTCCCACCACAATATGTCTAATTTTTCTTTCCATGACAAGTCTTTAAAAAGAGGAAGACAGCTATCATTTCCCCCTCTTAGTCACATCTCCTACAGTCTTCTTCATAGAATATCTTCCAGCCCGCATATATTTTGCATCTATCTTTCGCCCTGTCACTTTTGTTAAGCAAATGATACAAAATCTAAGTGTTTTGTATGTTTTTTAAACTTATCTGGCCCTAGCCGGTTTGGCTCGGTGGGTAGAGAGTCAGCCTGTGGACTGAAGGGTCCCAGGTTCAATTCTGGTCAAGGGCATGCACCTTGGTTGCGGGCACATCCCCAGTGGGGGGTGTGCAGGAGGCAGCTGATCGATGTTTCTCTCTCATCGATGTTTCTAACTCTCTATCTCTCTCCCTTCCTATCTGTAAAAAATCAATAAAATATATATTTTTTAAAAACTTATCTGCTTCCTTTTCTACTATACTTCTTTTCGTAAAGATGTTTATAGTCATTTTGAGGTCACTCAGAAATGAGCAAACGAGTGAACCAGTATACATCACAATTAACATGAGTCGTGAGAATGTTCTTTTCTGTCACGTGTCAACATTTAGACTGCCAGTGTCTGTTTAAACAGGCGCTGCTGATTTCCTCTGCCTTTAAGTCTCTCTGTATTCTATCTTCTCCATTCAGTCAGTCTTGCCCTGTGGATTAAGGCCAGGTAGCCAGTGTTTCTATTCTGCATCATCTAATTGATCATGCTGGTGTGACATTTCAATCTCTGCTTCATCTGAAGCAACAGCCTCCTGTTAGAAGGTAATGCTGTGGAGGAAAAAAAAAAAAAAAACAGATCTAGAAAAAGCCTATTAACCTTCAGGAAATGATAGTACATTTTGTGCTTCTTTTAACACCTGACTATTTTCTAAGCACTAAAACTTTCAATGTATTAAGCCCTAGGTGGGTAAATGATGCTTTTACAAACAGAGGGCAGGAGATACCACTTTTGATTGATTTTGTGGCAATCACACAAACTGGGAGAGACTGCAGTCAATGACCAGCTATGAATACCACAGACCTGGTGGTGCTCCCAACATTGAGGTGCTCTTTCTACATTTTTCCACATTGTTGTTTAGAAAACTCTAACATGCAACTTCAAAAGATGGAATTCAGGCTTTGTCTGAAAGATCTGAGTTATAATCGCAGGTTAGACCAAAGTAAATATACATCCAGCTTCTACTGTGTTTGGCACTCAGTTATTCTTTAAGACAACCCACCAAGACCAGGAAGATGAGTTCTGTCTTACAGATGAGGTCACTGAGGCTTGGAGACTTGTGACTTGACAAGGCTCTCCTAAGTGCCAAATGGAGTTAAAATAGGAAGTGTATCAATCATTCAGTCGATATAACTCATGATGTGTTTATAATAGTATTATTCTTTAGTGTCTTTTGTAGTCCTTCCTCTCTAAAATCAAATATTACAAAATTAACTTCTGCCCTTACTTGCCCTGGATTTTGACAAGTGACACAGACAAAAGAAACAGTCAGAGGGGAAGAGGGATCCTAAAACGACTGAAAACATGGGACCAGGGCAGCCAACCCTAATCTCGGCCTCAGTGACTTGAGGGAGAGAAAGAAGCCATCATATGTCTCTGATTACTCATGAACACTGCAAGGCTCTCTTGTTACCTGCTGGTGGCCACTCCTCCTTCTGCTCCTTTTTGCAGTAACCTGATTCCAGACTGTTTCCAGTAAGTATATAGGACTTTCTAATGTACTGGCTCTCAAGACAGTACCCAGTTTTTCACTCTCTGGGTTGAGGTATGAAAACCTATTTTTAAAAATGTTTCAGGGCATGAGGGCACCATTTTTTTCTTGCTTATTTTCTGAGATCATTGGGGAATTTTCCAGTGAATTTTTTTATATATATATAAAAATAAGAGAAAGAAATCTTTGGTGGTGGACCCAATTTTCCTTCTGAAATTTTCCAGATATTTCTGAATCTTCACACCACTTACTCTGGGATTAATCATATGAAGATAGTGAATCTATTTTAGGTCACTAAGCACAGAACAATTTTCTAATCTCTGCTTTGCCATTTTCTTTATAATTCTTTATAACTGACATATGTTCCTTCATCTGTAAAATAGCGATAATATTAGCTTACTCCAGGGAGATTTTGTAAGAATAATAGAAGAAAAGCCTTTTAAACCCAGCTATGGCAACCACCCCCGTAGACAAAGGTGTCTAAGGGATTTGGGAGGAGTGGGAGAGAGCACAGAGGGGGCGGGATGATAGAAGGAAACTCAGAGATGAAAAGCTCAGCCCACCTATCCCGAGGGCACAGCGCCCCACCTTTTCTTTCTCTAATACAGCTTTCTCTTGTGCTCTACTTCTGTCCTTCAGTTTCTCCATCAGACCTCCTCCAGGTCCCAGGAAACTATTATCCCCAGATTAAGGAGCCTTGCTTAAAATTTTGCTTGAGATTCTCACATTTCTATATATATATATATATACATTGCTGCTTAATCCGCAACATACTTTGATGCCATGGATAAAGATTCTTTCATTCAGAAAATTATAGTAATGTGGATTCTGTTGACTTTAACTTGGAGACCAAATACATTACCATTCACTTCCAGTTTAAGTTTTTAAATGGTTGACAAGCTCTATAGCACCATGCCAGGAAAACAAAAGATGGTCTACAACAAGCATGTCAAATTCAAAGGCTAACACGGGCCAAATAAACAAGGCATGCGGCCCACGGGCCAGGAGTTTGACATGCTTCTTCTATAAGGTAAACTATCCTGTAATTCTTATTCAGGGGTGGGAAAAAGTAGGCTTACAGCTGTCATACAAATAAATACGATAGCTAATAAATAATAATACAAGAATAAAAGCTGTTTTGCATACCCACAACTGTAAACCTACTTTTGCCAACTATATCCTATCCTATATCATAAAAGCCCAGCGACTGAATGGCAGAATGACCAGTACGATCAGTCGACCAGTCACTATGACGCACACTGACCACCAAGGGGCAGATGCTCAATTCGGGAGCATTTGAGGACAGGTCCACAGCCGACCAGGATGAGTGGCGCTCCCACAGCAGGCCGATCCCCGCAGGCCATGCCTCCCCCCCCCCCCCCAACCAATGCACAAACCTGTGCACTGGGCCTCTAATATATATATATATATATATATATCAAGAGTCCCCCCCCCCAAAAAAAATGTATACACACACTTTGAATAATTATAAAGGCAGTGTTTATCAAATAGATTTCATTTTCAATACTGAGCTATCAGCTATTAAGTGTGCATACGTTTTGGGTATACCCTGTATAGTCAGCCTTGGAGATAATAAATTAATACTCACCATTGGAGAGCTATGGGGAGGTGGGGGCGGGGGGTGAGAGACCAACCTCAACTGAATACCATCATGGAAGAATACTGATAAAAAACCACAACTGGATTGGATTTAAAGGGAAATTACATTTCTTGAAATTACGTATGATGACAAATGTTAACTAGACTTATTGTGGTGAGTGTTTTGCAATGCATACAAATATCAAATTATTATGTTATATACCTGAAACTAGTATAATGTTATATGTTAATCATACCTCAATTTGCAAAAAGAAATTACATAGAGAAAAGGACATTTCTTTTGGTCCATCCAATTAAATAACACTGAGCTCCACCAGTAGCTTGGAAATGCCCCCTCTTTGAGTAAAAGCACTTAGTCTGAAGAGAATGTGTATCAGTAATTATAGATCAAGGCACTAGCACAAAATCAGAATTCAAAATGTAATAACTTAGAATTGGTTTTTGTGATTACAGTTGTCACAGCATTTGCAGATTGCTATAACTTACGCTAATAGTAACCACTAAAAAAGTTGGCCTCTTAATTAGATTTGTACACAAATCTAAAATAATGTGATCACCCCACTTTTAATTAAACAACATGTTAGTATCTCTATTGACCTTGATTAAGATGTTTATCCATATACATAGCTAAATAACAACTAATTCCCTCTATAGGTACAATCAAGACAAAAGACATAGTTACTATCCTGATTCCACCATATTCCCAGGCAATGAGGGGATTTCTTTGCTTTGTTGATGCAGAGCGTTAATGTAATGTTGCAGATTTTAAGGTCTTCTCTTTTACAAACTTATAATATCTTTTTCTCTTTCTGTGCAGCAAGTCTGATTTAATTATCTCCCAGAAATCAGTGAGGGTACTATTTTTGTCTTTGGTTGCCCTTCATCTTTATTTGATTAAAGTACCACATGCTTAATTGGACTGGGTTTACCTCAACCTCCTCAATTCTAAATATCAAAGGCGGCAGTGAGACTGCCGGGGTGGTTTGAACAGCCTCTTTGGATTCAGCAGACTGTTCTAGGATAATCAGTAAATCAGCATCATCCATAACATGCAGTTCATCTTCTCTTTCTTGCTGCCCTGCACTGCCACGCCCCCCACATCTCTTCTGAGCACAGGGCCCTTCTCTTTCACAAGACATTTATGGGAATGAGGGGGGTGTGTGAAATCTATTGTTACCCATTCTAACAGGCTGAAATCTCTTTTAATCTTGTAGATCTTTGAAAACATTTCAAGAGCTATTTGAGGCCCTGCAGCATTCACAAGAAAGGGTTCACAGAAAGCTTCAACATATGACAAGGAAAGAGAAAAACTTCCACATGTTTTTAAAGGAAGTATACTAGTAGATATCATTGTGATGCTTTTATCACTGAGTTTTAAGATACCAGGACAGAGATGGAGGGAAGGAGAAGGGGGCAGGGGCATTTCTCTTGGCTCCAAGTGGAGCAATATTACATCAAAGTCATTTTCCCACCAGGAGACATTTCAGGGGTCTCCATGGCACAAGGCACAATGGTAACACAGGCAAAGTTAATGGAGGAAAAGACTGATTTCAACATTGCCCTCAGTGTTAGTTTCCTCTAGGGCTGCCATAACAGAGCACCACCAACTGGGTGGCTCAAAAGAGCGCAAAGTTTTTTGTGTCACAGCTCTGAGGCTAGAAGTCTGAAGTCAAGGTGTTGTCAGGGTTGGTTCCCTGTGGGGGCTCTCAATGCCTCTCTCCTAGCTTCTGATGCTCGCCAATTCTTGGTGTTCCTCAACTTGCCGCTGTATCGCCCCAATCAGAGACTCCATAGTGACATGGCATTCTCCTTGTGTGTGTCTGTGTCCCTCTGCACAAATTTACCTCTTCTTATAAGGAGACCAGTCATTGAATTAGGACCACAATCCAGAATCTCTCTCTCCCAACCTCACCTTTACTTCTCTCTCCTTCAGAAATCTCCTCCCTACTTTTCTGCATGAAATACTCCAGCCAGAACTTCCAAGCCACTACACTGATGCTCTGACCAAAATAATATGTACCATTTCACAGGACACCCTGTGCTACTGAGTTAGTTATGCCTATTGGTGTTGAGCTTGCAGAGGCTGGCAACCACTTTCCTCTTCTTTCCTGGGCACACAGTTGGATCACGCTTCCCAGCTCCTTTGTAGTTAGGAATAGCCACAAGACTGGCTTCTGACAAGTGGATTGTGAGGGCTGTGCACCACTCACAGGTCTGGCTTATGAAACTCCCAAGCAGAGTGATCGGTGCTCTTCCCCTGTCCACTAGCCTGATGCAGAAAACACTTCGGAGGCTGTATGAAGAGGATGACAGAGCCACAAGATAGAAGGAGCCTGGGTCTCTGAGTAGGAGCCGGCAGTCAAAAAATACCCTTTAGGACAGTGATGGCGAACCTTTTGAGCTTGGCGTGTCAGCATTTTGAAAAACCCTAACTTAATTCTGGTGCCGTGTCACATATAGAAATTTTTTGATATTTGCAGCCATAGCAAAACAAAGATTTATATTTTTGATATTTATTTTATATATTTAAATGCCATTTAACAAAGAAAAATCAACCAAAAAAATGAGTTTGCGTGTCACCTCTGACACGTGTGTCATAGGTTCGCCATCACTGCTGTAGGATATTACATGAAGGAAAAATGAACTTTTATTCTCTTTGAACCATTATACATTCTTGTTTATTACAGAAATGAATTCATTAAAATGTACCTTCTTTCTGAGGTGTCCCATGCAGGCTATATGCTTTCCTACACTGTTTTTTCACAGGAGTATTTCATGGGGCAATTATGCTTCTGAAAACACAACAGATGGTATAAGAGAACCTCCCCTATTATTGATAAAGTAAAATAGTATTATTAAAACAAATATTTTTATATGCATATTACATAAAGAAAAATATATTACATAAAGACAAATACTTTTATTATTGAATGGACTTATTGAAAACACACCCTGAAATGATTAATGTCTTAGAAAATAGAGTAATAAAGCACTTTGTTCCATCCAAGACAAGACTGTATCACACACAAGAAGGGCTAGCAGGTGATAAGGTAATAATTTCACTTCCTGGAGATTGTTTCAACAAGGAGAAGACTCATAAACTGCCTTTGAAATGGAAAACAGGACTTGCGAGGAGAAGGCAGAGCAAGGGCTAAGATAAGAAAAATAGGTTGACATTAAGCTTGGATGTACCTGGAGGAAATGTAGTTCAATTACACTGCATATAAATAATTGCCCCGGTTACATCCAAAGAACATTGAAAGAAGATGTGGTCAGGTTCGAAGTGTCACCAGGAGGGCTGCCAGGTTTAAGGTGATATGACCCCGTAAAGTTACATTAGTTCCAGGGCTTTCTTCCCTGGGCAAGGCCAAGTTGTCTCCTTCGTACGTAACGATAGTTCATGTTGTCCACACACATGAATGAATGCAGATCGTGAGGACTCTAAGCTCATGGGAGATTGAGGGATAAACAAGAAAGCCAACATATCCATCACATACATGGAGTCATGCAGTATTCGGGATATTCATGTATGTCCTTTGGGCCAGCCCAACCTCTCTGATTATGAATACAATGTGGAAACACAGACTGAAAACACTTAGTGAATCTGGCCTCGGAGCTACTTTGGCCATTCTGCTAGTATACGACTTTCGGTTCATTCATCACCACACCAGGAAGACATCTGCCTCTAGGAGGCAATGCATCAAGTCGGGGAAGATTGGGGCCCTCCAACTTCCTAGGAGAGAGCTTGAATGGACAGTGCCAACTTAGCCTCTCTCTGTCTTATTTTCCCGCATCCCACACTCACCTGACCCTCACTCCCGCCTATGCCTGGATGGCATATTCTTTCTCATTCTTTGCAGCAAGGTTCTTGAGCTTCCTGTTGATTGCATGTGAAGTGCTTTATTTTTTTATGTTTTCATTCATTTTTAGAGGGAGAGGATGGGAGAAGGATAGAGAGATAGAAACATGGATGAGCACTCTAGAAGCCACCTGTGCAAAAGTATTACACTGGCCCAGGAGAAGCAAGCTGGGCACCTGCGAAGCCACCATTCAAGAGTCCATCCTTCTGGAACAAGACTGCTCCTTCCCGAGGCTCTCTTTCAAACTGCATACTCCACTGCGTTGGGAGGCAGACACTCATTGCTCTGAGCTCGTCCATCAGATGCAGCTGCCAAGGCAAGAGTTCTCCCGGTGCCTCGACAAATTGGGAAAAGAGAACTGATGAGAGGGAGAAAGGAGAAGGAGGAGGAGAGCGCATGAGGGCAACCACCAACTTCTCCCTTTGCTGGGACCAATCCCAGAGTGAAGAATTTTGTTCCTGTCTTGAGCTGGATGCTAAAGCCACTATTTATAACCTACAGTCCCCCAAGTCAGGTGTGACTACTCATGTAGGATGGTAGCCAGAAGAGGCAGGGAGCATGTCGTAATGGGGATATTACTACGGCAGATGGTGGCCATGTGAGCTACAGTGGCAGCTTGTTCAGAGTGGATTCTATTCTGCTTTAGTGGCATCTGTTTCCAAGCTAAGGCTGAGCCTCCAGATATGCTGACACGGCTCCTCCAGTATCCACGTCAGTCGTCGGCTCAGCATCCGGACCCCTCAGCCTGCGGACAGGCTGCATTGGACTCAGGCAGAAAATGGAATTTCCCTTTCCTGCCTCATTAAAGGAACCATCTGAGTTCACTTCTCTAACAGGAGCAACTCTGGCTGAATTTAGTCCTACACAGTGATCAAATCCCATCCTCCTTCCTCTGTCTCGGTAAGAGATGCACTGGAGTAAGAAAGAAATCTCTGCACATGTCCTCACTCCCGTGGGGAATATACGGCTCCATCTGCCATCGCACATGCTAAGTGCTATGGATGGCAGACAATCCTAAGAAACCATAAAAAAACTTTACGGGCCACACTCTGCATTTTTACCTTCATTGAGCATGTCACTGGGCACCAGACAGAGAAATGCTATGGGTCACAGAATCTCATTGTCTATATTCAAGAAAGCAAGCGATTCTGAAGTTTCATCTGGAATATCCAGATAATGAAGATGCCACATTGATAAGATTTTTCTTATAATATCTCTCATAACCCATTACTCCATTGCCCATGTGTTGACCCAGCTTTCATTTCAGCTTCTTCGCCCCATCTTAGGCCTGAGATTTGTCGTTCCAGTGTGAGAATGAGAACATAGGCTTCATTAAACCTGCTTCCCCAAAACACAATGAGCCACTTTTGGCAGCCTAGCCAGTTGGACAGGAAGGCCAGTGGCTGGGAAACAGGGCTGAACGTTAGCTAAGCACTCAGTGTTGAAAGGTTTCATGTGAAAATCCTGAAGCAGAGCAGTGAAATTTTCAGGGAGTGGAGACCCTGAATCCTGTTCTGGAAATAATGTTCATTGGATGGTCTCTAGCGCCCAGCAACCTGGTCTCAATTTCCACCAGGCAAATAGAAATAAATGCAAACTTTCTGCTGCCCATCCTCCCACCCTCCCAAAGCAACCAAGGGTTTGCAGCAGGCTCTGACTTCTCCCACTTCCTTCCTGAGCACAAGCTCTCAGCACCCTCTGCCCCACACAGAAGGTGGGTGGCAAACAGCCAGGCTGTGGAGCAGTCAGGGGAGCAGAAACAAAAATCAGAGGCCTGGGCATGTGCACTGGGCATGTGAAGGGGAATGTGACCGAGGTTCTAAGTACCCTTAGAGTTTAAGGTCCAGGCATTTCAATGTAGAGGGACCTCTGTCCACATTCATCATTTACTGATTAAAAAAACTGCTTTGTAGGAACACAAGATTACACAGGGCTAGAGCCAGGACCAGAATTCAGGTCTCCTGATGACTCTCCATCTACCACTCCTCACTGTCTCCTTGTGCACAGGATGAGAAGAGACAGGAAGTAAATTGGATCTTGGAGTGTGAGTTTGAGAACATCTAGCCCATGGGTTTTCTGAATCAGAGATCGTGCCGCTTTCATCTGTTCTGCCCACACTCTGCACAAGGAATCTGGTAACCTGCTTGGGAGCATGCCCCAGTCACAACGTGCCAGGTCTGAATGCCCTGGGGCAGAACAGAACTCAGCCTCTCCCTGGGCACACAGAAAGAGCCCTGTGGGTCCAGGCCTCTCTCTCTGGCAGCCAGGGCAGCCTGCAGCTACAGCAGGAACATGTGGAAACTTACAAAGGGAAGCTGTGGTCCAGCAGAGCAGAGAATATGCAGAGATAGAGTGTCTAGGGCTGTAAGCTAACCCTCAGCTGCAGAGGGCTCCGTCCTCCGTAGGCATTGCTCAAAAGCTAGTGTGAAGCAAGATGGATTTTTCTGCCTGTGACAGAAACCGTCTCATTAACTCATTTTAAAACAGGGTTTTGAGATTTTAAAAATAAAAGCACAGTTTCATCTTCTTTAGATTGTGGATCTACTTATAACAACAACAACAACAACAAAAACAAAAACAAACAAAAAAAAAAACACCTATATTTTAACCCAGGGCCATGCCATCCTTAGGAAATGCTGAAATCCAAGCCTCCAGAATTTTTCATGTGGGTCCTCCAGATGTTAATACTAAATTTCTTATGTGCTCAGATAACAGGAATCATTTTTTGTGGTACATGTCAGAGATCTCAAATACATCAGGCAAAATAGATGTCATTCTTCCCATTTTATAGATGAATAAACTGAGGTTAAGAATTTCTGTTGTTCCAGATGTCACCTGGGCTTGAACAGGTAACAGTTGAAGTCCAGGCCTGAGTCTCAAACCTGGGATCTTTCCACCCATCTCGGGTGCAGCTGGTCAAAGCACACCTATCAACTCATCCCTCCTCTCCTTAAAGCTGAGCACATAGGGAACCCAGTACACCCACACCCACCACTCTCCTTGACCACCAGGACTCAGCAAAGGTGAGCTTTACTATCGCTGTCCCCTGGAATACTGAGAGAAAGTCAATCTACCTCCTGTTCCTCGAGGTACCTTCTCACACCTACATATCTCCTCCAGATATGCCTATCATGGACCTACTTTTCAAATGAGGTCCCCATGCTGGCTTATATCAAGTTGGTTTCAACTTCCTGTGCCCATACCAGAGCTTATAGTGTCTACTGTAGGTTATAATCATAGACAGAGAAATTTAGATTGTTTATCATTAACCATATTACCCAGAATTAGGTTCTTAATGAATGTTTGAGCTCTACAATGAAGATGAAGAAGAAAAAGGGGAAGGAGAGGAGAAAGGAGAAGGAAGTGGAGGAGGAAGGGGGGGAGGGAGCCTTGAGACTCTATCCTATAAAAGCATCCAGAACACTTCACTAAAATTATCCATAGAGATTTCACAAAGAGCTGCAGTAGAGGATTCAGTAAACATGGAAAGCAGAGTCTTTGAGAACTGGTTTTCTCTGGTAGCACCAAGTAAGAGTTTACTATGTCCTCTCTCCCAGGGCATGAGTGAGGGCAGAAGGGGGCATGTGCCTTAGGAAGAGCACCTCTTAGCAAACAGGAGCAGCACCTGTTCTGCACAACGGAGAACCAACCCCTCTCAGTCATAATTCACCAAGCTCAGAGCCAAATGGACAGGCTGGAGAAAGAAGTCAACAAAACCTTCATGTCAAGTGCGTGGGCTAGTGGTTTCCCTGATAACATACTGAGCATAACACTCGGTGAGGGAAGCCGGCGCAGAGAGCCCAGTCCCCCTGGCCAGCCAGCTACACGTCTCTGCCTTCTCGGAGAAGGCTCTGTGTGCCGTTGCCAAGCACACTGACGCTACAGGGCCTCACTCACTGAACAGCAACAGCCATCGATGAGGTCTGAGTATGAAACAGGCCAGAAATAATAAAGGTAAGAACCGTGGAGACACCTTCACACCCAGATGGGACTGTTTCCAGAAGGCACTCAGACTCTGGCTTTTAAAATGAAACTTTCCCGGCAGGTTTTTTTTTTTGGTTTTTTTTTAAATATATTTTATTGATTTTTTACAGAGAGGAAGGGAGAGAGACAGAGAGCCAGAAACATCAATGAGAGAGAAACATCGATCAGCCGCCTCCTGCACATCTCCCACTGGGGATATGCCCGCAACCCAGGTACATGCCCTTGACCGGAATCGAACCCGGGACCCTTCAGTCTGCAGGCCGACGCTCTATCCACTGAGCCAAACCGGTTTCGGCTCCCGCCAGGTTTTTGACAAGAGTCTGAAATTATCTTTAGCTTCTAAAGCAATCGGACTTACATGATTGTAAATAAAGAAAACACATAGTTTATGTTGTGTACTGAATCAATATATCACACATCTCGGACCAATAGCTGTTGTTCTGAACCCATCTTACATTTAGGATGCTTCTTTTCATTTCATTCATGGTTTCCTAAGTACTTCCAGGCAAAATGAATAAAACTTTAAAGGAATAGCTTAGGAAATTTATAAATTGGAACTATTTTCTTTTACTTTTAAAATAATTGTACACTTTAAGTAATTGTATGTCAATAGCTTACAATCTTCGAAGAAGCTTGTTTCTGAAAAGGAAAATCTACTTTAATACTTTCTAGTTTGCTTTAGAAATAGGACACAGAAATCAATCCACAGACTCCTCTTTCAACCATCTCTTGTCATTTTCGGTATTTTATTCCACAGCTCAGAGAGATGAGAACTGGAAAAGAATAAGAATGAGCTGTTTTGACTCAGATACCTTTATTCTGTTTTTAATTGCAGGAAAAGATGACACCCTTTAGTGAAGACATTTCAATACAATTCATGAGGGGGAAGGTTGAGTCAGTTATGAGCTGTATGGGATGGGGGCATTGAAAACTACATGACGGTTAAATACAGAAATGCCCATCATTTCCCTGTATATGGTAGTGAAACAGATAAATAACACATGTCATTGATAGCATCTGCTAAAATAAATGATGCTGGCTTTCAACAAATATTGAATGTTCTCTTTTACATTACAGTAAGCATTAGTAATAATGTTATTATATCTGCATTTTAGGTTAAATGGGAAGATTAGTGGGCCAGTTTCTAAGATGAGGAACTCTGACCATTCCTTCTCTCTAATACCCACATCCAAACAGTTACCAGTCCTGCCACGTGGTCCTAGAGCTTCAGGGGAGATGTGTGGGGAAGGGCACACTCTCTGGAGCCAGCCTAAGGCCAAACCTTGACTTTTACTCCCACTGCAACCCCGACAAGCTGCTTGGTCACTCACTCTGTGCCTCATTCTCATCTGCAAAGTGAGGCCAGTCCCCCCTCCTGTTGTTCAGATTCATTGAGTTATATGGAAAATAGAATGGTGTCTGGCACATAATAAATACTACACAAGCATCATCTCTCGTGATTACAATGATTTTTCATATTGCTGCCTTCCTTAGTGCTTCCACTTCCATTCTTCTCCAGCCCCTACTGCCCACCCCATGGCTCCCCACTTTCTGCCCCAGTCAACTGCAACAAGTAGGATCCCAGCTGGGATTTCTGCTTCTAGTATAACCCACTCCCCGCCTCCAGTTGAAATCTAACATGCCCTCCTTTGTGTCTCACACTACCCAATAGGCATTTCTATCATACCACCTATTGCACTTTTGATTTTTTCTATCTAGCTATCTATCTATCTATCTGGTAATGGGGCTTGAAACACATATTCTAATAGCTGATATTAGAAGCCCACTCAGATAGGAAGTTTTCTTTCTTTAAGAAATACCTAGATAGGTAAATGTTGGCAGGAAAGATGAGTCCCAACAAGTCTGACTGTAAGGAGAAAGAGAAAAAGAGATCAAAATCCTCTGCATGAGGGGTACGCATACATTTCAGGATTGGGGTGAACAGTGAAAAATAAGTTGGGTGAATGGAGAAAGGCAGTCAAACAGCATAAGAAAGATTTCTGCTTGCAGGAAAGGTGGCTAGTGAGACATTCCTGATGGTGTGGGCTGAAGGAGATTTAAGGCAGGGATGGGTCATCTTGAAATTCAAACTGTTTGCCTTTCTTTAAAAATTTTTTTTAAAATATTTTTTTATTGATTTCAGAAAGGAAGGGAGAGGGAGAGAGAGATAGAAACATCAATGATGAGAGACAATCATTGATCAGCTGCCCACTCCCCACCCCACCAGGTTTGAACCTGCATTCCGGGCACATGCCCTGACCAGGAATCGAACCAGGACCTCCTGCTTTCATGGGTCGATGCTCAACCACTGAGCTACACCACCCAGGCTGTTTGCATTTCTGAGATGTGAAAAGTCTCACAATTTAATGCCTGATACACATACAAAGGACTTACGGTAAGTTTAGGGACCAAATGGCTTAGGACCAGATAGAGGAAAAGAAGCTGAATCTGACTCATGAGTTTGGGCTTCCCAGGATGTTTGCAATAAAGGCCTCAAGACTGTGGCCCAAGTTTGTTGGCGTAGGTTCTCTAAGAAGCAGACAGGATTGGGTGTGCGAGAGAGTTACTGGGGAAATACCTGTGGGAGAGCAAGGGGAGGGAGCTAGAGAGGTGAGATTTCAGAGAGAGATGCAAATCTGGCTCCTGAGAACAGGGAGGGAGAAGGAAGGAAAATTGGGTAGGAAGAGCCTCAGATCACGGCGCAGTTCTCAGAAAGACCCAGCCAGGGTAATGGAAAGTCCTTGACGTCAAAGTCACTGTTGGACGAGTCTTGCACCTCACAGACAGCAATAGCACCCCCACAATGCTGGTAACAGCCCACCGAAAGTGTGCACTCAGCGCAAAGGCCATATGGTAGCCCAGAGGGTCAGCAACGGGGCTGTCATTCAGCCACGCTCCCAGAGTATGGATTAGAGCTGCACGTTTTCATCGGCACCACCCAGGGTTGCCTCAGCTGCTAGGATCCTGTCTGACTCTTCATTTGACACTCTACTGCTCAATCAAGGTTTGCTGAATTAATACATTGACCCACACCGCACACCACACAATCATCCTAAACAACCATTGGAACCAAATGGGCACACAAAAACTCAGTAGCCTATTCTTTCCATTTTGTTGAGTTTTAAATTTTCCTTAATAAGAAGGTGTATTAAAAATATTACTAGGGACCACCAGTGGGTACTCAAAAAATTAAATATAAAATTACCATGTGTTTCAGCAGCTCCACTTCTAAGCACACACCCGAAAGTAATGAAAGTAACGAACTCTTGTGTTCATAGCAGCACTATTTATAATAACAAAAAAAGGTGAAAATAACTGAAATGTCTATTAAAAGAAGACTAGATAAACAAATGTAGTATATACCGAAAATGGAATATTTTGGTCATTAAAAGGAAAACAATTCTGACACATGCTACTACATAAATGAACCCTGAGGACATTTGCTGAGTGAAATAAATTAGTCACAGAAAGGACAAATACTGTATAATTCCACTTACATGTGGTAACTAGAGTAGTCAGATAGAAAGGATGATGGTTATCAGAGGCTGGGAGGAGAGGAGAATGAGGAAATAGGGTTTAATGGACACAGAGTTTTATTTCTCGTGATGGATGGTGGAAATGTTTGCACAATAATGTAAATAATGTACTTAATTCCACCAAAGTGTACACCTAAAATAGTTAAAATGGTAAATTGTATCTTATGCATATATTAGCACAACAAAAATTAGATCATTGAGAACATATACCTAATAGGGAAAAAAACTAAATAAGGATAGTACTCCATGCAAGCATGTATTCTTAGGCCTCATGTCCACCTCTCTGCCTCCAGATCCTTAATGAAGGCAGTAGGCTGCCAACTTCTGCCAGCCCAGTCATTTGGCTGGTGGGCTGGTTAGAGGGCTGTTTCTAATTGTCTTCTTCCCAAAGTCTGCTTAGGGCAATTTCTCAGACTCCACTAAGGAGCTCCCTCTCAGAGCAGCCATTCCCACAAAAGGCCATAAAGCCCAGAATGCATAGCTTCTCAGCCCCCCAGCTGATGGCCCTGATCTTTGGCCCTCTTAACTGAGATTTCTCTGTTTAAAAATAAAAGTAGACTTGTTTTGATAAAAGCAGCCAGATGGCATTTCTTTCCCTCAAAGACTTCTGCCAGGACAGTGGAGTGACAAAGAAAACCAGAGTGAGAAGCTGAGTCCTTGGCACAAGGGTTCATAATAGGCTGGCCCCTTGCTGGGAGCGTGGGTTCTGTGTTCACAACAAAGAGGATACCGGAAGGAGCAGGGCAGGAGGCACACCTGGGTCTACCTTTGGTACCAAATTCCTTCTCATCTCCTTTTGCTCATGCTTCCACCTCACATGAGATCCTTTTTATTTTTAACACTCACTTGAGGATATTGGGGGGAGAGAGAGAGAGAGAGAGAGAGAGAGAGAGAGAGAGAGAGAGAGAGAGAAACATTGATGTGATAGAGAAAGACCAATCGGTTGTCCCCCCCATAAGCACCCAGACCAGGGATCAAATCTGTAACCCCGGTGCACAGGTCAACACTCCAACTGAGTCACGCGGCAAGAACCCAACATGAGACCTTAATCATGAGACCCTTCTCACTTTCCACTCTACTTCAGGCACCGAATGACTGCAGATGCTTTGTCGTTCTCTCCATTTCGATCCTCCTTCCTGCACATCTGTCCACTCACTCGATTACTTTTACACGCTAGAAGTTCCAAATCATCAAGAGCCCTGAGTTCAGAGTTTGAGATCCACATGCTATGTGTTCAATACAGTGCATCAAGTGTGTCCAATAATATGACACATTAATGTGGAGACACTGATCACTCACGCTATAAAGGTGCCAAGACAGCTGACCCGAGGCACCAAAAGGTCTAGAAACACCTAAGTGGATTTATTTGTCAAGGCACCTAGATCTACAAATTGTTCAGAAGGTCAGGGAAAGGGGGACAGCGAGGGCATGGGGTGTTTAAAAAGTGTGGGTGTTCCCTACGGTGATGACAAGATACTCAGAGTGTCTATCCCCCTCTAACCCCTGAGCACCTTGCTGTGTTAGTTTACTTTTAGGTAATTCAAAACCATTTCCTAATAGTTTAGGCAGAATAAAGTATTATTAAAGGAGATTAGCACACGCAATCTTTAGATAAGCCATCTGTAAGTTTGGGAGCTAAGCGGCCAAGAAAATTCCGCAAATCGTACTGAATCAGTCCAGTGGTTACAGAGAGCTAGGCCCACACAACGAATACTGCCAATCTGGGCACACCAGGCTACCCCAGCCCTCTCCCTCACAATCTCCAAACCTGGGTGCTCTTACCACTATACCAGTCCAAATGGCGCTCACACCATCGTTGGCTTCACCAGCCTCCAGTTCAAAGTTGGTAGGGTCTAAGTCACACACCTGTGTCCTAACTGGAGGGATGCTGGGTACCTAACTGGTAGTTCTTAGTTGAGGATTTCTCCAATCATGGGCACAACATTCATAGGTTCCACTTACAAATATTGGGCAGCCAAAAAGAATGGAGCACAGCCCTTTCTGGTGACACTGCTGTCACCAAAATGCTGTACCGCTTCTGCTGCCCAAAGCAATGCTTCAGATAAAGCTGTGCTGCCTAGAAATTAGGTGCTATCTTTGCCAAGAGAATAAGAGAGGCCAAATATGTAGACTCAAATATCCCCAATGGTAACAAAAATACCTCCCTGCCTTCAGGGAAAAGAGCAAACTGTACCATTCAGTTTTTCATAACAGGACCCAATCTGCCTTTTTAGCATGTCTCCACTTAACTTCCAAAACTCTCTACATTACTACAACCAATGGCTGGATCCTGCTTCCCATTCCAGATCCACCACATGCTTTCACATTGGGCATTGTTGCTCATATCACATTCCTGCAGGGCCATTGGCCATGCACTCTGCCTACCCAAATCCTACCTCCTTAAACACACAGCGTTGATCCCACATCTACTGCCCTTCATAACCCCAATAGGAAAAAATTGTTCTCTGCTTCAAACTACAGTGGTAGCCACTGTCTTCATAATCCATTTATCAGATGATCATGTACCACATGACATACCTTCTATCATTGTCTCCAACTCTTATTTGTGTCTTTTGTTATTTATTTATTTATTTATTTATGCATAAATATGTCTTATTGTGATTGGTGAAACTGGAGTACCCACCAGTGGAAGTTGAGGATCCCTTTCCCCACTGATATCTCGAAAAGTCCCGTTTCCCTTAATCCATCCTGGAAAGTGTGCAGCTGGGAATTCAGTAGAACTAGAAGCAAAACCAGTCTCCAGAATTTCTGTCCCATGGTGAGCTGGGTCCAGTATGGCACTAGGCTAGTTGCAGTCCATCAGTCCACTGTGTGGGGCCCACATGGCTTTGGGCCATGTGGGCAGATGCAGGAGCATGAGAGTCCCACAGCCAGGAGTGCAAGAGGCAAGAGAGAGAACTCCTTTGTTTAGGAGCTTAAGTATCTCAAATCTTCCTGCCCTTATAGTGGCCACACCAACTCTGGCCAATGACCTGTTCCCAGCTGTGACCACCGGACAAGTGCCTTCCCTATTTCACCCAGATCTTAGTAGACATACGTCTATTCTCCCTCTGTCCAGTCCGGTGGCTTCCTGGGGAGTGTTAAACTGCAGCTTCCTGGGAAAGGTGTGCAAATGAATGTCTATAAAATGTGGCCTTCCCTTTACTCTTTCCCAGTTATTAATACCTGGGTTTATTACAATGATATCATTATCTCCCCAGTTAACCACTGAAGTCCTTGATGGCCTAGATGCTTTGTTAGACTTCTTGGAATTCACACAGAATCTCACATAAGGCTTTGCACACCACAGGCAAGTCAATGAAGATATGTGACTACATTTACTCCACAGAGTGTGTATCTACCTAAGTGACTACGGATGCCCTTGCTTATTAGCATGGCCCTGCTCCACATGCTGACATTTGTGCATTGTCTCAAGTAGGACATCTTTCTTAGAGGAGCCAGGGAGGAAGAAGTCAGCAGTTGATTCTTCCCCAGCACGCATGCTGGCAGGAACAGAGCTAACACCCTCAGCAGCTCTCATTAATCTGGGAACATTGGTCTGATATTTATCTGGCTGGTGCTGTTAAGTGTTAGGTACATCCCAAGAGTTCACAAATCCTTATGGCAACTGCATCAAGTAAATGCCGTTATCCCCACTTTACAGATGGGCAGCCTGTGTACCTCAGCCAGGGTCACACAGCAAGGAAGGGACAGACCCAGGTTCAAGCCCAGGCAAGCTGGCTGCAGAGGCTCCATTTCATATTGTGAGCTTAATCATGCTCTCTACAGAAGGAATATGTTCTAAACATTTTTAATTTTTTCAGAGCATCTCTGGATAATTCTCACAGCACAGCATTTCAGTGATTTCTCCGCTATCCAGTCAGCTGCCGCTGTGCCCTCCCCCAGGAGGCCTGGACCTCAGCTCTAGGGGGTCCTTCCTGCTCCAGCTCAGCCCTCACTATAGTGCCTGCTCCTTTGTTTTCTCCGCTTTTCTGATATTCTGTGGAGTTCTCGTTACTTCTTCCCAAGCAACCCCTTATGGCTTCAATGCCCTGTCATCTTTAGTAATTCTTTATAGTAACCTTTCCAATATTCAAATGACTGTGGTTTCTCTCTTCTGATCAGATCCACGTAGCATGTGAGCATTTTGTATTTTCCTATCCTGATATCTCTAAAATAGTTTTTACCCCTTGTTTTTATTATTTTTAAAATTCATATAGCATTAGTTTATTGTGTAATTACTTTCTTTAGTCGACTTTAAACTATTTGTGAAATTTAAAGCCTATTGAATAATTGAAATACATACACAAGTGAAGGCCACGCCTGTTTAACTTGCTCCGAACCATCTCCAGAAAGGAACAAGGCTCAATGCAATAAGCAAATTATTTTTTATGAAGATAATGAGGCTGATGCCCCTATGTTCTTCCATTCCAGGTTAGACTATCCTAACAACAAAAGTTTAGGTGTTAGTACAAAGAATAACAAAGCTACTAGATCTGTGATAATACTACTTCATCACTGTGTTTCTCAAATCAAAACTTCCTTTTCCTAGACATTTCCTGAAATATATATGTGTCCTGCCCCAGGCTAGGAACTGATTCAGGAGGTATTAAAACCCAGAGAGGTGGGTGAAAATAGATGTGGAAAATTGTAATGAGGCAGAATAGAGATTTTTCAATCCAGTGTAACAGAGCAGAGGATGGCAATTTCAGATGCGCATAGGAGAGGCTAGTGAGCACTGTAATTATTAAGAAGTAAAATCTCAGACCAAATTCCCATGGTGACCTCAAATTGAAAACTTCCCAGGTTCACCATCAATTCCATTACCACCACCCAGGGAATTGAGAGCTGTGTTGTGGTGAGAGGAACTGGCTTTGGTTTGAAACCCCAGGCTCTGCTGCCTACTAATTAAATGTCCTTGAGCAGTTCCTTAACCTCAGTTACCATAACAATGCCTACCTCCCAAGAGGATGAAAACAAGCACTGACTATGAATGCCCTTATCCTAGTGCCTGGCACATAGGACGTCTTAGCAGATGTAATTACCTTCTTCCCTGAGGTTAGTTTCTAGGGCTGCCCTAACAAAGTACCTCAAACTGGGTGACTTACAACAACAAACATTTATTCTCTCACGGTTCTATAGGCAAGAAGTCCAAAATCAAGGTGTCAGTTTGGCCATGCTTCTTCTGAAACCCAGAGAGGAAGGCTCCTTTCTTGCCTTCGCCAGCTCTGGTAGGCCCAGACATTCCTTGATTTGTAGCAGCATAATTCTCATCTCTGCCTCCATCTTCAAGTGGCATCATCCCTGTGTCTCTTCACACAGTCTTCCCTCTGAGCACATTGGTCCCTGCGCTCAAATCCCCCCTTTTTATCAGGATATGCATCGTATTAGATCAGGGCCCACCCTAATGACCTTAACTCTCTAAAACAGGGGTGGGCAAACTTTTTGACTCACAATGGGTTCTTAAACTGGACCGGAGGGCTGGAACCAAAGCATGGATGGAGTGTTTGTGTGAACTAATATAAATTCAAAGTAAACATCATTACATAAAAGGGTACGGTCTTTTATTTCAATAGTTTTATTCATTTCAAACGGGCCGTAGTTTGCCAACGGCTGCTCTAAAATCTCTATTTCTAAATAAGTTCACATTTTGAGGTACTGAGGGTTAGGACTTCAACTTTTTGGGGGGAGGGGGCGGGGCAAAATTCAACTCAGTTTTGGGGGGGCAAAATACCCCCTCGGTTTTCTGCCCAGAGGTGACAAGCTAACCCCCTTCCCCCATAGTCAGCTACTTAGAGTACAATTTCTGCTTTACCACCGTCTCTGGAATGCAGGATATATATCATATACTCAGTGAGGTAAAGCACAGGCAAGTCTGTAACTTAGAGACCTCCTAACTCTTCTCTACCTTCCCATTCTGGACACTGGCCTCTCCTGGTCTCTATCCATGCCCACTCCATGCCCACCCCATACCCAGTTCCTGCTCATACTGCCAGTGCTGCACTTACCAGATTCCCTTCCTTTTCCCTCCCCTCTTAATCTGATCCCTTACCCTGAAGACTCATAACCATAGAGCAGCCGCATTAAAATCTCTATACTGTGCCAAACAAGAGCAATCTGTACAAAAAAAAAAAAATGGCAGAGATGGTAGGAAGACCATTTTAGTAAATCTGAAGGAAAGCCCCTCATGTTCCTTTTCTGAAGACGAAGTCCTTGTTTGAAATGTGAGAACCAGGGGCAGGCCACGTTTAGCCACCAACCTCTTTGTATGAATTGCAAGGGTAGGGGTTATATTAGGGCACAGGACTCCTCTCTGGAACAGAAAAACCATAAAGGAAGGAGCATAGACAGTGTACACATGTGTGGGCAGACCGATCAATGTTTATTCAATCTGGCCCCAGCCAAGTTAAACCAGGGAACTGAGAAGAATTCCTAAATTTGGTTATAGGCCAAAAGGGTTGACAAAAATGGATCTGTAAGCATTGTCTCTATGTCCCCATTGTAAGTATACTTGATTCTCCTGATTCCATTGTGATTGACTAGTGATCAATAACAGGAAAGGAGCAAAGAGAAGGCCAGATATTATAGGTATGTCATTTGGGCAGCTTTGCCAGAAAGCTACAACTTTATACTCCCTCGGGGCCCAACAAAGGGGAGATAGATCTATGCCCACTAAAGTTGGGGTGACATAAGGAAGATACTTGCTGTCAATCACACCTGGGAATACAGAACAACCCTGGGGACCCTGCCTGTGCCCTGGCCACATGACACTTACCAAGGCCCACCGAGAGCCTGGCACTGGATTGTGGCTATCCTTTCCCTCCAGGAGTAAGCCAGAAGCATTTGTCTAATGGCTTTGCTGGAGCCACTGAGGTGTAATAAAACTCAGGAGGGTGCAGTAGGGAGAGCTTCCATAAATTAGAAAGTGGCTGTCCTCAGATCTCTGAAACTGAACTAGATAAATAGGGAGCACACAGCATTGGAAATTAGGTGTCCTGGATACCCAACAGGGCCCAGGGGATACTCTGCAGCCTAAAGGAGAGGCAAAGTGACACAGCACAGTTTCCCAAAGTGTCACAGGTGGCTCATGGGGGCGGGGGGGGGGGGGGGAAGTGACTCAAATAGGTTTCTGGGTTATACATATTTCTTTAGGGTGGAATTTCAGAGCTTTTAAGATGCCTAAATGCATATGAACCTCCAGAAGTGGATACTGTGCAAGGTGATTCAAATGTAGTTGATCAACGAGGCCTATTTTTAACAGTGTCCAGAGACTAGCATCCGGCTAGAAATCCCAGAGGTTGTTGACAAATGCTGGACAGAGCATCTCCTAGGAACAGTCACCTTAGAGTTTCCCAGCTCTGATTTCCTTCTCTGAAAAATGAAGAGACTCCATCAGTGGTTTTTAGCTGAGAAGCTGGTACAAGCCATGGACCCCTCTCTCTGTGACAGGCACATCTTACACATGAGCCAAACATCTTGTTTTCAAACAATTTCAGGGAATCATAAATCCCTTCTTGATTATAAAATGTTCCAAGTTTGCCAGAAGCTGGTCCATCCTTGCTGCTTGACACAGTCGCTGCAGGGAAGAAACATCTACACAGCATGTTTCAAGGGACCTGGCGTATATGGCATACTGTTCTTAATATGTTTGCTCCCCTTCTTAATGCTATGTGTTTTAACCAAGGTCACCTCTTCGAGAAAGGTTGTTTCCCCAGGTGGGGATTTTTCCCTGGAGTTAGGGATTATCAGGACTAAGGAAGGGAATAAAACCCCTTAACTAAGTGCCAGGTGGGTAATTAATCACTTTTACTACTAACAATCATGCTACATAATTTTTACTTAGGATAATCTCCTTCAGTTACTTCCTTATAGCTTAACAGAACAATAGAGTAGTGGCCTTGGAATGGAGATAACAAATGCCCTAACCTTTGGAATAGAATGGATAGGATTAAAATCAACTGGTATAAATACAGATGTAATCCTATCTAATAAAAGAGAAACATGCAAATTGACCATAACCCCGACACCCTTCCCATTGGCTAATCAGCATGATATGCAAATTAACTGCCAACCAAGATGGCGGCCAGCAGCCACACAGCTGAAGCAAACAGAAGGCTTGCTTGCTCCAGTGACGGGGGAAGCCAACGTTCCCGGCCTGCCGCTGCTGGGCTCTAAGCTGCATTCTAATAAACAATGTTGCAATTATAGAAGCTAAACAAGCTCCAGAGACCTGCTTTCATCCAGCTTTGGCCTCAGAGCTTAGAGCTGCTGCGATGGCAACAGAGTTTCAATTATAGAAGCCAAACAGACCCAGAAACCTGCTTTCAGCCCTCAGAGCTGGAGCTGGCTCTCAGCTCCAGTGACAGCTATAGAAGGTAAATAAATCCCAGAATTAAAAAAAAAAAAAGAAAAAAAGGAGAGGCTGGGAGCTTAAGTTGCCCTCCAGCCTGAAAATGGCTCTCAGGCCCTCACCCAGACTGGCCAGGCACCCCAGTGGGACCCCCACCCAGAAGGGGGTGTGACCAGCTGCAAACAGCCATCGGCCCATCATCCAGGCTGGCCAGGCACCCAAGCAGGACCCCCACCCTGATCCGGGACACTTTCAGGGCAAACCAGCTGGCCCCCACCCATGCACCAGGCCTCTATCCTATACTACAGGCAGGGCAGGACAGCATGAGCTGCCATCCGGGCCCCATGTGCAGCCCTGGGCAGTGGGGCATAAGCCCCGCCCCCAGCCGGAACCCCTGTGTGCCACCTGAGCCCCCAGCTGGGACCCTTGTGCTGCCTAAGCCCCGCACTGCTAAGCCCCACCCCCAGCCTGTACCCTATGACTATGGGAGAGCAGGAAAGTGGCACTGGGCCCTGGAATGCTGTGGTGATCTGGCCATCAGTAAGTAGAAAAGTGTGACCTGTAGGCAGCCCCCAGCTGTGCCTGATCTGGGAGCAGGAAAGCAAGCCCAGCCTGCAGACAGCCCCCAGCTGGGCCTGCTCCCTGGTCGTCATGGTGATCCGGGAGCAGGAAAGCAAGCCCGGCCTGCGGGCAACCCCAAACTTTCCCTGCTCCCTGGTTGCCATGGGGATCCAGGAGCAGAAAAGCAAGCCCGGCCTGCAGGCAGCTCCAAGCTGGGCCTGCTCCCCGGTTGCCATGGTGGTCCGGGAGCAGGAAAGCCCGGCTTGCAAGCAGCACCCCCATCCTGGCCATAGCTCAAGGGAGAGTACAACATGCAGTGGAGGCCAGGAGCCTGAGAGATCAACACAGAGGGGCTCCTGCTCCAAGCCTCCATGGTGTGGCTGGGGGCAGGCCCCCAGCAGACACACACACACACACACACACACACACACAGTGCCTGCTCTGAGCCTCCAATGTGGCTGGGGGCAGACCCCCAGTGGGGCCACACACACACACGGCAACTGCTTCGAGCCTACATGGCGTGGCTGGGGACAGGCCCTAGAAGACAGACAGACACATACACACACACACACACACACACACACACACACACACACACAGGATGCCTGCTCTGAGCCTCTGCTGCCAGACTGTGGACATCCACTGAGGGCTCCCGGAATGTGAGAGGGGCAGGCTGGGCTGAGGGACCCCACCCCCCAGTGCACCAGGCCTCTAGTAGGAGAATAAATAAAGAACCTGGCTATGCTGATCGACTGAACGCTGTCTCGGTGTCATTCCTTCTTCACCGACTCCGTCCACACCTTTGGGAACCCCTGGACCTGCTGGGGTTGGACCCCAACACAAGTTCCTTTCCATCTCTAAAATGGTGAATGTACCTGCCTAGCTGGTGTGGTTCAGTGGTTGAGTGTCAACCTATGAACTAGGAGGTCAGGGTTCGATTCCTGGTCAGGTCACATGCCCAGGTTGTGGGCTCATTCCCCAGTATGGGCCATGCAAGAGGCAGTTGATCAATGATTCTGTCTCATCGTTGATGTTTCCATTTGTCTACCCCTCACCCTTCCTCTCTCTCTAAAAAATTCTATAAAAACGTATCTCAAACGGAGCCTATACCTAATCTGAAAGGTTTTGTGGTAGATATCCATTGCTTTTGCCTGCCCACCTTCCTTCCCTTTCCTTTTGGTAACAGCACTAGTTTCCTTTCATGAAATAACCTCATTTCTATTCGTAGTCCATAGATTTTAAGAAAAGTTGACCATCTCCAGAAGTAGGCATGTCCCCCAAATCTGACCAATCAGAATACCTCACTCCCTGGCCATAGGCAGGAAGCATGGATGACACGCTGTTGATGAAAGTGTTTTCTAGGACATATGCTAGAGCTAGCAGATAAGGAAGGAAGGAGGGGCAGGGAGGAGCAAGGAAAGTCTTTACATTGTGGTTATTAAAGTGGCAAAATAGAAGCCTGCAGTCTTGGCAGCCATCTCCATCTTTCAGAGAAAACAATTCCTAATGCATTAGCTGAATCATCCCTGAAGTCCACTTCATCCCCCAAAATAGAGAGCCAATAAATATTCTTTTCTGTTTAAACTAACTTGCAACTGAAAGAGTGCTGAATAATTCAGACATCAATCTGGGGATTCCCAGGGCTGCTGTGAGGCTCAATTAAGAGACTCACAGTGTTAATGCTGAGCCCACACTTGACAGAGAACCACTGTGGAAGGACACTAGTGGATGACTGTGCATCAGTCGGTACCAGCAGGACCTGCCCACTGACCCTGACCCCTGGGACCTGTGCACTGAGAAGACCCCAGAGACCTCAGATAAGTTCTTCCACCCACTACCTGCCTCCTGAAGTGCCACCATGGAGCATCTCAGCTGTTGGTGGGGAATAAGGGAGGTGTGGGAGGTGTTGCAGAGGCTTTTGAGAATCTTTTATGGGGAAAAAAGAAAACATTTACCTGCAGTTTCAGGGATTTATACACTCCCTGAAGCCCCAAATGGATTCTTTCTTTAAGGGGTCTCAGGACCCCATGGCCTCACTTTAGGTAGATAGGATTCACTGAATTTATTTTAGGAAAGATCCCAGTTTCTCAAAGAACTGGGTGTAGGAAAGAAGGAGAAAAGGAGGTCCCCATTGGCACAAGAAGGGAAAGGAGCGTGGTGCCATAATCCACAAAGGCTCTGGCATAAAAACAAGCAGCGTGATTTGGTCTCACTTCCTCCCCCTGCCCTGGGAGGAGTTTTCCAAGTCATAGGAACGGGGAGCCAGCATAGTGAAAGCCCCTCCTTACTCGATTTGGAATTAACCTGGCCTAGGGTTTGGATTCCTGTTCAAAGTAATCCCTGGAGAGAGAACACTTTAAACTCTTATTAGTCACACCTTATCCCAGGTAACGGATTTTAATACGAAGAGTCAAGTGCTTCAATAAAAGTAGAAGGGGGCTTCTCTGTAACCTGGCTTTGTCTAGGCCTGCATGGCAGAACAACTGATTCTTTAAAAAAAAAAAGCAGCTGCCTAGCCAACGTGGCTCAGTGGTTGAGCATCAACCTGTGAACCAGGAGGTCATGGTTCAATTCCCAGTCAGGGCACATGCCTGGGTTGCGGGCTCGATCGCCAGTGAAGGGCTTGCTGGAGGCAGCCGATCACTGATTCTCTCTCATCATTGATGTTTCTCTTTCTCTCCCTCTCCCTTCCGCTCTGAAATCAATAAAAATATAGCAAAAGTAAATAAATAAATAAATAAATAAATAAACAAACAAACAAACAAACAAACAAACAAACTAATAGCCAAGGCCTCATAACCAAGGGACTACTGAGTTTACCATTGGCTGTAAATGTGATAGACAAATCCCACCCATTTTTCTTCACATCCTTAAAATTTTTCATCAAAATTGGCTTTCCTCACCTGAAGCCTAACTGCCCATTCCCAGCCTCCACCCCCACCCAACAAGGCTGTGCTACGGCCATGCCCAGGCTTCAGGAGTCCCCCACACATCCGAGGACAAAGGCAGGGCATGAGGTGGACAGCAGCAGCTCAGCTCCTGGCCGCAATCCTTCCACCAAACCAAAGTCTCAGATATTTTCTCCCCACCTCCAGAAGATGTCAGGCCGAGGGTCCCATGTTAGGAGGGCTCCCATGAATCTCTGCAAAAAACCTATTTTACAAGCCAAAACCTTTTGCTAAGCATAAAGGCCTGTGTCTATGTCAATCTCAAACCGAGAGCAGATAATCATTTGTTTGCCTACCTCCTCCACAGCTTGGAAAGTGCGTTTCTTTACCTCTCTGCTCCTTTGATTGTTGTTCCTGGGACCCCCCGAGGAGAACCAACACATCAAATCTGCTCCATGGCAACGGTTCCTCTCTTATTTCAGTAGGGCCCACGTCATCATCACCACACATGCGGGTGCCGGCAGACACCGGAGCTGGGTCCTCAAGTTCACTTCCACAGTGTTGGTAGACATGAATACATTTTTAGTGCTTGCCACCATAAATCTTAGAAAAATAAGAACTTATTTCTTACATGAAATAACGTATCTACAACTCAAAAAAAAAAGAACTCAGCTAAGCTATCTAGTTTCACTTTGTTTTGAAAGACTTGCCCTGTACCAAATCTCTGAGCTGGCGTATTCCAATAGCAAGTTCATTAAAACCTAACAAACACCTGGCACAGGCCTTACACCATCAGCTCACGGCAAGAATGTGGAAACCAGGACCTGTGTTTTATGAATGAGCAGCATACACTGGCACAGCCTCAGGCACTGAGCATGGACTCACCACAGCGCCACGAAGGAAGATTAGCACGCACGTGAGGTTGGCGTTGGGTGTCTCCTCCTCTGTCATAGCAGCCCCCTCCTCCACTGTGTGGAACCCCCTAGAAGCTTGTTTGTTCTCCATCTGCAGATCCCGTCTTTATGGGGCCTGTCCACATCAAAGGCTCTGAGCCCTGAGCTGCCCACCCGAGATGGCGGTTTGAAGACTGTATTGCAAGAACAAGCTTGGCCTGTGAAAAATAGCTCACACCATGGAGATGTCAGGCACCATCTGCCAGGATGCTCTTGCCTCCCCCTAGCAACTGCTCCCACATCCCTGTCACTGGTTCCTTTGCCTGCTTCCCTAGTTACCAGTGCCCCAGTCTCCAGCACACCTCTCACACCACCCCCATGTGTTTGCAGCTTCCCCAGGGAACTAGAACCACATGGAGGTGGGGCCCAGGCATTCTGCCTCTCAGATTGCAGACTCTCAGCACCAACTCTGGTTTCAATCCTGCCAAGCTCACAGTGTGTTAGCCCAAATCCCTAGTTGCAACGTTTCAATTCAGTATTAGACCATCTGAGCAGTTAACCAAGTAGACCTCAATCCTGCAGGCACATTTGAATCCTCTGGAAGCCTTAAAAATTATTAACTCCCAGGCACCAGCCCCAGAGATTCTGATTTTGTTGGTCTGGGGTAAAGCAGTAATTTTTTAAAGTTTTGCAAGTAGCTCTTATCATCTACCAGAGTTATGATTTAACCCAAAAAATTCACAGTGTTGAGCGTGCTTCCACATGTAAAAAATAATTGCTTAATAATGACTGGACAGAAAAATATGAAGAAGATACTCCAATTGGACTGAAACAAGTAATTACTCCAGGTTTTTAAATTTGCCTAACATTCAGTAAAATATATCTTACTAGTATAATGATATTTTATAAAAACCAAGCCAATTTTCGATTCTCCATGGAACTGCATCATCACCCACTAAGTGTAGATTTTGTCTGTGAGACTCCTTGGATGAATATCATGCACCTTTGGAGACTGTAACTCTTTCACACCTCTGAAGTGCTATGTAAAACCCTGAAATAGTCAGTTATATAATAAGCATGTCATTAAGAATTTTTCCAATTAAATCTTCACAGTTGTTCCCTTAGTCCTCCAATGCCTTGGTGTTGGAGGTGAGGTCCGTGGGTTAGCAGCATGTTAGAAATGCAGAATCTATGACCCCTACCTCCAGACCAACTGAATCAGAAACTGCATTTTAATGAGACCCTCAGGAGAACCTGTAGCTACATTCAACTTTGAGAAGCACCACCCAGTAGACTGCTTTTTTTTTATCAGTCTTGGTGTTGGAATAACTTCTTTCAAGACTCTCCCTTTGCGGTCTTAGCCCTCCGAGAATACTCTGCTCCCACCAAATTGGACCACCTCAGCTGCCAGGCCTTTGCTCTTCCAACCCCCTCCCCTACCATCTGCAAAGCCCTTCCCCCTCCATTCTGCCTACAAGTAGCATTCCTGTTTCTCAGAGTCCCAATTGAGCCTCTCCTCTCCAAAACCTTTGCAGATTTCCTCAGCCCTAGGGTTCTCACCTGCCTCTAATTGCATAGCACTTGTCTAACTACATATTCACTCAAAACAAGAACATCCACCCAATGTTCTTGTTTTATTATGCAACCATTACTTCACCCTTAAATTTCCAAGTATATTTGCCTTGTCTCCCATCACTTACATGCCTTTTACCTGCCATGGGGCTTTGCACATAATAAATACAAGTGTGTGATGGTTGGTTTTTACATAGATCTCTGATAGTAAACTATCTATACTAACAAAAGCATATGTGGTTGACACGCCCTCATGCCATGATGCCCTCACGCTATAACAATCCATCACCAGGAGGCTGCGGGCGGGCGTGGGTGGGCAGGGCTGCATGGCTGGAGCTGCGGAGGCAGGTCCCGGTGGCTCCACCTCCACACAGCAAGGCCAGAGGTCCCCTGGCATGGGGTCCCCCGCCTCTAGCCTATCTCTTTGGGGCAATCCTTCGAGGAGCCCTGGATGGGTGGGCGGGGCCTACCTCTTTGGGGAGATCGATCGAGGGCTCCTGCACTGCAAGAGGGCACAGGCCAGGCTGTGGAATTCTCCCCCTCCCCCCCACCCCCGCCCTGAGTGCACAAATTTCGTGCACCGGGCCTCTAGTATAATACATAAAAGCTATACATCTGAGTCAAGAAATTAGCTCATCTGAGTCAAGAAATTTTATAACATTTAAGTTTTGTTGGTGTTAAAACTTCCAATATGCTGAACACAGAAGTTGCAAAATAACATGCTGTATAAACAGGTACTGGGCTACATTAAACAACTAGAGAAAATAAATATCAAAAATGAAAGCAAGACAACATAATATCAGGTATCAACTAAGAAGTAATAGAAACATTTCATATCATTGTTACTCAGGAAAACTAATCAAATAAAATCCTATAGCTACCAATGACTGCTATTGACCAAATTGTATTTGCAGCCAACTCAGGGCCTGTAATGTGAACATAAAATCACATAAGGCTTCTGCATATAGGGTTTCTCCCAGGGTATGGGCAGTCCCAGAGCTCATTACATTCCCCTTCAGCATAGAATGACCTCATATATTGCGGTAGCAAAATTCAGGGGTGGTTTTTCTATCCTTTATAAAGTCCATAAATATTACTGAGAATTAACCATGTGTCCTATAGTAGGGCCCAGAAATACAAAGACAACTAAACATGTCCTTACTGATAAATTATTCCCAGTCTGATGGGGAGGAGACATAAACAGATCATTTTAATACAATGTGGAGTATATAGCACTAGAGCACACATACAGCACATTATTGGAACACATGGAGGGGCTGCTTAACTCAACCTGAAGAAATCAGGAAGGGCTTTCTTGGGTGGGGAGGGGATGCCTGAGCTGAGCCTTGGAGTTAGCAAAGGAATTAGCCAAATGAAAGATGAAGATTGATATTCCATGTAGGGGAGGCATGAAGGAGAAGGAGGAGGTAACTGATAGCAGGGTATGTGGAAGAAGCTTGGGTAGTTCTGCAGAGTAAGAGGCAGGATGTGATGATGTTTCTTCCATAGAAGTAATGACCTCTTGCTAGTTGATAAAGGTCCAAAGGACCTTGGACTTTATCCTAAAGGCAGATGGAGAATTTCTAGACTTGAAAGACTTCCTGCAGCTTTCTAGATCTAACATGCAAAGTAAAAACAGCTTAGATTCTACAGAAACTACATTCAGTGCCATAGAATCCTCGTCAACATGACTACTTGGATACTGATTCAAACATTTCATAGATCATCTCTACAGATGGGTATTGGAGAAAATGATCTCTGAGATAAAGCCTTTCTAGCCAATATTCTATTTTCTGATTCCAAATGGCCAAGAAAACGATGGACCTATGACACAGATCTGTCCTGGTGAAGGCACTAATTCATACCACACCACATGACAAATGCCACAGTGTTATCAAGACAGGGTAATGAGATGCAAAGAGCATTAAAAGCACCATAGAATTAAAGGCCAATTGAGAACAGGAGCCTGCTTCTTCTCGCTCCTAGCTAACTTCACTTTCCAGCAAACTATGCTTTTCTCCAATTATAGCTCATTATGTCAAGCAAACATATATGTCTATTTCTTCTTTATTCTAATACTTTAGTTTAAAATGTTACTTTTTTTTTCATTAGCAACCAACCAGTTCAGTTATTTGCTTTATACTTACACAGACCAACTCACACAGATTTTTATTCGATTTTGATAGGTGAGAGAGACTGGTTGATATGAATGTTGACATTGTGTGATAATTTACCTCAGCATAAAAAGTAAATTGTTTACTCTAGATATTCAAAACCATTAACACAGGAAAAAAAAAAAAAACACAAAACACTAGCTGGAAGTAATTCCCTTTGGCTCAGGCAGGTTTTACTCCCAAGGTTAGTATAAGCTAGAACAATGCAACTGCCTGCCTTCTAAACATGTCCTGTCTCCAGCCTCACCTGCACACTGAGCGACCTAACGGGTCCTGATCTGGGACAGACTTTTCAAAACGGGTGAAACTGGGTTACCACGCCCCTCCTGCCGGCTCACCCTCTTCGGACGCAGTCTCCCCTTTCCATCTCACCTGTGCAGAAATTGTTTCTTAGCAGTGACAAAACAAGGCTTGTTGGAGATGGGGCATGTGCCGTATTCACAGTCTTTTTTGTCTTTTCAAGACTATTAAGTTGTCATTAGGAAAAATAATAATCTTATAAAACTTAGAATAATATGAAAGAGGCAACTTTGAAAAAGCAAGTAGAGCAGTGGTGAAGCGAACCGACCCCGGGGACAGACTGCAAGGGGTGACTCTTGGTTTCCCCATTTGCCAGCTCCATGATTTTGGATGGGTCCTTTAATCATTCAAAGTTGCTCAGTTGCCCAGTGTGCAAAATGGGAATAACAATCCTAGTTCCTATCTCATGATGTGGAGACAAGATTTTAGAAAGTAATGTATATGCAGCATTTAAATCAGAGCCTGGCACATAGGCAACTGTATGTGCTGGCTATTCATGTATTATCATAATCATTCTCACAAGGCAGCATAATTCATTAATCTCATTTCTCAGAAAATAGTTTCGTGGAATATCACAGGCTATCTCATACTCACCCCCACCCCCACCTTTTCCAGCACTTCTTGGAGTGTTTGAAATACAAGAGTATAAAAACCTCTCCTCAAGAGACTGTATTACAAGGCTCAGTTGGCAGAAAAGTATGATGTGGTAGGTGCTGTTGGCTGAACGGCCCAACCCTACTCCAGCCTCTTCGCTGGTCCTCTACCCACTTGGAATGTTGATATGACACAGGGCAGCAGGAAAAGGCACCTTCCTTCTTCTTCCTCCTGAAATGATGGCTGGGCTGCAAGAGGCTTCCCTGGCCAATGAAGGAAACGCCATAAGAATCAGAGACATCAGCACTAGCGTTGCTGGGCCCCTGAACCAGGGCCAGCAACAACCCGCCCACAGATTTTTCATCCTGTATGAAAATAAACCCCTTCACAATGAAGACCTCATATCCAAGTCTTCTGATACACGAAGCCAAAAGCATTCCCCAGCCATCCACTTACACACTCTCCACATCAAGCATGTCAAACACGCGGCCCACAATGAATATTTTTGCGGCCCAGCCAATATAACAGTATGTAAAAAAAACGTTTTAATAAAAGTTTCGTAACTTAATTTTTACAATATCCTGTTATACATCATCCTATATCATAAAGAGCTAATATGCTAATTAGACCAAACAGCAGAATGCCCGTCTGGATGACCTTCCAGACGAAGCCGGGGCTGCGAGGGCCACCTGGGGCTTCGAGGGCCGAGCCCCTTGCAAGAATTTCATACATCAGGCATCTAGTTATTAATAACAAACTACAACGTTCGCTAATGACTGATTACGATAATCGTGTTGCATTCATTTCCCTTACGTGCCTTACTCGCAGGCACACCATTTCTCTCCACTAATACTAGCAGCGAGTATTTTAGCAGCCGATGGCCACATCATTAGTCTTGGACTGACTTGTTTGGTGTGTGCAATAGGAAATATTTCACTTTCGGAGAGCAAGAAACATAGGTTTATTAGTGTTACGCTTATTAATTTGTGCAGTTATTCAGTGTCTGGTAAGTTAATGTTCAAGAAAAAATATTAATTTTTATCAAAATGTTCTATTATTTTATGTTAATGATTACTAATTTATTTCAGCTATTTGTATTCAGCATGTCCCTATCGAAATAAACCTATGTTTCTATGAAAATTGAAGCTTTTGGGGGTTTTTTTTGTGGCCCACATAAACTTAAACCTTGTTTATTTGGCCCGTGTTAGCCTTGAGTTTGACATGCTTGCTCTACATTATTCTTAATACTAACCAAGAGACAACAGCACTCTTATTCACCCATTGCCACTGACGCCTGATTTCTTTTCCTGGGATAAAACTAGGGCCTTGGCAATTGTGCTCCTATGCAGTCAGCCTTCCACCTTACCCAGCATACATTGAATCCTGAAAATAAGCAGGGAATCCTTCCTTCTGGGTCTTTGCCAGTCCCTCTTCCTTGTTTTAATGTGTTTTTTAAATTGATTTCAGGGAGAGGAAGAAGAGGGGGACAAGATAGAATCATTGATCGACTACCTCCTACATACCTCTTCTGGGGATGGAACCCAAAACCCCGGCATGTGCCCTCACCAGGAATGGCACTGTGACCTCCTGGTTCATAGGTCGATGCTTAACCACTGAGCCACACAGGCCAGGTGCTAGTCCATCTTCTTGCTCTCAGGTGCTGCTTCCACTTGCAGCTGCCTGTGCCACAGGCTTTCTGTGTGCTGCCTTCCAGAGAGCCACCTCCGGGTGACCAGTGGACCTGTTACTGGTGCTACTCATTACTCTTGACACAAACGCCACAAGATTTCCCTTCAGTGTGCCCCACTGCTCGTCTCTCTCCACTGTGTCCCTTGTGGTTCCAGTCCCCGGTGGGTTTCAAAAGGCCTTCCAGCCCAATCAATCCTCAGCCCCTTCCTGCTGTCTGTGGAAGTCTAGTTACACCTGTACGTATAATAAATCTGGTAAAAGTGACACAGTTTATGAACAGTGCTACAAAGGAGTGTATACATTTGTCATTTTGTGTTATTGTTAGACAATCAAATAATTCACTGACATAAATACATTTAAACTATTTTAAAATTGCCTGTGTACTTAAGATAGTGTTCCTGCAGATCTAAAATTATTCCACCGGTTCAAAACAAAAAAGAAAAAAAATTGGAACTTCGACTAGGTGATTGATACATTTTCCTTGATAAAATTGGTTCATATTCCGGAAACAAGGGCTTGTCTGTTTAATATCATATGAAAAATTATATAGTCATCTTGGCTAAACAATAGTGTCAGTAAAGAGCTTCTACATGAGACTGAAAAAAGAGAAACTATATTCTTGCTGCAACAGAAAGATAAATTTTGTTGGCCTTTGAAAGCTAGGGGATTAACCAGCATTTGGGAGGGAGATGTTGTGAAAGATACAGAACCTGTGGTATTTTCTGCTTCATGAACTAAACACAAACAGGGAAGGGCTGTATGGGTGTGTTACAGCTGTCTGCCAACAGAGAAGGCTTTTGAGTTTGTGAACTGAAGGAACAGCAGACATTCTGTGTTTAATAAGCCATATGCCCTCCAGTACTGAGATTCCCCCTGACAGGGAGTTCAAACTTAGAGAAGAAGAAAAAAGTTCTCCCAAGTCATAGAGATATGACATAAGGAATCACATGGATTGGGAAGGAGGCAGTTGTGAGAGATGTCATTTCCTTTAAAAATATCTATAATTTACAAGTGGGAGGGGGCTAAACGGATATTCAAATCATCCAAATTAGGATTTTATAATGATTGAGGCCACAGGGGCACAATGCCTTTTTGTTTTCTAGTAAAACATGTATATATGAGATGAAGTGAATCAGAAAATCTTCCCAGATAAGGAAAAAATTAAATCATCATCGTAATAAAGATAAAAGTCATTTTCAGGCCCAAGCTCAACAATATGCCAAGAATGGAGCCGTCACATGCATAATCGAGCATAATGTAACCCTCAAGACACATATTTCTAAAATAAACAGGCAGACAGCCTGGGTGGGGGATCTGGCTCTGGCTGTGTTACTCTGTGCAAACAAGTCAACATCTCTGGGCTTCAGTAATCACATTGTTGTTGTTTTTAAACTATAAAATGTGTGAGGTTGTATTTAAGTGAAATAAGTTGATATTTTACAGTGTTTGGAACAGTTCCAGACACATAATAGGTAATATATAAGTATAAATAACAAATAATCAGAGCTGAGTAGCTTATCAGATGGGATCGATTTAAGCTAATCAGTCAGTGGAAGGAACCATAGCTGCCTCCAAACTTTTTATCTCATACAAGAATCCCCTATTTAAAAAAACAAAAAACAAAACAGAAAACACTTGATACACTGTGAGGAAGAAGAAACTGCCTCCCTGTAATTCCTACCTTGAATTATAAAGCTGAAACAATAACAAATCCAACTCAGCTTCCATATGATAACCCATCAGTGTTTTGTTGTTGTTAATCCTCACCAAAGGATATCTTCTCCATTGATTTGTTTTGTTTTTTGTTTTAGAGAGCGAGAATGGAAGGGAGGGGAAAAGACACAGGGAGAGAAACATTGATGTGAGAGAGACACATCGACTGGTTACCTCCAGCACGTGCCCTGACCCGGCGGGGGACTGAACCTACAACCGCGTTTCGTGCCCTTGACCAAAATGGAACCCATGACACTTCAGTTCACAGGCTGGTGCTCTAACCACTGAGCAGAGCAACCCATCACTTTTTTAGGAATCATCACTGTCTTCTCTTCAAGCCAAGCATCCTCTGGGTCTTCACCCTTTATGACTTTGATGGAGCCCCAGCTCCTTCACCATCGCTGACACCTGCCTCTACAGGCACTCACTGAGCATGTCAGGTCCCCCATAAAGTGGGGCAGGAAGTACCACAAACGGTCTGTGGGTGTATCTGACACCCTCATTCTGGACCTTGATTTCTATTCACTGAGGCTCAGATTGCATTCCTGTTTGGGGGCGACTGTGTCACCCTATTGGCTGACCTGAAGCTTCCAGTTAATAAACTAGCCTCGATCTGCTGAAAAGCCAGAGCACTCAGCGCCATCCTCACACTGCCATTTTCACATCTACACTCAAAATGAATATTTATCCCAAAATGTATATGAATAAGTCTCACATGGTTATTAATCAGGATAAATGTGTGTGCAAATGGAATATTAGTACACCCAATTAGATTCTGAATGCCCTCGGGGAAATTGGGATGTTTTACAGGAACCTGTGATAAAAATTTTGTAAAGCAAATAACTATCCTCCAATTGATTTTTTTATGTAACTATCTATTAATGTATTATAGTTGCCTGAAGCAGGATACAAATATATTAAGCTTTGGATTATAACATATTACATTATTACAGCAGATCTGTCTTCCTGTACTTTGATTAGGATAATACTAAAATTAGTTTATTCTCCTGAATTTACTGAAACCAGACTATTAGCATACAAATGGGAGAGCTAGGAGGACACAGACTTCAAATCAATGTCCAGGTCAAAATGTCCTTAAAGTGTACAGTCCTCACATGGCAAACCACGAGTTTATTCTTTGGTTTTAAAAGTTTCCTCCCATTCCTTTTGTATGAATACAATAATATTATCGAAAATATATATATAACTAACCCTTTCCTATTTATTCAGTCTCCATTTGGTTACACAGTTGGGCCACTCACTTCCAGGGCTACCAGGTAAGGCCCATTCTACAGGCTGACCACAATTTACCTCTCTTCACTCATCTCTGATGTCACTCAGACCTAGGGTTTCACCAGTCCCACCCACCTATACCCTCAGTTCCATCCATTTCTCCAAACCACCCTGACAAAGGAGACAGTAGGTAAACCCTCAAATCAATCCTGTTGCAAGACCACCAATATATAGTGTGCCTGGGAAAACTCTGGGAACCAGAGCTGAGCTGTCCCTTCTCGGACACTGACCCTACCCTACCACTGAGCATATGTGTGGCCTCCTAATTCAGTTTCTGACTGAGCGTTCTGTTCCGTTACTGGAGGTGAAGCTCTGTCCCAAGCCCAGACACTTAACTGAGGCCCAAACAACTTTCCCAGACCATCTCTAGAAACTGTTATTCAGTTACCACCCAGGATTCTGCCATCAGCCGAAAATCTCCAAGCATCAAGCCACCAGCCACGACACGTTCCCTATCATCATTGCCGCCTAAGGATCTCCCAGCACATTAGAGATTGGGCTCAGATTTACCCTGGGTCTTTCAACATCACAATTTGAACTGCTAAGAAGAAATATGCAAACCATGTATAAAAAGCCTTGCCTTCCTTTTCTGAGGCATAAAAGGAATCCCAAATAAATGAAGATGCAAGCCATGTTCCTGGGTGTGGCCAGGAATCAAGGCAAAGAAGTGCTGAGAATCCAGTTGAACCCACTGAGCTTTCGTGGCACCTCTCTACTTATGAGGAGTCTTTCATAGTTTTGGTTAAAGTAAAATGTTTTCAACAAGTAATTTACAAGTATGTTTCTGACTACTATTCATACACTAAGTTTATAAAAACTTGGAAATAGACTATTTCTTCAGTTGGGGGAGAGGGGAAGAGACTGAACAAACTATCTCTGACTCGTGGGCATTTAATTTCTACTACAAAGTAAAATTCTACTTATCTTGTTCATTTATACCTCAGACCTCCTAACACTCTACAGTTGTATACCATATATAACATCAGTATATATGAGTATATTTGAGCAACTGACTGTATAAGAGAGAGGTAATTATGGTTGCCCACATCCTCTGCTAAGGTCAGAGCACTGTTACTGCTACCAGAGAAATTAGGGGGTCCAATTTCCCCGACACAAGTGGGCGTGGGGTGGCTCTTGTGATATCTTCAAAAAAAGAATATTCTAAGATTCACATGGGAGAATGAATGGATTTTATTGGCATGGAGTTATATTCCTCAGGTTGCAAAGCCCCGTGCGCTTTCACTCAGTCTTGGAAAAGAAGGGCCAGTATCCATGTTTCAACTGGATCCAGTCCAGCATCCAGTTAACTAAAGTCCATTAGTCCATCGTGTGGAGTCCCCATGGCCCACGGGCCTTGTGGGCAAATGCGGAGGGGTGTTCCCCTGCAGCTGGAGTCCCAAGGGGACCAAGAGCCACAAGAGGGAACGCCCTTTGTTCAGAAATTTAAATATCAGAGTTTCACGTGCTTGCAGTGGCCAAGCTTATTCTGGCCAATTCCCTGTTCCCAGGTGTGATTGGAAAACAGGTAAGCACCTTCCCAAGTCACCAGACCTTATTGAGCATGCGTCTGTTGTCCAGTTTCTTCCCCCGGTGATTTGCAGGGAACAGACTTGGAGAGTGTTAAATTAGCAAAGCTGTATTACCTAGTCTTCCCTTTACTCCTTTCCTGTTAAATAATAAACAGATTATGCCCGGCCGGCATGGCTCAGTGGTTGAGTGTTGACCTATGATCCAGGAGGTCATGGTTCGATTCCCAGTCAGGGCACATGCCCGGGTTGTGGGCTCAATCCCCAGTGTGGGGCATGCATAAGGCAGCCAATCAATGAGTCTCTCTCATCACTGATGCTTCTATCTCTCTCTCCCTCTCCCTTCCTCTCTGAAATCAATAAAAATATATTCAAAATAATAATAACCAGATTATTACAATAGTATCACCCCACGAATTTACCATGGAGAACAAGGATCTTCATCACAGTTCTGGTAGAACCAGGATTCCTGGCAGAAAAACTTTTTTAATACTTATCTTACTATGCAGTTCCCTCTGTTAAACTTATGGTTCGGCCTATTATTCTTTTTAACTTGAGAAACAATTTTTATTCACCCTGCTTTCATATTTTGTACATAGAGATGGAGACATTAAATTCTAAGTACAAAAACTCTTAAAATGAATAACAATTTAATTGTTGAGGGCTCATAAACCTTAACAGGTGAGTCAATTTTTGATAATGAGGTTTGAAATGAGTTTCAATTTTAAAATTACAACTAATTATGCAAAATAACAAGAAAAAAAGTATACACACACACAAAGAAGTTTTTGTTTTATTCTTCTAATTCCCAAAGGGACACAGATACTACCTATCAATCAGTTTATTTCTGGGTAGCATGTAAGTATGCCAATATTTTCCTCACATTGAAATTTTGAGGGGAGAATGGACATTTTTCTATTAGCTTCAAAAATTGAGGAGGGGAAAATGGGGCAAAAAAAAAAAAAGACCAAGTGGAGATATATATATATATTTGCAGAACAAAATAAAGAGTTGATGTGTGTGTGCTGCAGAAAAAAATTAATTATACCTTTTCACCACGCATCTCAGGAGTTAACTCAATGGTGTGTGCTTTTTCTTTCAATGCAATTACTATATTATATTAATTTAATTTAATTTCTTGGGGTGACATTGGTTAATAAGATTATACAGGTTTCAGCTATATAATTCTACAATACATTAACTGTATATTATATTGTGTGTTTACTACCCCAAGTCAAGTCTTCTTCATCACCATTTATCCCCCCTTTACCTTCTCCTACCTCCCTCCACTTCCACTTCCTCTGACAGTCACCATCCTGTTGTCTGTATCCATGAGTCTTTCTATTTTTTCTGTCCTTCATCTCAATTTTTAAAAATATTTTCACAAAAGATTACCCTCTCACTTAAAAATGAGAAAGCTGAGCATAAGCAAAACTGTATTTATTCCATGTTTCATTCTCTGAAATAAACATAAAGCTACTTTTCACCTTGACACAGTAACAGTTAAACCATCACAGAAAAGAATTCTGTAACCTCTCTGTCTTAATTTGGCAACTTAATCTCCAAGATTCGGTCTGGAAGACTTGCTGACCAAATTTTTTATGACCTATTCCTGGAATTATTTGAAAGGAAATAAAACATATCATCACACTGAGTAATTTTTCTTTCTGGAACACCAGAAGATTCTATTGAACACCAGTGTCCCTCTGGAGATAAATTTAGCAAAGATGCTTTGACCAAAAAAATCTTTTTCTGGCAAGATATATAAGAAGAGATATGAAGCAGTAAGTATTCATTTGTCCTTTTCCCCCCTACGGTGACAATGTAAGAAGGTTTTATCTACCTGTATTCTTGATTGCAGCATAAATTTAAGATAAGCTGTTCCCCTTGTAGAAAATCCACTTGTAGATGCTTTGGCCCTGACACCTCTGATCCTCCAAATTTTTGTTCTAAAAATAAATTATTCATGCTCAGAGAAAATTTGTCACAAAGTAATGCACACATGGAAAGTGTGAATATAACTCAGCATTTTTTCCTTTAAAATTAGTCACTCCAGAAGAAGAAAAACTATTAAACCTTGCCCTAAATACCAAGGTTTTTACTTCAGCAAAATATTTTGAGATTCATGAGTGAATCAAGTAGGTAATGATTAGATTTTAAATCAAGGACGACAAAGCATTAGTAAAAATGGTGGAGAGCAAAGACGAGAGATGAACAGATAATACCAGCAAAACTACTGCTCACAAACAAGTATTTTACTTTTGTGAAAGCTTCAAATACAGTCATACTAATTTGCCGGGAGCCGGTCCATGCTTGCTGTTTCAAGGGACCTGGCATATATGGCATACGGTTCTTAATATGTTTGCTCCCCTTAGCGCTGTGTGTTTTAACCAAGGTCACCTCTCCGAGAAAGGTTGAATCCCCAGGTTGGGATTTTCCCCTGAAGTTAGGGAGGGAATAAAACCCCTCAACTAAGTGCCAGGCGGGTAATTAATCCCTTTAACTACGAACAATCATGCTTAAACTACATAATCTTTTCTCCCTGGAATGGAGATAAGAAACGCCCTAACCTTTGTAATAGAGATTGATAGGATTGAATCAACTGGTATAAATACAGTTGTAACAAGACAGAAAGACTCAGAACTCAGGAGACAGAATTCAGAAGACAGAAACTCTCAGAACTTAGAACAGGATCAAGAAGACAGAGCCTACACGGAGCCTAGAGACAGAAGAACTTCGCTGGAGAGAGCATACCGGAGGATCCTGGAGAGGGACTGGCCTCGGAGCCTAGAGACAGAGCCTAGCGGGAGAACATGGCAAGGGATCCTGGACTGAACCTGACTACAGAGATTGGCAGGAGAACCTGACTGGAACCTGGACACTGAACCTGACTGGAGTACCTGTACAGAACCTGGCTGGAGACCCTGACAAGCGAACCCGGCTATGATGATCAACTGAACGCTATCTCTGTATCGTTCCTTCTTCGCCGACTCCGTCCACACCTTTGGGGACCCCTGGACCCGCTGGGGTTGGACCCCGGCACTAATTCGATTTGATTACAATGACAGTTTCTCTATATGTCAGAGTAAAAATAATCAAATAGCTTTGCCTTTAAACATCTTATATGTTATCAAGAGAGTATCAATTTATACCTTTAGTCTTGGAACAAGATTAGATTTTCAACCAGAATGTGACTAGCAGAATCATAAAGATTGAGGAGAAAGGTACATTCACTTTGAAAATATACTGCTCCACATTTTCCAAATTCCCTAGCTTACTTTGTTCTTGCATCAACAAAGCATTTCAATCTTGTCTGACTTCCTTCAATAAAACCAATGAAACATTACATACACAGACCAGCAAGACTTATTCTTTAGAAATGTGAAGCTTTGGTGTTAATCCTAGCCAGAATGTGTGCTCCCACGGACAAGTAGAAATCTATGGGCAACGGGGTCAAATACTTCTTCTCCAACAGCGTTTCGTCCTTCTCCAACTCCAGAGCAAAGACCTTTTTGAGTGAAGTTGCTGAATAGATAGGCTCAGGATAAAGGACAAATGCAGACATTTTTGTAGAACTGACCTGTATTTCTTTAAGTGAGAAGCAAACTAATTTAGAATTTGAATGTAAAAGTCAAAGAGATTTATTTTTCTTTTTTTTAATGTACTTTTCAGCCAATTTTTGAAGGAAATATTACTGGAATAAGACCTATGAATTTAACATATTGAACTAAGTAAATTCTGAAAATATATTTTCATACAATTTGTTTATATTTCCCATGTATTACTTTCTCTCATTTTTCTATCTCTTTCTTTGTTAACTTTCTACTCTTCTCTCTTTTATTTTTTTCTTTATACCTATCCTTAGTTTGGGGATATTTCCAAGATTCAACCTTCTTCCAATTTCTTTTCTCTCCTCACTTTATATTTCATAGTAGGGTCCTGTTTGTTTATAATAGTTATCACATTTGGTTCTCACAGCCATCCTATGACATAGTCCTGAAATTTATGATTACCTTCCATTCCACACCTACATGTAACATAGAAACTCACAAGAATTTTCCAATTGCTTTTGCCCCCTGTAGAGACCACACAAACAGGAACCTGTCTTTTTCATCAATGTGACCCTAGCAATTAGCATAGTCTGTAGAATCTATATATATAAAACCCTAATATGCAAATAGACTGAACAGCAGAACAACCGGTCACTGACATGCGCTGACCACCAGGGGGCGCACGCAGAACATGGCAGGCGTGGGCCACAGTGGGATGGGGGAGCAGGTGAGCGGGGGTGCCAGACCAAGGTGGGGTGCCAGTCGCTGTCATCGGGCAAGCTTCTGGTGGTTATTGAAAATTCTTTGCTCCCACGCACCACAGTCCCACCTGGCACTCGTGCCTGCTGCCGGCACCGGCCCCGCTCGCACCCACTGCCAACGCCCGGTTCTGGTCCCAATCGCTCAGTGCCATCAGCAGGTGCAAATGGCGGATGCCGGCCCCTATCGCCCCTGAGATCTTCTCCACCTCCCCCTGCTCCTGACGTGCAATCAGGGCAGCAGCCGCTGCTTGCACCTGCTGATGGTGCTGGCCCCACTCGCACCCATTGCTGGAGCCGGCCCCAATCACTCCGCACCATCAGTGGATGTGAGTGGGACCAGTGCCATCAGAGCATGGAAGTGATGGCGGCAGGAACGGGGCTGCCAGCAGACAGGGGACCAGGGGCATGGCAGGAGGGGCGAGGCGGGGATGTGGAGGATGGGCCGAGACCCAGTCCTGTGCCCACTGCAGCCTCACAGCCCACAGTTCCTTTCAAGGTGCATGAATTTGTGCACTGGGCCTCTAGTATAATATAATTATACATATGTGAACAATGTAATATATGCAGTAGATTTAATAAATGAATGAATGAAATCTTGCTTTACTTTTTATATATGTACTAAAAGCCCAGTGCATGAAAGCCGTGCATGGGTAGGGTCCCTAGGCCTGTCCAGCGATCAGGGTCAATCTGTGGGGTGACCAGTGGGGCAATCGGGGGACCCCTGCTGGCACCCGCCTTGGCTGGCCTAGGGCCTGTGGGCTGGAGGCAGCTCCTGTGGTGAGAGTCTGCCCCATGGTGGTCAATGCACATCATAACGACCGGTCATTCCTCAGGTCATTCCACCTATCAGTCTATTTGCATATTAGGCTTTTATTATATAGGATGAGGTGTTACACTTTTCAAAGTAGTTTTTTTTTTAATATGAACTTATCTGATGAATACAATATTTTATGAATTGGAAAGATCAACTACCTTGGTTCCCATTTTTCTGATGAAGAAATTATGGCTCAGAAAAACTGAAGAATTCATTAATAAATTGTCAATAGTAGCTTCAAGCTTAGAGCCTTAAAAATATCAATTTGAGAAGAATTTTGACTCCCATGTAAACCTGTGGACTATTCTTTACTGTAAGATTACAGTTAGGGGAAGTGAGTTATAGTTATACATTCTGATAGTGTGTACCTGTTGATGTCATGTGTGCTAGATTATTGGGATGTGGGGGAAAATCTTATATATTTTTGCCTTTAAGCAGTGCATTGAATTAAACCTAACTATTCAGTTCCTTCTAAATTTTAAAATATATAGTTGAAAGATCAAAGCTTTCGAATATTATTTAGGCCAACAGTCCCCACATCACTATTCCGAGTTAACACTCCTTTAAATTAAAAATATTCATGACCTGAAAAATTCCTAACACTGACATATGTGTTCATACACGTGTGATGCACACACTGCTTCTTGCAATATTCATCATGAGTCACCGCCTTGCCTTTTGGCCTCCAGATGGCCCATTGTTGTGTTCACACTGAACTCCAAGATGCCTCTTTCCTAATTGCTGGCTGCCAGAGGGAGCGGTTTGTGACAGCTGTTCCTCCACGGTCGATTGCAACATTCCATTGCTTGGGCCTAAGTTTCAATATCATCCTCAGGTTCATCTTCTGCTTACCTAGTTCACAGTCAGACACTTCTTGACTATCTATGCAGAAAGAGGAAAGGGCAACAATCATTTAAAATATCAGCATCAAAGAAAAGTATTTGAAAGAACAAGAATGATTATACGAGGTGAGATCTGTGATATCAGTATTTTGATTTCTAAAGGCAGCAACAAACCACAGCCCCACTTCACTGTGCCTTCCACTCTCATCTATTATTACAGTAGGTCTAATTTTATATTGTAAATATTTTATATTCTTATTTTTGTTATCTTTAAAATACATTTTTTTAAATATATTTTTATTGATTTTTTACAGAGAGAAAGGGAGAGAGATAGAGAGTCAGAAACATCGATGAGAGAGAAACATCGACCAGCTGCCTCCTGCACACCCCCCACTGGGGATGTGCCCGCAGCCCAGGTACATGCCCTTGACCGGAATCGAACCTGGGACCTTTCAGTCCGTAGGCCGACGCTCTATCCACTGAGCCAAACCAGTTTCGGCTTTAAAATACATTTAATGCATTATTATATAAGACATTGTACTTAATCTTATGTAATTATTATACTTAATAAGTGTATTATTATATATTTTAATTATTTACTCTGTCTCCCCAGAACTATTCAGTGGCTAGAGATGGACTGCTAATCTGTTGATCTGCCCTGCCTTGTATATTCTGCTCACTCATAGCTTCTGCCTTTTCATCTTCCTCATCATTCCTGCTTCCTCTTGACCTTGGTTTGTCATGATCCTCAGGGCGCCAACACTAACGTACTCCATGGCTTTCTTCTAAGCAATCTTTCAGTTTCTGCTCCCACAGATGACCTCTCCCCTACCATTATAATTCACAGATCACATTCCTGACAGACAGAATTGAGATGGCACACACAGCTTATCTTTGGAGGCCAGAACATGGTGTAGGCCTCTGCAAAGCCTATGAATTGTCTGTCTTTAGGACAGGTGCCCACCGCTGGGACAATGAGCCAAGACTGGAGATAAGAATCATGTTGTGCCTAGCATGGTCATCTAAGAATGTTTCTCATGGGGAACTATAGCAATGTTTCCTCTGTAAGGAGATGTGAGTACATGCTGACATGTCTAGGAGAGAAAAAAAGTACATTGGCAGAAAAGAGAGCAGAGACAGATGATTAGAGTAGGCGCTGTCTTGCCCACCCTTGTGGAAGGAGCAATCAGCACCATCAATGACTACAGCGTGAATCGCTTCAGACCTGTACTCTGTCACTATCAGGGACAGAGAAGACTTGGAAGCTCTAATGGTTACAATAATGAGAGGGATTGAGTCAGAGATGATGACAGTTATTCATAGTATTATTATGAATAGTATAAACATTAGTATTCAGTGTTCATAGTACTGTCCTGATCCCTCTTATTTTATTTTATTTTTTAATTTAAATTCTTTATTGTTTAAAATATTACATGAGTCTCCTTTTTCCCCCATTGACCTCTCTCTGGCCGCTCCCATCGCCCCCCCCCCCACAGCACATGCCCTTACCCCCCTACTTTCTGTGCCCATTGGTTATGCTCATATGCATGCATACAAGTCCTTTACTTGATCTCTTATCCCCACACCCCCCGCCTTCCCTCATAGGTTGGACAGTCTGTTCAATGCTTCTGTGTCTCTGGTTCTATTTTTGGTCATCAGTTTATGTTGTTCATTATATTCCACAAATGAGTGAGATCATGTGATATTTATCTTTCACTGACTGGCTTATTTTGCTTAGCATAATGCTCTCCAGTTCCATCCATGTTGTTGAAACTGGTAAGAATTACTTCATTTTTTTACAGCAGCATAGTATTCCATTGTGTAGATGTACCACACTTTTCTAATCCACTCATCTGCTAATGGGCACTTAGGCTGTTTCCAAATCTTAGCTATTGTAAATTGTGCTGCTATGAACATAGGGGTGCATATATCCTTTCTGATGGGTGTTTCTGAGTTCTTGGAGTATATTCCTAGAAGTGGGATCACTGTATTCTTTTATGCTTACATTAGGTTGAAGACCCTTCAGAAATGTTTATAATCTTTGGAGGAGAAGGGGTTTCGCCAGAAGTAGTCCAAATTCTGGTGTAGTTTTTATCTACACCACAAACTAGCTGCCCCCTCTGAATTCAGCTCCTTGAGACTGTGGAAAATTGCAGCGAGAGATTTAAATGATCTCAGTGAGGTCAATGTGGGCCCTTACAGACCATCCCTAACTGGGGAAATGTTGCTGGACTGAACTCTGACAACAACTTCACTGTGGCAATGGCATCACTGAATAGACAGATTTTATCGCCAATGGGTTGGTACAAGGCTGTACCATTGGTCAGTAACTGCTCACTGTACGTGGCTACTTACATTTAAATGAAGTTAAATTCAATTAATTGAAAATTTACTTCTCAGTCATATTAGCCAAATTTCACGTGTTCAATAGCCACATGTGGCAAATGGCTATGATATTGGACAGCACAGATGTAGGACATTTCTATCATCACAGAAAGGTATATTGGATGCTCACTGTGATGTTCAGGGTGAAGGGAATGGGGACATAGTCTTATGACCACTTTCCTTACAGAAGGATGACCATAAGATTTCTAGAAATATACTTGTGAAGAGAGCTCCAGGAAAAAGCATTTTGAGTCCCTTGCCTCACGCACTGAATTTTTCAAGACGTTGACCCATTTCCTAGAAAGTAAAATGAATATGCTGTAAAATAGGGTCAAAGCACTAGAGTATGAAATCACCCTTGCAGTACTAAGCTCTATTGTATTATGAGAAAGGTATGTCCAGATATTGGGGCACAAGTGGGGTGCATAATTCATCAAGGCTCTTATAAAAGCCACAAAAAATAAAAAAATTGGTGATTTTCCAGAGAAATCATATGAGTCTCTGAGAAAGATTTTTTTTTCATAGCTGGCTAAAGGAAACAGCTAAGATGAGGGACAGCAACTTTCAGGAAGGAAAACCATGCCTGGAATTTAATAGTTGGTGAGCCTTCTTTAAAAGGCAGTCATGTTCTCACACAATACTAAGGATTCCTACCCAGGCGTTGGGAGATGTGAGAAACTTAACCACTTCAGCAGGACAAAGAAAAAAGGTTAGAAACATTACAGGACACAATATAATGAAGAAGACTTGATAAGTAACTGGAAGTTGGAGAGTTTCTGGACCTACAATTTCCAGCATTGACAGTTACAATTACCTCAGGACCCCACCACAATCAGAAGGGACAAGAGGCAGATGGGGCCACAGGAATGTGCTGTACTGACGTGAGGCCAGGTCCTCACATTTTTTATTGTTTAGTCAACACTATTCTGAGTCACCTCCTTTTACTCTTTTAACCTTCTCATAAGGGGAAAACGCCTAATTATATATAATTGTAGGCTAAAATACTTATTTAAAAATTTTCATTGTAATATTTATCAGTCAAATTATTTTAACCCTTTGGGTTGGAAACTGGGTGGCCCATAATTAGTACATATATCCTGGTTTGCCTCAACGGTTTTGGCTTATGTTGTTTCTCAGAAGTAATTATTCATACAGCCCCCTTTCATTCACAAAAGTCCTACTTTGGACAATAAATAGGTGATTAGCTACCCATAATGTTATTCTCTAAATGTGTTCCAAAATGCCAAGGGCAAAATGTGTTGTTTTTCAGAGGCCTCTGTGTTTAGTGCCACTTTCCATGTCAGCAAATGTCACCTTGAAAAGACATTACTTCACCAAGTTGGCATTGTTGACCATTTTCAAAACTATTTCATTTCGATGCCTTTTTTAAGCTCTCAAATTCAATTTTAGTGTCAGTTTTGCTTAGCACTGTCTTCTTCCTGTCCTTCATTCTTCAAGATTTTTTCCCCTTGAGTTTTCTATTTTCTTAGCTCTGTTGTCTATTTTTCTACATTGACTGTAATGTGTGGCTCCTGTTTGTGGCTCCTAATGTGTGGCTCCTTTCTCCCCACATTCAATTTGTCTGTCATGTTCTAAATGACTACTAGTATTTTTGAGTAGATGGTAGCATTTCACAAACAACCGCTGGTAGAATGTGCAATACCTGATAACTAACCTTTTATCTTACTCTAAATATGTTAAACTTGGCCTGATAGGTTAAAACTTCTAGTGCCTTTACTAGTAAAAGCAGTGGCCTGTTGGTAAATGTTTACTAACCAGCTTGGGGTGAGGGGAGTTGGCGCATGGGTGGGGGAACAACCTCATTGTGGTGTTTGCTGATTACCGTGGTGTAAATAACTCCACCATGGATGATTTTAAGCTACCAACATGGCCTTAACCAATGTGTGAAAGTAGCAATTGCCTCTGATTGAGCCTGTGCAAGTCAAATCCAGCAGACCACTGTAAAATCCTTTACAGAGATACAGAAATTAAAGTTCTGAAAAACAAATCACTTCATAAATAATTATTCTAATTATTTGAATTTTGTTTTGTCATAAAAGCTTATATTGAAAAAATATATATATAAATAAGCTTATATATGAAGCTTATTAAATAATAAAATAAGCTTATATTGAAAATAAGCTTATATATTAAAAATAACATCTAAGTTCTATTTGGTAACTAAGCATTCAGAAGAGGCTATTTCAGGTACATAAATGTGCCAGGTAAACAAACTTGGCTCTATCCCCCCAAAGATTACTCTCAAACTCCACCAACATTATTATGTGAGGGTTGGACTCCAGGCTCCATGACTGCCTGACTAAAGCAAATCCATGGGCTGGAAAACTTTCATGAGCTGGAACTGAGCCTCAGGGTACAGAGTAAAAAAGTCAGACACAATCAGAGCTAAGAAACACCTTACTAGTTATTGAAAATCCTTTAGCATTCAGCAAATTTATAAGATTGCCTTTCCTTTGTTCTGAGAGCTTCCAGAAGACATAAAGGTTACATTTGGGATCAGTGATTTTTTTCACAGATCTAAGCATTATTTTTATTCAAAGCCAATCTATAGCTTTGTTTAGTCCTAGTGGTTTAATATATAAAAGAAACTAAAGTAAGTTAAAAGTGGGAAAAGTCCTTTGAGGAATAAATAGTTTAAGAACTGCTCACATTTATATAAATGTTTTAATCAAGTGTTCGAGATTCTACACAGACTGTACTAGCTAAAGACACCCAGTGAAGGGTAAAGCAAATATATTTTAGAGAACATTCTGTGGCCAACACAATGTTACATCTGAACCTGAGATATTTGGCCTAGGGGGAAAACCTGAAGGCTAAAGATGTACTGATCCCAAAGTCATTAAGATAAGTGTCTTTGAGAACATTAGCCATAGATTTTATTGTATATTTTTTAAACCCATATCTTAAACTTGATAGCTAGTAGATTAAAATAAAATAGACTCTGCTGAAAGTCTTAAGTTGATGCACCATCTCTAGAAAAGGTTCATATTTATCATTAAACACTGTAATAAAAGCACTTTATAAATATTTATTTAGCTTATTAAGGGCCCTGTGAGCTATATATTATGATCCATATTTTACAGATTAGAAAACTAAGACTTGGGTCAGTTACTTATGCAAAGTCACACATCAAGAAAATGCCAGAATCTGAGTTCGAACCAAGCACAACCCAGAGCACATATATTTAACCAAATCGCTGCCCTGCCAAGAACTTTGAAATCATTTTTTGTTCTTTGACCCATTCATCCCATGGCAACAAACCTATCTCAAGATAATATGTCATAGACAGACACAAATACACAATAAAAAATTGGAAGCAATTTAAATGTTCAACAACTGAAGAATATTCAATGATCTATTCATACAAATAGAATGTATTCATAATGTATGTTTTATGAGATGACAACTTGTCAAGAAAAAGGAGGTCATAAAACAGAATGTATAGTATTTTGCTATCTACACTAATAAAAGAGAAAAATGGTAATTGGCGTACGACGATACCCTTTTCATTGGCTAATCAGGGCTATATGCAAATTAACTGCCAACTAAGATTGGCAGTTAACTGCCAACAAGATGGCGGTTAATTTGCATATGTAGGCACAATGCAGGGAGGCGAAAGGGAAAGCAGGAAGAAACTCCCTGCCACTGACAGTGATCGGAAACCCAGGGAGGAGCTAAGAGCTGGGGGGCAGGGCAAAGGCGGCCCTGGGGCCGCCTTTGCCCTGCCCCCCAGCCATGATCAGAGAATCAGGCGCCTTTGCCGCCCTGGCCAGTGATAGCAGGAAGTAGGGGTGGAGCCAGCGATGGGAGCTGGGCACGGTCTAAGCTGGCAGTCCCAGGAGCTAGGGGTCCCTTGCCTGGGCCTAAAGCGGAGCCCACGATCGCGGGACCGCTGCAGCTGCAGGTCCCCGCTGCCCGAGCCGGACGCCTCAGCCAGAGGTGTTAGGCCTGGGCAGGGGCGGAGCCTGCAACCGCGGGGAGCTGGGGGTCCCCTGCCCAGGCCTGACACCTCTGCCGGAGGCCTCAGGCCTGGTCAAGGGGCCGATCCGGTAATTGGTGATAGGAGGGTGATGAGGGTCAACTCCTCTGGCTGAGGCATCAGGCCTGGGCGGGGGGCTGAGCCGGGGATTGGGGGGATATGATGGTCCCCTTGCCCAGGCCTGAAGCCTGGGTCAGAGGCGTCAGGCTTGGGCGGGTGGTGGAGCAAACGATCAGAGGGAGATGGGGGTCGCCTGCCCAGGCATGATTCCTGGGCCAGAGGCCTCAGGCCTGGGCGGGGGCCAGAGCCAGTGATCGGGGGGAGATGGGGGTCCCCTGTCCAAGCCTGACACCTCTGGTGGAGGCATCAGGCCTGGGCAAGGGGCCGATCAGGTGATCAGAGGGTGATGGGGGTCTACGCCTCTGGCTGAGGCATCAGGCCTGGGCAAGGGGCAGAGCCAGCAATCGGAGGGGTCTGGGCGTCCCCTGCCCAGGCCTGATGCCTGGGCCAGAGGCATCAGGCCTGGGCTGGGGGCAGAACCAGTGATGGGGGGAAATGAGGGTCCTGTGATTGGAGGGTGGTGGGGGTCAACGCCTGAGGGCTCCCAGTATGTGAGAGGGGGCAGGCTGGGCTGAGGGACACGCCCCCCCCACACCCAGTGCACAAATTTTGTGCACCGGGCCCCTAGTATAAAATAAATATATATGTGGTTGGGGGGAAAGCTAAAGGAAAAACATAGCTATATGTTATCTCTCATTATTTCTGTGAATTAGGATCATATATATTTTTTCATTCTGCATCTTTTCCACTTTTGTAGTTTTTGTGATGAATAGATATAATTTTATAATGAGGAAAGAGTCATTTAGACATTAAACAAAAGCATATATAGGATGTTCAAAAAATGTATACACACTTTGAATGTTTTCCAATGGGTTAAATCTGAAAAAAAAAAGAAAGAACATCAATTGAGCTATCAGAAGAAAAGTGTATACGTTTTTTTTAACACCCTGTACATAGTTCTCATTAACACATCTCATGAAGGAATTGTTGGAACTAAGAGTCAGCCCAGCCGGTGTGGCTCAGTGTTTGAGTGCCAACCTATGATCTAGGAGATCATGGTTTGATTCCCTGTCAGGGCACACGCCCAGCTTGCTTCGGGCTTGATTCCCAGTAGGGGGCATGCAGGAGGCAGCCAATCAATAATTCTTTTTCATCATTGATGTTTCTATCTCTCTCTCCCTCTCCCTTCCTCTATAAAATCAATAAAAATATTTTTAAAGGGTCAAAGTAACTAGGATAGTCAGATGAATGGGAAATAAGCTAACATTATCAGATCTGGAAATTATTTTAAAAGTTCTGAAATACACAGGCAGGGAATGCCACACCTGACACAGTTCTGGCTGAGGAACGAAATGCATGGGGTTCCCAGCTAGGAACAGAATAGAGGCACAAGCCAGCTCCATTGTCTCTCATTTCCCTCATGGCCAACATGCTTGAAAGAGTTGCCTTTCTTCCCTACCTCCACTCCCCTCTCCCATTTACTCTTTAACTCATAACCTGGTCTGATCCCCCTAATTTCCTCCCCAGAAGTGGCTCTTACCACTTCCATGAATGTTCACTTTGTTATCCAGCCCAATTGTCACATTTAATCCTTACCTTAGATGAATGGCCACTCAGCTACAATTGACCCAACTGACTCCTTCCTTGTGCATCTCTTCACTTAAATTCTGTGGCAGGTACACTCGTGGTTGTCTCTCAAGCTGCATTATTTCGATCCTGTGCGCGTACACCTACTTCCCTGGTAAGAGTGTCAGTTGTGTCCAGGTGTGGGACAGCAGGATACTCCGAGAAAGCAGGCCTTTCCCCCAGCCTCAGAAGATGAACCATGTTGGCCTAAAGCAGTAAAGAAAATATCATTCCCCTTTGTAGTTTTTTTAGGAATTGGTATTGGCCAATGGAACCTGAGGATAAGTTCTTTGCATGCACAATTGCTGTCTTTGAACTGAGGTTTTTTTGTGTGTTTTTTTTAATATATATATTTTTTATTAAGATATTACATATGTGTCCTTATCCCCATGTTACCCCCTACCCCCCTGTTGTCCATGTCCATTGGTTAGCCCTATATGCTTGCATATAAGTCCTTTGGTTGATCTTTCCCCTTTACCCCCACCCTCCCCTACCTTCCCTCCAAGGCCTGACAGTCCAATCAATGCCTCTCCGTCTCTGGATTAGTCCTTGTTCATCAGTTTATGTTGTTCATTATATTCCACAAATGAGTGAGATCATGTGGTGTTTATCCTTCTCTGACTGGCTTATTTCACTTAGCATAATGCTCTCCAGTTCCATCCATGCTGTGGTAAATGGTAAGAGTTCCTTTTTCTTCTTCCTCTTCTTAAAGAATACCTTTCAGCATTTCATATAATGCTGGTTTGGTGGTGATGAACTCCTTTAGCTTTTTCTTATCTGTGAAGCTCTTTATCTGACCTTCAGTTCTGAATGATAGCTTTGCTGGATAAAGTAATCTTGGTTGTAGGTTCTTGGTATTCATCACTTTGAATATTTCTTGCCACTCTCTTCTGACCTGCATGGCTTCTGTTGAGAAATCAGCTGACAGTCATATGGGTACACCCTTGTAGGTAACTGACTGTCTTTCTCTTGCTGCTTTTAAGATTCTCTTTTGCTCTTGGCATTTTAATTATGATGTGTCTTGGTGTGGTCCTCTTTGGATTCCTTTTGTTTGGGGTTCTCTTTGCTTCCTGGACTTGTAAGTCAATTTCTTTCACCAGGTAGGGGAAGTTTTCTGTCATTATTTCTTCAAATAGGTTTTCAATATCTTGCCCTCTCTCTTCTTCTGGTATCCCTATAATTCTGATGTTGGTACGCTTGAAGCTGTCCCAGAGGCTCCTTACACTATCTTCATATTTTTGGATTCTTTTTTCTTTTTTCTTTTTCGGTTGGGTATTTTTTGTTTCTTCGTATTTCGAATCTTTGACTTGATTCTTGGGATCCTCTTGTCTGCTGTTGGATCGCTGTATATTATTCTTTATTTCAGTCAGTGTATGCTTAATTTCTAGTTGGTCTTTTTTCATATCCTCCAGGGTCTCACTAAATTTATCGGCGGTTTCCATAAAATTCTTGAAAAACCTTATAAACGTGGCCTTGAACTCTATATCCAGTCGTTTGCTTTCCTCCATTTCTGTCATTTGTGACCTGTTTCTTTGTCTCCGCATTTTTTATGCTTCCCTGTGTTGGTAGAGTGGCTTTGTGTGCTAGGTGTCCTTTAGGACCCAGTGGCTCAGCCTCCCCAGTTACCTGAGGTGGACACTCTTGGTGCACCCCCTTGCGGGCTTTGTGCACAGTCTTGTTGTAGTTATGCCTTGATTGTTGTAGGATCACTGGGAGGAATTGACCTCCAGGCAATTGGCAGTGAGAATCAGCTGTGTCTGCAGTGGGAGAACTTCTGTGCTGAAGACACCCTTCTGGGGCAAGACTTGCTTCAGTGGGGCTTTGGTGCTCACTGAGTCTGCCCCCTGAGTGTGTCCCTTATGGATCTGAGGAGTTGTAATCTGGATGGTCCCACTCTGACCACTGGGTACACTGGCTCTTGGATCTAAGGAGGTGCTAACTTAGCCTCTGTCTGAGGTTACCCAGCAGTAGCTAAGAAGAGAACTGCAGATTCCCCTTCCTTTTTTGGAGTTTGGAGGTGCCCAGATGAGGCCCAGCTGTGAAGCAATGCAAGCTGATGTGGGGCCTTGGACCTTCTCTTGGAAGTTCTGGGTCTCTCTGGCCCAGCTGCAATTTGTTAGGTAATTTTCAGGTTGCAAAGGGCCAGGGCATTCATATGCAAAAGCCTCTGCTGCATGGGGCGGGGTCTCAGGGAATCAAAGGGCGGAGCCAGCAGCTATGGGAGATCCTCAGCCCTGCCCTAAGGGGCCGCGTGTCTCAGTGTCCCGGTAATTGCTGCAAGCACCTCTGAGGGAAAGCCGCCCTCATGTTCTGAGTTCTGCCTGCTGCCAGACAGTCCAGTTTCTCCCCGTATGAGTCCTGGGTCCCCAGAGACTTCCCGGAACCGGAGTTCAGAGCAGTCGGGAGCTTGTGACTCCCTCCTGATTCAAAAAGATAGCCACATCCTCAGGTGCCCGCCCCTTTCCACGCGCGCTCAAGCCTCCGTACCTCTGCACTTTACTTCTGCACCTCCTCTGAGTCTATGTGTGCTTTTCTTTTTCCTTCTAGTTGTAGAATTTCCACTCAGCCAGCCTTCCTGTAGTTGTGGATAATGTCAGTTTTGTCTTGTCATTGTATTTTTGAAGTTGTTGTGGGAGGCAGCAATTTCCGGTTTTTACCTATGCCACCATCTTTGTTTCTCCTGAACTGAGTTTTTGATATTTGATGCTGTGACAGCCTTTTTGTGGCCATAAGAGGAAAGCCAGGACAATCACCCCAAAAACTAATATAGAGCCTTAACATGGAAGAAGTACTGAACTAACAAATTCCAGAACTATCGACTCCCAAGCTAATACATATATATAAAAAGAGGTAATATGCAAATTAGCCAAGATGCCATAACAGTCACAACCACTCAGGAGGAGGCTGTGCGCGCAGGTGGGCAGGAGGGGACTGTTGCGCCATGAGGCAAGCCACAGATGGTGCAGGCCCACAGAGAGCAGGGTGCAGCATGCCCGCAGAGAGCAGGGAGCAGGGAGCAGGGCTGCCTGCCACCCTCAGCAAGCAGGCAGGCCCGCAGAGAGCAGAGAACAGGCCTGCCAGCTGGGGCACACCAGCAGTCCTGCCTCTGCACATGAGCTGCAAAGGAAACACCTTTTCTGACTGCTTATTGGCTAAGCTCCCAGTATGTCACTCGCAGTGTTCTTGGTAACTTGTGTAATAAGAATCCAACAAGGTGATTTAAGGTTTTTTCACCTCACTCCTGGAGGAAAAAATGAAGGTCCGCTGCTAGAGGGGCTAAGAAATGTCATATCCTGCCCTAGCTGGTTTGGCCCAGTGGATAGAGCCTCAGCCTGTGGACCGCAGAATCTGGGTTCAATTCTGGTCAAGGGCATGTACCTAGGTTTCAGGCTTCTCCCAGGTCAGGGCTCATGCAGGAGGCAACCAATCAAAGTGTCCCTCTCACATTGATGTTTCTCTCTGTCTTTCCCTCTCTCTTCCATGCTCTCTAAAAATCAATGGAAAAATAGCCTCAGGTGAGGAAAGAAAGGAAGAAAGGAAGAAAGGAAGAAAGGAAGAAAGAAAGAAAGAAAGAAAGAAAGAAAGAAAGAAAGAAAGAAGAAAGAAAGAAAGAAAGAAAGAAAGAAAGAAAGAAAGAAAGAAAGAAAGAAGAAAGAAAGAAAGAAAGAAAGAAAGAAAGAAAGAAAGAAAGAAAGAAAGAAAGAAAGAAAGAAAGAAAGAAAGAAAGAAAGAAAGAAAGGAAGAAAGAAAGAAAGAAAGAAAGAAAGAAAGAAAGAAAGAAAGAAAGAAAGAAAGAAAGAAAGAAAGAAGAGAGAAAGATCATAGCCTATGAAAGAGACATCCTGAAAATGCCTAAAGAAAGTTGTCATTTTTTCGTGGTGAAGGAATTGGAGTCCATGTTGACGAAAACACCTTGGTGGCTGAGGTGGCCAGCAGAGGCGGCAGCAGTGGGGTGATGGGGGTGGCACCTTCCCCTGATCAGCCCAGTTGCCTCCTGCAGAAAGAGGCCAGACTGCAGCTTAGGCCCGCTCCCCATGGGGAGCCGTCAGTAGGACACCCCCTGAGGGCTCCCGGATTGGAGAGGGTGCAGGTGGGGCTGAGGGACCCCCTCCCACCTCGTGCACAAATTTTGTGCACCAGGGCCTCTAGTGAGATCATAAAAGCCCATTGTTTCAGCCACTCTTGGTTAGATGTTCAGTTCCTTGCCACCAAAGATATTCCAGTTGATTCTGATGTACAATCCTGGACACCCTTCTTCATCCCGCCTACCCTTTGGGCCTCTCCTGAACTCTTGAATGCTTTGCATGTCAGTGTTCCAGTTTCATCTTTGGCCTCCTTCTCTTATTATTCCATTCACTTTCTCTTTGTGCTTTTTTTTCCCCATTTGGATGATTTTCACTATGTGCATTTATTACAGTTTACATAAATATTTACTGAAAATAAGCTATGAAAGAGATCCTGTTTTTATTTTCTATGCTCTGGAATATGCCAATGAACAGGACCATTGAGGTCCCTGGACAAGAAAGAGAGGAGACAGGGATGGAGGGGCAAGGGTAGGAGAGGGTTTGAGATTAAGGATCTTCTCATGAGATCTACTGTACTATATAGTGTCTATATTTAACAATTTGGTATTATAAATTTAGATATCTTTGAAAAGGAGAGATCCCAGGCAGTGTTTTTATCATAGAAGAAAGTAGAGGAAAAGGAAGCAGGAGGAAATGTTTGCAGGAAATGAATATCTTATTACCTTGTTTGTAGTGATGTAGTGTTTGTATACATTAAATATGTCCAGTTTATAATGTACCTCAATAAAGCTGTTTTTAAAAATACAAAAATACCAAAAGAAAAGTCTCTTTTGTGAAATGTTCAACTCTTTTGCATCATTTTCCATGAATTTTCTTTTTCATGTTGATTCTAAGGAGTTTTTTATTCTAGACACTATTCCTCTTTTTTTATTCTCTATTTTTGCATAGTATTGGATTTTTTTTTTTAAGTTTATAATGGTCTTTATTATCCATGAATGAGTGAGATCATGTGGTATTTTTCCTTCATTGACTGGCTTATTTCACTTAGCATAATGCTCTCCAGTTCCATCCATGCCATTGCAAATGGTAAGAGTTCCTTCTTTTTTACAGCAGCATAGTATTCCATCATGTAGATGTACCACAGTTTTCTAATCCATTCATCTACTGATGGAAACTTAGGTTGTTTCCAGATGGATATTTTTTTCTTAAAGACTTTATAAAACTAATGGTAAAAGTTTATAGTGTTCATTGTAGAAGGGCTTTTTCTTTCTTCTAAGTCAGTTTTGGGAATTTATATTTTTCTAGGAATTCATCTATATTTTATAATGTATTAGCTTAAAGTTTTCTAAAATATAAAATTATAGCTAAAAATTCCCATCTGTACATCTTTGGTTGTACCCCATGAGTTTTTATATGTAGTATTATTTCTGTGTGATTCTAAATATTTTCTAATTTCTGTTATGATTTCTTCTTTGACCCATGAATTACTTAAAATTTTTCTTATTTCCACATGTATTGATTTTTTTTCTATGATCCTTTTGTTAGTGATTTCTAATTCATTAATTTGTGGTTAGAAGAGTATTTTGTTAAGTGAAACAAGCCAGTCAGAGAAAGACAAGATTCACATGATCTCACTCATATGTGGAATCTAATGAACAAAATAAACTGTTGAACAAAATAGATCCAGAGACAAAGAAGCATGGAACAAACTGATGAATCTCAGAAGGAAGGAGCAGGTGGGTGGGTGGGTGGGTGAGTGGGAAGAGATTAACCAAAAAACTATGCATATATGCATCAACCATGGCCCTAGACAATAGGGTGGTGAAGGCCTGGGGCGAGGCTTGGAGGCAGGCTGTAGAGGGTCAGTCAGGGGAAAAAGGGGGACATTTGTAATACTTTCAACAATAAACATTTTTTTAAAAGAAAGAAAATCCCTAGCTGGTTTTGCTCAGTGGATAGAGTGTTGGCCTGCAGACTGAAGGGTCCTGGGTTCAATTGTGGTTAAGGGCACATGCCAGGTTGTGGGCTCAATCTCCAGTAGAGGTCATGCAGGAGGCAGCCAATCAATGATTCTCTCTCATCATTGATATTTCTATCTCCCTCTCCCTTTCCCTTCCTCTCTGAAATCAATAAAAATGTATTTTTAAAAAGAAAGAAAACATGCTCTGTATGATTTAATTTTTTTCCTATTTTATTTTTTATTTTATTTTTTTATTTATATATATTTTTTATTGTTGACAGTATTACAGATATCTCCCATTTCCTCCCCCCCATCCCCTCTCCTCCCTGCCCTTAGCCACCCACCCCCACGTCTTCACCATCCTATTGCCCGTGTCCATGGGCTATGCATATAAGTATGTAAGTTCTTTGGTAATATTTTAAATTTGTTTAGATTTCCATTATGTATCAATTTTTATAAATAACCCATCTGTTTTTAAAAAAGTATATTCATCAGTTCTTGGATGTCCTATATGTGACCATTGGATCAAATTTGTTAATATGTTGCTCAAAATTTTCCCTCTCCTTGTTGGTTTTGTTGTTAGCGAATTATATTACTTACTGAGACAGAGGTGTTAAAATCTCCCACTGTGGCCACACAGTTGTTTCCTTTTCTTCACAGTTCCAGCAATTCTGCATTACTTACTTTGAAACTGTATTATTTGGAGCATCAAATTTTAAATTGTTATATTATTCAAGAGATTGAACATGGTGTCTTTATGTCTAGTAAGGCTTTTTTGTCTTAAAGTCTATTTTTTAATAAATTAATACAGCTGCATTTGTTTTATGAAAATTTGCCTGATTTATCTTTTTCCATCTTTTTCATTCCAACCTTTATTTGCCATCTCCACTGCTTTTTACATGATTCCATAATACTACTACCACTATAGTGTTCTAATTATAGTTTTAGCTTCAAAACTAAGATTATTCACATATCAAAAGAAACAGGAAACAGAACTGACATCTCTGGAATTATGGTTTGTGGTTTTGAATATCATTGGTTTCCCATGGTAAGCCCTATTCTTTCTCTAAAGAACAGTTCTTGTTTTCACTGAGCTCATGGGCTATGCTGGAAAAACATACATGTGTGGGTGGGTGCCAGGGCAGGAAGAGGGAAGATGCGGCCAGGAGAGGTAGAGGTTCGTAAATGATGCTCAGTGTAGGGTGGATATGGCGAATCCAAATGCCTTCAAGGGCCAAACAGCTAACTTAAGCAATCACACAGATGGGAGGGAACTGTCTGGACTAGGGATCACTTGCCCTTCTAACTGTCCTTGATCAATTTTTTCCCTATTTGAATGTTGCCAGATATTTTTCAGGAGAAACTTAAATCTAGATTTGGGTGGGAAATCTACTGATTTTGAAAATTAGCAGCTAATTCTTCTTCTTCTTTTTTTTAATTCTATGCAGGTCAAATAAATCACATCTGTTACCTTCATTTGCAAACATTCAGCTCCACCTACAAATCCTGGAAGAGATTTCATGTAGGAGGAAGAAAACAACTAAAAACGTCCTCCAGCCCTGAGAATCTTCCCAAATGGGCTAACCCACTCCTCTTCACAAAGAGAAATTCCTCCCAAGAAACATAAACCGAATTCATGTCCTAGTTCTTGAGAAATGGGTTTTTTAGATCCTTGGCCTGGTCACCTGCCACAAGCAGCATCATACGCTGGCTGTCCCCAGGTAGAAACAGGAAGTCATAGGAAGCAAGAGTGGGGCTCACCCATGAAGGGTTATCAAAAAGTTTCTACCAAAGCAAAATCCAGAACTTTGTCTGGGGCCCCTGTTGGCAATCCTATGCCAATGTCCAAATTTGAAATAAGCTCACTAACTTCAGTCTGAGAAAAAAAATGTTGTGTGTTTGGGGAGGAGGCGGGAGGAGGGCGGTATAGAAGCCAATCTTAGAAAAAAATATTTTTTTTTAAAAAAAGAGAAGGAAAAGACAAGATGTCTCCTCAAAAAAATATTACATGTATGTGTGTATATGGGTATCTATGCAGGCATATGCACATGAAAGTCCTTAATTCTTCTGCTCATTTGTTATTATTTCAAAAGAATAAAATATTGGTGAAATATCTCTAAGCGATCTACACTCAGTACCACCAAGAGGAGGTGGTTCAATGACTAGCCAAACAAAGTGTTCTTTAAAAACAAAAAAAACAAGCTTTGAGTCCCTGCTACTTATAGTATATGTTATTTTATATGGTGCTTAAAACAAAACTAAGAAGTATTTTCAAGAAACCAAGATGGCGGCATAGGTTAACGCAGGAGATTGCTGCCTCGAACAACCACTTTAAAAAACAACTAAAAGATGGAACGGACATCATCCTGAACCACAGGAAGGCTGGCTGAGTGGAAATTCTACAACTAGGAGGAAAGAGAATATCATACCCAGACTCAGAGGAGGCGCAGTGCTGAAGTGAAATACTGAGGTGCGGAGTGCGCGCGCGGAGCGGGCTGGCAGCGGAGGGCGCGGTTGTTGTTTTCAATCAGGAGGGAGTTTCAGACTCTGAGCTCCAAATCCAGGCGAGTCTCTAGGGATCCAGACTCAAACGGGAGAAGCGGGACAGTCTGGCTTTGGTCGGAACTCTTTCTCTCCGAGGTTTGCAGTGGTTGCTGGGACTCTGTGAGGCAGAGCCCCTAGGGACGGAACTGAGAGCAGCCATAACTGCTCGCTCAGCCCGCCCTGTAGATCCCCAGGGACCTGCCCCGCCCAAGCCCTGCACAGAGCCATTTGCTGGATAGCCTCAGGCAAACGCTAGATTAGCACCGCCCTAGAGATCCAGCACAGAAGCTCTCCCACTGCAGACACAGCGGACTCTCATAGCCAGTTAGCCTGGAGGTCAAATCACCACCGGCATTGCCGACAACAATCAAGGCTTAACTACAAGACTGCGCACAAAGACCACTAGGGGGTGCACCAAGAAAAGATAAAAAAAAAATGCGGAGACAAAGAAACAGGACGCAAATGTCAGAAATGGAAGATATAGAGCTCAAAACCACACTTTTAAGGTCTCTCAAGAACTGTCTAGAAGCCGCCAATAAATGTAGTGAGATCCTCAAGAAATCTAATGAGACCCTCAATGTTGTGATAAAGAACCAACTAGAAATTAAGCATACACTGACTGAAATAAAGAATATTATACAGACACCCAACAGCAGACCAGAGGAGCGCAAGAATCAAGTCAAAGATTCAAAATGCGAAGAAGCAAAAAACACCCAACTGGAAAAGCAAAATGAAAAAAGAATCCGAAAATATGAAGATAGTGTAAGGAGCCTCTGGGACAGCTTCAAGCGTACCAACATCAGAATTATAGTGGTGCCAGAAGATGAGAGAGAGCAAGATATTGAAAACCTATTTGAAGAAATAATGACAGAAAACTTCCCCCACCTGGTGAAAGAAATAGACTTACAGGTCCAGGAAGCGCAGAGAACCCCAAACAAAAGGAATCCAAAGAGGACCACACCAAGACACATCATAATTAAAATGCCAAGAGCAAAAGACAAAGAGAGAATCTTAAAAGCAGCAAGAGAAAGAAACTCAGTTACCTACAAGGGAATAACCATACGACTGTCAGCTGATTTCTCAAAAGAAACTTTGCAGGCCAGAAGGGAATGGCAAGAAATATTCAAAGTGATGAATACCAAGAACCTACAACCAAGATTACTTTACCCAGCAAAGCTATCATTCAGAACTGAAGGTCAGATAAAGAGCTTCACAGATAAGGAAAAGCTAAAGGAGTTCATCACCACCAAACCAGGATTATATGAAATGCTGAAAGGTATCCTTTAAGAAGAGGAAAAAGAAGAAAAAGGTAAAGATACAAATTATGAACAACAAACATACATCTATCAACAAGTGAATCTAAGAATCAAGTGAATAAATAATCTGGTGATCATAATAGAATCAGGGACATAGAAAGGGAATGGACTGACTATTCTTGGGGGGGAAAGGGGTGTGGGAGATGCGGGAAGAGACTGGACAAAAATCGTGCACCTATGGATGAGGACAGTGGGTGGGGAGTGAGGGCGAGGGTGGGGCGGGAACTGGGAGGAGGGGAGTTATGGGGGGGGGAAAGAGGAACAAATGTAATAATCTGAACAATAAAGATTTAATTTTAAAAAAAAGAAGTATTTTCGTCTTATAGTGAGTAGGCTGAAAAAACTGAAGCACAAAAAAGATAAATCACTTGCCAAGGTCGCAGATTTAATAAGTGTTCGTTGCCAGGATTCAAAACAGGGTCTTCTGTGTGGAAATCCTGTGCTTTGTGCTCTGGCACACCTCCTTTGGCTGACAATCAGATGAGAACCTCAGCTCCAGCACCGAATTCTTAAATAGCCAAGACTCCTGACCAAGTGTGGGAGCTGGGCAATGCCCATGTCAAAGATTCAAAACTGCGTGAAGTCAGAAATGAGCAGCAGGACTCACAGTGTGTAGCAAAGGCAGGAAGGACCACTGGAAGATTAAAGCCTGAGTTTTAAAACCCTGTGATTTCTCACCTTCCCCACAACCCAATGCCCCTCCCCTTCTCTCCACACACAGACCAAGCACCCACATTACTTCTTCAAACATAAAAGACATTTTATCCCAAATTCAAAGAGACTACTTTTCTATTTCCCTTCATTTTAATTTCCTTTCCAGAACCCAACCACCCATGTAATCACTTTAGCTTGGTAGATTTCTACTTTAGATGATATTATTTTACTATCCTTCTTCTTATGTTTTTAGTATGTAGTATTAAGACAGGTAAGTCAATATGTATTGCCTTAGATAAAGAAAACATGCTCCTTGTATACATTAGAACATCTTAAATAACAAAAATGTTCTATATGCTTTTATCATAGTTTCACTTAACAAAATTGCATTTACACCTACTTGGAAACACTGATCACATAAAGCAAATATTCATAGCATGCTATTCTGTCACATCTTTCGACTGGTCATATGATAATTGCATTGAATTAGTTGTACAAGAAAATTCAGTGTTTTCTTCTGGATAAAAATAAATAAATAAATAATGAACAAGAGGGTGGGTAATTAAATTAATTCTCATTCTCTTCAATATGCACAATATAACATTTCACAGGGAATTGTGATAAAGGAGATTTCACTGGAAAAAGAAAATCCATAATTCATATGCCATCTCTCTCGTCAATTCTCACATTGACCCTTCAGAGCAAAGCCCGTAATTGTTCTTCAGTATTTTCATTATCAAAGGTTTATTTTATAAATAAAAATTATATATGCATAACCCATATCCCAACATAGGAAAATTTAACTTATTCTTGAGCTTTGTTAGAGGTTTGAGGATCCATTCTGAAGTAAACAGCTCTCCCCTCTTATTCTGATATCAGGCCCACCTTGGTCACAACTGCTCTGTATTTCAGAATTCAAAAGGGTGGTGATAAAATACTTGAGAGTAAAGACATTGTCTTATTTGCTTCAATCAGTATCTACCACAATGCCCTGAAATAAATTATGGAAGAAAAAGAGAGAGCACATGAAAACTATAAACTCCTAGGTACTTACAAAGAAAATTAAGATTTAAGTATAGATTTTCTCTGCCCATGGCTCAAACCTACCTTTGCAGAGAGCTCCCATTTTCATCAGGAAGGTACTAGAGAAAACAGAATCATTTACATTTAACTGAGAATTCATTCAATAATTGCTATAAAATATGTCTTCAAAAATACATGTTTATGATATCTTTAGCAAATGCATTGGTGCAAATAGTACGTATTAGAATTCTTTGCAAAAGAAAACCATTCAGTTTTTCCAACTTGATTTATGTTCTAACTTGTCCTCTTTAAGAGCAGTTAATGTTATATGAGGAGGTCAATGATTATAAAAGGAGTTATGTTTTCTAATTTCATAATAGAAAAACTCATGAAGTGCTTTTATAAAGAACATTTTTTAAAATCTCTAACAGTTTGTTTCATCCATATTTCTAGGATCTTTGACCAAAGCCAAAAATCCATTAGCTTTTCTTGAAACATTTCACTGGACATCACAACTTTATGGAAATAGACTTCCCCAAGGGCCCACATTATCCTCAGTGATACCTATAAAACAGAGCCTCATAATTAACGAACTGGCCCCAGTGAATCCCAAATAACAACAGAGGAAGTGTAGGTGAAGGCTGACAGTGTTCTGCTATTGGCCAAAGAGAATAGGATGTCACAATTGTATTTTCCCACTTCAGTTCATAATCATAGTAATCTGTAACTCATACCAATAGCCATTCCATAGAGTGTAATCCAATTCTAAGGTATCCTGTACAACACAATTTATGTTGATAAAATACAGTGGGTCTATCTCTCTCATAGAAACTGGAAAGTGGAGTGAAATGATGAAATTATAAATGTTCAATATATAGCAGATAATATTCTCTCTCCTTCCTGGGATATTGAGTCTTCCAGGTTACTTGTTCACAAGCGTTTTGTCCCATGTCTGCGACCTCCTTCAGGAGATCAAATGATCCTGCTATTCACCTACTCTTCTGGTCCCTACTTGCCCAAACAGTCAGGATTCAGTAAAATAAATGGATCATAAATGAGATACCAAATGAAAAATATCAAGTAAATTAACAATTCATTTCCCGGGTCGGGGGGACTAAAAACACTGACACTGATATACTAGAATAACTAACAACCTGTCCAAGGACCACAGGATAGATTCTTTTATAGACTATATTAGTCTCCTATAACTGTGTAACAAATCACCACAAACATGGTGGCTTGAAACAACAGTAATTCACTCAGTCCAGAGGCCAGATGTCCATAATCAGTTTCACTGGGCTGAAATTAAAGTGCTGGCAGGGCCACATTTCCTCCACAGACCCTAGGAAAATCCTGTCCTTGCCAATTCCTGTTTCTGGTGGTTGCAGCATTCCTTGCCCTGTGGCCAGTCTCTGCCTCTGTGGTCACAGGCCTACTCCTCTTCTGTCTGTGCTCAAATCTCCCTCTGCCTCTCTCTTATCCTGGCATTTTGGGGCCCCCAAGATAATCCAAATAATCTCATCTCAAAATCCTTAACTCAATCAACATCTGCAAAGATACTTTTATCATACTTACAGGGCCCAGGAATTCAGATGGAGATATTTCTGAGGGAGGTGGGGCAGAGGGAAGCATTTTTCAGCCTACCACACAAACCAAAACCACAGTCCAAGAATTAAACATAAGCAAAGGAAATGGTGAAAAGAATTCCAAGTTTTCCACAGAGCTTACACAATGTCCTTCTCATGCCATGACTGTCCAGTGTCACGTTCAGGGTCTCAGTCACAGTGATGTTTATGGATTAATGGATTATCTGCCTTTAGCCAACCACTGGCCAATTAAGAAGCTGGTTCCTCTACCATTTATTTAATAATAAAAATATTTATAATAGTGTCGCCAAAGGATTGGATGGGTGGAATTGAAACTGGATAACCTGTGAGTCTGGGCTCCCTGTCACAACTTGAGCCAATTAAGCAGAGACAGAGTTGAATCATATAGGAACGTTTATTTAAATGAAGCTGACGGTACAGGAGAGCAGTAGATTGTCCACAAAATCCTGCTGTCCCCTTCCCATAAGCCAGCTGCTTATATTGAGTAGAGAGTAGAACAGACAAAGATTGCATGGAAAAGTAGGAATTACAAGCATGGGGAAGTAGGCAAGATATAATGGTTATAGGTTATAGGCGATGCAGGCTGGGGCGGGCGGGGGGGGGGGGGGGGGGGCGCGCGGGTGTAAATGGCCGGCCCTCCGAGACCAGATTGGTTCAGCAACAAGGTTGCTCATCTTTCCATGATGACAGGCCATCCTCAGAAAAAGAAGAATGGATTGCATTCCTGTCCCAGGGCGGGCAACTCTCAGCCAGGTTAGAATGTGCTTTCTCTAATCCAAACAGAACAATCACGGTTAACAGAGCATGATTAATATTTTTTATAATTATAACTAGCCCCCGCTATTCTATTTCTGCCCCTAACATAATTACTCCGTCACCAGTGGGAACGGGGTCCTTGTGATATCATGAGAAAAGGAATTTTCTAAGACTGACATGGGAGAATGAGTGGTTTTTATTTACATGGAATTATATCCCTTAGTTTGCAAAGTACCATTGTCTTTAAGCCAGTCCTAGAAAATGTGCAGTGGGGGCTTTTAGCAGAACTGAAAGCAAGGCCAGTGTCCAGAGTTTCCTTTCCAGGGTGGAGCTGAGTCCAATGTAGCTTCAGGCCAGTTAAAGTCCATTAGTCCATTGTGTGGCGTCCACATGGCTATGGGCCATCTGGGAGAATACAGGGCATGTGAGCCCCACAAGCCAGAAGTGCGAGAGGGCCAAGAGCACCAAGAGCAAGAGAGAAAACTTCCTTTGTTCAGGACCTAAGTATCTCAGATTTCACACCCTTGCAGTCACCAGGCCTATTCTAGCCATTGACTTGTTCCCAGGTGTGACTGACAGGTGGGCATCCTCCCACATCATCCAGACCTTCCTGGGCACATGTCTAAACTGCCTTAGTCCAGTCTTTTCCCCCAGCCATCTGCAGGAAACAGACTTGGAGAATGTTAACTGCAGCGTCCTGGCAAAGCTGTATAAACGGCATGCCTAAATTATCTAGTCTCCCCTTTGCTCCTTTCCTGTTATCACACACCAGGTTATTGTCATGGTATCAATGGGTTGGGACAATATTCTTACCTGACTCTGGAGTAGGACACAACATATCCTCTGATTATCCTGCAAGGCTTTTTATCAAAGCATTTTAGGTTAAAAGTTGTCTGGAGACCAACAGTTTTGTTTTTTTTTGTTTTGTTCTGTTTTAATCATTCACAGGATATTGTCACTGACACAGTTACAAATAGGGAGGCGGGGTTTATTTCTAAAAAGAAAAAGAAAAAAATGTCAGGTGAATCTCCCAGAAAATATCAGTCTATCTTCTGGGTCGCTGGAGCTTGGCTTTCAGCTGCTAATGTATGTAAATGAGCCCATCCAGGGGCCCAGCTGTTGTATGTTGAAATGTGCTGATGAAACTAAATTGGGATTCTAGAGAACGCAAATCAAATTGCAAGCAAAATTACTGAAATACACCAGCCCTCCTTTGAAGCATTATAGGCCAACCCAAGAAAAATGACTAATGGCTACTAATACACAGTTCTGACAGGAATCATAAGCTAGGAAGGAAGTTGCATGTAAAATAATAATAAAGAATATTAAATTGCCACCAGGCCCTGCCAGAGACAAATGAAAATGGAACAGATTCTCACCACCAGTCATTTACTCAGTCTCTTCAAAGCCGTCCCAGGAATCTGCAGACAAAGAATGCTTTCACTCTCATTCTCTTTCTACTAGAAAGGAATGTTTTCTCCGGAAGGTTTCCAAACTGGAAAAGGCAGATAAAGGATACCCCTCTGAAAAGGCTGTGAGAGGCATCCTTCAGGCCAGTTCATCCAGGTGGGAAAACAAGCTGCCTTTACCAGCTACTTGTAGAGAATATTGGGCACTTTCTCCAAGATACTTCTGGTTTGATGGCTCTTCATTTCTTCTCTCATACTGTCATTCTCATTCTTACACCATCATACACCACCTAACAATGTTTTGGTTAATGGGACCTTATATACCATATACCACGGTGGTCCTATAACATTTTAATGAAGCTGAAGAAGTCCTATCACCTACTGACGTCACAGCCAACATGAGTTGCAGCGTAAAGCAATGCATTACTCATGTGTCTGTGCTGATGCTGGTGCAAACAAGCCTACTGCACTACCACTTGTATAAGAGTATAGCACATACAGTTACACACAGTACATGACTCATGATAATGATAATAAACGACTATGTTACTGTTTTATGTATTTACTAGAGGCCCGATGCAAGAAATTCATGCAAGGGGGTTGGCCCTCACAGCCTCAGCAGCTGCCTCAGCCCTCACAGTCAGCTGCGAGCCCTGGCTTCATCCAGAGGTCGTTCCACTCTTCGGCCCTCTGGTCTAATTAGCATATTATACTTTTATTATTATAGCCTAGAGGCCCAGTGCATAAAATTTGTGCACTGGGCAGGGGGGTGTTCCCTCACCCCAGCCTGCACTCTCCAATCTGGGACCCCTCAACTGCCCTCCCTCCCCTGTACATTAATAAGATGGTTAGCAGCATCCCTGATCTGTGCTCACCAGGTACCAGTAGCACCCTTCCCCTAGCTTGTCTCTAGACATTGCCATATGATCCCTGGGAAGGGGGAAGAATTTCCATTCCCCCACTCCATTGAAAACCACTGCTCTATTTGTCTAATCTCCCAAACTACTTCAGTGGAATTGGCTCCTCTGCCATCTGATATATATATTCCTCCTAGTTCCAATTTCACCCAAGTTTACAGCCTGTTACTCTGAGGCATCTTCTTCCTCCTGAGTTAGCAACCTTCAGCTTTGATTCAGCTTTCCAAATGATACCAGCCCCAATGCAGCTAACACAAATTTTTGTGTCTATTATTCTTAATCTTCCCATTACAGATGATAGCGTATGATTTCTCCATTACATACCTTTCTCCCATAAATACTGGCTTTATCTTATAAGCCCTGTAAGCACTAAGTTAATTTATATAACAATGAGGGTGTTAATAGAGAGCACATAGGCCAGAACCCTTCTTAACTTTAGAAATGTTAAGTTGGTTCCTAACTCTAAGCATACTTACCCTCCTGAACAAGTATTCATTTCTTACTCTCACTTGTGTAATGGGAATTATAATGTTCTTGCAAAGCCTTTTGAAATTCCAAATTGGGTGGAATTTCATTTCAATTCAATTTGAGTAGCAACTCTTAATTATTTGGGCTAATGGAGAGGGATGAAGCATCAAAAATAGAAAATTCACATAATACAAATTTAAGTACATAATGACACAAACACATATTCTCAAATTTTAAGAAATTAAAAGATCACCAAGAGTTATTAGACTGATTTTACTGCATGATTCATAACTCAACCGAATGAAGAATTGCTAATGTGTTTGAGCATTTACATCACTGGCATCACACATAAAAGGGGGTGACTTTCCATAGCTATTCATTATAATTAGAGGTGATTTCAGCGACACTTTTGGTAGGTTTACATAAGAATTTTTTATTCTCTTTATAACTTTCTATATTTCTCATGTTATCTTCATTAAACTCATATAATTTTTTTTTTAGGAAGGAAGAGGGAGAGAGCAGGAGAAGTAATGATGAGAGAGAATCATTGATAGGCTCCTGCACACCCCACACTGGTGATCCAGCCTGCAACCTGGACATATGCCCTGACTGGGAATCGAACCCATTCGTTACCTTCAAGTTACTAGGTCGACACTCAGCCACTGAGCCATACCAGCCAGGCTAAACTCATAGTACTTTTATTGTGATAAAATATACATAACATACAATTTACCATTTTAACTGTCTGTACTGCAACACCAAGTACATTCATATTGTTGTGTAGCCATCACCACCATTCATCTCCAGAACTTTTTCATCTTTTCCAACATTGACAATTTTTAGTAGATATTCCCTCCCTACTTTCTACTAATAATCTATTTAATGTTCTAAGTTAATTTCTTATAGCTCTTATTGAAATAAATGTAAAGTCTACCAAAATGATTGAAGGACAGCATCTGTACAGGTTTATGAATTCAACTTTCATATATAGAAAGAGAATTCTTCTCTTTTCATAGATATGCTTCATACATTCCCGCTATTCAATGCTTAACTAACCCTGTCCTTTCTTTATTCCTCAACAGCCCAGGGGAACTTAACATGTGCAAACAGCTTCTGGTTTCCTTGAATAGTACATAGACTACAGGGTTATTGATAAGACAAGTATGTCTTTGTATCTGCAAAATTAAATTTTTATTTTTAACAAATATATTTCACTTTGCTTTAAAAGATATTATGGACATTGGTTTAATTATATTAAGACAAAAGTATGCTCATCCAGTTGCTGTTTTTAAGCCTTTAGCTTTTACAATAGACTGTCTCTGGTTTAACAGATGCAAAATATTAACTACAAAGGAAGATAGGAGTTTCTTAAAGCTTTATTAGTAACGTTTATTTTAACTTCACTTAGTCCTGGCTTTATTAATAAACTTTATTTTAGCATCTCTTAGTCTGGTTTTATTAATAATGTTTATTTTAGCTGTATGTATTTCATAAAGACCATGGAAATTCTTTGGAATGTAGCATACTATCCAACAATCACAAAAGTTCAAACTTCGAAATTAAGAAAAACGTTTCTTCATTGTTTGGTTTTTTTATAAGAACTACAGATACTCTCATTTTCTGAGAGACAATGACTGAAGTTAATGGTGGTGATAATCATATCTCCAAGATCAATTTCCTTTTATAGTACTCTAGCCCTAGTTATAAAACTTCCCTATATAGAAGCGGCATGTCACATTTAAAGAGTAAGTTTCCCATAGTTCTTCACTATCGTGTGGGGCAAATTTAACTCAACTTTTTTAAAGAGACGGTGACTCCCTTCTCTCTGCTCTTTCTTGGCTAATGACAATTTCTGGTTAATTTCCTGTAGCTAAGTGAAAGCTAATATTGTCCTTTTAACTGGGCAGTCACTGATAGATTTATCAGTTACATCTTAGTTTATAAAATAGAGTGGGTTAAAGACAAAGGTCAAAAGTTTCGAGCTCAAGACTCTTTTCATCTGTTAGAATCAGAAACTAAAACAAAAGTATTGATTTCCCTTACTTTCCTCACATTGAGTAAAATCTAGAATTAAATTACATAAAACTTTATTGATAACTCTTCTAAGACTCTGGGAGAAGGAAACTACACATTATAGACAAGAAATAGAACAACAATATAATGAAGTTTCACTATTGTGAAACCTTGTTATAGTCACTTTGGCCTGTTCTAACAAAAATACCATAGACTGAGTGGCTTACATAACAAACAGTTATTCCACATAGTTCTGGAAGCTGGAAAGTCCAAGATCAAGGAGCTGGCAGATTCAGCATCTGATCAGGGGTCACTTTCTGATTCATGGATGGATGTCTTCTCTCTGTATCTACATGGAATAAGAAAAAAGAGATCTCTCTGGAGTCTCTCCTATAAGGGCACTAATTCCATTTAATAAGGGTTCCACCCTTATGACCTAAGGCCCCATGTCCAAGTACCATCACATTGGGGCTTAGAATTGCAACATATGAATTGGGGGGACGGGGGGGCGTGTTACATAAACATTCAACCTATAGTATTGCTGCTGTTTCTTGCACACATTTTAAAAGTAACATTCTCAGATCTAGTCGGCAAAACTTTGACCTAACAGCTGTGTTTCTGACATAAACTTGGAGAGAACTTATACTTTGAAAACACGTGGTTCTGAAACAAACACAGGGAAGCAGCCAAAATGCAGAGACAGAGAAACATGTCACAAATAAAAGAACAGAAGAAATCTCCAGAAAAAGAACTAAATGTAATGGAAGCAAGCAAACTAATAGGTACAGAGTTCAAAACAATGGTTATAAGGATACTCAAAGAACTAAATGAGACCTTCAAGGAACTTAGTGAGAATTTCAAGGAAATTAGTGAGACACGAAAAAGGACCAGTCAGAAATGAAGGATACATTAACTGAAATGAAGAGTAATTTACATCTTCTACTCTACCATTGGAATCAATGGTAGAGTAGAAGTCATCAAGAATCAAATCAGTGATTTGGAATGTGAGGAAACAAAAAAGACCCAATCAGAATAGCAAAAAGAAAAAAAGAATCCAAGTATATGGAGATAATGTAAGGAGCCTCTGGGACAATTTCAAAGGTACCAACATTCACTTCATGGGGATGCCAGAGGAGAAGAGAGGGAGCAAAAAATTGAAAACCTATTTCAAGAAGTAATGACAAAAAAATTTCCCATACCTGGTGAAAAGAATAGACAAGTCCAGGAGAGTACCAAACAAGATCAACTCAACGAGGTCCACATCATTAAAATGACAAAAGTTAAAGACAAAGACAGAATCTTAAAAGCAGCAAGAGAAAAGTGGTTAGTTACCTACAAGGGAGGACCCATCCGTAAGCTGATTTCTCAACAGAAATTTTGCAGGCCAGAGGGAGTTGCAAGAAATATCCAAAGCGATGAATAGCAAGGACCTACAACCAAGATTACTCTACCCAGCAAAGCTGTCATTTAGAATTGAGGGTCAGATAAAGAGTTTCATAGACAAGAAAAAGCTAAAAGAGTTCATTACCACCAAACTAATATTACATGAAATGTTGAAGGATCTTCTAGAGGAGGAGGAGGAGGAGGAGGAGGAGGAGGAGGAGGAGGAGGAGGAGGAGGAGAAGGAGGAGGAGGAGGAGGAGGAGGAGGAGGAGGAGGAGGAGGAGGAGGAGGAGGAGGAGGAGGAGGAAATATGAACAATAAAATGGCAATAAATACATACCTATCAACAACTGAATCTAAAAATCAAAATAAATGAATGAGGAATCCAATGAATAAAATAAACTGATAAATAAAATGGAATCAGTGGCATGGAAACATGGAACAGACTGAGAAATCTCAATGGAAATGAGGGAGGGAGGTGAGAAGAGATTAGCTAAAGAACTTATATGCATATATGCATTACCCATGAACACAGACAATAGAGTGGTGAAGGCCTGGGGATGGCAGGGGGTGGAGGACAATGAGGGGAAAAAATGGGGGGGCAGGTACATCTGTAATACTCTCAACAATAAAGAATAAATAAATAAATAAATAAATAAATAAATAAATAAATAAATAAATAAGAAAACATGTGGTTCTAAGCAGAAGAGAAAAAAAGAACATAGCAGCTAGTCTAAGGTCAGAACATCATTGCACAGATCATTTATTTTTTTTAATAGTCCTTGCTACTATCATTTTAAAAACCCACAACTCTCACCAGCAGAACATTTGGAACAGTATACTCTAGCATTTCAGGGAGATCAAATTTCTTTTCTACAGCTCTTAAGAGGCACCTCTTGAAATTTTCCAGTTAATATTTTCAAAACTCTGTAACAAATAACAGCCCCAGAGAAAAACCTATAATATGACTGTCAGTGAACTTGACTTCCATCATAAAATCAAAACATTGTCAAGCATTTCAGGCATTGAAGTAGCTACCACCTAATAACTATTTGGAAAAAAAAACCCAAATCAGTTTGTCTCATATCAATCTCTTTGACTTTCAAGTCAAAAAAAAGGATAGTCGTTTTTATGTATTTACTTATAAAACTGTAGTCACAATTCCTCCAAGAAATATATCTATAATAATAAAAGCATAATATGCTAATCAGACCAGACAACCTTCCGGATGAAGCCAGGGCTGCGAGGGAAGCCCCGGTCCCTGGTGCCTGCCGGCAGCTGGAGAGAAGCCCAGATCCCAGGTGCCTGCCAGTGGCTGGAGGGAAGCCCGGGTCTCGGGTGCTAGAAGGAAACCGGTGCCAGCAGCTGGGGGAAGGGAGGCCTACTCTTGCACAAATTTCATGCATTGGGCCTCTAGTTTATGTATAAAGAAGAAGTATTGATTCTTGGTAGTGTTACCAAAAAAAAAAGAGCAAATTTTAAGTTAGTTCTTTTTTCTTCCTAATACATAAAAAAAAGGATAAATTAACATGAGCATTCATTCATTCAACAAGTTTTTATTAATGATCTATTATTTGCTAGGCACTGTGTTGAGCTTTAAGGCAAATATAAAGAAACAGGCACTTTTCCCCTGCCTATGAATGTGCAAATAGATGTCAAAAATGAATGAAGTCCTAACCGGTTTGGCTCAGTGGATAGAGCGTTGGCCTGCAGACTGAAAGGTCCCAGGTTTGATTCCAGTCAAGGGGATGTACCTTGGTTGCGGACACATCCCCAGTGGGAGGTGTGCAGGAGGCAGCTGATCGATGTTTCTCTCTGATCGATGTTTCTAACTTTCTATCCCTCTCCCTTCCTCTCTGTAAAAAATCAATAATATATATTTTTTAAAAAATTGAATGAAGACTAAAACTAAGACCACGCCATAAAGTAGAAGCAAACAACCCAAGTCACCCAGGAGTCTAAATTCCTACTTTCATTTCCTTCAGGTTCCGCATTCTACCCTGTGATTTTTAGTCAATGCTTTCTAAGGAAGAAAGAAAAAGGTTGAACAAAAAGTTATTTCTTCCTTTTCCTTCTGTACACAGAAATGAGAGCTTGCTCTTGCTTTGGATTCTTCTCCTCACTCACCCAAAAAGTATTAGCATGGAGAATAATAATGAATTAATGAGGAATAATTTATAAATAACTTAAGAAATGTTATCAGTCACTATCATAAAGGAAAAGTCCAAAATCTAATTTTAAAATTTGCCATTATTATGCTTCACCCTTTTCACTTTGAAAAATGGGGGGAGGGGAATTGTTCTTAGTAATTATTAGGTGCATTTTTATTGATTGCAGGAGGAAAGATAATGGTCATAAAACTCCAAACATGAAAAAGGTATAAGGCCCAACAATACTGTTTTCTGTGATACCTGATTGTTCCAGAAATAAAGGCCCTTTAACTGGCAGTTCATAATTTTGCTCTCTGTTGTTTAAGGAAAGGAAAACACCTGAAAGGAGAGGGCTATGTCTCAAATATATTAGGGGCTCAATTAATGACTGTTGGAAGCTGAAAGAATGCATTGCTATTTCGGGATTCTTGATGCATTAGAACCAGTGCTCTATAAAGTACTTACGATTGACTAGGTCTCACTAAAGACTCCAAATGTCTCTTGATGAGATCTAAAGATTAACAGGAGAAAAGAGTTCCTCATTGAAACAAGGTGTTCCCTATATTATTGCAAACAAATATGACGGGCGTGTTTGGGCTGAGGTCTCCTCTCAGAGTCCCACAAGGAGGGGGAGACTTGAACCGGTTCGTGCAAGTAGGAGGCGCTTTCGGGATTAAAGAATAATGAAAGACAGACATAAAATAGATTAAAAGTGTGGGCTGGGTGTGGTACCAGCCCTCTGGAGGGACAGAACACACAGAGAGAGCCAGCTCTGAAAGCTGATTTATTATATACTTGAATTACAGGAAGTTACATCACATCAGGGTGGGCCTTTGACATCATGAGATCCATCCCCTTAACACTGGGCGGGAGAGTCAGACTGAGTGGCGTCCAGTCTTTGACTGGTCCCGCCCTCAGGGAGTGGCTCTGCCCTCCCCCTGAGTCCCAGCTGACATAAATTAAGCCCAGTGTATTCTAACGGCCATTAACAACAAATCTCAGGTAAAACTGCATGACAGGTTAGGGAAGTTTTCCATCATTATTTTTTAAAATAGATTTCAATTTCTTGCTCTCTTTTCCTCCTTCTGGCACCCCTATGATGCAAATGTTGGTACACTTGAAGTTGTCCCATAGCTCCTTACACTATTCTCATTTGGGAGGGGGGCCAGGGTTCTTTTTTCTTTCTGCTGTTTTGATTGGGTGTTTTTTGCTTCCTTATATTCCAAACTAGAGGCCCAATGCATGAAATTCACGCAAGAGTAGTCTTTCCTTCTCCTGGCTGCCAGCAGGCACCCAGGACCTGGGCTTTCCTCAGCCCTGGCTTCGTCCAGAAGATCGTCTGGAAGGACATCTGGAAGGATGTCCAGTCTAATTAGCATATAATGCTTTTTATTATTATAGATAACTATTTTGATTTTTGACTTCACCCACTTAACTGTTGATTCCCTGTAAATTATTCTTCATATTAGTTATTATGTCCTTCATTTCTGACTGGCTTATAGTATCCATGTTGTTGTTTTTTATGCTGTTGAAGTTTTCTCTCTAAGTTCATCTACTCTTCCCCTGAGTTCATTGAGCATCCTTACACGGTGTTTGGAACTCTGCATCTAGTTGATTGCTTGTCTCCATTTTGTTTAGTTATTTTTCTGGAGTTTTGTCCTGTTCTTTCACTTGAGACATGTTTCTTTGTCTCCTCATGTTGGCAGCTTTCCTGTATTTGTTTCTATGTATTAAGTAGAGATGCTATGTCTCCCAGGCTTATGTAGTAGGTGTAGGGTCCAGGGACACAACCTCCCTGTTTACCCAAGCTGGAGTCTCCAGGTGCACCTCCCTCTACATGATCTGTGTACACCCTTCTGTTGTAGTTGGGCATTGATTACTGTTGGCACATCAATGGGAGTGATGTACTCCAAAGTCCATTGGCTACAAGGACTGGCTGCAACCACAGTGGAGAATCAGCTTTATAGGAGCCCACCCCACAGAGCAGGACTTAATTCAGAGAGGTTCTGCTGCCCACTGAGTCCAGCCCTTGAGTCTGTCACTTGTAGAGGTGGCTGGGTGGTGTTTTGATGTGGTCTGAAGCTATCCACCAGGTGTGCTAGCTCTGGGCTGCCTGAGAGGTGCAAGCCAAGGTCAGCCATGGCCTATTATCTGCCCAGGACGATCTGAAATAAAACTATCTGCAGATGGCTGCTACTTGTGCTGGGCTTAGAGGTGTCCAGGAGAGGCCAGGCTGCTAACTAAGGCTGGCTGCTACTAGTGCTGGGCCTGGGGCCACTTGGTGAGAGGTACAGGGCAAGATGCTACTTGTTTGAGAGATTTTAGGAAAGTCTGAAGCATAAACCAAGACAGTCCATTCACATGGAAATACCACTGGAAATAGATTAGGTGGGCCCACAAGTTACTGGGGCAGGTCTCAGGAAATCACCAGGACAGGGTGAACAGGGTAAACTATGTTTATGGAGACTCAGATTTGGCACCTGCCAGCTCTGTGGAGGAGGACTCAGAAAGAAAACAATGGCCTCTTCCAGCACTTCCACCTGGGAGAAAGCTTCCCCTCCAGTTCTCACCTTATGCCAGACAATTCAATTATCCCCTGTATGTTACCAAACTCTTTCAAGCTGCTGCCCCAGCACTGGAACTCAGAGGGTGTAAGTCTGAGTAAGTCCATATGTGGGCCCTTTAAGAGGAACTGCCTGGGACTCCAGCAGCCCTTTGTCTCACTCAGTCTCAATACCAGCTGGTTTTTACAGCCAGAAGTTATGGTGACTTCTCTTCCTGGCACTGGAACCCTGGACTGGGATGCCTGGTGTTGGGCTGGGAACCCTCCCCCATCAGAGAAGACCTCCGCAACCAAGATATTCCTCCTAGTTTTTATCTGCCACATGTGTTGTGGGACCAGCCTGTTATGCCTCTATGCCCCTCCTACCAGTCTCAATGTGGCTTCTCCTTTATATCCTTAGGGGTAGGATTCTAGTTCAGCTAGATATCAGGCAATTCTGAATGATGGCTGCTCTGTAGTTTAGTTGTAATTTTGTTTTAAATATATTTTGTTGATCTTTTACAGAGAGGAAGGGAGATGGATAGAGAGTTAGAAACATCGATGAGAGAGAAACATCGATCAGCTGCCTCCTGCACACCCCCTACCGGGGATGTGCCCACAACCAAGGTACATGCCCTTGACCAGAATCAAACCTGGGACCTTTCAGTCCACAGGCTGATGCTCTGTCCACTGAGCCAACCAGTCAGGGCATTTAGTTGTAATTTTGATGTGGTCGTGGGAGGAGGAGAGTACCACATTTACCTGCACCACTATCTTGACCAAAAGCCCAAAACTATTCTTTTCTATGTTTTTAGGCATACAATTACCATTGTGTTACAATTGCCTACAGTATTCGGAATTGTGACATGCTGTACAGGTTTTCTAGCCCAGAAGCAATAGTCTGTACCAGTGGTCAGCAAACTGGGGCTCACGAGCCACTTGCGGATCTTTGGCCCCGAGTGTGGTTCTTCCACAAAATACCACGTGCGGGCGCACACGTACAGTGCGATGGAAACTTCGTGGCCCATGCGCAGAAGTCATGAGCTGCAGTTTGCCGAGCCGCAGTTTGCCAACCACTGGTCTATACCATGTAGCCTAGGTGTGTAGTAGTCTATACCATATAGGTTTGTGTAAGTGTGCTTTCTGATGTTTGCACAATGATAAAACCACCCATCTAGTAATGCATTTCCCAGAATATATCCCAGTCATTAAAAAGCACATGACTATAATTCCTCAACTCATATGTACAAATCTCAATTAGCCTGATATTCCAGAACAGTATACTCCATATTTATCCTAAAGATTCCCATCTCTTTCTAATTCTTCAAGAGGTGCCTCATTAAGAAGTATGGGATACATGCCCTAACCGATTTGGCTCAGTGGATAGAGCATCAGCCTGCAGACTGAAGGGCATGTACCTTGGTTGTGGGCACATCCCCAGTGGGGAGTGTGCAGAAGGCAGCTGGTCGAAGTTTCTCTCTCATCGATGTTTCTAACTATCTCTCTCCCTTCCTCTCTGTAAAAAAAATCAATAAAATATATTTTTAAAAAAAAGAAGTATGGGATACATTATGGCTCCTCTTTATATACTATACTAGTGACCTGGTGCACGAAATTCATGCACGGGGGGTGGGGGTTGGGGTGTCCCTCAGCCCAGACTGCACCCTCTCTAATCTGGTGCCCCTCGTAGGATGTCCGAATGCTGGTTTAGGCCTGATCCCACAGGCCTAACCAGCATTCGGACATCCCCCTTGCAATCCAGGACCGCTGGCTCCTAACTGCTAACCTGCCTGCCTGCCTGCCTGATCGCCCCTAACCACTCTGCCTGCTGGCCTCTCGCCCCCACTGTCCCCCTTGCTGGCCTGCTTGCCCCCAACTGCCCCCCCCACTGGCCTGCTCACCCTCAACTGCCCTCCCCTCCTGGCCTGATCGCCCCTAACCACCTCTGCCTCCGCCCCGCCACCATGGCTTTCTCCGGACGGACATCCAGAAGGTCTCCTGGTCTAATTAGCATATTACCCTTTTATTAGTGTAGATTCCTAAAAAACAAGTGTTGGCCATAATTATTTTTTAAAAAACTAGAATAGAAATGGAAGGAGGAGGAATTTCAGAAATAGAAAAAAAGGGAGGTGGACTTTTCCTCAATATTAAATTTATATAAAACTTCATACTTGTATACCTAAAATGATTCTAGAGTTTTTTCATAGCACCATCTTCCCCATTCCCTTGAGAACTGCAAGTGAATCCTAGTTTCCATAGCCCCTAAAGAAAAAAGTACCTCCAGGTGATTTCTCTCTTAGAACAACTTCATCCAAAAAGAAAGCCTGAGATATACTAGCATATATGTAAAAAGATATTCAATACAGTACGCTTTGGAGAACCAAAATACCTGGAAACTTGAACACCTATCAAGAAAGGACTGGTAAGACAAATTACAGCACATCTGAAATGGCATGTCATGAGGAGTATCATGCAGCCATCAAATAAAAGGAGGTAGATCATTGCTATGTGTTCATGAATGTGTATGACAGGAAAACTTGTCCCCTTTGCCCTTCTACGTTCTTTGGCTGATCTAATAATTAAATTGACATAAGACATTAATAAGAGGAAAGAGCTCTCTCTGCTAATAGCTTTCTTCCTATAGGCCCCTTGTCTAAATTATGTCAGGCAATTAAGGGAGAGGTAAGAAGCTCTTCTTGAGTCTGTTGGGTCTCAACTGTCTTCAGCTCAAAATAATCCACATGCCAAAGTGTATATTATGAAACAGACTGCCCTGAACCTCATCACAGGCACTCCAAGAACTCTAGGATATGTGGTTAAAAGAAAAAAGCAAGGCACCGAATAGAAGTAATTCCTATTGAACAGAATAAAGGCAAGGAGTCCATATATTTGCAGATATAGATATAGATATAGATATAGATATAGATATAGATATAGATATAGATATAGATATAGATATATCTATATATGATATACCGCTGGCTGACTGGTTACCCCTGGGAAAAAAAAACAAAGGATTATTGAAGGAGGAAGATTTACTTTTTATTAGTCTTGTATTGCTTAAATTTTTCACAAATTAACTTGTGTATGTGTGTTTATTTATACTCATACACATGCACACTTTTAAAACAAAAACTATCTAGAGGAAGTACAGGCGAAAGCAAACCGGAAAGGCAAAGCCTGGCTCACTCTCCCTGCCCGACTCACAGCTTCCTGGGCCAGGACCCAGCAGACCCAGGCTGGTGTGGCCTGGTTCCAGCTTCAGAGATTTCTCAGTCTGGGAGGCACTGTGCTTTCTTGCAAGAGGAGGGACATCAATGACTGGAGGGGATTCAAGAATGCACCCCTATATCCAAAATGCAGAACCTCCCCCAACATTCTTTAGAGTTTTACCTTCATGAATTGTACTTTTTATTAAGACCTATCTCACAGTTTCTATTTCCTTTTCCCTACAAACTTTTAAGAGGTCATCTCTACCTACATTCCCCACGTCCAGAATAATTTGCATATGTTGCAAAGATTGAGGTCAGGGAAAATGTTTGTGAAAAACTTCCCCTCCACATTGAGTACCAAACCACCTTGACAACAGGTGTTCTTGACAATAAACTCTGAGGAAACAGCTTGTTGACTACTGGCCCAGCTGGCCAATTGCACAGTGAAGAGTTCTTCGGATGGAAAACGTTAATCATTAGCCCCACAACAATTTGGGAAGCATTTCCAGTATTCAGAAAACCCTTTAAATGAAATCAGACCAGTGTGTAAGCCAATCCATACCCAGGAGCCAAAAGAAATAAAGGAGTGAATGTTTTATTCTTTAGTGTTTAATAGAATATATAACAAGTCACATAATCAATGATTCATTACTCACACACTGGGAGGAAAACAGTATCGAGTATTTCTGTTATACAACTGGTTGTGAACAGGGAGAACAAAAATCTCTAGAGCATTTAGATAGTTGAAGAAATTCTCACTTAAACTTTGGGCATGTCTACAAAGACTTCATCAGTGCCTTTCTAAAAATATAGAGGGATATTTTTCTTGGCTTTCCATTTTGTTAGAAAATTCTAGTAATCGTATAATCAATTTTTTCCCTTTCCCCTTCTCTTTTGAGAAAATGGCTCTATGATATATGACAACATTTTTAACAATCTAATAATTCCAGATAGCTCTGTGGGAATCTTACATTGTTTAGTAGATAAGTTTTTCAGATGCCTGGAAATAATACATAATTTACATCTTCAAAATTAACATCCATGATGAATGTTTTAACCTTTTATCATTAAATGTCACTAATGCTGCTTGTGTGGTCATAAATGAATTGTCATCAGTTGTTTTCAATAGTAATAGCAAAATCTGCCTGCCTATAAAGTCACAAAGACAGTTGTATAATAGTTTACATTACAATTAATGTTTACACACGTCAAAATACATGTAAAATTAAAAACTTGGCTTGGGGGGGGAAATCACAAAATGTATAAGGTAACAAGACTTCTTAGTCAACTAGAGTCCATCTTCCTACCACACAAAATGATACTGTAACGTAGATATTCTGGTTGAATTTCTTCCAAGTTTCAAGGGCCCCAGTAGAAAAATCTCAATCTTCAAACTTTAATACTCTTAGATTTTTATTATCCAAACTTGTGACAAAGTAAAGTTAACTTCAACATAACTTGTTTCTGGCTCTAGGAAACCCTATTTCAGGTAGTATAGCCAGTGGAAACACAAGAGTGTTTTATTTATTTCTCAAGAGACAAGATTAGTCATCTAAGAAAACTAATTGAGTTTTTAAATGACTTACAGTAAGGAAAAAAAAGAGAGAGAGAATTCCAAAGGGTTTACTTTGGTAGGTTTATAATACAAATATTCAGTTTACTATTTTAGAAATTTAAGTCAACTGAGAAAAGTATTTATGATTTAAACTGTAAAAGAAATTCTTAAGGAATTCAACCCCTCCAGTCAACACTTTCTAAATGCTGCAGTATAATTTAGCATTTTTCATGTGGAATACAAAAATGTTTGAATCTTAGGTTAGAATTTACCATAATTTAAAAAGTAAGAAGTTATCAAAGCTTCACCTTACATGGCTTCAATACAATAGTAACATTCCATAGAAAATTCCAATGAAAATTGGAATATGTTATGAGCATGGCCAGTTGCCTATTTTGTCTGAGAATTCACAGAGTAGGCATTTCCTCAGAGAAGCAATAGGCCCCATATATATGGTTCTGGATTGACAGAGAAGACAATTTTGGCTTGTATTGTAAATTATCACTTTGTGATCAATACAAAAAGCCAAATACAAACACAAGAACAAAAACAGTACTGAAGAGGAAATAAAAAAAACAAACATTAAGTCTCACATCTTCAAGGAATATTTTCCACAACATATAATTTGAAAAATTAGAGTGAATTGGTTCATATTCTACATGTATTAAAAAACAGACAACTTGTTAAACACTAGGCGCAAAAGCATTAAACATGGTACCTGTTTTTTTAACCACCACTGTCAACATGTATTCTTTTTTAAAAAATTAAAAAAATTTTAATTTGTTATTAAAATCTAATGTCACTCAGTTGTATTTAGGAGTCAAATGGTTATTAAAGCCATTACATATGTAAATGCATGTACAGTGAATCAGGATAATGCAGTCATAATTACCTGAATAATTTATGACATTCTCCCAAGTTATTTGAGTGGTGTCTTCACAGGGTTTATTCAAATCTCAATATTCCATCTAAGCTCACAGGTAACAACCAACAAACACTGTAGCCACTTTGTAGTCCTTCTCTGTCCCAAAGCACAAGGAGGGAAGGGCCCAAAAGTGCCCCTGTCAAGTCATCCTTACCTGTTATACTCTCTACCGAATGTAAAATGAGTTTCTTACCCAGCCTTTACTTTGGGCTAAAAGTAGAATGCTCTCTGGTATCCACTCCCAACTTTAGAGGGGACAGTCATTCCTTGAAAAAGAAGTCACTTTACTGTTTCTAACCATTACATTCCCAGTCTTTCAGATAATGAAATGGGGGAGGGGAGCATTACAGGGCAGCAAGGATGGGGGCACAGTAAAATTGGTATGGAATAGTTCAACTCAAAGTTTTATAAGATAAAACTTATGACTTACGTGGCAGAGACAAAACTTTAGCGGTTTCCCATCACTCCTGGAGTTGTGCAGATTTAACAAGGAAAAATCAGAACCTCAGAGTCTTGCCATATGTCGGTGGTTTTATCTGGCCCTCTAAGATGTTCTCAACTATGTGATTTTTGTTGAGTAATCTAACAGAATACCATATGGGCAGAGAAGTCTCTGTGACACTCATATTTGGCCAGAGAGCAACATTTCTAAATCATTTCAGGCTTGAAACAGAGATAAGTTCTGATGCATTACCTAGTCTGAGATCACACTCAACAGGGAGGCAAACACGGCTTCCTGGCTGTCTACTTCCACTTCCCTTAGGATTACTGTCTCTGTATATAAAGCCAACTTTACCTTTCTAAAAATGCAACCACAATAAAAGACCTCAAAACTTTCTCTATCGCAACTAAAAAAAAAAAAAAAAAGAATCAATGGATTAAAAATACAGGTACCTTGATTTAAGTAAACAGCTAATCGACATATTAGTATACAACTAATATCCAAGCAAAACAATACGGAGCAAACTCAGTTTTATAATTATGAATTTTTTCCTAACCCAATTTCTTCATTGATAAGGACATAAGAAACTCATCAAAACCTGTTGCTTAGTATAAACACCATCTGATGCAAGTTACTGGGGGCAAATACAGGAAATATTACAGCATTAGTGAATGAATTAAAAAACTAAATGATTTGTGTAAAATGTTTATATATGGTATATACATATTGGATCACATGAGTCTAAGAATAAAACAGTTCCAATTCTTAACATCTGTTATGGACCTAGTAAGATACAGTACAAGATTCATTTTTAAAAAGAAGGAAAAATAGCGCTAATTTGAACAGTGAAAAGAGACTCTTACAAAATCTTAAAAAACATACTCCAGAGGAAAATGCTGAAATAAATGAAAAAAGAAAGGCTTCTCAGTCATCACAGAATACTCAAAGGAGCCTCACAGCATGGAAGATAAGGATTCACTTCCTTTCACGTATGGTATAGACGGGATATGCAGTGGGAATTTATTCCATGTTAGAGAAAAGGTGTAAGGCAACCAGGTCTCCTTCTGTTTCCGTTGCGTTTACCCAAAACACCATTTTATGGCTCAGCTCACTTTTAACTGCTTGTCTTCATTTTAAAACATCCCCTTTTACAGCTTTCTACAGATGGGCAGCCCTTGGTGTTTCTATTTCTCTGCAGCTCTGTCACTCACAAAGATTCCACCTTCACTTCAAATAATCCACATACAAGAATGGCATTTTCTAATTTTCAGGTTTGCCCAGAAGTCAACATTGACTGGGCTTGGGAAAAGTAAGGGTTTTTAATAAGAGATCTTAAGTCTAAGTAATCAAAATCAAACACATTTTGTTTGCTCAAGTAAATAAGATTTTTTTTTTAAATTCAGGATGTATTATCAACCAGAAAATAAAGTTCAATAATGTAAACCCTACTGGGTAACTCTTTGGTTAGGTTATATAAGTATTAGCAACTTCTAAGTTTAGGACTCAAAACAGTTCAATCAACTGCCAGTGAAGAGTAGATGCTATTCATCTTTATAAAATGCTTTGTGTGTTTTTGTGTACTTTTTTTTCCTTAATGTGCATGTACTCAAACGGATGGTACAAACTTCCAACTTCCAAATAATAAATGAGTATGTCTGTTCCTCCCTTCCCATCCCTCCTTCTTTCCTTCCTCCCTCCCCACCCCACCCCCCAAGTCTTAAGAGCTACTGCCATTCACTGCAAGAATACTTGGGCTTTCCTAATCCCCAGGACGTGCATTACTACCCAGCTCCATTGAGTACTGCCGGGGTGACTCCCCCGAAGAGCTTGGTGACTCGGGCTGTCCTGCCCCTGTCAGCTGCAGGACTCTTTCTCCCTCTTGCCAAGAACTGCTGCCATGTCCACCCGTCCAACCACGGGCTTCCTGCAGTGAGCGGAGGAAAAAAGGTGCCTCCTCAGGCTGGAAGTCACGTTCTCCGAGTAACAAGTTTAGGCCACAGGCGAAGGCCTTTATTTCTGCGTGGAGAAGATATGATCCTTCACTGTGCCAGCACTAGATTCTTCTCCTACATCTACCTGTAACTTTTCGAAACTTTATTCATTTACAGTCACTGAACTGCCTTCAGGGGATCCTCATTCCAGGTCCAGTCTTTCATCCAGCCTTCTAAAACTCTACCTTTGAAGAGGGCGAAAAACACTGTCCCCGGTGTTATCGATTCTCATCTCCTAAACCTGGAATGAGTCATAAGGGCTTGAGAAGATTTTAAGAAATCTTCTACACGCTGGACAGGGTCCAGTCAAGTTCTGAACAATTCCATCATTCCCAGGTACTTGGTGACTCTGGACCCCACTACCCCACTAGATCCAGACTGAAGGGCAAACTGGGGGAGGGGTGGTCTGAGGCAGGGGGCAGAGGAAGCAAGGGCGGGGGGAGTATATCTGGGCTCTCTCGGTTAAGTGGGGTCCAAAGAAGACGAAAAAGCCGAAAGGGTTTGCGGCTCCAGGTTCTCAAGTGGGAGACGAGGAGGACTAGCCCAGCTACTGGAGGTGGGGAACAGGGGGAACAGGAGGGCGTGGGGTGGAAGGGGAGTCTAGAATCCTCTGCCGGGCGGGAAGGAAGGGGGAATGGGTGCGCTGGAGTCGGGAGGGGGTCTGGGGAGCTCACTCCCTGCAGAAGACGTACTCGGTGTAGCTGGTCCAGATCTTGTCCTCGCTCTGGTCTGCGCTGGCGAAGGCGCAGGTGCCCGTGGAACTGCACGCCACCATGTGGAAGCCTGACTCGGACAGCTTGTCGAAAGCCTGCTCCAGGAAGTTGAACTTGAGGTAATAGCGCGAGGTGTAGCGCTCGGGGGGCCGGTCGGGGTCCCGGCTCTCGTTCAGGGTGTCCCCGAACACCTCCTTGGCCAGCGAGGTCTTGCCGCACACGGTGATGCGCGCCACTCGCCGGAACTTGGCGTCCGCCTGCGCGTCCCGCCCAATCGTGTAGGAGCCGCGGTAGCCGATGGTGATGTAGCCCGAGCGCCGGCTCCCGTCCAGCGACTGGGACGGCGTGAGCAGCGGGCCCGCCGCTCCCCCGGACGGGCTGCGGCTAGCCGGCTCCAGCGTGGGCGACGGCACCCCGGCCGAGGCGCCCTCCGGCTGCTCGGGCTCCGCGTAGCCCAGCGACAGCAGCTCGTCTCCCAGCGAGCCCTCCTTGGGCACCCCGCGCCTCGGGTGCGGCGGGGGCCCCGGGCCGGGCTGCTGGGGCGCCCCGAGGCGGCGCACGAGCTCGGGCAGCTCGAAGTACTCGGCCTCGCGCTGCAGCCGGCTGCGCTCGGGGAAGTAGTCGGGCAGCACGAGCTGCAAGTCCCGCAGGTAATCCAGGATGTAGCGGAAGAGGAAGCCGTCTCGGTCCAGAAAGAAGCGGCCTTTGCTGTCCCGGGCCAGCTCCTGCGGCTGCTGCTGCGTGAACATGCGCCAGAGCAGCGAGTCCGGCACCGACACCACCGTGCAGCGCCGAGTCACATAGACCTGGCCCCCCACGTTCAGCTCCAGGATATCGGGGAACAGCGGCGGCTCTGCCGAGGAGGATGAGGAGCCGCTGCCGCCCCCGCCGCCCCCGTTGGGTAATCCGCGGGTGCTGTTCGCCAGAGCCATGGCGAAGAGCTGGCCGGGCTGGGGTAGTGCAGGGAGCGGGGCCGCGCACGGGAGCTGCAGCCGCCTTTCCGGGACGTTCGCTCAGCCCGGAGCCCGGGAGCCGAGCGGTGCGAGCGCGCCGCTGTGAGCCCGGGGAGCTCCGGTGCGCTCCGCCCGCCTCGCCCGCGCGCTCCAGGCGAGTGCCAGGTCGCGCCCCGCGCGCCGCTTAAGTAGAGCCGCCCGCTCGGGGCGCCGCGGCGCGCAGGAGGCGGGGGCGGCTGCGGAGCGGCGGAGCCTGGCTCCCCGGGGCGGGAGGGGGGCGGGGGAGAGGGGAATCGATTTGCATTTTAAACGCCGAAGCCGCGCCCGGCCGCTGGCTCCACCCAGACTCGCGAGCTCGTGGGGGCGGGCCGAGTACCGGTTTTCTCTCCTCCCCACCCCGCGCTCCAGCCCCTTCCCACTCCCGCCCAACTTTCTTTCTTGACCCAAGTAAGCAGACACAGCTGGTGCAGGCCCCTGCAGAAGGGGAGCCTGCTTCGGAGGGGTGGTCCCCACACCCCCTTCCCGTCCCAGCCCCACCCGGCGCCAGGGGACACTGGAAGGAGGACGTCAACTTCCCGGCTCCCCCGCGTGTGGAAGTGGGCGGCGGCCTCCGGAACCCGCCGCTTTCAACACTGGGGCTGTGGCACTGCCCTAGTCGGTGGTCGCGTTGCTGAAAGTTCTCGGGAGACAAAACATCTGCAGATACGAGGGGGCCGCCCCAGCCCAGCCACTGGGTTCGCATGGAGGAGTAGCCAGGAACCCCCCCCCCCCGCCCCCCTAGAAACAAAAAGCAAGCTAGCCTCGGTGACCTGCCATAGGACGCTCTCCGATGGTTTACTTTCTGGGTTAAGATCGGGCAAACGCATTGGTTGGGAGACCTCTGAATTGGAGGAAGTAAGCGGAAATGGCAACGGGGCACTTCGGTGAAAAAAAGGGAGTGACTTCGCTGTGCCTTCCCGGGAGAGCGACCTCCTCCCGCAGCCTCCGCCTCTGAGACCCGGCGGAAAGAGTCTAGCGAGGCCAGGGGAAGGCTCCGTCTCCCGGTCCCTCTCAACCCTTGCTGAGTCGCGCCATAAAACTCAGAGGTTTTGCGGATCTAACGAAATTTACAAAAACTACTTTTCGGTCCCTGCGTTGTTACCCTCCCAAAGGTCCAGGCGACCCTGCTCTCCTGCGCGCCTGGGTCATTCATTCCGTTCAGTCCTTTCCAGGTTCCCTCTACTCTCAGGGCCTTACACTTGAAGGCCTTTTCCTAAATCGCCTCTGGCCTTCTAAGGCCTGCTCCCTGCACATTGGCATTCACCTGTCACATTGCAGCCCCGGAAGACTCCGCCTCCCCCAGGATGCCTTCCCTGGCTCCCAGGCTCTTCCGGATTGCTCCTTCCACGTGCCCCGCCTGAAGCGCAACTCATTGTGAAATTTCACATTTGTGATTATCTGATCTCTGACTTCGGTAAATAAAGTGTTCCTGAGCGCTGCAGGAAACAGGCACAAAAGAGGGTAGTGAAGGATGTTAAGAAACCACCAGGTCAAGGAATATTTGTTGTGCACCTGCTACTTCCCAGTTGGTAAAGAATGCAAGGTTGAACAAGCCCCCAGGCAGCATTCAGTGTAACCTGGGAGGCAAAGGGTCAGAAGTCTGAGCGGGGATCAGACCAGCTGGAAGTACAGACCTTCAATCAGGGGTGAGATCTTTGTTCTTGATAATAATGTTTGTTTACCCTTTAGTGTAACTACCCACTGAGATTTACAGTCTCCTCATGATTATGTGTCATTTTTATTTTGAAACGTTTATGTCTGCTGAACAATTATTCATGTCACTGTGCTGAAATAAGATCAAGCCTCACGCTAGTTCACTTAATTGCAAGTACAGATTTTGACACTGAGTATATTTGATCACTCTTTTTTTGTTTGTTCTCTGTGATAATAGATGACATAAAAATTCCAAGTTCCAATGCTGAATTTCTAGGTGGTTGTGCTACTACTACTTGTATCAGTGGCACCGGATGACAAAACCAGTCTCTTTTCTATGAATCTAAGAAAAGGCTTGTTCGTATCAATTCTGTACTTATTTTTGTACCGTTACTTTGCTCGTTATATCAGCAATCCCTGTCAGGTCTGCCTTCCGAACACTTCCAGGCTATTAACATGTGGCACCACCTCCCTGCCACCACCTGGACCAAGCCGCCTATTGCCTCTTGCCTGGATTAGTGCATCCGTGGCCTCCTAACTACTAGTACTTCCACCTCTGCCCCCTACAGTGTTGTGTGTGTGTGTTTATCACCAGAACAAAGAAGGGATCCTATTATAACCTAAGTCAGATCATCTCACTCTACTCAGTGCCCCTCCATGGCTTCTCATCAGGTAAAAAACCAGCCCTGGCTGCCTGGCCATTTCAGCTCAGTGGTTAGAGTGTCAGCCTCGGGGACTGAAGGGTCTTGGGTTCAGTTCCGGTCAAAGGCACATACCTCAGTTGCAGGCTCAATTCCTGGCCCGGGAGGCAACCAATCGATGTTTCTCTCTCACATGAATGTCTCTCTCTCTCTCTCTCAAAATCAAGGTTGGGGGGGGGGGGCGATATCCTCTCATGAGGATTAACAACAACAAAAAAGAGTAAAAACCAGAGTCCTTTCAGGGGCCTACAAGACTACATGATTGGCACTGCCCCACTAGTACCTCTCAGACCAGTGGTTCTCAACCTTCTTAATGCCGCGACCCTTTAATACAGTTCCTCGTGTTGTGGTGACCCCAATTTCATTGTTACAAATTGAACATAATTAAAGCATAGTGATTAATCACAAAAACAATATGTAATTATATGTGTGTTTTTCGATGGTCTTAGGCGACCCCTGTGAAAAGATCGTTCAACCCCCCAAGGGGTTGCGACCCACAGGTTGAGAACCGCTGTCTCAGATCCATCTCCCACTTTCCCAGGAGCTCCCTGGTTTTAACCACATTATTCTCCCACTTTTCTCAGGACCTTTGCACTTCCTGTTCCCTTTGCTAAAAGTCTGATTTCCCCTTGCCCTTATCTTCCTCACCTTGTTCAGGTGCCTCCCTTCTCACCGTCTTCAAGTCTCTGCAGCCAGACCCTTCCTTGATCACCCGTTTAACATAGCACAGCCCCACCCAAGCAGCATCCCCTTCTCTGCTTTATTTATTTATTGTATTTCCCTGCATTAGAATATAAACTTCAAGAGATTTGGTTCTGTTTGATTCATTACAACAGGGGCCCCCCTTATCTGCCATTAGGCTTTGCAGGGTTTCAGTTTGAAAATATTAAATGGAAAATTCCAGAAATAATTCGTAAGTTTTAAATTGTGAGCCATTCTGAGTAGTGTGATGAAATCTGGGACCTTCCCACGTCATTCCATCCAAACGTGAGTCATCCCTTTGTCCAGCCAGCATACTCACTCAGTATTCGCTACCCACCTGTTAGTCACTCAGTAGCCATCTCAGTTATCAGACTGCCGAGGTATCACAGTGCTTGTGTTCAAGTAACCCTGATTTTACTCAATAATGGCTCCAAAGTGTAAGAGTTCTGATGCTGGAAATTCAGATATGCCAAGGAGAAATCATAAAGTGGTTCTTTTAAGTGAAAAGGTGAAAATTCTCGACTTGAGGCATTTTATCATCTCACATCATCACAAGAAGAAGGGTGAGTACAGTACAATAAGATATTTTTTTGAGAGAGACCACATTCACATAACTTTTATTATAGCATATTATTAGAATTGTTCTATTTTATTATCAGTTGTTAATCTCTTACTGTGCCTCATTCATAAATTAAACGTTATCATTTGCATTAAAAAGCAATATATATAGAGTTTAGTTTCAGGCATCCACAGGAGGTCTTGGAATGAATCCCCCATGGATAAGGGGGCGGGGGGCGGCAGGGAGTACTGTGCATCCCCAGTGCATAGAGCAGAACTGGCATATAATAGACATTCAATAAATTTCTGTTGCTTACTCATTTGCTCCACGAATATTTATGAAGGGTCTACTATTATGTTCCAGGCAGTGTGTTAAAAAATAATCTCTGCCCTCTTAGAGCTATATATCTATAGATAAGTAAGTTCACTTTAGGTAGAAATAAATGCCATGAAACATAAAACTTGAAGTGAGATAGAGGGCCTGAGTGTGGGGATACTGCTTTATACAGACTGGCTGAGAAGGCCTCTCCATGAACGTGACATTGAGCTGATAAGAAAGAGAGAGCCATGGGAATTCTGGAGGAAGAGCATTCCGGGCAGAGAGCAAAGCAAGTTAAAAGGGGTCTGTTAGAAATGAACTTGATACGTCTTACAGTAGAAGTTTGTGTATTGTATCATCTGCTTATATCCTGTGAATCTCCAGAGGACCCTTGAAGAGATCAGTACAAGCTCAAATGTGAGAGATACTGCATGCCTAGACCTAAGCAGCATACTACTTTCCTGCTCCACTTGGTGTAACTTTCATCCAATGTAAGCTAGCCCTACTGCAGGAAGTCATTGGTGTTTCCTTATAGAAGTCTTCCCTGTGGGTAAGAGGCATAATAATGAATGAAATGTGCTAAATGAGATTGAAAGAATAATTTCCTGGTTGATTTTGTATGTTCTTTTTTGTTTGTTTTTTGTTTTTTTGCCTGGTTGGTGTCATGAAATTCAAGAGGAATTATAATTATGGAACGTTAATTATGGGACTTAAGCACCTGAGTGCTTGTTTATAAGGGAAGGAAGGACAAAAAGAAAGCCATAGTTTCTTCAATATGTTAAATATGCTCATTGTCAGGGGGCAGTGGAGGATGTGGGAAACCGCAAGTGACTCTGTGTACTTTCTTAATAAGAGACAGAACTTTGTGTTTTTAACCTGAAGGGTGGGGTACAGAAAACATCTGGGGTTCCTCATCTCATCTGATTGGTTTCTCCTCCCCTACCTACTGCCTTCTCTTCCAATCAGCTTCCCCTCTCAGCCCACCCCTAATTCATTTAGTAAATATCTGTACAATAAAGATTTGACAAAGGAATGAGGAAGATTAAGAGAAATATAACGTTAAATGGGGAGGAAGAACTGGGGTGAAATGAAGTGAGCGCCTCTGGGAGTGAGTTAATTTATGTGAAAGCGACCTGTAAGCTGTAAAACGCCATTCAAGGGTCAGAATCATGAATTTCCACCACCTATCATGGTGCCTGACAAGTCTGCTCAATTAATACCGTATAAATAAGTGAATGGCAAATGCATTCAAATGAATGCTGTGAGGAAAGAAGAGACAAAATTAGAAATTGCCCCAAATAAACATTAGTTTACTTATCAACCTCCCAATGTGTATGGATCTTCTCTGTGTGCAGGCTTTAAAAATCATTGACTTTTTGCATTCAGAAGGAGAAAGGGATTGGAAACAGAGAATTAAATAACATTAGTTTCAGTAAATCAGGGGATAAAGTTATCTCAATAAAGATTTGGTAAAAGGTATGACAATACTTAATCTTTAAAAAAGAGAGAGAGAAAATGCTATATGAGTGACATTGCCAAAATAGTAGGTCTAAAAAATAAAGAAAAACCCAATATTGCTATTATATTATTTGTATACCTAATAGAACCAGGGGAAACAAATGTTAGTAATGCTATAAATTTTAAGAATTTATTTTCATATTCTTATAAATAGTATTTAAAGCTTTTCCAGGAAACAAGTAATGCTATAATAGCAAACATTTATATAGTACTTACTATTGTGTCAGCCCTGTTAATAGAATTATCCATGTAATAGCACATTTAATCCTAACAATAACTCTATGAGGTTGGTTCTATTCTTACCCAATTTTGAGAAGATCTAATGAGCAAATGATAAGGTAAAGCTGAGATTTTAACCCAGACAGTAAAACTTTAGAATCTGTGCTTTTAGACACTATTTTTCACAGCCTCTCACTTCTGTAAGTGTTTTATATCTGTATATATAAAAGGCTAAGCAACCATCCAACCATCCGACCATCCGACTGGTAGCTATGAACACCAGGGGGAAGATGCTCAACACAGGAGCTGCCGAGCTGCGGTGACTTGGCAGGGGTGGTTCTCAGGTGATGCACCCAGAACCAGAGAGGAGGGAGACCCATTCCAGGGTGCATCACCTAAGAACCACCCTCTCGCAATCCAGGACCCTCACAATCTCAGGGGATATCGAAGAGCTGTTTTCAGCCTCATCCCTGCAGGCCAGGCTGAGGGACCCCCCTGCCGGAGGGACCCCACTCACTGCAGATGACCTTCAAGCCTCTGCCCCGCCCCAGGTGCGACAGGCCAGAGAGGGACTGTGGGAGGTTGGCTCCAGGGCATGTCCCACCCTTCTCTCCCAGACCCACCCCACCGGCCACCTTCTAATTAATTTCCTTTCAATGTGCACGAATCCGTACACCGGGGCACTGGTGTATTAATAAATAGGTCCTATTATTTTTCCCCACTTTTCAGATGACAAAGCCAAAGCAAACAGAGGTTAGATAACCTGAACAATAAAACACAACTATTTATCCCTACTACGGGGCGGAGAGGGTTTCCTAACATCCATGTGGATATACCTACAGCATTAGTAACAAGAAACTCAAAGTAGTCACGGTGACAGAACTAGGATTAGGAAGGAGTTAAGCCCTTGGCTCTCATTTCTGTCTTCTATCGATGTCGCAATCCTGCCTCAATAAGACTCTGTCTCCAAGGACATATTTGAGCCACAGATAGAATGGACACAGTGTTGTCCTCTTACCCAGTGCAGTCCTACACACAATAAATCTGATTTTATTTCTGGCTCTCTAAAATGCCATTATGGTTTGCAAAGCACCAGGTTTCTAGTATGTTTATTCGGTTTTGTTCTGATCTCATTAACGCGAGGCAAGGATAAAGTGAGTCCATGGAAACTGCTGAGATCTGTTTTCCAGTATTCAAAGCCAGCAGTGTGCACTGTTCTCTGGGGCTTGCAAAAGTGAACCAACGTCTTCTACTGTGGCTTTACCTACCAAACTGGGCATACATGTCAAATGGGGCTTTACGTGTCAAACATAACCTGGACCTCATACACACGGGTGATTCTGGAATTTCTGACCAGCTCCAGCTCATTATCAGCATCACTGATATTTTCTAAGAATTTGAAGGCCTTGGTTTCCAATTGTGGTGTTAAACTTAAAGGTTACCTATGAATGTATTCTCACATTCTATTCTAGTGCTCCACTATTCTGAGGGTTTTCATATTGTCAGGTTCGCTTGACTATCTCAGCAATGCCGGGTGGTTATTACTCAACAGTGTCACAAAGGAAGAAGGAAGCTCAGAAAGGTTAGGCGGCTGACGCCGCAGGCAGCACCACAGTGCAAAGGGCGCCCCTGGGTGGGCTGGGATGCAGGGCTGTGATAGATGCTTTCTGGCTCCACATTCGGTGCTCTTCCCGCTCTCCAGCAGCCCCTATCGAATCGACTCAATTTAACGCCTCAAATGAGGCCTGTCACTCATAATAATCACCTTGGAGACTCTATGCTTATTTGAGAGATGTCAGAACCACTCACCGTTTCTGGCATATCTGATTAGGAATTTTCTTCAGAGCCAGTTTACACAAGAACATCATACCATTACTTTGTGCTTATGCCAAATTGTGGATTGATCTCTTTTTACAAGGCTGTGAAACAGGGCACCTCGCTGCAGGACAGCCCACATGCCTGGGAATAAATGAGGACAGAGCCAGTTTTCATGAGTGTGAAGCCAAGGTGATGATTATCAGGTAGTCACCTTTTGACATTGGGCTTTAAAGATCTCCTCCCTGGAGTTCTCTAATGTGCTGAATAGTATTGAGTTTAGGTTACGCAGAAAGAAGGGCTGATTCAACTGCGGAGACTTTAATATGTGGTTCCAGAAAGTCTGCGTATTTTTTTCACTGTGAGGTTTGGACAAGAAGCCAAGCCACTGGCTAGACTATAATGGGCGACTTCTTATGTAATTGTAAGATCATTTGCTTGATATAATTAAGGGGGAAAAACTATATTTCCCCAGTTTGCTTTCCAGTTACTGCAGAAATGTGCATGATTTTTCACAGTAGGGAAATGGCCTCAAACTATGCTAAACATTAAATGTATATTACTTAATATGATGTCTTTTCAGAAAATAAGTTTCTTTTTCTACAATGAAGTATAGATGAGAAAATCATGGGCTTTGGAGTTGGATAAACCTTTATTCTTCTCCTGGATTTGTTACTTTAAAATCTAGGATATTGAGCAAACTTATGTAAATATTCTGAACTTCAGCTCTTTATCTTAAAATGGAGCAAAAAAAACCAACGTCCTTGTAAGATTAAATGAGATGATAAAAAGTATTTCACTTCACATCATATACATAAGTTTCTGCCTGCGCTTCTGTCTTTTTTTTTTTAAGAATAGTTGGTATACAATATTATATTAGTTTCATGGGTATTTTGATTCAACATTTTAATACCTTGCATTGTAATCACCCACTAATTTTAGTAATCATCTGTCACCTTGCAACTTATCACAATATTATTCACTATATTCCTCTTCACCTTTTTTCCCCATCACCCACCCCTTCCCCTCTGGCTACCATCCCTTTGGTCTCTGTTTCTATGAATCTGTTTTTGTTTTGTGTGTTTGCTTGCTTTGTTTGGTTTTAGATTGTGCATATAAGTGAAACCATATGGCATTTACCTTTCTCTGGCATATTTCACTTAGCATAAAACTCTCTAGACCAGGGGTGGGCAAACTTTTTGACTCGAGAGCCACAATGGGTTCTTAAACTGGACCGGAGGGCCGGAACCAAAGCATGGATGGAGTGTTTGTGTGAACTAATATAAATTCAAAGTAAACATCATTACATAAAAGGGTACGGTCTTTTATTTCAATAGTTTTATTCATTTCAAACGGGCCGGATCCGGCCCGTGGGCCGTAGTTTGCCCACGGCTGCTCTAGGCCCATCCATGTCACCACAAATGGCCCAAATTTCACTCTTGTATGTTGCTATGTAAGATTCCATTGTGTATCACATCTTTATCCACTCATCTATCAATGGGCACCAAGTTTGCTTCCATATCTTGGCTAGTATAAATAATGCTGCAGTGAACATAGTGGTGCATATATCTTTTCAAACTAGTGTTTTTGTTTTCTTCGAATAAATACCCAAGAGTAGAATTGCTAGGTCATCTGGTAGTTCTATTTTTAGTTTTTTCACACATCTCCATACTGTCTTCCATAGTGTCTGCACTTCTGTAACCCAGTTCCTTCCTCAGTGTGCTTACCTTGGCCTTCCACTGGTTTTCCTTATCTTTCTCTTGGATGACGTTGCTTCAGCAGTATCTAAAACGGACAAGGTACATGACATTTCAATTGCAGTTCCCCATTCTTCCCAGTAATCACTCATTTCTAACACAAATTTTCTCTCTGGTTGAAAATTTAATCAAAATCCAGACAGTTTGGAACTCTCCGTTTCAGAACTTATTTCTCAGCCTAGACTTCGCAACTTGAGTGACAATCAGTAAAATTGTTTACTTTTATCTAATTAGAAATTTGGCAATGTCTTGGAGGTAAAGTCTGGGGGGTGAAGGGCAGGGGTGCTACAAAGGGGCCTAAAAACAAGTGTCCTTAGACTCCAAAGAGAGTGGCTTCCTCTCTGCTCCCAACCGAGGGGCCTGAACCAGGAAATGATGAAGAACTGAGCCTAAAACAGGGCACAGCAGCCAGAGCACCAACTGCAACAGCAACTGTGGTGTCTCCCCACAGCTCCCAGGCTGCAATGGGTCCTCAGAGAAAGAACACATGTGCACGCTGCACCGGAAACAGACGCTTTATATGATTGTAGCAGATGTTACCGGAAGGCATGTCAACAGCACAAGAGCAGGTTAGCTTCTCTTTACATTGTATTCAAAGTGCCTCCAAATATTTATGAAGTGCCTGCTTATGTGCCTGATCTTGCTGGCCGTTGTGGATGGCTGCCACCGGTCCCTGGCCCAGGACATTCTGCACAGCGTCAGCGTGAGTGGCCGGCAATGGCAAGAGCCACAAACAGTTCCACGTGTCACATGCGAAGATCATAAGGAAGGAAGTTACCTTCCCGTGTAAAGCAGCGTTCTCCAAAGAAACAGAACCAATAGGATGGATATCTATATCTATGCATAGACATAATTGCAGAGAGAGAAATGGTTTTATTTTAAAGAATTGACTTACCTGATTGTGAGAGCCAGTAAGTCTGAAATCTGCAAGGCATGCCAGCTGGCTGGACACTCAGGCAAGAGTTGAAGTCTTGAGTTTAAAACCTGGATGGCGGGCAGGTGGGAAGGCTACACACTCAGGCGGGGTTTCTATGTTACTGTCTTCAGATGGAATGCCTTCTTCCCTGGGAAACCTCAGTGGTTTTTGTTGTTGTTGTTGTTGTTGTTGTTGTTGTTGTTTTCCCCCTCAGTTTGTTGTTCTTACGGCCTTCAATTGATTGGATGCGGCCCACCCACATTATTCAGGCTGATCTCCTTTACTTAAAGCCAACCAGTTGTAAATGTTAATCACATCTTTAAAATATCTTCAGAGCAACATCTAGACTAGTGTTTGGCTAAACAACTGGGCACCATAAGCTAGCCAAGTTGACACATAAAATTCACCATCATACTCTTTAAACAGTGTTTCATTAGAGGTGAAACAGCTGCCTCTGAGTAAAGATGCCTGTCCATCAGCAAGAAGCCACGGCTTCCGAAGCTGTAAAGAACTGACGCTACACTCGTGTTTAATGTAAGAGCACCTGCGATTACAAGTGTAGCCCAGAGTCACTTCGTTCTTAGGACCAAGTGGATTTTCAAACAGACTTGTGGGACCCAAGCTGTTTGTTAACAGGAGCCACCTGAGTGGTTCCACTCACAGCTTTATTAGTGAATAGGGGTGAGGGAGACCCTAACTTTATTCATTGTGCCATGAGCAGAATAAACTAGGTGTTTGGATGCATTGCATTGGGTACCTAAATTAGCTCCCTTACTAATGAAATTATTCTCTTGGTTATGCATCATTTATTGACTCTACTAAAGGGGCATGAAGAATCATAGAGGAAGGAAGCATTTCATGACTAAACTGACAAAGTCAAGTCCCCTTCAAAAATAACTTTTCTGCCCTAACTGGTTTGGCTCAGTGGATAAAGCGTTGGCCTGCGGAATGAAAGGTCCCAGGTTCTATTCCAGTCAAGGGCATGTACCTTGGTTGCAGGCACATCCCCAGTAGGGGGGTGTGCAGGAGGCAGCTGATCAATGTTTCTCTCTCATCGATGTTTCTAGCTCTCTATCCCTCTCCCTTCCTCTCTGTAAAAAAAATCAATAAAATATGTTTTTTAAAAAATCACTTTTCCGACCCACTAGTACCTTTAATCTCTAGGCACTATATGAGCCAAGTGTAAAAGGATTGACCTTTTCTACCCATAAATGGGAGACAAACAAATGTTGTTCTGCTTTCCAAGGATAGAGAAAAGATGGATCCCAGAAAATAGAGACTGGAAAACTTGACATTCCTTTTCCAAAAAACTCCAGAATGGGTTATTAAACTTGGCTTAGGAGCTTAAAAAAGAGAGAATGAACAGTGACTTTTAGGAGACAGTATGAGGCAGCTCACCTCGAATCAGGTCAAACAAAAACCTTTCCTCCTTGGGCAGCATTGGTAGTCTCAGGAGTCCATGTTAGTACCGGAGACACAGTATATTGTATTCTTGCCAGGTATTTGACAGTCCACTCATGATCTCTTTTTGGACAATTTAGGGGAATGTAGGCTGTATAATGATATCAATTAGAAACATTGGGGTGGTTAGACAGGAGTATTCAAAGATTGTTGATGGATAGAATGATGTTGAGCTGTAGAGAAAGGGCTGGGAACAAGATTCTGTGTTATCCCTTCTCTACTGAACTTTTATAAGCAAATTAAATGAATATGTAAGAATCATGCTGATAAAATCCATAGATGACACAGATCTTGGTGGGCTGACTAACCCAACAAATATGGAATTAACATTCAAAATTATGCACATGGGCTTCAGCAACAAAGAGAAACAAACAAGGAGGGTGTAATAAGCATAAATGTACAGTCAGGAAGCTGCTTGGGATGCAGTGTCGCAGAAGTTCATGTGAAAATTTATCTGGTTCTCTGAACCAGCTGCAATTTCAAGAAGCCTGTCCGTAACATGCACGTGAACACACACACACACACGCACACACGCACACACACACACACACACACTGAATAAAATTATCTTTTAAAAGTTGGAAAGGACCCTAGAAATTATTTAAGTCAAATCCTTCATTTTAAAGGTAAAAGTTGAGCATTCAACAATAGAAGCACAATAAGTGATAGTAAAACTATATCTAGTATCGATATATGTTTCATTGTGGAACTCACAATCTTAAGAGTAATTTTATTTTGGTTTTGATTTGTGGTTCCCTGATGATTAGTGATATTGAGCCCCTTTTTATGTACCTATCGAGCATCTTTATGCCTTCTTTGGGGAAATATCTAAATGTCTATTTGATTTCTTTGCCCATTTTGTAGTCATTTTGTTTGTTTGCTATTGAGGTATAGAAGTTCCTTTACATTTTAGATACTAGATGTATGGTTTGCAAATATTTTCTTCCATTCCATGTTTGCCTTTTAATTTTGTTTATTGTTTCCTTTGCTATGCAGAAGCTATTAGTTTGATGTGGTCCCACTTGTCTACTTTTGCTTTTATAGTCTAAGTATTCATCAATGGATGAAAAAAGAAAATGTCTTGTATACATAAAATGGAACATTATTCAGCCTTACAGAAAAAGGAAATCATGTCATTTGGGAAGTGGATGAGCTTGGAGGACATTGTGCTAAGTGAAATAAGTCAGACACAGCAAGACAAATGCCACATGGTCTCACTTATATGAAGAATCTATAATAGTTACACTCATAGATGCAGAGAACAGAATAGTGGTTGTCAGGGGTTAGGGGAGGGGAAACAGGGCATATTAGTCAAAGGACACAACAGTTCAGTTACACAAGATGAGTAAGTCCTAGAGATCTACAGTACAGTATACTACGTATAGTTAGCAATACTGTATAGTAATCTTTTTTTTCTTCATACAAAGGTTCCTTTTATTTTAATTTAATTTATTGGGGTGAAATTGGTTAATAAAATTATATCAGTTTCAGGTATACAATTCTAGAATACATCATCTATATATTGTATTGTGTGTTCACCACCCCAAGTCAAGTCTCCTTCCATCACCATTTATCCCCTGTTTACCTTCTACCTCTCCCAATCCCCACCCCCTTCCCTCTGACAATCATACCTAAAGTTTTGTTAAGAAGGTAGGTCTTATGTTAAGTGTTCCTATCACGAATAACAATAAAGAAAGAAAGAAAAAAGAGTTATTTTAATAGGCAAGGGTCATTTCCAGGAGTGTAAGTGAGGTGTGAGAAATCCAAAAACAAGATAACAGCAAGATTTCTTTTTTTTTTTTTTTTTTAATTTTACTCTAGACCAGTGGTTCTCAACCTTGGCTGCACATTAGAATCATCTGGGAATCTTTTTAAAATCCTGATTTGTGGACCTCATCCTCCGGAAATTCTGTTTCTTTGTTATGGGGTGGGGCCACAACATTAGTAACAAAGAAACAGAATTTCCGGAGGATGAGGCCCAGAAATCAGGATTTTAAAAAGATTCCCAGGTGATTCTAATGTGCAGCCAAGGTTGAGAACCGCTGTGTTAGAGGCAGAAGACAGCTGCATTCTTTCCAACACCAAAGGGCAAAACTAGGACCTACAGGTAGGAATTACTAACAGGAAAAGTTCAGGTTTAGCTTAAGAAAAACCTCTTGGACAACTACAGCTACCCATTGATGGGAAAGACCACTTCCACAGGAATTGGGTTCCATTCCTGCTGTAGATCTAAGCTGTAGGCCCATGGAGGCAGGCGGTGTGGAAGGGCTCTATGACTTAGGTTACGAAGCTGCACTGGATGACCTCTACTTCCTTTCTATCTGTAAGATTCTGTTCAGCGACTTCTTATGCAAAAATGGGTGTTTGGTGTTTTTTTCTAATTTTCTCTCCCATTTTCAGGGATAAAAATGTGATTTAACACCTCTATATTAGAGAAGTTATGATCATAATCAATAGCTAGCATGTCTTATGTACTTCTTATGTGCCAAAATATATGGCAAACATAAACCAGTCATGTCTTAAATATCTGAATACCCAGAAGTTAGCAGATTTGAAAAAATGGCATAATTGTCTTCTTGTTGTTAAATCTTTAACTAAATGTAAGGGCAATACTCTCACTATTATCAAATATTTCCAAAGTGTTTTATAATTAGTTTTATTCATTGATTTAAATAAATCCAACTATATAAGTATAACAGGTGAACATTTACTAATAAATCTACTTTTATAAGCACTTCACAGTGGAAGTACAAACCTATTAAATAATACAGCACCAATCTACATGATTTAAATCATTTTATTGCACACATAGATTTTTAAAATTTTATTGGTTTCTCACCTGTTCATTCTACTAAAATCTTGTCTTATTTAGCCCATATGCTGGATAAAACTTGGAGCCATCATTCATGTGGCAAAATCCATAGAATTGCATGATGCAGAGTAAAACCAGAAGATAAAATATGGACTTTAGCTAAAAATAATGTATACATATTGGTTCATCAATTGCATCAAATGTGCCACACCAATGCAAAACATTAATAATAGAAGAATTTGTGGCATGGGGGGAATATATGGAAACTCTGTACTCTCTGTTCAAATTTTCTGTAAACCTAAAACTCCTCTAAGAAACAAAGTCTGTTAATTTAAAAAAGTGAGCAGTCAAACATTCACCAGCCCTCTGATTACTTGCCCTTGGGTCAGGCCCTAAGAGGATCTATCACCCTGAGTTCATATTTGCTTGTTGAATAGCTCATTCATAGAGATACAGAAATGCTAAAGATAGGAAGAAACATCTTTCATTTATCTCAGAAATTATCCCACTGTGTGACTTAGTTACAATCTTGATGTTTAACTTTGCCCTACCCAATCCTATCTAATAAAAGAGAAACATGGTAATTAGCCGTACGTCCGCTACCCTTCCCATTGGCTAATCAGGGCGATATGCAAATTAACTGCCAGCCAAGATGGCAGCCGGCAGCCAGGCAACTTGAAGCGAACATGAGGCTTGCTTGCTTCAGTGACAGAGGACTCCAACGTTCCCCGCCTGTTGCTGCTGGCCTCTGAGCTTGCAGTTTGAAACATTGTTACAAATATAGAAGCTAAACAAAACCCCAGAAACCTGCTTTCAGCCAACTGGGATCTCAGAGCTGGAGTAGATACAGTGTTTCGATTATAGAACCCAAATAAACCAGGTAGCTGCTTTCAGCAGCAGAGGCCTAAGAGCTGGAGCCAGAGCTAAAGCTGGCCCAGAATTAAAAAACTAAAAAGAAAAAAAGGAGCAGTTGGGAGCTTCAGTCAGCCACCAGCCTGAAAACAGCCCTCAGCCCCTCACCCAGACTGGCCAGGCACCCGAGTGGGGACCCCCACCCTGATCCAGGACACCCTTCAGGGCAAACCAGCCAGCCCCACCCATGCACCAGGCCTCTATCCTATATAGTAAAAGGGTAATATGCCTCCCAGCACCGGGATCAGCGGAGCCGAGAGGCCTCCCGGCACCAGGATCAGCGTGACAGGGGGCAGCGCCCAAACCCCCTGATCGCCCTGCGGCTCTGTGTGTGTGACAGGGGGCGGGGCCACAACCTCCCTATCTGCACTGCTCTGTGTGTGACGGTGCGGCGCCCCAACCCCCTGATCGGCCCTGCTCTGTGTGTGACGGGGTAGAGCCATAACCTCCCCATCGGCCCTGCCCATGTGTGTGACAGTGGCGGCGCCCCAACCCCCTGATGGGCCCTGCTCTGTGGGTGATAGAGGGCGGTCCCCCAAACCCCTGACCCGCCCTGCTCTGTGCATGACAGGAGGGAGCTCCCCAACCCCCTGATCGGCCCTGCTCTGTGCATGACAGGGGGGAGCTCCCCAACCCCCTGATGGGCCCTGCTCTGTGCGTGACAGGGGGCAGCGCCCCAACCCCCTGATTGGCCCTACTCTGTGCATGACAGGGTACGGAGCTCCAACCCCCCTGATGGGCCCTGCTCTGTGCGTGACAGGGGGTGGCGCCGCAACCTCCCTATCGACCCTGCCTTGAGTGTGACAGGGGGCGGCGCCCCAACTCCCCAATCAGCCCTACCCTGAGCGTGACTGAGGGTGGCATTGCAACCTCCCAATCCGCCCTGCTCTGTGCATGACAGGGGCGGCGCCCCAACTCCCCAATCAGCCCGACCAGGGGCTGCACCTAGGGATTGGGCCTGCCCACTGCCACCCGGGAGCAGGCCTAAGCCAACAGGTCGTTATCTCCCGAGGGGTCCCAGACTACAAGAGGGCACAGGCTGGACTGAGGGACCCCCCTCCGTCCCGAGTGCACAAATTTTTGTGCACCGGGCCTCTAGTCTGTATAATAAAAGCCTAAACAACGCCGAAACCAGTTTGGCTCAGTGGATAGAGCGTCGGCCTGCGGACTGAAGGGTCCCAGGTTCGATTCCGGTCAAGGGCATGTACCTGGGTTGTGGGTACATCCCCAGTGGGAGATGTGCAGGAGGCAGCTGATCGATGTTCCTCTCTGATCGATGTTTCTAGCTCTCTATCTCTCTCCCTTCCTCTCTGTAAAAAATCAATAAAATATATTTAAAAAAAAAAAAAAAAGCCTAAACAACCACTATGGTGGAACGACCAGAATGACTGGTCACTATGATGTGCACTGACCACCAGGGGGCAGAGGCTCAACACAGGAGCTGCCCCCAGGTGGCCAGTGTGCTCCCACAGGGGGAGCATCACTCAGACAGAAACCGGGCTCACCACTGGCAAGTGCAGCAGCAGTGGCAGGATCCTCTCCCACCTCCCTCTGCGGCAGCAATCAGGAGCAGTGAGCTGAGTGGTAAGGAACAGCGAGCAGGGAGGCGGTAAGGAGCAAAGGGTCCAGGACTGCGAGAGGGATGTCCAACTGCCAGCTTAGGCCTGATCCCCAGGTGTGAGAGGGCACAGGCTGGGCTGAGGGACACACACACACACACACACACACACACACACAGTGCACAAATTTTGTGCACCAGGCCTCTAGTTGAATATAAAAGCAGATGTCCTTAAAATATTCCAAGGACAAGGGGAATGTTGTTCCATGGATAAGTGTTTTATACATATTTGGATCACCTGATCCTTTTTCCTGAAACAATCTCCATTATCCTCCTGACTCTAACCAGAATTGATATTGACCCATCCTAGCTGCCCTAAGTATCCGAGGATGCTCGTCTGGTCAGCAGAGGTAGCTGTCTCCATTCGTTAGGTGCTTATCACACGTAAGGCACTTTGGTGGGTTCTGGGGATGCAGCTATGCCTAAGGCAGACAGAGTTACTGTCCTCAGTAGAAAATGCAGACATTAAACAAAGTTTACAATAAGTAAACAACCCTGGGTTTATCACATTCATAATATGCACTCAACAAACACTGGTTAAAAGAATGAATGAACTCATCTGATTAAGAAAAGAACATAGACTCCGTTAATTGTTTTCTTTATACCATCTAGGAAGTGTTTACTAAGAACAAATAATATCATAGACAGAGCAATGTATGCATAGTCAACCTGCTTATACTGAATCTCTTTAAAATACTGGTACAGTCATTGAGTTAATATTGTATTTCAGATAAGCCATATTTTTAATTTAAAATAGTTTCCCTAGTAAGCAGCTTCTACTGACCGAATAATTACTATCTATGAATGCCTCATTAGGGAACTTTAGGAAGGCTACGTGTTAGGTATTTAAATGTTCTGACCAAACCTCGGAGGTTCGATCACGAGGAGCAGTGAGTGAACTCGGTCTTTTTGTGCTACAAGCAGGACGAGAAGCAGCAACACAGCTGTCCAGAAGCGTCAGAGCCACTGTGCGTTTCCTCCCACTACTTTCAGCTTTTCCTCCCACTGCCTTCAGCTCCTCCAATAAAGCTAAGCATTGAATTTACCCAGGGAGGGAGTGGAAAGTATAGTAGACAAGGGAGTGATTCCACTGATGGAATGAACCCAATCTATGCAAGGCAGGAAAAGAGGACATGAGTGGGGATTTCTCAAAAATAGCACTTAAAAACATGGGATTACTCTTTAATACTCTTTTCTCCTCAAAGGAGGTGCTCAGGGCATCCATAGGGCATTAAATGGGATTTCTAATCAAGATGAAATCCTTGGAAAATCACTTCCCACCCTTACTGTCTCTCAGTCCCTCTCTAGCTTCCATTATAAACATTACATGTCTGACCCCTGCAGCTTAGCGTCCACCATGAGAGCAGGGCCTGTCAGCTTCTAATGGAGTCGTCGGTATTTCTTCCTTAACCTTTGTTAAGACTTGCACTCTTGCTTGTGTGAAAGAGGTTAAATTGCTAGATTTGATCATTATTTCTATCTATTTCTGTCTGGCTAAAAACGAATATTCCAAAGTTAGAACAAACAGCAGGTTCTCGTTCCTATAATTAAATAAACCTTTATCAGGGAAACTAGACTCAACTGATATGAGTAAAATAAAAACTGGTGTTGATTTTATGCCCAGCTTATGCTTGATCCAATTCGAATGAAAGGGAGTAGATCTCACCACCCCTGACTGTGGCGTGTGCTGGTGGCTCAGACGAGGTGGGCAGCACCTGTCCACTCACCTGTCCCCAAAAGTCTCTCCCAACACTTTCACATCTGTCTCTTTGCTCAAAACTTGGTCATGTGGCCACATGCAGCACAATGGGCAGGTGGGAGCACTCTGTCTGCCCGACCTGCAGGCAACGGACAGCAAAGCCACAGCAGGTGCAGCAACACACTATCCAGACCGTGGAACCTTTCTGTCCACTTAGCCTCAAGGCCTGTTAAGTCACCAAAAGATCTTTCCATTCATGTCTGCCATTATGTCCAAATGAAAGATCACCTATGAGCTACCACTGTGTCATTTTTTCCGTTTATAAATCTGATTCTCCCTCTCCTCCTTAGCGGTTCCACTTTACCCTGAACGTTAAGCCTCCACAAATAGAGGCCAGTTTTTTTCTTACTTTTGTATCTGAAATGCATGAACGTGCCCAATAAAAGTTTGTTCAATGAATAAATGATTGAATGAGTCAGTGAATGAACAACTAAACTGGATAGGTGAATCTGAGGGGAAAAGTGAATATATCTGTTCCAAGCATTAATTCGCCCAGTTGGCTTGTTTTAGTTTTTAAATCATAATTTATTTAGCTTTGAATTATTTCCTGTCTTATCTTTTGTCCATTGGTGAGAGAAATTTTAAAGTTTCAATATTTCGAATTGCTGGATTTAAAATCAGATGTTGAGTAAAACATATAAATCTCTTCTCCAGAGGGCCCAGCGGACATGAATGTGAAGGAGGTTTATGTCCTCTTCATCTTCAGAAATGTGTACGGTGCATTCACAAGCAGTGGTGGGAGAACCACTCCCAGGAAGGTTAAACAATCAGGCGTTCCTAGCCATATCAATCATCGGCTTGATCTATAGCAAGCATTCAGCATGAGACCGCAGACAAAATCCGTGTGTTTCCTCCTTCAGAGATGTACTGTCTACCAATAATAATACCCTGAGTGATTAGTAATATATAACCAGTAACTTGGAATTTTGTATTTTTTTATTTCACATGTAAAATTGTTTAGTTACTGCAATATGTGACCTTATCGTGGACAAATCATGGGTATGCCAACTGTCTTTTGAAAGAGATGACAACCCTGTAGCTTTCTTTAATTGCAAATTCATCAGCAACTAGAGGTATCGACAGTCTTTGGTTTTCTGAAATGTGGTATGGGATGATACTACAGAAATCAGATATAAATTTCACTTTTCACAGTGCTTTGTGCTTAGCCAACCACTTTCAAAATACTGTATGGTTACAATTATGAGTAAATACTTGAGGTAAAATTGTATCCTGTATTAAAATAGTAGCCAGGACTGAGAGAACCAAGATGGCGGCATAGGTTAACGCCGGAGATTGCTGCTTTGAACAACTACTTCAAAAGTGAAACCAAAAAACGGAAGGGACATCACCCAGAACCACAGGAACGCTGGCTGAGTAGAAGTCCTACAACTAGGGGGAAAGAGAAACGCATACGGACACTCAGAGGAGGCACAGTGCTGAAGTCAAATTCTGAGGTGCGGAGTGCGCGGAGCAGGCTGGCGGCGGAGGGCGCGGTTGTTGTTTTCAATCGGGAGGGAGTCGCAGACTCTGAGCTCCAGATACAGGCGAGTCTTTAGGGACCCAGACTCAAACGGGAGAAGCGGGACTGTCTGGCTTCGGTCAGAGCGAGTGCAGCTTTCTCTCCGAGCTTTGCAGCGGGTGCTGGAACTCAGAGAGGCAGAGCCCCTTGGGACAGGACTGAGAGCCACCATAACTGCTCTCTCCGGCCCACCCTGTTGATCCTGTGCGACCCGCCCCGCCCAAGCCCTGCACAGAGGCATTTGCCGGATAGCCTCAGGCAAAGGCTAGATTAGCACCTCCCTAGAGGACAGAAGTTCTCTCACTGCTGACACAGCTGATTCTCATAGCCACTTGGCCTGGAGGTCAAACCCTCCCTGGAATTAGCTACAACAATCAAGATTTATCTATAAGACTGCGAACAAAGACCACTAGGGGGTGCACCAAGGAAGCATAACAAAATGCGGAGACAAAGAAACAGGACAAAATTGTCAATGGAAGAAATAGATTTCAGAACCACACTTTTAAGGTCTCTCAAGAACTGTTTAGAAGCTGCTGATAAACTTAATGAGATCTACACGAAAACTAATAAGACCCTCGATCTTATATTGGGGAACCAACTAGAAATTAAGCACACACAGACTGAAATAACGAATATTATACAGACGCCCGACAGCAGACCAGAGGAGCGCAAGAATCTAGTCAATGATTTGAAATGCGAGGAAGCAAAAAACATCCAACCGGAAAAGCAAAATGAAAAAAGAATCCAAAAATGCGAGGATAGTGTAAGGAGCCTCTGGGACAGCTTCAAGCGTACCAACATCAGAATTATAGGGGTGCCAGAAGATGAGAGAGAGCAAGATATTGAAAACCTATTTGAAGAAATAATGACAGAAAACTTCCCCCACCTGGTGAAAGAAATGGACTTACAGGTCCAAGAAGCGCGGAGAACCCCAAACAAAAGGAATCCAAAGAGGACCACACCAAGACACATCATAATTAAAATGCCAAGAGCAAAAGATAAAGAGAGAATCTTAAAAGCAGCAAGAGAAAGAAACTCAGTTACCTACAAGGGAATACCCATACGACTGTCAGCTGATTTCTCAACAGAAACTTTGCAGGCCAGAAGGGAGTGGCAAGAAATATTCAAAGTGATGAATACCAAGAACCTACAACCAAGATTACTTGATCCAGCAAAGCTATCATTCAGAATTGAAGGTCAGATAAAGAGCTTCACAGATAAGGAAAAGCTAAAGGAGTTCATCACCACCAAACCAGGATTATATGAAATGCTGAAAGGTATCCTTTAAGAAGAGGAAGAGGAAGAAAAAGGTAAAGATACAAATTATGAACAACAAATATGCATCTATCAGCAAGTGAATCTAAGAATCAAGTGAATTAATAATCTGATGAACAGAATGAACTGTTGATTATAATAGAATCAGGGACATAGAAAGGGAATGGACTGACTATTCTTGGGGGGGAAAGGGGTGTGGGAGATGTGGGAAGAGACTGGACAAAAATCGTGCACCTATGGATGAGGACAGTGGGTGGGGAGTGAGGGCGAAGGGTGGGGCGGGAACTGGGAGGAGGGGAGTTATGGGGGGGGGGAAAGGAACAAATGTAATAATCTGAACAATAAAGATTTAATTAAAAAAAAAAAAATAGTAGCCAGGAGATTTAAAAAAAAAAAATGGGTTGGTTTTGCAGCCACTTTGCTTAAGAAGGTAGATTCATATAGGTGGAGAAAGAGTACCACCTAGTGGTAGACAGTATACACTGCACCTAACAGGGAGCCGACTGGAAGTATTACTGCCACATTTTTAAAAATGCACTTCAGGCATTTTAAATGCAGTCATCTTCAATTCCTGAGACAGATATTTACCATATCAATTAAAAATTCTAGTAAACTTTGTATGTATGAAATTTCTAAATAAAATTAGAGATAATCAATATATCCAAGAATTTAGAAAAATACCCTAAACTTTCCAAATGTTTCACAGGTACCTCAAGTACATCTGGTAAATTGTGCAGGCGTAAATATATTTATTAGATGGTCTGAGATTTTATTTAACAATTACCCAAGTCTAATAGTACATTTAGGTGAAGGCGTTTTGCTTTCTTTCTTTTTTCACACACACTCACACTCACATTCACACACACACACACACTCACTCACACACACACACACATATATACATACACACACACACAACACACACACAAAGCCGGGGCCCAGGCGTTTTGCTTTCTTAAACAAGTTAGTACCTCACTGAGATTAGTTTAAGAACTCAGAAATACCTTAATTACTACTAGTAATTAGTCGTTACTCTGAAATTCTCTTTTCTTCCAATGATGGGTGCTATAAACAGAATATTTTACACACTTTGGACACATAACATATTAATACTTGAGCGTTTAAAAACTTCTTTTAATTTAAATTTTTTATTGTTTAAAGTATTACATGAGTCTCCTTTTTCCCCATTGACCTCTCCCCGGCCGCCCCCACCCCCCAGTACATACCTCACCACCCCCTCTGTCTGTGTCCAGTGGTTATGCTCATAGGCATGCATACAAGTCCTTAGGTTGATCTCTTACCCCATCACCCTCACCCCCTGCCTTCCCTCATAAGTTGGACAGTCTGTTAGATGCTTCCATGACTCTGGTTCTATTTTTGTTCATCAGTGTATATTGTTCATTATATGCCACAAATGAGTGAGATCATGTGATATTTCTCTTTCTCCAACAGGCTTATTTTGCTTAGCATAATGCTCTCCAGTTCCATCCATGCTGTTGCAAATGGTAAGATTTCTTTCTTTTTTACAGCAGCATAGTATTCCATTGTGTGGATGTATCACAGTTTTCTAATCCACTCATCTGCTGATGGACACTTAGGCTGTTTCTAAATCTTAGCTATGGTAAATTGCGCTGCTAGGAACATAGGGGTGCATATATCCTTTCTGATTGGTGTTTCTGGTTTCTTGGGATATATTCCTAGGAGTGGGATCACTGGGTCAAATGGGAGTTCCATTTTCAGTTTTTTGAGGAAACTCCATACTGTTCTCCACAGTGGCTGCACCAGTCTGCATTCCCACCAGCAGTGCAAGAGGGTTCCTTTTTCTCCACATCCTCGCCAGCACTTGTCGTTTGTTAATTTGTTGATGATAGCCATTCTGACAGGTGTGAGATGGTACCTCATTGTTGTTTTGATTTGCATCTCTCGGATGATTAGTGACTTTGAACATGTTTTCATATGTCTCTTGTCCTTCCTTAGGTCCTCTTTCGAAAAGTGTCTATTTAGGTCCATTGCCCACTTTTTAATTGGGTTATCTCCTTTTGTTAAGTTTTACGAGTTCCCTGTAAATGTTGGAGATTAAACCTTTATCGGAGATAACATTGGCAAATATGTTCTCCCATGCAGTGGGCGATCTTGTTGTTTTGTTGATGGTTTCTTTTGCTGTGCAGAAGCTTTTTATTTTGATGTAGTCCCATTTGTTTATTTTCTCCTTAGTTTCCATTGCCCGAGGAGCTGTATTGGTAAAGTTGTTGCTATGACAAATATCTGCTATTTTGCTGCCTATGGCTTCTTCTAGGGTTTTTATGGTTTCCCATCTTACGTTTAAGTCCTTTATCCATTTTGAGTTTATTTTTGTGTATGGTGTAAGTTGGTGGTCTAATTTCATTTTTCCATTACCAATTTTCCCAACATGATTTATTGAAGAGACTGTCTTGACTCCATTGTATGCTCTTGCCTCCATTGTCAAATATTGTTGAGCATAATGGCTTGTGTCGATTTCTGGGTTCTCTGTTCTGTTCCATTGTTCTCTATGTCTGTTCTTGTGCCAGTACCAGGCAGTTTTGAGAACAGTGGCTTTGATATCTTGCACTGTGATCCCTCCAACTTTGTTCTTCTTTCTCAAGATCACTGCAGCTACTCAGGGTCTTTTTTTATTCCAGATGAATTTTTGGAGAGATTTTTCTAGGTCTTTGAAGTATGCCTTTGGTATTTTAATAGGGATTTCATTGAATCTATACATTGCTTTGGGTAGTATGGATATTTTAATGATGTTGATTCTACCAATCCATGAACATGGTATATTTTTCCATTTGTTTATATCTTCCTGTATCTCTTAATTCACCGTCCTGTATTTTTCTGAGTACAGGTCCTTTACCCACTTGGTTAAATTTATTCCTGGGTATCCTAATTTTTTTTGTTGCAATGGTAAATGGGATTAGGTTTTTTTTGTTTTGTTTTGTTTTGTTTTGTTTCTCTTTCTGTGAGTTCATTATTGGTGTATAAAAAGCCATAGATTTTGGGGTATTAATTTTGTATACTGCTACATTGCCAAATTCATTTATTAGTTCTAGTAGTTTTTTGATGGAGTCTTTAGGGTTTTCTATGTACAATATCACGTCATCTGTGAATGACAATTTACTTCTTCTTTTCCAATTTGGATGCCTTTTATTTCTTCTTCTTGTCTGATCGCTATGGCTAGCACTTCCAGTACTATGTTGAACAGGAGTGGTGAGAGAGGGCATCCCTGTCTTGTTCCTGTTGTTAGGGGAAATGGTTTTAGTTTTTGCCCATTAAGTATAATGTTAGCTGTAGGTTTGTCATATAAGGCTTTTATTATGTTGAGGTATGATTCCTCTATTCCCACTTTGCTGAGAGTTTTTATCAGGAAAGGGTGTTGGATTTTGTCAAATGCCTTTTCTCCATCAATTAATATGATTATGTGATTTTTTTATTCTTCAATTTGTTTATGTGATGTATCACGTTGATTGATTTCTGGATATTATACCAGCCTTGCATCCCTGGAATAAATCCCATTTGGTCATGCTGTATGATCTTTCTAATATAATGCTGGATCTGATTTGCTAGAATTTTGTTGAGGATTTTGGCATCTATGTTCATGAGGGATATTGGCCCGCAATTCTCTTTCTTTGTGTTGTCTGTATCTGGTTTTGAAATTAGGGTAATTCTGGCTTCATTGAAAGAGCTTGGAAGTGTGCCTTCCTCTTGAATTTTTTGGAATAGTCTGAGAAGGATAGAATTTAGTTCTTTGAATGCTTGGTAAAACCCCTGTGAAGCAGTCTGGCCCCAGGTGTTTGATTGCTGGAAGATTTTGATGACTGCTTCAGTTTCCTCCTTCCTTATCGGCCTGTTAAGATTTTTTTATTCTTCTTGATTGAGTTTTGGAAGGTCATATTTTTCTAGGAATATGTCCATTTCCTCTAGGTTGTTTAGTTTTTTGGAGTAAAATTGTTCATAGTATTTTTTTTTTTACAATCTTTTGTATTTCTGTGGGGTCTGTTGTTATTTTGCCTCTTTCATTTCTGATTTGTTTATTTGGGTCCTCTCTCTTTGCTTCTTGGTGAGCCTGGCTAGAGGTTCATCAATCTTGTTTATCCTTTCAAAGAACCAGCTCTTGATTTCATTGATCTCTTATGTTGTTTTCGGGGGACTCTATTTCATTTATTTCTGCTCTGATCTTTATTATTTCCTTCCTTCTGCTCACTCTGGGCTTTTGTTGTTGCTCTCTTTCTGATTCTTTAAGTTGTAGAGTTAGATAATTTATTACCAGTTTTTCTTGTTTTGCTTTTTTTTTTTTTTTTTTTGGTAGGCCTGTAATGCTATGAAATTCCAGCTCAGGACAGCTTTCACTGTGTCCCATAGATTTTGGATTGTTGTGTCTTCATTGTCATTCATTTCCAGGATGTTTTTAAATTCCTCTTTGATCTTTGGTAACCCAATCATTGTTTAATAGCATTCTATTCAGCCTCCAAGTGTTTGAATTTTTGTGTTTCTTTTTATTGTAGTTGATTTCTAATATTATGCCATTGTGGTCTGAGAAGATGCTTGATATGATTTCAATCTTCTTGAATTTGGAGAGACTTTGCTTGTGACCCAATATGTGGTCTATCTTTAAAAATGTCCCATGTGCACTTGAGAAGAATGTATATTCTGTAGCTTTGGGGTAAAATGTTCTGAAGATGTCAATTAAGTCCATTTGATCTAGTGACTCATTTAGGATTGCTGTTTCTTTGCTTATTTTTTGTCTAGAGGATTTATCTAGTGATGTCAATAGGGTATTAAAATCCCCTACTATGACTGTATTGCTGTTGAGCTCTCCCTTGATATCTTCCAGAAAGATTTTTTATGTATCTGAGTGCTCCTGCATTGGGTGCATATATGTTTACCAGAATTATATCGTCTTGTTGTATCAACCCCTTTAGTATTATGAAATGGTCTTCCTTATCTCTAGTTATGGCTTTCACTCTGAGGTCTATTTTGTCAGATATAAGTATTGCTACCCCAATTTTTTTTTTCATTTCCATTTGCCTGAAGGATATTTTTCCACCCTTCACTTTCAGTCGTGTGAGTCCCTTGTCCTGAGGTGGGTCTCTTGTAGACAGCATATATATGGGTCATATTTTCTTATCCATTCACCCATTTGATGTCTTTTGATTGGAGCATTTAGGCCATTGATGTTTAAAGTTATTATTGATAGGTACTTGTTTGTAGCCATTTTTATTTTTTGTGCCTGCATTCCTTCTTTCTCCCCCCTGCCCCCCTTCTTTTTACAACAGTCCCTTTAGCATTTCTTGCATTGCTGGTTTGGTAGTGAGAAACTCCCTTAGCTTTTTTTTTTTTTTTTTTTTTTTTTTTTTTTTTTAATCTGTGAAGCTCCTGATTTCTCCTTCAATTTTGATTGATAGACTTGCTGGATAGAGTATTATTGGATTCAGTCCCTTGCTTTGCATCACTTTGTACACTTCTTTCCATTTCTTTCTGGCATGATGTGTTTCTGTTGAGAGATCATTTGATAATCTAATGGGAGATCCCTTGTAGATAACCTTCTGTCTCACTCTTGCAGTCTTTAAGATTCTCTCTTTGTCATTAACGTTTGTCATTGTAATTACAACATGTGTTGGTGTGGGTCCTTTTGGGTTCACCTGATTTGGGACTCTCTGTGCTTATGTGACTTCTCTTCACCAAATCAGGGAAATTTTCTGACATTTTTCTTCAAATATTTTTTCTAACCCTTGCTAATCTTCTTGTCATTCTGGCACCCCTATTATACGTATGTTGCTTCATTTCATGTTCTCCCAATGATCCCTCAGGCTCTCTACCTGTCTTTTGATTTTTTTTTCTCCAGTTGCAGTTCATATTGGGTGTGTTTTGCTTCCCTGTCTTCTAATTTGCTAATTCGGTCCTCCACTTCTCCTAGTCTACTGTTGAAAGCTTCCATAGTGTTTTTTTACTGTGGCTATATCACTCTTTATTTCTTCTTGGTTCTTAGTTAGGTTGTTGATTTTCTCATCCATCTAGTTTATGAACTGTATGACCCTTATTCTGAACCCTTTTTCTGACATATTTCATGCCTCCATTTCATTTATTTCCTTTTCTGGTGATTCCTCCTTTTCTTTCCTTTGGGGGTTGTTCTTCTGTCTCCCCATTTTTGCTTTCACTAAAGGATCTAGATGTTGCATCTTGCCAGGCCTGTGGCTGCAGCAGTGGGCTTGGTGGCAGGTCACACAATCATGGGCAGCGGCTGCTCCTCAGGCAGTTGCAGGAGGTGGCTGCTTCTCATGCAGTCGCAGAGCTCCTGTTCTTCTCATGGTTGTGGGGTGGCTGCTCCTCATGTGGTTGTGGGGCAGCGACTGCTCCTGAGGGAAGGGTTGGATCACAGGGCAGCTGCTCCTCGTGCGGCCTTGGGCAGTGGCTATTCCTCTGGCAGTCATGGGTGGCGGCTGCTCACATGGCTGCTGGAGTGGTCGTGGTGGCCGGGGCTGCTGTGTAAGGCTCAGCTGTTCGTGTGTGTGGTCACGGAGCCCGGGGCTGCTGTGTAAGGCTCGGCTCTTCACACACATGGTTGCAATGCCTGGGCCTAAAGCATCTGGCTGGCAGGAGGGGAGCACCCTCTGGAACTCACAGGAGCCCTCAGCTGGAGAAGCTGGAGTCCCGGTGTCTCTGAATTGGCAACCAAGGCAGAAGGTCCCTGGTCAGAGTAGCTGTAGGATCCTGGGTGGTGTCTTAGGGCACCCTGGGTGGAGGTGAGACTGAGCTCCCAGTCACAGCGGCTCTCCCCTTCAAGATGGCACAGCCTCTGCAGTAGAGCAGGTGCTCTGGGAGCGATTACAGCAGTGGCAGAGGCTGCCCAGCTACGCGAGCCTGATCTGCCAGCCCCTGAGGGTCCTGCAATATCTAGCTGTCCCTCACTCAGACACAGACACACACACACCACACGTCCACACATTCCCCTTTCACTCACTCACACTGTCTTCCTTACTGCCATCCTCATGGCCACCTCATGGAATCTCCCTTAAAAAAAACTTCTATAGCGTAAACTAGTTTTAATTATGTAGCATATAGTTCTATTGAGATTGATGATGGTAAAGATAAATAATTATTTGTGCATACAAATTTCAATTCCTAAATTAAATGTAAATTCAATTACAATTTTATTCCTTTGGTGGGAGTACAATCATATGAGTGTATCATCTGTCTTTGAGACCCTAATATAAAAAGATAGAATTATGAAATTCAAATCACACCTAAAACTGCATCACACACACACACACACACACACACCTAGGCCAAGCCAATCACCATATCCCACCCCTTGCCCTTCCTTTGGGGTTTTTCAAAGGTTATCCAATCAAAGTTCAGCTTCCAGTAGCCATATCTTAAACCAGAGCTGACCAGGCAATGCCTTCTTTCCTGGTGGTAGGCAGCTGTAACCCTGTGATGCTCCAGCTGTAGGAAACTCACCACAGAAGAGAACCAAATCCAATAGGATGGACTAGAGGTGAAAGAACCCTTAAGGTATGAGTCTCTTGTTCTGGTTTCTGAGGTCCCTGGCTCTAATTTCCTGTTCCTATTTCTTTTCCCCAGTTTCTCTTCCCATAAATTTCTTTAAAAACAAAATCTACCTATAGATATGTTCCTGCAACCTAAAGAGAACTGACTCATACTGCATTTGTTAAATAAGGCATAGCTCTGATCATGCTACCACCCTGGTCAGAAAATCCCCATGCTCTTTATTGCTTGAAAATAATCTCCAAGTTTGTTTGTTTTGTGAGTTGGCCCTAATCTACCTTTCCAGCTTCATCTCACTCAATCTAGTGACATTTTATTATTCTTTACTTTTTCAAAATACCTACTACTTTCCCTTATTGATTCTGACCATGGAAATTATTTTCCACCTTCAGCAATCCAGGTTCCACCTTCTACAACTGTACCCATTTTTCAAGTTCACCCACAAGTGATTGATCTTCCATAAATCCTTCCTCTTTACTGAATCAGTTAAGGTTTAGCTGCCTATAAATAAGAACCTACACATAACAACTTAAAGAAGTGGTGGTACTGGGTTGTGACAGCAACAATATGGACATCTATGTATTAGTGTCCTGGGCTGCATAACAAATTAGCACAGACTTAGCAGCTTTTACCAGTGACATTTATTATCTTACAATTTCCATGGGTCAGGAATCTGGCCATGGCTTACCTGGGTTATCTCACAAGACTGAAATCAAGGTGTTGATCAGGCTGCATTCTCACTTACAGAGTAGGAAAGAATCCACTTCCAAGCTCCCTCTGAACAGAATTATTGGCAGAATTCATTTCCTTGTGGCTGTAAAATTCAGGAAGCATTATGTCTTCAGGCCAGCAACAGAGAAAAAGCACCTCTACTGCTTGGAGTCTGAATCCAGGGAAAGCATAGGCCCTCTTTTAAAGGTCACACCTACCCAGAAGAATCTCCCTTTTGATAAAGTTAAAGTCAACTGATTAGGGACCTTAATTACATCTGCACAATTCATTCACCCTTGACATATAATGTAACATAATCATTAGAGAAATATCCCGTCTCCTTTGCCATAGTCTATTGATTAGAAGAAGCAACTCTTAGGTTTCGTCTCAACTCAGTGAGAGGGGATTCTACAAAGGCATAACTCATTGGGAGTCACCTTAGTGTGTGTCCACAAAATCTGAGACCCGAGTCCTCTCTTTTTTCTGCTCTACCCTATCACTAACGTTCATCCAAGTTGCCTTCATGGTCCACAAGGGCTGCTAGAACTCTATCATATCCACTTAACACATTGCAGAGAGGAAGAAAGAAACAGTGCGAGAAGGAGTATTTTCTCCCAACTGGCCAGCTGCCTGTAAGCAGGCTTTGCAGAAGTCTCACACAGCAGAGCGAACCTCTTAAGCCTGGGGTGCAGGCAGTAACAGGTGCATTACCTAGAGGAATTATTAAGAAGCAATAAAACAAACTTAAAGTCTGTTTGCTTTTTTTTGCCACGATCCACCAACAATTTTAAATGATCCATTGATAGAATACTCTTTCCCAAAAAACATTTCAAGTTAACATGTTTTTATTATTTATCCCCTAATAATATGGTACTCTATTGGAAAGTAATTCAAGCAACTTAGCTCCCAACATATAAGAATTTGTTACATATGAGGATAAGTTCATAATGGTTTGAAATCTTCTGAGCTCCCTTCAAGCACAATTTGTGTCTCCAACTCCAGTGGGACTTTCTTGCATATAAACAGCAGACTCCATGTGAATAATAATAGTATAGGAAACAGAAATGGAATTACTTCAACTCTTTCATTTTGTGTAACTGCTTCGAGTTGTTTTGTATTTAAATTTAAAACAGCAAAACAGGGTGCAAGCTGTGGGATGTATTTTGTTTGGAGACTGAACATGTTTATTTACACATGCAATATTTCACTTAATGCTGATAATAATTTTAAAATTAAAACACTTTCTTCTTTTTAAATTTTACCTGTTTGAAAACTAAAGGACAGCCCTAACCAGTTTGGCTCAGTGAATATAACGTCGGCCTGCAGACTGAAAGGTTCCAGGTTCGATTCCGGTCAAGGGCATGTACCTTGGTCGTGGGCACATCCCCAGTAGGAGGTGTGCAGGAGGCAGCTGATCGATGTTTCTAACTCTCTATCCCTATCCCTTCCTCTCTGTAAAAAATCAATAAAATATTTTTTTTTAAAAAAAAAAAGAAAACTAAAGGACAAATTCAGAAAAGAAAACATTACATTGGGGGTCAAGTTAATTGTTGCCAAATTTGTACCTTTGCAAATGTTTTTGTTTTACTAAACTTCATTGAAGTTTTTTAGCTTTATTAGTTATTGGAATGTTATCCATTGCTATGACAGTTATGTTGATAGAATTAGGTTTTTCTTTCTATTTTGTTAGTCCTTACATATCAATGGAGCTCAGTGACCTTGAAATATTTTCCTATAAAATAAGCATGATACATAAATTGAGAACTGAATTAGCAAGCTCTGCTGAACCCACCTTTAGATGGAGAGACCACAACTTCTTGCATTTCTTAGATGAAAGAGAGAAAGGACCTGGTCCTGTCCCTCTGTTCTCAGGTACCCCCACCAGGTATGAACATCAGGCTGTGGTTACATCTGCATGATCTGGCCAAGAGAAGACCATCTCCCCACAAACAGGTGAGTTTTACTAGTTGCAAGTCCAAAAGGGCCATTTATCACTCACTGATAAAATCGATGCGTTAGGAAGAAAAAATTTAAAACATCTTAAAATTGAGAAACAAACTTTCAGTTATTTTGAATGGACAGAAACATTGTTGACATTTAAAGAACATGACATTGCTTTTTTTGTTTTTCTGTGCTCAGCCATAGTTTGGATACGAGGCTCAACCTATCACCCGTGATCAAGGGCTCAATCCATGCATAGACACAGCACCAGGCAAGCACTTGGAAATCACAAGATCACATTGACTGAAAGCACTGCTTTCTTTAATAAACTGCAGTTTACTGAGTGCCCTCTAGGTGCTCGAAACTGAGTCAGATGCCAGAGTGACAGTCGTAACTGTGGGAATCACTGATCAAACAAGAAATATTGGAAGAGCCAGGTCCCAATTAACCTTACCAATCATTGTGGTTTAATTCTTGGGATGTCACTGTTATGCGGAGTTAAAATTCTCAGCAGTAAATGCAGGTTATTAAAAGTAGCAGCAGCAATTAAGCCTCAGATGCTTATAAGAATGAAAATTTCAAGAAGGTTAAAGTGAAAACCATGAAAGTGAGACACGTTTCGTAAAATAATGAAGGACAGGCTTATTTTTTTTATCCTTACTCAATGATATGTTTTATTGATGAGAGAGAGAGAGAAAGAGAGAGAGAGAGAGAGAGAGAGAGAGAGAGAGAGAGAGAGAAGAGAGAGATAAGAGAGAGATGAGGGAGAACTATCCATCGGTTGCCTCCAGTACGCGTCCCAGCCAGGGATCAAACCTGCAGCCTTGGTATATGCCCTGACCAGGAATGGAACCCTAACCTCTTGGTATCCGGGACAACACTCCAAGCAGCTGAGCCACCCGGCCAGGGCTGGACCTTTTTAAAATGCCTGATGGCAAGAAAATGTCGCAAGTTTGAGTAATGCTTATTATTGTTTGTCGAATGTGGACCATATGTCACATGTGTGAGTTTTCTAATTCTATGAGAGGTTTTAACTTAAAACTTCCATTGTATTGACGAGTTCGTAAGTGACTTACTAGCTTCTTCCCACCCGCAGGGCCGGAAAGCCAATTTTGCCCAGTAGGTGGCACTGCAGCCTGGGTTTCTCGGCAGGGTCTTCTCGCCACCGCAGAGCCCTGCCGGGGCCAGGGTTGGTTTCCCAGTCCTGCTGCAAGCTGCCTCCTGGCTCATCCGCTGCCACCCCCACACCTCCCTCTGCTGCCAATGCCTTTGCCCCCTTTACCCAGCACACATCAACCTTTTCAGGCCTTCATGAAATGTCCCTCCCCTGGGACGCCTATTAGGTCTTCCAGGCAGAATGTGTGACCCTTTCTCCCGAGGGCCTCAGCACTCCCTCCCTTCCTTCCTCTGCTGCACTGGCCCTTTATATTCATTCACTTATTTCTTCAGTCAATATGTATTGAGCATCTGTCACGGACCAGACATTGCATCCGGCTCTGGAAACAGAAAGATGAAGCCGCCAACCTAGACAGGAGACAGGAACGTGATTGCAGGATGGTGACTAAGGATGGACAAAGCGCGCGCACGGAGCACCGGGGAAGCACAGAGGAGCCTGGGAGGGGTGGGGTCCACGTGCCTAAGTAGAGGCAGGGATGCCCGAGACAGAGGGACGGGCAGGGCATTCTGGGTAGAGGGAACAGTGGCAAGGTTTATAGGTGGATTTTGCATGCGTGGGGTTGGGTGGAAAATACAAAAAGCTGGGTGTTTGGGGGAATTCGGAAAGACTGGTTAAGAGATAAAGTTGGAGAGAAGAACAGAGATCAGAACATGCCCAGCCTTTTAAGATGCTTTGATTTTATCCGGGTGGCAGATGAGTAATCACCCCAGGAGCAACGTAACAGTGTACATCCTTAGGCTGCACCCCCAGCGGCGCTGATTTAGTGGGTCTTGGCGAAGGCCAGAGAGCTTTCATTTTAACACATGCTCAAGTGGCTCTGATGCGTCTTGTCTAAGAGCCATGTTTTTAAGGAACACTTCTGGCCCTGGCTGGTGTGGCTCAGTTGGTTGGGCATCAAGGTGGTCAGTTTGATTCCTGGTCCAGGGCAGATGCCTGGGCTGTGGGTCTGATTCCCGGTGAGGAGTGTGCAGGAGACAGCCCAATGATGTTTCACTCTCACGTTGATTTTTCTCTCTTTCCCTCTCCCTCATCTCTCTCTAAACATCAACAAAGTGTTCTTTAAAGAGGAAACACTTCTGTAATGATGAGAAGCATGTGAGGGCTTTACACAAACAAATAACAAAGACGGGTTTGAGAAGGAACAGTCTCGTGGGTTAAAGGAAGATGCATTTAAGAGAATGAGGCTGGGAGCAGGGGACCACTTGGGAGGCCTTTTCAGTGGTCAAGTAAGAAATAACAAGGGTCCCCACCAGAAGGGAAATGAAATTCCTCTACATGGTGCCTAGGGGGGCTGGAGAATGAGAAACTCGATGGTGGCTCCTAGGTTTCCAGCTTGGGAGGAACCCCCATGAGATATGGCGTACAGAGGAGAAGTCAATTTAGAGAGAAAGAGGATGCAATCGGTCTTTTCCACATAGAGCATCAGCGCCTAAGGAAATCCAGGAAGGGATATCCACGAGGCAGCAGAATGTCTGCCCTGACGCTTAGTGAAGCAGATGCACGAAGGAGACAGATCTGGGAGTCAGGAGCCCCGGTGAGAGGGTTAGCAGAAGAAAACCTGGGCAGAGCTCCAGAGAGCAAGCACCAAGTGAAATGGGCTGGCTGAGCAAGAGAAGCAATGGGGAAATGAGGAGCGTGGTGTAAGAGGTTGGGGGGGGGGGCTGGGGGGCAGAGAACCAGGAGAGCATGCTCTGACGGGATCCAAATAAGGGTGTTTGAGAGGGGAGCACAGTGCAGGGATTAAGGGCATAGGTTCTTAAGCCAGGCCCTACGGCGGTCCCAGCTCCAGCACTTAGTAGTGAAATGGAGCTCATTATTTTCTACTCCGGGTCTCATTTTCCTCATCTGTAAAATGGAAATACTGATGGGTATCCATCTCTTCCGGTAATTGTGATAGTGCAATAAGTTTAAATAAAAAGCATTTAGACTACTACCTGCCCATTATTATGTTCTTTTTTAAAACAGCTTTTTAAAAACAGTTTTCTTGAGTGTTGGATCTGAGTCCTTCTGCTAGGGATGGGGCCTCCTTGGCTGCCAGGAATTGGAAAAAGACAAGAGCGGCCAGGGGTATATGGGACATGCGTTTTTGCAAACCAGGCAGCAATGGCAAACAAAAGCAGCCCAAAGCAGCTAAAGCCGCCCCTGGCCGGTTAGGAGCATGTGTTTACACTACTTCAGACAAAAGAGGCTTCTTGCCACATAGTGACATCAGTGTTACATGATGTAAAGTTGCACCTGCGCAGTGCATACAGTAAAACTGCTGTGTCGTTGCCTCTGCACATGTGTATGGCACATGGGCCTTTACCATCCAGCGTACTCTGGCCAGGGCCCCCACATTGAGATACAGTTGATATACAAAAAACTGCACATGTTTTATATGTATCAGTGATGAGTTTGGACATACGCATACATAGATGAAACAATCACCACATTGAGGCAATAGAAATATCCATCTCTTCCAATGAGTGTGCGCGCCCGTGAGTGTAAGAACACTTAACATGAGATCAGTGCTAAAATCACAGAGCACTGTGGTCAAGTCCATGGCCTCACCCTGCCCCACAGAGCCCAGTTGGCTTTCCAAGAAGGAAGTGAGATGACTTTGACTGTGGCAAGCCTTTTCTTCTACCATCAGCACTGATCTAGACCAAGTGCTGATCTAGACCAAGTGCAGATCTAGACCAAGTGCTGATGTAGACCAAGTGCTGATCTAGACCAAGTGTTCACCATCTTTCTGTTTGATGAGCCAGGTGTACACTGCTGGTTTCTGGTTTGGCTGAAGTGGTCCATTATAAATTAAAGCCCTTAAAATTTTAGTCCCCCAAATCTTTTATGTTTTATGGTGCCAAATGCTGGTTTCTTACCTAACCTAATGAAGTACTTCAGGAAAGCAAATGCTCGCTTTTAAGGAGAACATGGTTCCTTCCAGCAGGACCCTGTGAGACTGTCATCTGACAAAGAGCAGAAATCGGGCTCTTGACCTTCACTGACACATTGGCAACGACGCCTCCTCCTGGTCTCTAAAATGAATGGATGGGGTCCTCTGCCAACAACACAGAACATAATTTAACTTAAAGCCTGGGTTGGAAAAAAATCCCCAATCACAAACCAATGTAAACCCAGCCCTTCCGCAAGGCTCAGGGAGACTGTGCTGGAGTCCGAAGGGTCATAGAAGATGCGCCACTTCCTGCCCGCTTCCGGCACTGCCCCCACCAATGGGTTAGAGAGCAGAAAGCAACCAGTCCAGCTCACATTCCCTAAGCTCTATACAAAGGTGGCTTCCCTTAACTACAATCTGTGTTCTCTTCAACTTTATAGACTGTTACAAGGAAAATCCATTTAAACAACGACCCCGTGGCTTTTGCAAGGCCACATTTAGAGTCATTGCCAGCTAAGTTGTGAAATGTTCCTCATGGGAGGACCCAGTCGCTAAGTTGCTTCTTTGCTTAAGAGCAAGAAAACGTTCAGTTCCTCAAAGTGCTAGCCTGCACCCTGCTGTCAAACAATGAGAATTGCATTACCCAACTCAGGTATTTCTTTGCCTTAGCTCAAGAAGAGCGGGAGTGATTGTGCCCTCCTGCAGTAGCTGATCTGTGCCCAGCGCCCTGACATTGATTGCTCTGTGATATTAGGTGCCTCTGGTTTGAATTGTGCCTTGTGCTTGTTTTTGTCAGCAGTCCCCAGCTTTCCTGAAAATAGGTGGCTATCATTTTTTTAAAAAATGCCTTTTAATTTTACCAAGAATTGGTTTCTTTTAAAACCTTTATCTCAGTTATATTTTTAAATTTGTTTTTCTACCTGATTAATTTCTGTTGCCTCTATGAGGGGAGAACTCCATGTAATAGGCTCACTATTGTATCTTCATGCCTAGCATCATGCCAGCTGGCCGATGGTGCCTGGGTCAGTCAGGATGAAGGAACTGTGCTGTAGTAACAAGCAGCCTCAAGACCCCCGTGGGTTCAAAGAACAAAGGGTTTTTTCTTGCTCACTCTACATTTCTGTCATCGAGGTTGGCCACAGGTCTGCCCCACCAAATAGCGCCTAGAACAGCGGTTCTCAACCTGTGGGTCGCGACCCCTTTGGCAGTCAAACAACCCTTTCACAGGGGTTGCCTAAGACCATTCTTCATATCAGATATTTACATTATGATTCATAACAGTAGCAACATTACAGTTATGAAGTAGCAACGAAAATAATTTTATGGTTGGGTCACAACATGAGGAACTGTATTTAAAGGGCCAGAAGGTTGAGAACCACTGCGCTAGAAGATTACCATGGCAAAGAGAAAAGAGATCTGACAAACCACAAGTCACTTGCTAGTATTTTCACTTCACTAGCCAAACCCCAGGAAGGGCCAGGAAGGGGGTGTGTAACCCGGCCAGGAGGGCGCCCTGCAGGGAGGCAACATAACATTTGGTGAATAGTAATACCATCTATAACACCACCCCAGGAATTTAGTCATCTGGACTTACAAATCACATTTTTCTTAAATTAGTTAGGTGCTCTTTATGTCTTTCCATGTATCTTTTACCTTTGTTACATTTGAAAGTTGTGTGTTGTATAACCTGACTGCAAAGTATCTCACCATACTACAACGTGGTTATACTTAGGTCAAATATGCCTCATCACCCATAATATCTCCCTCCCACAAGGAACTCAGAAAGTCTACGAGATGGGGGTCACCACAACATGAGGAACTGTGTTAAAGGGTCGTGAAAAAAAAATAAAAGAAAGAAAGTCTATGAGCAGCATGCTTCCTTTCCCAACATCAATGTACCATCAGAGGCCTCTGTGGATGGTTACAGAGGCTGTGTCGGTTTCCGGCTCCTGGGATAGGGTAGGCCAGATAACCTGAAACCGTTCACTTCAAAACACCTGAAAAACTGGACAGATTAGACAAACATTATCTTAAAGGCACGCCTGAGCTTGGAAGAAGATAAGGGAACTCCAGGGGCCAAAAAGAGAATGAAATTGAGAACTGGGGCAGGAAGCCAGCGAGCAGCAGTCATGTGGGCCCAGGGCAACGCCCAGGGCTGAGGCTTTAAAGCAGTGGTTCTCAACCTTGGCTGCAGGTTAGAATCACCTGGGAATCTTTTTAAAATCCTGATTTCCGGGCCTCATCCTCCAGAAATTCTGTGTCTTTGTTACTAATGTTGTGGCCTTACCCCATAACAAAGAAACAGAATTTCCGGAGGATGAGGCCCAGAAATCAGGATTTTAAAAAGATTCCCAGGTGATTCTAATGTGCAGCCAAGGTTGAGAACCACTGCTAAGGGCTTCCGGGAGCAGGAGATCTTAATAAAAGGCTAAGCAAGTACATCTGTGGAGGTTTTCCTCTTTCTCCTCCCACCAACAACATTCAGGCAAAATAAGAAGAAAGTGTGAGGAGTTCTAGTTGAGACCCCAAATAAAGCTTGAAGCCCCCAAGGGAACTCAGCCCGTGTAAGATACAAACAGTGTTGCTGTATTTAGCAAATAAAAATACACAACATCCAGGTATAGCACTCGCCCTCCCCGGAGCTCTCCGTGGCCTTCCCTTCCCTTTCCTCCCCTCCCTGCCCCGCCCCAGGAAAAAAAAATACACGACATCCAGCTAAATTGCTATTACAGATGAACAACAAATAAAGTTTTAACATAAGTATGCCCAGTGCATTATTTGGGACACTTACACTAAAAAGGTATTTGTTGTTTATCTGAAATTCTGTATTTTATCTGGCAATCATGGGTACGCCAGAAAAATTACCCTCTAGTAGGGGGAATCAACAAGAATGCTTGTCTATCTCCATGTGGGCTCTGAGTCGGGTGGGGGAGGGATCCCCCCAGGAATTAGCAATCATAGTTCTGCCTTACATGGATTTATGATGTAACTTTCTGCTGCCTGCACGATCTTCATCTACCAAGCCAGACATGAACATAAGAAATGTCCCCAGGCCATGATACCCCAGGACTCCTAACAGGCAAATACACACCTGCTCCAGGTGGGGAGGGTCACAGCCTCTACTCAAGCCACTGTGGAGGTCACCAGACAAGGCCTCGCTAAAGATGAACTCACGACCTGCCCTAGCAGGTTTGGCTCAGTGGATAGAGCATCCGCCTATGGACTGAAGGGTCCCAGGTTCCATCCTGGGTCAGGGGCACATGCTTGATCCCCAGTAGGGGGTGTGCAGGAACCAGCCAATCAATGATTCTCTCTCATCATTGATGTTTCTATCTCTCTCTCTTCTGCTCCCTATCTAAAAAGCAATTAAATATATATATATATATATATATATATATATATATATATTTTTTTTTTTTTTTAAAGGATGAACTCACAACCCAAAGTGACAGACAGAGGTGAGAGTGGTAGTTTGTGTATAGCAGGCGATGCGGGCTCTTTCACCTGCCAACTAAATAAGTCCAAGGGCATGAAGCCTCCAGACTCCTGCAGTCTGAGGGTCATTCAAAACTGATTTCTTCCCTGTGTTCCCTCCGGTGGGGCATGTCACAGTATTCAGCTCTATGATTTCAGACTATGATTCTCTCTAGCCAACCATCTCACATAACTCCACCACCACTGCAGAGAAAAACAAAACAAAGCCAGTTCTAGTGATGGCAGAGTCAGCATTCATTACTCCATTATGAATAGACCTTCAAATACCTCTGGTTTCCTTTTCTCATAAGAGCCACTTGCTCAGTCAACGCAAGCAAAGCTTGAGCAATCTGCTTTCAAAGGCTTGGCCCAGTGCTTTCCTTCCCTGAAACTTTGGTGGACGCATTAGCCATCCAGTTCCCTGGGACTTTCCAGGTTTTCACACTGAAACACCTCATCTTGGGCAAATCCAGACAGCTGGCCACTGGAAACATTTCTTTTTCTTCCTCATAAAAGGCAAATCTGCAAAGAACATTGTCAGCAATGTTCAGGCAAAATGAGCTAATAATTATTTCTTCAAGAGGCAGATTATGCAGGAATGTCTATAATTGCTGTATGTGTATATGAATATGCATATTTACAATGTATAAATATGCATATATAAATATATATGCATATATATATACACACACATACATTCTTAAGCTTCTTTGAGCTTCAGTTTCCTCATCTGCAAAATCCAAACAAAACAAACAAACAATAACATTATACACACACACACACACACACACACACAACCATAAAGCTTTGGTGAGGATTAATGAAATTGTATAGAATGTAGATAAAGCACTTAGCTTAGTTCCTGGAACGTAGTAAGCACTCAAGAATGGTAGCTATTTTGATTATTAAGTTGAAGACTTTTGTAGCACTTAGATGTTATATTTTGGAAACAGTTACTAAATGCTTCGATTTTCCACATTTCTGCTTTGAAGTAGCAGCATTGTTTATATTGCTGGATTTTTACTCACACAGCAAGTCAGAATCTATTGACAGATGCGAAATATTTTCTCTTACTTTGTTTGGACATTTAACTGACCGTTCAACCTTTGATTTTCAAAATCCAAAAATCTTTATGAAGATTTAGGGAGAAATAACAATAATATCAATGATTTGTTTTCACTTTTTAAAACACAAACATGATCTACTTTATCTTGCCTGCTTATCCCATTTTTCTGAAATGCAAAAGCCACTGAAAATAGCTTTCCCTTCTTCCCACCTCATCACCAGTGACCCAGAACTAACAGTTTTCATTTCGAACTGGCTGATTTTCAAAGCATTCAAACTCTAAATAACCTTTTAATTGAGCGTACATTTATGTTGGGCATTGTTTTACTCATAGAATAAAAAGCGTGTTTCTGCTGCCCCCACTGCCTGGCCTTAGGCTGCATTGAGCATGTGCTTATTAACAATCTTTTTTTTATCTTTAATTTCTTTATTGGTTAAGGTATTACAAATGTGTCCTCATCCCCCCATTAACTCCCAACCCCCCCACCCCCCACTCATGCTCTCATCCCTCAGTTGTCTGTGTCCATTGGTTTGGCTTATATGCATGCATACAAGTCCTTTGGTTGATCTCTTCCCCTTACCCCCACCCTCTCCTACTTTCCCTCTGGGGATTGACAGTCTGATTGCTGTTTCTGCGTCTCTGGATCGGTCCCTATTCATCAGTCTATGTTGTTCTCTATAATCCCCAAATGAGTGAGATCATATGGTATTTATCTTTCTCTGCCTGGCTTATTTCACTTAGCATAATGCTCTCCAGTTCCATCCATGCCGTTGCAAATGGTAAGAGTTCCTTCTTTTTTACAGCAGCATAGTATTCCATCGTGTAAATGTACCACTGTTTTCTAATCCATTCATCTGCTGATAGGCACTTAGGCTGTTTCCAGATCTTAGCTATGGTGAATTGTGCTGCTAGGAACATAAGGGTGCATATATCCTTTCTGATTGGTGTTTCTGGCTTCTTGGGATCTATTCCTAGAAGTGGGATCACTGGGTCAAATGGGAGTTCCATTTTTAGTTTTTTGAGGAAACTCCATACTGTTCTCCACAGTGGCTGCACCAGTCTGCATTCCCACCAGCAGTGCAGAAGGGTTCCTTTTTCTCCACATCCTCTCCAACACTTGTTGTTTGTTGATTTGTTGATGATAGCCATTCTGACAGGTGTGAGATGATACCGCATTGTTGTTTTGATTTGCATCTCTCATATAATTAGTGACTTTGAGCATGTCTTTCGGCCTTCTGTATGTCCTCTTTCGAAAAGTGTCTATTTAGGTCCATTGCCATTTTTTGATTTGATTATTTATCTTCCTTTTGTTAAGTTGTATGAGTTCCCTATAAATGTTGGAGATTAAACCCTTATTGGTGATATCATTGGCAAATATGTTCTCCCCTGCAATGGGCTTTCTTGTTGTTTTGTTGATGGTTTCCTTTGCTGTGCAAAAGCTTTTTATTTTGATGTAGCCTCATTTGTTTATCTTCTCTTTAGTTTCCATTGCCCTGGGAGCAGTATCAGAAAAGAAATTCCTTGGCATATGTTTGCGATTTCGATGCCTGTGGATTCCTCTAGAATTTTTATGGTTTCCCTTCCTACGTTTAAGTCTTTTATCCATTTTGAGTTTATTTTTGTGTATGGTGTGAGTTGATGGTCTAGTTTCATCTTTTTGCATGTATCTGTCCAATTTTCCCAACACGATTTATTGAAGAGACTGTCTTGACTCCATTCTATGCCCTTACCTCCTTAGTCGAATATTAATTGGGCATAGTGGTTTGGGTCGATTTCTGGGTTCTCTATTCTATTCCATTGATCTATATGTCTGTCCTTGTGCCAGTACCAAGCTGTTTTAATAACAGTGGCTTTGTAATACAGCTTGACATCTGATATTGAGATCCCACCTACTTTGTTCTTCTTTCTCAGGATTGCTGCAGCTATTCGAGGTCTTTTTTTTATTCCAGATGAATTTTTGGAACGTTCATTCTAGATCTGTGAAATATGCCTTTGGTATTTTAATGGAGATTGCATTGAACCTATAGATTGCTTTGGGTAGTATGGACATTTTGATGATGTTGATTCTACCAATCCATGAACACGGTATGTTCTTCCATCTGTTTATGTCTTCCTCTATCTCTTTTTTCAGTGTCCTGTAGTTTTTCACATATAAGTCTTTTACCCCCTTAGTTAAGTTTATTCCTAGGTATCTTAATTTTTTTGGTGCGATGGTAGATGGGATTTCTTTTTTAGTCTCATTTCCTGTACGTTCACTATTGGTGTAAAGAAATACCTTAGATTTCTTGGCATTAATTTTGTATCCTGCTACATTGCCGAATTCATTTATTAAGTCTAATAATTTTTTGATGGAGTCTTTAGGGTTTTCTATGTACAGTATCATGTCATCTGCAAATAAGGACAGCTTTACTTCGTGGATCTAAAGACATCACCTCCCTTTGTTAGAAGGACATCATGCTGAGCCATTTGGAGTGAGCGGTGATAGATTTTCCCCAAATCACCCATATAATCTTACTTGGTCTCCTTTGTGGCAGAATATAGTTTAATGTGATGACTATTTGGGATATTGCTGTCAAATAGGGTTTCTCTTTGTTTGTCATTGAAAGTCCTAACTGGGATCAAAACACATGATGCCAATCATGCTTCTCAGATTCAAATGTGCACACAAACCACATTTTGGGAAACCTGTTAAGCACAGATTCTGATACTACAGGTGTGGAGTGGGGACCCGTATACTGCGTTTCTAGCAAGCTCACAGGGGATACTGACGCGCTGGTCTGTGGACCACACTGCAGCAGCACGGGGCTCAGGGGTGGTTCTCAGTGTGGTCACGGGCCCAGCAGCATGGAACTCACCTGGGAAATTGTCAGAAATGCAAATTCTCAGGCCCTGGATTTCTGAATGAGAAACTCTGTGGTGAGGCTCCCTAATCTGAGTTTGAACAACCCTCTAGGTGACTCCAAAACACACAGTTTGAGAACCACCACTGCAGACAATAAGTCTGCTTCCCTAGTTGGCCTACGTATTATTAGCTCCCATGAGGAAAGGAACCAAGGGTGTGAGATACTGGGTCTGAGGCCAGGCAGGGCAATGCTCAGTTAACTGCCCTCAGTTAACTGTCTGACCTCAGGAAAGGAACACAGATGGGCCCACACTGGTGAATGGGCGTTGGCGAGACAGAGCTTGCCAGCTGCTGGCTGAAACCTCATCAAGCAGATACATTCTCTACACCTTGTCAAGCACTGACGCCAGCACTCAGCATCAAGGAAGTCTGACATGAGTTAACAAAGTGCTTAATTGCCCGACTGAGGAATTAGGTACGTGATTACAGTATCTGCGAAACAGGGACATGAAAATAATGAGAAAAAAATATTTTGGAAATAATTTAACATTTCAAAAGAAGAGCACTAAAGTAGACATCATGGGGAAAATCCCATTAACCAATTTCTTCACCCTCAGTTACTGTGTAGTGTGGCTTAGTATCATCTCTGGAATCAGACTGCCTGTCTCTAAATCCTGGCTGTACCATGTACTAGCTGGGGAATCCCAGGCAAGGTATTTATCTCTCATTGCTTTGGTTTCATCATCTGTAAAATGAGCACAATGATGTGTTATGAGAACCAACCATTGCATTAGTATACTTAAAGCTCTTAATAGTGCTTGGTACTCAATAAGTGCTTCATAAATATTTATTTTTATTACATGTGGACAGAAAGGGAAGAAGGCTCCCACATATTTTTCAGTGTTTAGGGGCTTAGAAGAATTAATCTGTTCACCAATAGAACTTCACACAGCTTGTGACAAAAGTTAGAAATGTAAGGCAATAAGAGACAACCTTTAGCCCTAACCGATTTGGCTCAGTGGATAGAGCATCAGCCTGCAGACTGAAAGGTCCCAGGTTTGATTCCGGTCAAGGGCATGTACCTTGGTTGCGGGCACATCCCCAGTAGGGGGTGTGCAGGAGGCAGCTGATCAACGTTTCTCTCTCATTGATGTTTCTAACTCTCTATCCCTCTCCCTTCCTCTCTGTAAAAAATCAATTAAAAAAAAAAGAGAGACAGCCTTTAGAGGGGTCTTGGGTCCCAAGGGATGACCAGCAAGAGCAGAACAGAACTAGAGAAGCCAAGGGTCTCCACAAAGTCAGGTGCATGTCAGGAGAAGAAGCAAACTTAAGTTCTGGCGTGTGAGTCAGGGGATGGTAAGTGCTGGCCACCCACTGGGGTGGCAACGTCATCAGTAAATCTCAGAACTTCAGGTGGATCCCTGGCTCTCACCTTGCCTGCACATGGAATCACCTGGGAGGTTTGAAAAATATGGATGCCTGGGTCTCACCCCTAGACAGTCTGTTTCATTGGCCTGGGGAATTGCCAGGGCAGGAGATTTCTGAAATCCTTCCCCTAGTGAATTTATTAGATAACTAAGGTTGAGGGTTTTACACTCCTTTAAGTTTATCAGTATTCATCTCTGAAGGTGTGAGGGACCCAACTGTTGGTAAATGTGAAACAAAAAGGCTAAGAAAACATTGTCCCTTCTAACTTATCCCCACCTTCTCTCCTCTCTGCATGAATGCTCTGAACTTGCCCCCTCCCTGGTTGCTGGTAGTCCAACGTGTCTTTTTACTATTCAGAAAAATGCTCCTCTTCTTCAAGACACTCTGTCAAGAATTGAGAAGAGTCTGTGAGGTTACCCTCCATGCAAGCTAACAAGCTTCCTGCCACACTTTCATGGATGGTGGCAGTAGATACGAGACTCCTGGGTCAGAAACAAATGACTTTATTACTCACAGAAATAGCAGTAGCCAGATATCAACTTTTTCTTGCACTAAGATCCCAAGGTCCCTTTCCCACATGAATGGGAAGAGAGACAGGTGGCAGCTGCATATTTAGTAAGTTTTATTACAGGAGAGAAACCCTGAAATTAAAGAGCATAAATCTTTTATCGGGGGAGTAAGCCCGCCAAGGCTGGTGGCTATACACATCCTTGAAAAGATCATCTGAAATAAAACAATCTGCTTTTGCTGGCAAAATGTGAAGAAACATGTGAGAGCCTGGAGAAGTCCAGCACACTTTCCTTTCATTGTCAGAAAAAAATGTTATAAATACACTGATTTCATTAGAATGAAAAATACTATGTCCTCTGCTGTGCAATGAACAGAATAAATATGCAAAATTACACTGTCTAAGATGTGAGTGGAACCTGCTTACATATGGTATCACTGAGCAGTTCACAACCTGCACAGCTGTACCCCAGGGCACTGCGTCTCTGTTGTATATTTTTTTAAAATATATATTTTATTGATATTTTACAGAGAGGAAGGGAGAGGGATAGAGAGTTAGAAACATCGATGAGAGAGACACATCAATCAGCTGCCTCCTGCACACCCCCTACTGGGGATGTGCCCACAACCAAGGTACATGCCCTTGACTGGAATCGAACCTGGGACCTTTCAGTCCGCAGGCCAATGCTCTATCCACTGAGCCAAACCGGTTAGGGCTCCGTTGTATATTTTTATCTTGCTTTTCTTCTCTATTCTTGTTTCCTATTCAGCCTTGCTTTCAGACATGTATTTTTTTCATTCATGGTATTCCTAATCAGTTTCCTTCTTCCTCCTCAACTTTCCACCAGTTATTTGCCTTAAGATTTTGATTCTTTTAGATATGATTAGCCCCTTACACTCATGAGCCTGAATCCTTGTTATTAGCACACTGGAGGCACATATGCTGCCCCCCGGACCAGAACACATAGATTTCCTCTCAAAGTTAAACTAGCAAAATCCACAGGAAGCGACTGAGTGCTGCACCAAGGACCCCTGCTAAGGAAGAGATAAAATGATCGATTTCTAAGACGTACGACATGGTCTCGGGACTGTGAGGATACTGCAGGAAGACAGGCTGTGGAGTAAGCTGCCATCTTACGAATTACAGGAACTCAAATTTAATTCTCTTAAGAACTACACTGAAAAGGTGGTGAACAAACAAGAAAATTCTGTCATGTGTTTGAGTGTTGCAACAACAGGAAGATGATCAACACAGAATTTTAAAAGAAGAACAAAGAAAAAGAAGTGGAAAGACTGACTCCCATGTCCTGGGTAGACCTGGCACCTGATGAAGTCCGACAGAGAAGTATCCATTGTATGGATGCAGGAACTTCCATCCAGCTCTCCCGAAGCCTTGGTAAATGCCCATCAAATTTCTGCCACTGCTTTCCTTAGTCCCACACTCAGCAAACAGCACCTCGTTACTCATCTGACTTACCAGCCACACTGTCATAGGGTTGTGTTCCTGGCTGTATAAGGGTGAGACTCTTTTCTTGGCAATCTCTTAGGGGATTGCCTGTGATGCTCATCACATTCTGGTTTGAAGCTTATTTAATATTTAAATTGACTTTTTTTTTTCTTTTACCTCTGTGGAGATGATTCTGGACTGAGAGATTTTGCTTTTAGTTATATTTCCCCAACATCTTATTCTTCCACAACCACAGTTCTTAACACAATGCTTTCTCACATTTAGGAGATTTTTTGCTGATTTTACCCATTCCTCTCCCCATCTTTTACACATCTGAGACTAAGCAAAAAAAAAAAAAAGTTTAGTTGGTGGAAAAAAGAATAATACTGATTCAAAGAATGAAACCATAGTCAGAAGGTTTGAAAATCTTTGCAAACTAGATTCTATTGTGAATATTAAACTGTAGAAAATGGAAAAATATTCTTTGTGGATATCAAGGATATAGAAGGAGGAAGGAAAAGTGCAGGGCTCAGTAGAAATTCTGAAAAGCAGAACCCAAATAGTCTAACTAAACAAGAGGTCATATTAATTCTAAATATATTTGTAAAAGTTTGAGGGAATCCTAAGATGTGGAAATGCCTAACTAATTTGTATGCTTTGGATGAGTCATGACAGATATTTCAGCTGACAGAACGTTTTCTTTCATTGAAACTGACAATAGTATATTTTACCTGTTAGTTGTCATCTCTTTCATATCCAGATTCTCTGTTTTATTGTGTGGTAAACTTGGAGGGTACAAATCTCACCCACCCCACTGACAGACCAGGATATTATGTTTAGATGTAAAACTTAAATGGAATGTTGATTGCATTGTGCTGTAAGTATCATGTTTTCACAGAGCAAAGTAAAAGGTAAACAAAATAAAGGTAATTTATGAGAAACAAATAAGAATTTGGCCAAGTGCATCTAGTAGAAAATCTGGTGAGCCCATATACTCTGGGCACCAGAGAGGTGGATGACTTCAGGAGCAAGGATAGCATCTGGCTTTTTCATGATCTGTATAAGGCAGCTTTCCATCCATGCCTCTGCTACTAACCAAGCGAGCATTGCTAAATCCCCTTCTCAGGCACTTTGATACAGAAAAGGGCCTAAATATCAGGCTTCTATGGACACTAGAAATTATAAAATTCTGATTGATGTAAATTAATAAATTGAAATTATGATTAACTCCTCATTCTCATATAACTTGGGTTAGTGAGAGTCAGTCTCTAGGATGCTAGTCATCTTTGGGTGCACAGATAAAAATCAAGATTTGCAAAATTGATATAATATCAAACCCAGGTTTGGCTGCCTGCCACTCAAAAGCCTGGAGAAAAAAGGACTCGTAGGAGGAAAGTAGGTTTATTCAAAAGCTGGCAGCCTAAGAAGATGGGGGACTAACATTGCAAAGACCATCTTAATAAGTGGATGCAGGCAGGGGTTTTTGTAAGAAGGGAGGAGTGGGGGGGGGGAACAGAACAAAGGAATTAAAAGGAGGGGGCATGCAAGTCAGTACAGTCTGTTCAGATAACTGGTTGAAAGTCAGCAAATCTCCCAGAGCTTAAATGTCTGAAGGTTGGAGTCTGATTCTTTTGAAGTTAGTTCCTAGAATTCTTAAGCAAACAGGCTGTTTATCTGCAGTCACGTATTAGTTAATAGGACATCATTTACAGAAACAATGTCAAAAATGGTGGGGTAGATTATAGATAATCAATCCTGTGAATGTCATCATCTGCCAAGGTGAGCCCACAGGTGATGTTACATGAGGCCCAGACTTGGCAATGACTTGGAATCAGTTCATGTCTCTTTGTTCTCTCTCTCTCTCTCTCTCTCTCTCTCTCTCTCTCTCTCTCTCTCTCTCTTCTCATCCTCCTTCGCAGAATTCATAATAAAATAGCCAATATTTCTCCACTGCAATTCTCAGTGTCTAGTGTTTGCCTCTGGTAACACTGGGTGGATGAACTCTTACTGTTCTATAACAAAATCAAAAGGGGATACCTAGACCTTTGCTGCTGAAATACTTAACTGCATTCCTTTTGAGGTCCATGACAAATCTTTATCTATAAATATAAAAGCCAAGTGACCAGAATGACTGATTGCTATGACATGCACGGCAGCTGGCCAACTGGCCTGATAGGGGGTGGGACCAGCCGGCCAACCTCCTGAAGCCCCTTCCCCGGCCAGCCCAGCCCCCAATCGACCCCCCACCCCCATCAGGGGTAGGGCCAGCCAACGTGCTGCAGCCCCACCCCCGACTGGCCTGGCCCCAATCAGGCCCTGATCGGGCTGGCTGGGCCCCACCTGTGCATGAATTTGTGCACCGGACCTCTAGTTTAAATATAACTTCAAAAGAGCAAGAACTACCTAGAATCTATTCTGTCTGTTAACTGTGCATATACAATTTCTGCATGAAAGTTTTTTAAATGTCTGCCAGATGTATTCAAATAAGATATCCATTCATTTTATTCTGCTTTTAGCAAACATCTGGTGCAGAGTAATATAGCCAGTGGATAATCACTCAGTACTTGCTAGTTAACTAAGAAATGCAGGCGGGCTATTTTATGCTTATGAGAAAAGCTACAAGCAATACTTTTCTTTTACATAAAGTGATTTAGAGAATAAATTATAACCATCCTGAGCTTTCACAAATGGAAAGATTTCGTCACAAGAAAATGTGTTGAATCGATTGTATTTAAGCAATGATTTTTACAGTCACACATTAATTCAATAGTTCAAATTCCTCACTTCCTGTGCACTTAACAAGTTCCATTGAAAGTTTAATAACTGGGTAAAGAAAGCATTTATAAACCCTTAGACAAAGAGACTCAGGGGTTACTCTTTTTGGGGCCCCAGCCCCTAGGTGGGGAGTTTGCATAGGCTTGCAATAAAGGATCATACACATACATACACACACACACACACACACACACAAAGAACATATGGAAAACACATACATACAAAATAACCATTGACTCTGCAAGGCACTCTCTTAAATATTATTTTAAAATATTCTTTTTGCTCTTTTATTGAAGTTTTCAGCATCCTTGTAAAAGTCTGATTTTCTCTTATTGCCTAGAGTTGGGAAAAATGGAGCCAGAACAATGATAGATAGTTATTTTTTTATTTAAATTCTTTATTGTTTAAAGTATTACATGAGTCACCTTTGTCCCCCACTGACCTCTCCCTGGCCACCCTCACCCCCCAGCACATGCCTTCACCCCCCTACTGTCTGTATCCATTGGTTATGCTCATATGCATGAATACCAGTCCTTTGGTTGACCTCTTACCCCTTCAGCCCCCACCTTCCCTCATAGGTTGGACAGTCTGTTCAATGCTTCTATGTCTCTGGTTCTATTTTTGTTCATCAGTTTATGTTGTTCGTTATATTCCACAAATGAGTGAGATCGTGTGATGTTTTCTTTCTCCAACTGGCTTAGTTCGCTTAGCCTAGTGCTCTCCAGTTCATCCATGCTGTTGCAAATGGTAAGAATTCCTTCTTTTTTACAGCAGTGTAGTGTTCCATTGTGTAGATGTGCCACAGTTATTGTGGTTGCTGCTGTTGTTTTAAGGAAATTAAATATACTTTGCCCCAGAGTTTCCTCTTTTACAAAAATATTTTCATTGTATGTTTCAATATTTCAAATGAATTAACAAAGAACTAATCAGGGGGGACAAAACACCCTGGTTGCTACTGAAAGGATTTAGAGATAGGAGAGGCAGATAGGGTAGGGTCATGGGGAAGGAATGCATACATGATGGGGGGAGCCAGCTCCAGATGGCTGGAATGTTTATCGTACAAGCACAGAGGGCAGCAGAATGTTACCAGAGCAGGGACTCGACCAATTAGGAAAAAACTGGAGGGGACACAAAACGAGGAGGGATCCAATTAGACAGTGGCGTAGACAGGCAAAGAAGCAGCCAGCATTCTAAACCCGTAGACAGAGAGGGTCAGGGGTTACTCTTTTGGGGACCCCAGCCCCTAGGCGGGGAGTTTGCATAGGCTTGCAATAAATTTCTACTCTTTTGCTTAAAATCTTTTAGTCCACGAATTTTATTCTTCATAGGACGAAGACCTGGAATCAGGACTCCAGTTTGCCATTTGAGTAACACTACCACTGTGATCTCTGATAAAACATAAGCTTTCAAAAAAAATGAAACAATAATTATAATCCAGAGACTGACTCATCAAGATTTTGTTCAATAGTGGCACAGGAAGTACAGGGCAGGAAAAGAAAAACTGAAATTCAAATATCCCAAATCAGCTACTCTGGGCAACATTAAATGGTTTCTCTTTCTTAGAAATAGTCTACATTCTTACATTCCTGACTTGTTGTTTCAAATATTCTTAATTTATTCACAAATAATTTATTCATAAATAATATCTTGTAGCTGGAGTTGCTCTTGCCAATATAAAGAGAGATCTCTTCATTGTATTTTACTGCTGTCAGAGCAGCATTTCATAGTAGAATACAAGCCATCACCATTAAAAAAGGTATATATCTTCTTAACACATTTCTACTGGGAAAAACAGGGGGTTAAATTTCATTCATGCATTAGTATGACTGACTTAATGAGAACATCAGGTTTGTATTAATTCATTCAACAAAAATTTATTGAATACCTACTATGTGTGGACTCTGCTTGAGATCCTGGAATGAATGATCAACAGAGTAGATCAGATTCCTCACTAAACAGAACTTTCTGATTTTAAAAGGGATATAAACTGGGAACTCTTTTGCCCCATAGAAACATGCAGTCACTTTAAGCTTAGGATATTTTGGAGGGCTCCTAGAATTAACCCCTACACATAAGGATTTCTCAATTTTGATACAATTAGCATTTTTGCCAGCTAAGTTGTTGTTGAGGGGTGAGGGTGCAGGCCTCACATTGTAGAATGTTTAGCCCCATCCCTGGACCCTATCCACTAGAGGTCATAATTTGGTGAACATCTCCAGACATGGCCAGATGTCCCTTCAGGGACAAACACATCTCTGGCTGCTCACGGCCCTTGCTTTCCTCCAGAGAGGGATGGAAGAGTAGATTTGCATTTAGAAACAATTGCTCTGGCTTCTACTTAGAGCAAGGAGCAAAAGGCAGCCGGAAGTCATCAGTTGTTTTTGATTGGAGAGGTGCCATCAATATACAGTTTATTATTTAAGCCCCTAGATAGTTAGAAAGTGACTAATTACAGAGAGCCTTAGTCTTTAAATTGATCACAATTCCATAAAAAGCACACAGTAATTAAACCAGAAAATAATTGAACCAACTCTTCTTCTGAAGTCAATAGTGACAAAACCTGAGGCCCAGAGAAGCTGAAAAAGAAAACTTCCGTTAAAGCTCACCAGATTAAATAAAGTTCCTCATTTATCAAGCTTGTCCACGGTGAGATGGTCGAGGTCATCATAGCCCATTCTTCATGTAAAAGTGGTCTTAGGACTCCCTAAATGTCTAAGCATAGAAATGTAAGCTGAAAACTCCAGAAATCCCAACAGGAATCATGCTTAGGATAGTTCTATTTTAAGTGTCTGTCAAATCAGATGTCTATTTTCTTTCAACTCAGTCAAATTACTTTTTTTTTTTTTACCAATATATGTAGACTATTCAACAATAAATCACAAAATCTGTGATTGTTCTTAACTTGCTGGAGTCTATGCAAATGACCTGAAAATATGTTTCTTGAACCTCATGCCCAAATGCCCATCGATTCTTTGAATATAGAAATCCACCCTTACACTGGTAGATTTAGAGTCCAATGATATAAAATAAAGATCATCTGAAATGGTACCACCACCATTTGTGTAAATACTGAACCTACATCTGGTTTCCCCAGTCTAGACCATAGTTTAAGCAGCAATGGACTTAAGAATCCAAATGGCCCCAAGTCCTCATGTTTCTGAGTCCCTCTTCCTTATACCACCAGGTAGGTACAATCATACCCCTTTCCTGTGACTCTTCCTTAACTATGTCAGATAACCAAAGAGCACCTCCATTTCCCAAGTCGCTAGTCACTTCTCCCCCTGATTGGTACCTTGAGCTTCATTCTCCAGCCCTTCATGTCCAAACAACTTTTCAACCCTTCATTCTCCAAAGCACGGCTGACACTGGCTTGTAGTATTTAACAAATGTCCTAAGGATCACATAGGGAATTATCATGTTGTAAAGAAAAACTTCAAATTGGATATTTTATCTTACTGCTCCTTAAATGTGTCTGCCTGTATCCCTCCACATGGAGTACCTTGCTGACCACCTCTCCCACTTTCCCATATGGTTCTGGCTTATAACCAGGGCATCACCCTCTCACCCCTCACCCCCAATCCATGGCCCTGCCTTGGCCCTCTCTTCAGGGCCTCAACACTCTTTCTCCACAGGCTCCAACCAAGAGAAGGAAAATATTAACCTCTTCTCCCAGAGACACCACCTTCTACATTTTAACGCAGAGCACTTTAATTCCTTGTCCCAAACTCTCCCGTCTGTAATAGGACTGGGGGACAATAACAAGGTTCATGGATATTTCCTCCAAAATTGAAATGCAATCTTCCCTAAAGCTGTTCTGCCACTACATCTGGAACAACAGGCTCAAATATTAAATTAAATAGTGTAGTGGTTTTTGTATCCACTATAAGTACAAACCAATTGGCCAAGACTGGACAGCCCAAAGGAAATGACAATTACCCACAGGAGCAGAGTTAGGTCCAGACAAGACAAGCCATGGTGACTGATTACAAGAGAAGGGCTTGGACAAGCTGTGTTGAAGCAGATTTGGGCAATGATAGGGGGTAAGGGAGAAAGGCAGTAGAAGACCAGGAACCAGAGATCTGCATATATGGAAAATTCAGTTGACAAACACACAAGAGAACAAGCTGGGAAGACGCATGATTAACTCCCAATGCCCTTCATCTCAAGCTACCAGGAAATTCCGGTTGGCACATGTGTCCCTGGACCAGTGATGGCGAACCTTTAGAGCTTGGCATGTCAGCATTTTGAAAAACCCTAACTTAACTCTGGAGCCCTGTCACATATAGAAATTTTTTTATATTTGCAACCATACTAAAACAAAGATTTATATTTTTGATATTTATATTATACTAGAGGCCCGGTGCACAAAAATTTGTGCACTCAGGGGGAAGAGGGGGTCCCTCAGCCCGGCCTGTGCCCTCTCGCAGTCTGGAACCCCTAGGGAGATAACAACCTGCTGGCTTAGGCCTGCTCCCGGGTGGCAGAGGGCAGGCCCAATCCCTAGGTGCAGCCCCTGGTCGGGCACAGAGCAGGGCGGATTGGGAGGTTGCGATGCCACCCTCAGTCACGTTCAGGGTAGGGCTGATTGGGGGGTTGCAGCACCACCCCGTCACGCACAGAGAAGGGCCGATCAGGGGGTGGGGGCGCCACCCCCTGTCACACACAGAGCAGGGCCAATCAGGGGGTTGGTTGGGGAGCTCCCCCCTGTCACACACAGAGCAGGGCCAGTCAGGGGGTTGGGGAGCTCCCCCCTGTCATGCACAGAGCAGGGTCCATCAGGGGGTTGAGGAGCTCCCCCCTGTCACTCACAGAGAAGGGCCGATAGGAGAGTTGGGGCACCACCCCCTGTCACACTCAGGGCAGGGCCGATGGGGAGGTTATGGCTCTACCCCATCACACACAGAGCAGGGCCCGGGGGGGGGGGGGGCGGTGGGTGAGGCACCGTCCTCTATCACCCACAGAGCAGGGCCGATCAGGAGGTTGGGGAGCTCCCCCCTATCACGCACAGAGCAGGGCTGATCAGGGGCTTGGGGTGCCTTCCCCTGTCACGAACAGAGCAGGGTGGATAGGGAGGTTGTGGCCCTGCCCCCTGTCACACACAGAGCCGCAGGGTGATCAGGGGGTTTGGGCGCTGCCCCCTGTCATGCTGATCCCGGTGCTGTGAGGCATATTACCCTTTTACTATATAGGATAGAGGCCTGGTGCACGGGTGGGGGCTGGCTGGTTTGCCCGGAAGGGTGTCCTGGATCAGGGTGCCTGGGGTGCCTGGCCAGCCTGGATGAGGGGATGATGGCTGTTTGCAGCTGGTCACACACCCTTCAGGGTGGGGGTCCCCACTGGGGTGCCTGGCCAGTCTGGGTGAGGGGCTGAGGGCTGTTTTCAGTCTGGGACTGAAGCTCCCAACTGCTCCTTTTTTTCTTTTCTTTTTTATTCTGGGCCAGCTTTAGCTCTGAGTCTCCAGCTCTTAGGCCTCCGCTCCTGAAAGCAGGTATCTGGTTTGTTTCGGTTCTCGAAACTCTGTATCAACTCCAGCTCTGATATCCCAGCCGGCTGAAAGCTGGTTTCTGGGGTTTTGTTTAGCTTCTATATTTGTTACAATGTTTCAAACTGCAAGCTCAGAGGCCGGCAAGGCAGGCGGGGAATGTTGGAGTCCTCCGTCACTGAAGCAAGCAAGCCTCATGTTAGCTTCCAGCTGCCTGGCTGCCGGCCGCTATCTTGGCTGGCAGTTAATTTGCATATTGCCCTGATTAGCCAATGGGAAGGGTAGTGGAGGTATGGCTAATTACCATGTTTCTCTTTTATTAGATAGAATATTTAAATGCCATTTAACAAAGAAAAAACAACCAAAAAAATGAGTTCATGTGTTACCTCTGACACGCGTGTCATAGGTTCGCCATCACTGCCCTAGACAATGGTAACCAGCAGGGATGAAGTAGAAGGGGAAGCTGAGAATGTGTCTTAAGTACTATAACTTAACCAATCCACTCTCTGGGTGAATTTGATTGTTTACATTTTTAAGCTTTTAAAATTTTATTTTTCAATTACAGTTGACATTCAATGTTATTTTATATTAGTTTCAGGTGTACAATAGCGGTTAGACAATCATATAATTGATGAAGTGATCTTCCCAATAATTCAAGCATCCACCTGGCACCATACATAGTTATTAAAATATTACTGACTATATTCTATATACTATAGCATATATCCCCATGACAATTCTGTAACTATCAATTTTTTACTTCTTAATTCTTTCACCTTTTTCACCCAATTCCCCATCCACCTTCCCATCTGGCAACCTTCAGTTTTGTTCTCTGTATCTATGAGTCTATTTCTGTTTTGTTTATTTTGTTCTTTAGATTTCACATATAAGTGAAATAATATGGATTTTGTCTCCCTGATTACCTGAGCCAGCTGCTCCAAGAGTGTCCCTTGTGTTGGTTGTGTGTGACCTCCTGTTGAGCTCTGATTGCTGTTGGCACATCAGTTGGGGAGATTGACCCTCTGTCTGTCTGGCTGTGTGAATTGGCCACAACAACAGTATATGAATTGCTGTGTGTGTGTGTGTATGTGTGTGTGTGTAGGGGGGGCGGTGGTGGGGGAGGGGGCTCCAGAATGGGATTTGCCCCAGTAGGAGCCATGATTTCTGAGATATTGCTTTGGGTGTGCCACTTGTATAGCTAATTGCATAATGTTCTCTTGTGGTCTAAATCCAGTCATTGGGTGTGTTGGTTCTGGGGCCTCTTGAGAGGAACTCCAACGCAGGTCATGTCAGATGTTGCTTGTGACTGGCCTGGGGCTACCCATTGGGAGCTATAAAGCAATATGCATTTGGTAGCTGCCTGTCCTAGGCCTGGATGCAGGTGAGAGGGGCCACTTTGCAAACCAAGGCTGACTGTCACCAGTACCAGGCCTAAGGTAGGTTTTGGGGTTTTTTTGTTTTGTTTTGTTTTGTTTTGTTTTGTTTTGTTTTGTTTTTACAACGTACTAAAATGGTTTATTAAGATAACATAAAAAAAAACCAGTTAATGTGAAACATACAGGCTATTGGCAACCACTATTCTAAAATTATGTAAGTACAAATAAACATACTGAAATGTGTGTAATTCTAAGTGTTTAAACCAGAATATCTGTATACTAACACACATTTATATTAATGACACATAAAAAAATAAAAACTTTATTACAAAAATAAGTTACACTCACCTCCAGCTTACAGTATAAAACAATTTTATTTGCAGGAATGCAAAATGATTGTTTGTCATGAGCATTTTGAACATATGACATGTCTAAATTTTGTTAAATTTGCATTTACTGGGGGAACTGGTGTGTATAAAACACTAAGTATAATAAGCTCTGATCTTCATCGTGGTGCCTATTGCACCCTGAGACCAGCCTGGATGGTGGGCTGAATCTCAGGGAGTTTTGAGGGTGGAGCTAATAGAGTTCACCAGGCTGATACAGATCCAGGTTTGGTCATGTTGGCCAAAGGCACCCTGAGACCAGCCTGAATGTTGGGCTGAATCTCAGGGAGTTTTCAGGGTGGAGCTAATAGAGTTCACCAGGCTGATACAGATCCAGGTCTGGTCGTGTTGAGGCAAGGGCTTGAGACAGGAACAACGGCAGCTGTTCCTCCAGCCCTCACCCAAAGCCACACAACTCAGTTCCTCCCTAGAAGTCTCCGCCACCTCCTGACCCAAGCCACTATCCCTCTGCTAGATCCCAAGGTGTGTGCCTGCCAGCCAGAGTGTTTGCACTGACCTTTAAGAGGTCTCCAGCAGCCTTCCATCCTACCTGGACATTTCACAGACAGAAATTACGTGGACTCCTTTTCCCACACCAGTGTTCCAGGATGAGGAGCCCAGCATGGGACTGAGACTCCTTGTTCCTCAAGGGGGACCTCTACAGCTGAGATATCCCTCTAGACCAGTGGTTCTCAACCTTCTGGCCCTTTAAATACAGTTCCTCATGTTGTGACCCAACCATAAAATTATTTTAGTTGCTACTTCATAACTGTAATGTTGCTACTGTTATGAATCATAATGTAAATATCTGATATGCAGGATGGTCTTAGGCAACCCTTGTGAAAGGGTCGTTCGACTGCCAAAGGGGTCATGACCCACAGGTTGAGAACCATTGCTCTAGACCAGGGGTGGGCAAACTTTTTGACTCGAGGGCCACAATGGGTTCTTAAACTGGACCGGAGGGCCGGAACAAAAACATGGATGGAGTGTTTGTGTGAACTAATATAAATTCAAAGTAAACATCATTACATAAAAGGGTACAGTCTTTTTTTTTTTTTTTAGTTTTATTCATTTCACAGGGCCGGATCCAGCCCGCGGGCCGTAGTTTGCCCACGGCTGCTCTAGACTCTCCACTGTCACACTTAGGTGCAGGGCCAGCCTGTTTCAAGTCTCTGCCCTTCCTACCAGTCTTGACATGGCTTCTTCTTTATATCCTTAGTTATAGGACTTCTGTTCAGCTAGTCAACTATCCAGGTTGACTGTTCTATAACTTAGTTTTAATTTGCATGTAGTCATGGGAGGAAGTGAGTGCAGCATCCACCTACTCCATCACCTTGAGAAGAAACTGTTTCATTTTTAACTAAATAAGAAGCAAGGCTATAAATTTTATTTTTCGCCCAAATTTCCATACATCCATGTTTATATTCTTAGGATAACTTTTTAGAAATGTAATACTTACATAAAGGGGTGAATATTTTCCTAATTTTGACAAATTGTTACTGAAAACCCCAGCTGCTCACTGCTTGAAAGTCAATACTTGAGAGACAAGTGTTGGATGGAAAGGAAAGGTTGCTTTATTCAGGAAGCCAGCAGCCTGGAAATATGGTGGACTAACGTCCAAAAACCATCTCTGAAGTTCTGAACCAAGGAGAAGAGTTTTAAAGGGAGGTAGGGAGGGAAACAGCAGGAACTATGTTCTGGCCCACACAGCCAGGATCCAGTTAATCATTTCCCTGTTACGTGGAGACTTGATTGCATCAGAGTTACTATTCTTCTTTGTGATCAGGCATGACCTAGGTCATTCATTATCTCCCTGGAAACCTCTGGTTCCTCAAAATGAGTTTAAGTGGGAAGTGTTGAAATGGTACAAAGAGAAAGAGGTTGGGTTTGAGAGGAGTGACGGGTATAAAAGGCAATCACACAGAAAAGGAATTACTCCTTGGATTCACTCCTGAGATAAACCTCTTCTTTAGACCATGAAGCTCAAGGTATTGTTCTATTTTATGTGGCTAATTTAAATTGGTTTTCTAGCTTACCTCTTATTGTCTCAATTTCCTCTCCCTTGAAGAGCCACCTGCTTCTACTTCAAAAATGGCATTTTACTATTTCTCATAGCCTCTGGGATATCTAATTAACTGCATCTTGGTTTTTTTAGCAATGTTTTACCAATGACAGACTTACGTCTGTTGTATAAAGTTAGGAAGAAAATGAATCATTATACGTTCATTGAATTTTAACCCCCTAGTTTTGTGTATGTTAATGTTGGCTTTGCCAGATTGCATTTATAATGATATGTTTACTGTCTTTAGTCCCCCAGGGAAGATAAGATTTCTACAGAAAGAACCATAACATTTCAGTTTTCTATTCTAGAGACCTTAGCACAATGCCAGACACATAGCAAGAACTTGTGAAATATTTATTAAGACTGCATATTTTGTCTTAATTTATACATTATCACAGTATTTTACTAAAAAGAGATGTAAATATCAGGAGAAAGTCAAAAAGACCAAAATAATATTTTAGAAATAGATGGGCACCCAGTCTATAGACAGCTGAGCAGCTGCATGTCTATTTCCTCATGGCCTCTTCCTTAGCGGCCAGAAGGAGCTCTGACCAGGGCCCAGGCCAGGGAGGCACCTGCAACCACAGTAGATTCTTTCTGATTCCTATTTCAGGATTCTTAGGATATATTGCAGAAGTGGAATCGCTGGGTCAAAGTTCCATTTTTAATTTTTTGAGGAAGCTCCATACTGTTTTCCATAGTGGCTGCACAAGTCTGCATTCCCACTAGTAGTGCATGAAGGTTCCCTTTTCTCCACATCCGTGCTGACACTTATTTGTTGATTTGTTCATGGTAGCCATTCTAGCAAGTGTGGGGTAATACTTCATTGTAGTTTCTATTTGCATCTCTCTGATAATTAATGACCTTGAACATTTTTTCATATGTCTATTGGCCATCTGTATGTTCTCTTTAGAAAAGTGTAATGGGGTGACCCGCAGAGACGACCACCAGGGACTCAGGTCAAAATTAATAAAAGCTGGCCAGGGACTACAGTTACAGCACCCTGCCAAAGCAGAGGCTGAACTGCAGTACCGACTACAGGAGTTACATTTTATTATTAAATTCTGTGCAGGCCCAGAGAAAAATGTTTCTTTCAAATTCTGGGCCCCAGTATGGAGGAAACTCTCTTTATTTATACTTTTTCCAGCACTTTGTCTCCCAAATTTGGAATGAGACTTCCGGGCCTTTGGAGAAAGAAGGCCTGTGTGCTGGGAAGGGGCCATAAGACTATATCTCAAGGCCTGGCAATTGTCTGGGTGTCAGCACTGACAACTCTGTCTGGGGCATAGTTATGACCTCTCTGGAATGGGAGTAGTCTTATTTTCCTTATTATTTAAGACAGAAACCATACTATCAGGGTTAAAATTTCAAACAACAGTTTTTATATAAGACTAGAGGCCCAGTGCATGAATTCATGCACCAGTGGGGTCCCTCGGCCTGGCCTGCAGGATCGGGCCAAAACCAGCTCTCAACATGCCCTTAGGTGTCCCAGATTGCAAGAGGGTGCAGGCCAGGCCAAGGGGCCCCACGGTGCACAATCAGGGCTGGGGAGGGACATGGGAGGTTGGCCAGCCAGAGAGGGATCACGGGAGGGCTCCAGGGTATGTCTGGCCTGTCTTGCTCAGCCCCAATTGGCCAGACCCCAGCAGCAAGCTAACCTATTGGTCTGAGTGTCTGCCCCCTGGTGGTCAGTGTATATCATAACAACTGGTAGACAGATCAACTGTCTGCCTGCTAGTGGTCAGTGCACATCATAGAGAGCAGTTGAGCGACTTTAGCATATTATGCTTTGATTGGTTGAACAGCTAGCTGACTGGCCCTGGACACTTCGCATATTAGGCTTTTATTATATAGGATGGATACTTCAAAAAGTATCTATTTAGGGCCTTTGCCCGTGTTTTTATTGGATTGTTTGTCTTCCTGGTATTCAGTTATATAAGTTTTTTATATATTTTGGAAATTAATCCCTTATCAGATGTATCATTGGTGAACATGTTCTCCCATACAGTGGGTTCCCTTTTTATTTTGTTGATGTTTCCTTTTGCTTTGCAGAAGCTTTTTTGTTTGATGTAGTCCCATTTGTTTATCTTTCCTCAGTTTCCCTTGCCATCGGAGACATATTGGCAAAATATTGCTGCCAGAGATGGCTGAGATTTTATTGCCTATGTTTTTCTCTGGGATTTTTATGATTTCTGACTTATATTTAAGTCTTTTATCCATTTTATCCATTTTGTGTAAGGTGTAAGTTGGTCTAGTTTCATTTTTTAGAAATTAAACTTAATTTGATCAATTGGGTTCCCTCTAGTGGAATAAACTCTTTACATAAAAGTACCTCGAGTTTTCATCTAGAAAAGACATATGCAGATACACAGTGAGTGTATCACTGTTCTAACCCTCTTCCCTTTAAAGTCCGTCACAGAAAGCTTTGCCAAAGTGATCCATGGCTTGAAAGTGGAACACCTGACAGATCATGTTATTCAGAGAAGCAAGAGGATGATTCTGGATACGCTGGGCGTTGGATTCCTGGGAACCAGTACAGAAGTGTTTCACAAAGCCAACGAATATAGTAAAGTAAGTTCATGCCTGCTTTAGAAGTAAAAGCCAGTGTGCACACGTGCCTGCTTATGGGTGTACCCGTGAGTTCACCAAAGCTGTGTGTGTGTTCTACTGCTCTGCTCCTCGTGTTAGGGATACTGCTTGGTGTATACAGCATTGTTGTATATAGTGTTATGCTTTTCTATGTTCTATTATCTGAGTTTTATTATTAATCCATATATTTCACTAAGTCACTGGCTTTACCATTCTTAACACTAGTAACATCTCATATTTTTTATTATGACTGAAAGCGTTTTTTATCTGAGAGTCTTAGAAGCAATAGTACCTACCCCAGATGATTTCTTCATGCAAAGACTTTGAGAGTCTCTGGGGGAAAGGCTGGGCCAGCACTCTGAGCAGAGAGGGGTGTGTGTGTGGGAGACATAGCATCCACCCTCCAGAGGATGTGCTTGGTATAGGCAGTTAGTTCACTTTTCCTAGTACTTACCCACAAGGAGTAAATAAGAGTAAATTCAGACTCTACTCCCTAGAGCACTTATGAATCATGGTCTGGGTCAAGCAACAATATCTCTTCTCACTTCAACGGAGAAAGTTATGTATTGTCCTACAAGGAAGAGAAGAATCTAATGATTAAGGCTTTGATTTAACATAGCACAAAGGGTTCAATTAAGGACTATTAATGTAATGCCTCCAAAGATGAAGAATGACTCCTGCAATGGGGGTTTGGCATGCTATGTTCACACTCTATATCTTTTGTTCCAGATCTACAGTTCCAATGTATCCAGCACTGTTTGGGGGCGGCCAACCTTGAGACTCCCACCGACATATGCTGCTTTTGTCAACGGTGTGGCTGTAAGTAGATTTCCATGTCTTTTCCACTGTTAGACAAATACAATAATTTTCAGAGTCAGGAAATATCTCAGAAATTGCTAAATTTCCATATTTTACTAATGACATCATTGAAATTCATAGAGATGACGTGGACTGCCCTTCTTCCTATACAGTAATCTCAGTTTTCATAGTGAATTGATACTTTCTAAATCAATTGTGAAGTAGAGGAAATAAGATAGGATTTAGATAGCTCAACCTCTAAGGTAGCTCAAACTCTAAACTCTGAATGTATATAGCAAAGAATATAAAACCCAATATCCAGACTCAATTTCTTGAGTACCACTTTCTAGCCAGTAACCAGCCTTTTATTTATTTATTCATTAATTGATTCATTCAACAAATATTTACTGAAAAAGAAATAATGGCTATATGGTATCTTTATTTTCTGAAACAAATATCAGCATTTCTTGTCTAAAAGACAATTTTTATGCTTTCTAGAAGATATAATTTGGACGTGAATATGTTGGGTTTTTGAGATACATTTATGGTTTGAGGGGATAGTAGCTCAGAATATTGAAAGTCAAACCCAATGGTGCATCCAAGGAATAAATGTCCAGTAAGCAGTAGAAAGTGCACCGGACACATCCAATAAACATAAAAATCTATTTTAAATGAACTTCTGGTTATTACTATTTCATATAAGAAAAAAGTAAATAGCGGGGTTAAAGAGGACTAAAACCTCATAGCAGAAAATAATGATTTTCAAATATAGCTTAGTATATAATCTTGGTTCAAAAGTTCTTGCAATTTCTCCATAAGTATAAAATTATTTCATAATAAAAAGTACACAAATATGGCCTGACATGGAATAAATGACATTAAAATGTTAGTGCAACTTACTTGAAGGGTGGAGGAGGAAGTAGGGGAGGGAAGGATGAAGCAACCACCTAATCCCACTGCTTTGTTTATAAGGGAAATATAGACCTTTTCAGGGGCTATGGCAGAGAGCTCTGGTCACCTGGGTAAGACTCGAGTTCCTTAGGGCTCACTAGCTGCTCCCCAAGGTACTGCCTGCTTTTGGCAGAGGACAGTCTGTCAAGTGCCCAGCTTAGTGATCAAGAATCACAGCCTGTTCATGGGTTTTATTTTCAGGAATCAGATCTAAAATCTCACATCCAACAAGGCTATTACTAAACTAAATGCTTACTGGTCCAAAAGCCATTGCATTCAGGGAAATACATTTTGGTTTTGGTTGTTGTTTGTGTGTCTGCCTTCATAGATTCACTCAATGGATTTTGATGACACGTGGTATCCTGCCACCCACCCTTCTGGAGCTGTCCTTCCTGTCCTCATGGCTTTATCAGAAGCCCTACCTCCAAGTCCAAAGTTTTCTGGTCTTGACCTTCTGCTTGCTTTCAATGTTGGGATTGAAGTGCAAGGCCGACTAATGAATTTTTCCAAGGACGCCAATGACATACCGAAAAGGTATGGAAAATATTCGCCCCACGAAGAGACAGTCATATTCCCTTTCATCTGTGAATCGTTACTTCTGTAGAGCTTTCTGGCATAAAGTGTGGCTCAACTGAAGATGTTAATATTAGTGCTGGCAGATAAGTCAGGTCACCAGTCACATATCAAACTATATATACAAAGATAGGACTTCAGAAGTGCTTATGAAAATTCCCCTTTGGGTTTAGAGCATCATCCAGGACCTGTGGGTACCCTGAATATTCCTGATCTCATCAAAGCAGAATCTACTTTGATATTTGTTCGGGTTCTTCAGACTAATGAGAACACACAGAATATCCCAAACCTGACTGTTCAAGCCATAGGGCAAAAAAGGTCAAATGCGGGCTGTATCACATGGTTCAATACAATATTTATCTTGTCACTTGGTCCAGCCTGCTAGGAGAGGTGTAAATTGGAATACTGAGTGAACTTTCACAGTTTCTAAAAGGCCCTTAATTTTTATAGTTACTTACATGATCTTTCAGCAATCAACAACTTTCACCTTTCTACAATAATTATAAAAGTACCATTTATAAAGAATTTACTATCTCCAGCACTGTTGTAAGCATGTGAATCCATTCAAAACTCACAAAACCCTGTAAGGTAGATACTATTATTATTGCCATTTTAGTAAGAGAAAACAGTACAGAGAAGTTGAATAACTTTCCCCAAGATCACTCAGCTAGTAAGTGGAAGAGCCGAGATTTGAACCCAGGCAGTATAGCCCCATGATCTAAGTTCCTGATCTCTATACTATACTGCCTCCTGGTGGTTGAGGTTTGTAAATCTCTAATACTGCCTTTTTGCTTTTCAGATTCCATCCCCCGTCGGTGGTAGGAACTTTGGGTAGTGCTGCTGCTGCATCCAAGATTTTAGGGCTCAGCATGACAAACTGCCAAAAGGCCTTGGCTATTGCTGTTTCTCATGCCGGGGCACCCATGGCAAATGCCGCCACTCAGACCAAGCCTCTTCATATGGGCAATGCTGCCAGGCATGGGATAGAAGCTGTTTTTCTGGCAGTGCTGGGTCTCCAGGGAAACAAGCAGGTCTTGGACACGCAGACTGGATTCGGGGCCTTCTATACCAACTACTCCCCCAAAGTCCTTCCAAACCTAGATTCTTACACTTGGCTCCTGGACCAGCAGGATGTGGCTTTCAAGAGTTTCCCTGCACATCTGGCCACCCACTGGGTGGCAGACGCCACTGCGTCCCTGAGGAAGCACCTGGTAACAGACGGAGCCATGTGTCCCATTGGCCACATTGAGAGAATTGTGCTCAGAATTCCAGATGTCCAGTATGTAAACCGGCCTTTCCCAGACTCGGAGCATGAAGCCCGTCACTCCTTCCAGTATGTGGCCTGTGCCATGCTGCTCGACGGCAGCCTCACGGTTTCATCCTTCCACAAACACCAGATCAACAGGCCGCAGGTGAGAGAGTTACTTTGCAAGGTGGAGCTGGAGCATCCTCAGGACAACCTGCCAAACTTCAACACGCTATACTGTGAGCTAAGCGTCACCCTCAAGGATGGAGCCACCTTCACAGAGCGCTCGGATACCTTCTATGGTCACTGGAGGAAGCCACTGAGCCAGAAGGACCTAGAGGCCAAGTTCAGAGCCAATGCCTCCGGGATGCTGTCCTGTGATGCAGTAGAAAGACTTATAAAGATAGTAGACAACCTGGAAGGTCTAGAGGACTGTTCTGTGTTAACCTCACTTCTGAAAGGACCCTCTCCATCAGAGATGATTTCACAATCTATCTAGCGATTTCACAATCTATCTAGCATTTAATAATTCCATAGTACAATATCTAAATGACTTTATATTTGGAGAAATTCAATGATTGGCTTTGCAAAGCAAAGCAAAGATCTGCTCTTGGTTTGCCCAGAACTAAATGCAGCATGGTGGAGGGAGTCCAGACAGAACTGGGTATCTATGGAAGCAGTCTTGTCCTGTTCATTTGCAAGACTGTTCCAATGACCTATAAGCATTCATAAAGCTGAATTTCAAGTCACCTGTGACTTCCTTATAATATTAATATTTTCAGAGGAATTGTATGAACTTCATGAACCTCAGGTATGAGAAGACTTTGAACCTGTACATTTTTTTGCTGACAGTGGAGAAGGGCTCTGGTCTGCTGTGCCACCGACAGATTTCTTAGATCAGGGGTTATAGAAGCTCTCCACGGTGGAGGGGATGCTGTTGGGTTTAAATATAAGAGCTTAGTGGGTTAAAATCCTGCCTCTGCAACTTACTAGATGTTACTAGGTGTCCTTCTGCCATAGTTTCTCTGTTTTGTAAAGCAGAAATAAAAAGCAGTTTAAAAAACAAAGCGGCTTTGCTTCAGAAGCCACGCTCTTAACCACTGCATTATGTCACCTTTCATTATTAAAAAGAAAGGTTTTTGGGAAATGAATAACGAATGAAGAGTTCGAGATATAATAAAGAATGACAACAAGAGCGTCAACCTATGAATCAGGAGCTCACAGTTCGATTCCCGGTCAGGGCATGTTCCCAGGGTGCGGGCTCAATCCCCAGTGTGGGTGTACAGGAGGCAGCCAATTATTGATTTTCTCTCATTATTGATGTTTCTATCTCTCTCCCTCTCCCTTCCTCTCTGTACTATATATATATATATATATATATGAATGACAACAAAAAATGTATATGTCTATAATTAAATATTGACTGTATAAAATAGTCAAATGTCTTATGGGTTTAAAATTGTAACATTAGCAGGGACTTTTATAGTAAACTAGAGGCCCGGTGCACAAAATTCATGCACTTGGGGAGGGTCCCTCAGCCCAGCCTGCCCTAAACCGGCAGTCAGACATCTCCCAAGGGGTCCCAGAGAGGGTGCAGGCCGGGTTGAGGGACAACAACCCCCACCCCTGCCGGGAGCCGGTCCATCCTTGCTGTTTCAAGGGACCTGGCATATATGGCATACTGTTCTTAATATGTTTGCTCACCTTCTTGGCACTATGTGTTTTAACCAAGGTCACCTCTCTGAGAAAGGTTGTTTCCCCAGGTAGGCATTTTCCCCTGAAGTTAGGGAGGGAATAAAACCCCTTAACTAAGTGCCAGGAGAATAGTTAATCACTGTAACTACGAACAATCACACTTAAGCTACATAATCTTTACTCCCTGGAATGGAGATTAGAAACGCCCTAACCTTTGGAATAGAGATTGATAGGATTGGAATCAACTGGTATAAATACAGATGTAACAAGACAACAGGACACACAGAAACTGGAGAACAGAACCTAGACACAGAACCTAGACACAGAACCTACACAGAACCTAGAGACAGAAGAACTTCGCCGGAGAGAACATGGCAAAAGATCCTGGACAGAAACTAGAGACAGAACCTAGAGACAGAACCTAGCGAGAGAACATGGCAAAAGATCCTGGACAGAAACTGGCCACAGAACCTAGAGACAGAACCTGGCTACAGAACCTGGATAGAACATGTCAAGAGAACCTGACTAGAACCTGGTGACTGAATCTGGCTGGAGAACCTGGACAGAACCTGGCTGGAGAACCTAGCAAGGGAACATGGCTGGAGAACTGGCTACAGAACCTGGCTGGAGACCCTGACAAGAGAACCCGGCTATGATGATCAACTGAACGCTGCCTCTGTGTCGTTCCTTCTTCGCCGACTCCATCCACACCTTTGGGGACACCTGGACCTGCTGGGGTTGGACCCCAGCACACCCCCACACAAATTTTGTGCATCGGGCCTCTAGTATATCTATAATTACAAGAACAGTAAATGGACTAAATGCTCAGTTAAAAAGACGATGAACACATTGTTAAAAATGTTTCTTGGCTTCATTAATATCAACTTTACATACTATTAGTGCATCCATTATAGGTGTACAGTTCAATGAGTTCTAGTAAATTTATAGATTTGTGCAAACATCACCACAATTCAGTTTTTGGAATACTTCTATCATTCTAAGAAATTCCTCATGACTGCTTGCAATCAATCTCCAGCTCTCAGCAAGCAATAATCTGCTTTCTATCTCAATAGTTTTATCTTTTCCAAATATTTTCTCTAGTAAGTGGAATCATACAATACGTAGTCTTATATGTCTGACTCTTTCACTTAGCATAAAGTTTAAGATTTTTCTACATATGTAACAGAGCACTTTATTCCCTTGCATTGCTGAGTAACACTCCATCGAATGGATATGTTGCAGGGCAGTGAAAAGCTAGGAAAATTCCAGGGCGAGATGAATAGGGAAACTGAGATAAAGAAGTTCAAACAAGGCCAACAGTGTGGGCAATTTACAGCTGGTTTGTAAATAACAAGCCTTTATCTTCCCAGCCAAGGACACTTGAGAGCAAATGGTTAAAAACCTCCCTAATGAGAGAATGCAGAAAAACGGGGAGGAAGGGAAAAGGAACAAAAGGAAGTTTTATTATTTTTTGTTTTTGTTTAACTCACTAACAGAGAAGCCAGCAGTTTCAAGGCTTGGCAAGATAAAATTGCCAGGTGCTTCTCATGAATTCTGAGAAGTAAAAAGGGACCTTGAAAATTAATCTATATCAAGATATTCAACAGAGGAATTTTTGAAATCCATAGACAGGGGAGTATAGAACTCCTCAAACCCACACATGGCATTTGCTTTCCGGGGTTAGCTGGAAAAGCCTGTCTGCCCTCTGAGCCCAATGAATTGAAACAGACTTGCTTGCCTTGCTTCTTTAATAAATTTGCTTGCTTTAATAAGATGGCTTTGTCATAATACAATCAGGGTCTCTCCTTTAAATTCGTTTATACTAGAAGATAAGAATTGAGAAGGAGACAGCCCTCTCCCTCCAACTGAGGGGGTTGTCTGATGATACCTTTTCAGGGGTCTCTGGCTGCCTGTAACAGAGGTACCACACTTTGTTTACCCGTCATTAGTTAATGGGTAGCGTTGTTTCCAGTTTGGGGCTATTGTGAATAAAGCCTCCATGAACAATCTCATGCACGCCCTTCTGGAGGCATATCTTTCTGTGTCTCTTGGGTAGATACCTAAGAGTGGGAATGCTGGGCCATCTGGTAAGTATATGTTTAACTTTATAAAAAACTGTTTTCCAAACTAGCTCTATCATGTTACATTTCCACCAGCAATGTCTAGTTTCTCCTAGTTTCTCCATATCCTCATCAACCCTCAGAATTGTCACTTTTTTACATTTTAACCAGTCTGGTAAGTGTGCAATAGTATCTCATGGTGATTTTAATTTGCATTTCCTTCATGACTAATTCTTGCACATTTTTGCCAATTGTTTCTTTTTTGAAATGTATCTTCATTGTTGAAAGTATTACAAATGTCCCCATCCCCCGCCCCCTCCCCCCATTGAGCCCCTCCACCCTCACTCTGGTGAGGATTAAAAATAAAAATAGCATAGGGATCGTTCACAGGAAGTGATCATTCAAAACATCTTCAAGGCAGGGGATGTTTCAGCAGTAGCTGCACTGGCTCCCGCTAAACTCTAGAGGGCTACATAGCACTTCAGAAGTACATATGATCCACAGGAACGTAAAAATAGATCATGGCCTTACCTGAAGCACAGAGCAGAACAAATACCTTTGCAGAAACAATGAAAACTAGTCTAGTCATCTTGTTCGGTTGTAAATGCAGAAACCAACGTTCAGATATCATCCTGTCACTTAAAAAATTCTCCTTGCTTTTTGTTGTCATTATTATTAAACACAAGTCAATCCACCACAGTTATACTTGTTGCTCATGTTGAAATGGGAAAATTAAACTGGAACGTGTGGTGTTCTTTCGGGTTCTTGTCCCGTGAAGTCGAAGAATGAAACCACAGATAGAAGGTGGTATAGCAAAAGATGGAAATTTATTGAAAAACAAGCACAGACTCCCACATGGGGAGGGAGAGTCCCACTAAGTCCCTCTTTTCCACGGTTTATAAAGGCTGCAGTTCTTTGTGCCCTGGCATCCCCTCTGACTGGTCACTACCCCCTCTAATTTGGTCACTATAGCAACTTCAGAGCTCAAACCTCAGGTGAGGTGTGTGAAGTTCTCCTCTTCTTCTCCCTTATTGTTTTCCTGTTCCCTTTGGGCTCTCCTCTTCCCTCTCTGAATGAGGGGCTTCCTTCCCTTTATTCTGCAAATGTATACCTTCTGCAGCTCCTGGCTCCTTTATTCTATGGAAATGTACTTTCTGCAGCTCCCAGCTCCCTTATTCTATGGAAATGTACCTTCTGCAGCTCCCAGCTCCCTTATCCTATGGAAATGTACCTTCTGCAGGTCCCAGATCCCTTATCTTATGGAAATGTATCTTCTGCTGCTCTGTAGCCCTGTGCATTTTCCATGGACCCCTTAATTCCTAAGATTTCCTAAACCTGCCTATTTTACCCCTAAAAAATTCCTTTCAATATTGGAACCAACCTGGAGGTTCCGGAAAAAGCCTTTGAGATAAGTAAATAAAAATGACAATGTGTTTGTATAGGAACACTATGTGTCTAAAAAATTCAATAATGGTTATTTCATCTTTGGGTCAAGATCACACTGAGAGTATCTATCATCACATGATAGGGTGTGTATGTAATTCATTTGGTCAGAGCAAAAATATTTTCACATGCATAATTTCTTCTAAATATTATAACCAAAGCATCATTTTTCAAATACATTATAAAACATCCCCACCCTTTCCCTCATTTCATCACAAATTTCATGCAGAGGGGCCGTGCCAGGAAAGCGCATGTCTGCACCGCTTGTTGGTGGCATCCTGGCAGATTCACTCACGTCCCCGCAGCTGTGTTTGCATCTCGGCTCTTTTACAGCAGTTGCTTGGTCTGCATCAGCAAACCTATCATAAAAGAAGATCTGAGTGGGAGAAAATGTTTCCCAAGGGCTACCGTTATGAGGACGCCCAAGCTCACCAGGTGGAATGGCCACCCAGCCAGCCCTCAGTTGTTCCAGCCAATCCCAGCCCAAGCCCACACCCACTGTGGTATCTTCCAGCCCAGTAAAGCCTTCAGATGTCTGCAGCCCCCACTGCTTCCTGACTGCGGCTGCATGAGAGACCTCAAGCAAAGCCCAGCTATGCCCAGTCAGCCAACAGAACCAGGAAGATACTAAGTTGTTGTTTAAGCCACTAAATTTTGGTGATATTTGTTACATAGCAATAGATATCCGAACTACTTTATATGTAAAATAACAAGAAGCAACCTATTTAGATAAATATGTGTAAGTATCCACAAGCAACACACTCCTGATCTAAAGCAATGATTCTCAGTTCTCGCTGGGACAGCTCCAAATTGCCTCCAAAAATTTCAGGAATATTGTGTATGTTTAGAATAATCTACATATATATAAATACCAAGTTACTGGAACAATGGAATGACTGGAACGACCAGTCACTATGATGTGCACTGCAGCGGCCAACCAGGCTGATCGGGGCCCTGATCAGCCCCCCTCAACCTCCCATGGCCCGGCCAGCCTAGCCCCTTGATCAGCTCCCCCACCTCAATCGGGGGCAGGGTCTGCCAGCCAACTTCCTATGTCCCCTTGCCCTTGCCAGCCCTGCCCCAATTGGCTCTCATTGGGGAGGGTTGGCCGGACCCCATCCATGCACAAATTCGTACACCGGGCCTCTACTTTTAAAATACAATTGATTTTATTGTTTAGTTTGGAAAATGTAATATATAACATAGCACTGGAAGGAAGGGTCCCTCAGCCCAGCTTGCCCCCTCTCACAGTCCGGGAGCCCTCAGGGGCGGGAGGCAACCCGGCGATCAGGGGAAGGTGACACCCCCATCATACCTCTGCTGCTGCCACTACCGGTAGCGCAAGCCTCGGCCAGCCCTGGTTACGTGAGCTTTGGGCGGCTTTGGGCGGCTGGGCAGCCACCATCCAAGGCTTACCTGTGCCTCGAGCGTCGGCTGGGCAACTCTGGAGGCAGGCGCATGGAGCGGCCGGACCCGCCAGGGAGCAGGCCCAGCCATGCCGCACACCTGCTGCCCCGGCGGGGCTGATGGGACTGAGCGCTTGTGGGCGCCACCATCTTGTGAGGGCATGATGGTCAATTAGCATATTCCCTCTTTATTAGATAGGATAGCTTTTTATGAAGGGAATTAAATTTTAAAAATTAAATTATACTAGTAAATCAATCTTTTATTTTAAAAGATAGGGTCACCAATCTATCAGTGATCCTTGAACTGAAAAGGTCTCAGTTGTATTTCAGCTCCAGGACAAGAAAAGCAGCAAAACCAGATGCCTTTGTTGCCTCAGGACCAGATGCATTAACTAATGACCCCCTGCCCTTTCGATGACCAATCAGTGGAGACCATGATCCTGAAAGAGTACACCTGGAAAGCCAATGAATAATCTACTGGATCCTCCCCTGAAACCTCCCCTAAGAGTCCCACCTTCAAGAGACTCAACACAATACCCTCAACACAAAGGACCCAGCACACATTCTTCCCCAGGGAAACATGCCAAGCCATTTCCTTCCTCACTTCTTCCCTTTAAGGAACCTCAGGATACTTGGAACCAGGGGAGCAATAGGCAGTGACAGTTTGTCCCGGACTAACTCCCTGAACTTGTCTCGAGGCCCCCATTTCTCTGACTTCCCAATGAGCCAAAGCAGCCCAGCCTGGGCTTTCCTGTTGCTTCTTTTATGCCCTTCCTTATTTCGCTGTGTGTTTTTGATCTGGCAAATAAAATTCGACCTAGCCAGTCTGGCTTAATGGATAGAGCATCAGCCTGTGGACTGAAGAGTCCTGGGTTTGATTCTGATCAAGGGCACATGCCTGGGTTGCGGGCTCCACCCCCAGTGGGGGGCGTGCAGGAGGCAGCCAATCAATGATTCTCATCTTTGATGTTTCTCTCTCTCTCCCTATCCCTTCCTCTCTGAAATATATATCTGTTTCTAGCCCCAAAGAATCTGATGTTACTGATCTCAAGTGTAACCCAAGCACAAGAAATTTTTTAAACTCCCTGAATGATTCTCATGTGAGGAAAATTTGAGAGCCACAGACCTAGAGCCTGACACAGAGAGTTCAAGATGGTAGCTGAGCCTGCACTACCCTTTGGGGAAGAGGATTCTGAAGTCAGTGAGCATTAATTAAAATGAACAGTTGGTACATCTACATGATGGAATACTATGCTGCTGTAAAAAAGAAGGAATTCTTACCATTTGCAACAGCATGGATGGAACTGGAGAGCATTATGCTAAGTGAAATAAGCCAGTCAATGAAGGAAAAATACCACATGATCTCACTCATTTATGGATAATAAAGACCATTATAAACTTATGAACAAAAATAGATACAGAGGCAGCGCAGCCTTGAACAGACTGTCAAACTACAGCGGGAAGGCTGAGGAGGGTTGGGGGGCAGGAGGGGAGGGTAAGAGATCAACCAAAGGACTTGTATGCATGCATATAAACATAACCAATGGACATAAGACACTGGGGGTAGGGGAGGCCAGAGGATTGTCAAGGGCGGGGGGAAAAAGAGACATATGTAATACTCTTTGTAATACTTTAAGCAATAAAACAATTTTAAAAAAATAAAATAAAATGAACAGTTGGCCTGACCGCTTTTAGCTAAGTCACCAGGTATAATGACAGCATCAAGCTCACTGGAGCTCAGGCCTACCAAACTAGGTGAGTACCAGGCTCTTCTGGCACTTCCCTCCAGCGCATTTCTCTTCTCTGCTGCTGGGCTACTTTTCAAGTGATTAACCATGTGCAGCTGCTCGGCATTTGGAGCACATATCTTCACCTTCAAAAATAGAAATAAAAACAAATGATGTCATTGCCTTTGTGAAAAAAATCAAGCGAATCAATCTCAGAGTCTAAATCAGAAGGGAAAGTCAGAAAACCACTAAGTAATTCTACTAGTATATGTCTTTAGGTCAACACCAACAACAAGTACTACAGCTCAATGTCAAGAAAGAAATTGAAGGGAGGGAGAGAGGGAGGGAGGGAGAGAGAGAGAAAGAGAGAGAGAGAGAGAGAGAGAGAGAGAGAAGTGCTATAAATTAGCTTCCAGAAAGAAACCAGAACAGCTAGAAGGAGACACTGGGGGGAAAGGGGAATATCTGTAATGCTTTCAATAAAATAAAATAAAATGCCAATCAAAAGAAAAAAGAAAAAGAAAGCAAGAAAGCAAGAAAAGAAAAGAAAAGAAAAGAAAAGAAAAGAAAAGAAAAGAAAAGAAAAGAAAAGACAAGACCACAACAGAGTTTGGTTTTCAAATACACATGTATATATCAACAATACATACGCTTTTTAAGGAGATGGAAGAGATCTGATTTTATAGATCAGAGCATATGGGTCTCAAAAACATGAGAGAGCCTGTCTGGCATGGTTCAGTGGTTGAGTATTGATCTATGAACCAGGAGGTCACAATTTGATTCCCAATCCTATGCGCGTGGGGGCATGCAGGAGGCAGTGGATCATTCTCTCTCATCATTGATGTTTCTATCTCTCCTCTCCTTCCTCTCTGAAATCAATAAAAAAATATACATTTTTTAAATTAAAGGATTAATGAAATCTGCCCTTGAAACCATTCTAAAGCAATGATGCTCAACACTGGCTACATATTAGAATCACCAGAGTTGTTTGAGGCCCAAGCAAACCAGTTACATGTGAGTGAAGTGTGAGAGTGGGCATTGGGATGTGGTAAAATCTCCACAGGTGATTCCATCACTTGTCAGGGTTGGCAACCTCTGGATCTAAAGCAAATGGGAGCTAACACTGACAGCCTCACGGCTCTGAGTTAAAATCCCAATAAGCCATCGATGGAAAATCGCAAACTCATGAGGCAAAGTCTAATTCTTAACCTAGAAGGCTACTTACATGGCTGTCAGTGATGCCCACATGTAGAAAGAGGAAATAAACTAGGTATAAGTATCAGGAAGGGGAAAGATCCCCTGCTGTGAATACACATATGTATCCACTCACTTCTTTGAGGAGGATAGGGTGGGAGAAGGAAAAGGGGAAGGGAAGGGAGGGGAAGGAGAAGGGTGAGGCAAAGGAAGAGGATGGGTGGAGGGTAAGAGGAGGAGGAATGTAATAGTGAACCTGAGAAGCAGGACACAGGGTTAAGAGCAGGTTCTGGGTCTGACTGCTGGACATCTATACCTTGTGTGATATTGGGAACGTTACTCAATATCTCTGCCTACATTTCTTCAGTCTGAAAATAGGAAGTAATAACACCTTTGTCATAGGGTTTTTGGGAGGATTAAATATAGTAAATGCCAGTGTGTCGAAACCTCAATACTAATGTATTTCCTCTACTGAGTGGTAGACACTGCTTCTTTTTGTTTGATATACATGGTGAAAAGTTAAGTTTTCATTCTAAAGATGGTTTTCTTGAGAATAAACTATAAAAAGTACAGGGTTGAGTAAAAGTAAGTTTACAGTTGTTTATATAGAAAAAAACATGCAGGTTATGATTATTACAATAGCATTATTAACTCAAAAGAATGTCACAATGCAACCATAAACCTACTTTTGCTCACCCCTGTATATTCAATAAATACATACAGAATTGTAAAGACTGGTTTAAGAGATTTAATGCAACAAGTAAAAGTGTTACCGGAGGAATTAATGGGCCACATTTCCCAGATACGAGTAGGAATGGGGTTCTTGGAGTACAGCTGAAATGAGCATTTTCAGAAGCCTCCATGTGAGAGTGAGGTGTGGTAGACGACTTTATTGGCATGGAGTTGCATTCCTCAGGTTGTAAAGTCCCAGGACCCTTACTCTGGTCCTGAAAGAGGTGTAGCTGGGGTTCCAGCAGAGCCAAAAGCAATGCCAGAGCTTCCATTCCATGTTGCAGCTGGGTCCAGTTTAGCATTCAGGCTAGTGACAGCCCATTAGGCCATTATGCGTGGGGCCCTCAAGGCTGTGGGCCATATGGGCACAGGGGAGTGAGCCCCTGCAGCAAGAGTCCCAAGAGGGCCTGTGGGCCAAAGGCCAAGAGAGGCAAAAAGGTAGGAACTCCCTTCGTTCATAAGTTTAAATATTTAGGTTTCGAGCCCTTGCAGTGGCCACACCTATTCTGGCCACTGACTCACTCCCAGGTGTGACTGACAGACAATAGGAACCTTCCCACACCACTCAGACCTTACGGGGCATGTGTCCAAACTGCCTTTGTTCAGTCCCTTCCTCCATCAATCATCGGGGAACAGACTTGGAGAGTGCTAAATTAGCAGAGCTGTGTAAATAGCATGTCTATATTATCTAGTCTCCTCTTTACTCCTTTCCTGTTAAATAGTGACCAGATTATTACAGTGGTATCAAAAGAGTGTAAATCCAAAATTACTTGATTTAGGATTAGGGTGAGATGTTAACTATAGTTCCAGAGTTGGTTGTTTGTTTTAAAAGTATCGCATATTAAATAGATTGCCCCTCTAATTCCTTGAAAGAAATATTATAATTTTAAATTTTATTACATTCACACTTAAGTTATTCTTTGTTATCTTTGATCTATAATAAATTCTGCTGTAGGTAAGTGAAACTGCGAATAAAAATCTGAAAATAGGACCTATATATAGTTGATGTATTTGTTTAAACCAGTTAAGCACCTATAAAACAGGTAACTATACCTGTCTCATAGGCTTTGGGTCAGGGGGGAGGAAGTGGTTAATATTTTGTTAACATCAAGATATTGTTGCCCGGCCAGTGTGGCTCAGTAGTTGAGCATTGACCTATAAACCAGAAGGCCATGGTTTGATTTCTGGTCAGGGCACAAGCCCGTGTTTCGGGCTCGATCCCCGGTAAGGGACATGCAGGAGGCAGCCAATTAATGATTCTCTCTCATCATTGATGTTTCAATCTCTCTCTCCCTCTCCTTTCCTCTCTGAAATCAATAAAAATATATATTTCTTAAAAAAAGATATTGTTAACCTCTTACACTAAAATTAGTAGAGAAAATTAGTGTGCTCAGAGCAAGGCCTCTTAACTTTTCTCTGTGGATCTCTTTGGCAGACTGTTTTTTTATTTTTTTTTAATGTCTAAAAGAATAATTCAAAACCATCACATTATAAGTGAGAAAGTAAAAATTGGCGTGGACGGTAAAAATCTGCCCTGCAATTCATAGCCTGGAATAAAAGGCAGATGGAAACCAGTTGCAAAATTAGCAGAAAACAGTATTTCTTCAAAGCATAGTAACACAGTAGAGGTGTAAAGTGTCAAAGTCATAAGGACCCTTGGTTTCAATGGTTTATCTTGGTTTGTTTGTTAATCCTCTTCTGAGGATATTTTTTCATTGACTTTTACAGAGAGTGGAAGGGAGAGGGAGAGACAGAAATGCCCTGACTGGGGCAGGGGATGGAGCCTATAACTAAGGTGCATGCCCTTGTGCCCTTGACTAGAATTGAACCCGGGACCTTTCAGTCCATGGGCCAATGTTCTATCCACTGAGCCAAACCTGCTAGGGCCCTTAGTTTCAATGGGCCCTCAAGGTTTAACAGCCACGGAGCAGAGAGAAGTAACCAGCACAGGGAGGGATTAGGCAACAATATTCTACAACCATCTTTATCCTGGGGTGCTGGGGTCATCACCAAGAGGAACAGAGGCAGAACCAGACCAGAGCAGACGACAGCTAGTAAGATGCTAAGTTAGGGCCAATATGAGAAACCGTTTTCTCACATTAGAGCTGTAGACCCAAAATAGGAAATCCCGCCACCAATCCAGGTCAGCCTGAAGTTTACTTTTGTAGTTCTGGAAAGTCCTGAGCAGGACTGGAAGTTCCACTGACTGTGACCGTCTAGTGCAGTGGTCGGCAAACTCATTAGTCAACAGAGCCAAATATCAACAGTACAACGATTGAAATTTCTTTTGAGAGCCAAATTTTTTAAACTTAAACTATATAGGTAGGTACATTGTCATTAACTTCATTAGGGTACTCCTAAGCTGGCCTTTGCTAGAAATGTCCTCAATCTGAGGGGTCGACCTCAGCGAACGTACCCCCACTTCTTCTAACGCCACTTCTTCAAAATAGACTCGCCCAGGCCAAAAACCGACTTCTGTGCTTTGGCCACGAAGTTTCAATCACACTGTACGTGCACTCCCGCACGTGGTATTTTGTGGAAGAGCCACACTCAAGGGGCCCAAGAGCCGCATGTGGCTCTTGAGCAGCGGTTTGCCAACCACTGGTCTAGTGTATGGTCCCATTATTTATACAATATTGTGTTGAAGAACTGTTTCTTTTAATTAGTCTTAAGCCGTCCTCAAGTGCTAGTCCGCAGGAAATCCTGCAGGTGCCCTACAAATCCAACATCACATTTCAGCTTTCACGGCAAGGTTTTGTTCCCTCTCATCTTGGGTGGGTCTTTAGACTTGACTTTGAACTAGGCTTGTAAGTGGAGGAGGGCTAGGATTGGAGCCACCTAAATGCTTAGATAAGCGGGTGTTAAAATGGGGCCCTGCCTGAACCTCAACAGAACTCCCCAACCTGGTGCAGCAAGTGGGCAAAGGTGTTTGGTGGGGGCAGGAAGGGAAGCAGAACCACTTCCCATCAGCCCTCAGAAGGCCTGGCAGGCCAGGAGAAGCCAGTGATGATCTCATCAAGGTGGTCAACTCTGGCCATTGTAGTCACCTCGCTTATTATATACTTACAAGCACTGTGATGGCTCGGTCATGTGAGTTGATTTGGGTTGTTTTCCTGAGCAGGATGCAAGGGTGATTTCTTTCTGGGTTCCTTGTCCAGATGGGTTGGAAGCATGAAGCCATGGACAAAAGGTGATAGATGAAAAGAGTGGAAATTTATTGGGAGCAAATACAGACTCCCACATAAGGAGGGGGTCCCAGGGGTAGCCCACTAAACTCTTTTTTGTAAAGGTTTATAAAGGTTGTAGTTCTTTGTCTCTTGATACTCCCTTCTAATTGGTCACTCCTTGGGCAGAATATCACCTTCAAAGCCCAAACCCCACCTAGTGCCCCTCTTTTTCTCTCCCCCTTATCCTATAACATTTCTCTATCGCCTGTGAAAATCTGTTTTCCTCTTTCTCCCATTTATCGGCTGGCATTTCTCTATCCTCTGTGAAAGTTTGTTCCCCCTTTTCCCCATATGCTGTGGCTTTTCCTTATCTTCTGTGAATGGATGTCTTCCTCTCCCCTTATCCTGTGGCACTTTTTTTTTTACTCTCTCTGTGAATGTATGCCTTCTGGCAGCTCCAAGCCCTCACCTATGCCTTCCTCCCCCATGGGCCCTCTTTATTCCTAAAACTCCTGAAACCTGCCTATTTTGTCCCTAAAACTCCTTTCGGAGTGAAGTGAGGGTATTGGAAAGCTCTGGCCAAACAGCTCAGCAGGCTGCTGATCTCTTGTAAAACAAGTGACTATAAGGGACGCCTTTAATGTTCTATTTATAGACATAACCCAACATCTGTGTGTAACAGCATAGTAAGTCATAAAGCAGGGCAGCTGATCTGTAGTTTTCTTGAGGTGGCTGAAGTGTCAAAGAAAAGAGGTTAATATAGAATCTTCTTCCCTACTGAAGTGGTAGAACCAAACAAGGAAGAACGTGGGGGGGGGGGGGGGAATGAGTGAGTAGATTAGAGTTTATGTTGAAGGCTTCGAGAATGGCACCTGGTGTTAGGTCCGTGGGGTCAGATCGGACCTGGGTTCAGCAACCTCAGTACTTGAGTTCTGGCTAGGAAAGCATTCAGAGCCAAGACTCAAACTATAAGAGAACGTTTATTTGGCAAATCACAAAGGTAGAAAAAGTAATTTCTAGAAGAAATGGGCTCAGGAAACAAGTTACAGAGACAAAAAAACGACAACAAAGAAAAACCAACCCTTGGAGCTTAGGAGAAGAGGGTAAAGGTAATGCACCGTGGGAAGGAGAGGGGGAGGGGAAAGACACCAGCCTGCTCCTGAGCCAGAGACCATGCTGGGGCCGCTGTCCGAAGAGCTTTTAAGGGGGATTTTAGGAGAGATCCCAGGGGATGACCCAACAGAATATTCATCAGCTTGCCAGGTGTGCCCTGATTGGTTGGCAGCACGTCTTAGTCAATGCAGCTGGCCCTGCGGCCAGCTGTGAAGTTACTTGTCGGGTTTTGCTGCTTTTCTGAGCCCAGAGCTGAAACACAACTGAGGCCTAAATGTATTGGATGAGGGTCAGAACCTCACTGTGCCTGGGGCTTCGTGCTTAAAGGCTGTCCTCAGCCCCCTTGTGCCTCTCCAAAGGGGCAAATCAGCATGACTAGCGACATGCCAGGGGAGGAAAAGTCACGCTGAAACCCTTGTTCTTAGAATGTTCCCTTTACCAGGTACCCATGCCCCATCCTGGTGGCCTTCTGTACCTGGCCCATCCTCCTTGCTCTGCTCATGTCTGTCTGTCTCCCTCACCTGGAGCAGCAGCCCTTGCTATATTTGTTAGTGATGGCCATTGTAATGTTATAATGTACCCCGCGAATCACAGAAGGACGCCTCAAGAAGTCGAATTAAAGAGCCACATTTATTGCAAATCCAGGAGTACGAGGGGGCATTTTGCTCTCCCAAGTCTCGCAGTCATAAGGTGGCTGCAACACCAAATTTATATAGGCAAAAATCACAAAGGTATTGATTACATCCCAGGGTTTGGAATGAGGAACCTGGTTCGAAAAAAAGCAGTTTACAGAACCAGAATTAAGCCGATTAGTTATCTACAAAGATTAATTATAGGTTTGGGTCTTTGGACCACTGAGTTGACAGAAACACATTATCTAGAGCCCTCGGGTCTTGGGACCACTGAGTTGACAGGGAAACATTATCTGAAACCCTCAGGTCTTGGATAATTGTGCTGTCCTGGTTCGCAGGTACAGAGGAATTTGCTTTCTAAAACCAGTAAGATCACAATCAATGGGATAGTCACATGACAATCAATAAGGCATTCAACCGAATGGGATGATTTATGCAATTCAGAAAATCAAAGTAACTTTTCTATTGTTGTTTTTTTTTAAAATATATTTTATTGATTTTTCACAGAGAAGAAGGGAGAGAGAGAGAGAGTCAGAAACATCGATGAGAGAGAAACATCGATCAGCTGCCTCCTGCACATCTCCTACTGGGGATGTGCCCGCAACCCAGGTACATGCCCTTGACCGGAATCGAACCTGGGACCTTTCAGTCCGCAGGCCGACGCTCTATCCACTGAGCCAAACCGGTTTTGGCAACTTTTCTATTGTTAAACAAAGCAAGTAAGTACAGAAGCCAAACAGCAGGGTTAAAGTTAAACTATAGTTTCTACCTGAGATGATTGCTACCATACTTCAGTAACACGGATTAGGTCAGGTGAGGACACGCCATCCCGCCAAGATTGTCTTCCCATTGCATCCAACATCCCAAAGACTCTCCTTCACTCAAATGTTCGTCGTCACCTACTCTGGGCCTGTGGGACAGGGCAGAAAGGAGCCCAAAGAGGGGGGGGGGGGGCGTTCAGAAGAAGCTCCAAAGGAAAGGTGATCTTTAAACGGAGAAGTTAGGTCAGAAGACCCAACACATCCAGTCCCTTCCCCCAACCCTGCCCCCCCATCCCACCCCGCCCCCAGCACCCAGTGGGTTTAGAAAGAATAGAGGCCAAGACTGATGGAGCGGCAGGACACCCGGGAGGAAGGGAACTGGGCCGCGAGAGACCCGCCCCCAAGCTCAGGAAGGCTTCCTGCGCCGGGCGACCGAGTCTCCTGCCAGGGCCAGGGCAGAGGGCAGAACGCGCAGGCTGGCGACTGAGTCACGAGTGCCCACGCGGCGGCGGTGTGGCTCCGCGCATGCTCAGCTCGCGGCCCTCCGCAGTCGCCGGGCTCCGGAGGCGCCGGAAGCACCGGGAGCCGTCGCATGGCGCAGACAGGGGGCACCGGCCTGGGGACCCGGGGGCTGCGGCGCGCGGGCGCGGCCCTGGGGCGCGCGCCTTGGCTCTGGGCTCTGGCGCTGCTCGGGCAGGCGGCAGCCGCGGGTGCGCCGTCCAGGCGCCAGTGGCCCGTGCCCTACAGGTGAGCGCGCGGGGCGGCGGGCGCGCGCGGGGCGGCGGGCGCGCGCGGGGCGGCGGGCGCGCGCGGGGCGGCGGGCGCGCGCGGGGCGGCGGGCGCGCGCGGGGCGGCGGGCGCGCGCGGGGCGTGGCGTCCGGGTCCCGGGGCCGTGGGCAAACCCCGGCGCGGTGTGGAAGGAAGTTGGGAGCGCAGGAGTGTCACCTGCCTGTTGCGTGCCGCCCTGGGGCCTCTCTCTTAGGGACACTTGCGTCAGTGAGGAGGGGACAGACCCAGGGCTGACCTGAATTCTGGAAGAAAAGGGAAGTAAAGCTATTTTATCGCGTCACTTTTCGACTCTTTGAACAGTGGGACTTTTAACTTCACATTTATTATGTTACGCCATCATTAGCTACCGTGAGTGCATAACCTTTGGCAGACTTTACAGCAGCCTCCCCTGGGCTCGGTTCGCCGGGACTTCCCGTTTTTAGCACCGAAAGTCGGATGTCCCCGGAAGCCCCAGGCGGGCGGGTGACACTTCTTCGCCCGCCGTCTTAAGCCCGGAGGTAGGACGCTGGTCGCAAGTCAAGCGCGGGGGCTGCAAAACCGTGAGGCGGAATCCAGCCTTTGACCTAGAAGAGTACTTGGCCTGATACTGTCAGGTGGCTAAACAAATAGAAAGAAAACATGCTGTCACATGAGGCTCGCGAAAGGCCAGCAGCATTGAAAACGCATAAAAACTAGCCCAGCCGGTGAGCATGGCCATCAGGGTTCCATTCAGGTCAGGGCGCAGGCGGGTCTCATCCCCAGTGTGGGGGTGCAGGAGGCAGCCAGTCAGTGATTCTCATCATTGATGTTTCAATCTCTCTCTCCCTCTCCCTTCCTCTCTGAAATCAATAAAAAAAAAAAAAAAGTAAAATCATACTATATAGAGAAAGAAAACTCAACTATTTTAGATGACAAAATAGTGAGTTGGGAGTGAGTTTCGGATTCCACCTGCCGCTGATCAGATCCGGCACCATCATGACTAGCTGTGTGATCTTGGCAAAGTTGTTCAGTACCTCTGTGCCCATGTGTCCTCCGTCAGAAAGTGGGGATAAGTAGTAGCACTACCTTAGTTTTGTTGGGAGGATTAAACCTAGTAAATGCCAGCTGTTGTCAAACCTGGATATGAGTGGATTTCGCTCACGGAGTGGTTTTCACCAGTTCTTGTTTTGCTTGCTGTACATGAAAAGAGAAGTTTGGGGTTCATGCTGGTGTTCTGGGAAATGTTAATAAAATGTTCATAGGAAGTAAAAATTAAATATTCAATAAAACAAGGAGGAAAGTGTAAATGCAAAACTACTTGATTTAAGGGCAGGGTATTGAGTATGACTTCTTATGTTAAACAGTTTCAAATATTAAGTATATGTTGCTATCTAATAACCTCACCTGTATACAAGAAAATTTATTAAGTGTGGACTTAAATTATGCTTTAGAAATTACCTTAGACGTAAAATAGGTTTTGCAGTGGGCAGGTGAGACATACATAATTAAACGTTTGTTTAAACCAGGTAAGCACCTATCAAACAGGTGAGTATACCTGAATCTGGGCAATGTTCCTGAGGGTTGTTACTATTTTTGGCTAACATCTAGATTTCAATTAAAATAAGAATTTGTGTTGATGTGCTAGGATTGTAAAACAGTAGCTCTAGCTGGAACCTCAGGGATCTAGGCTTCTTAGAGCACAGATATAGGTAGCTTCTTTCCCTTTCACCTTTTCTCCCCGTGTCTAATATGGGAGGTGACCAGTAAACATTGAGCTGAATTCAGCTGTAGTCCTATTGCCAAGGCCTTCTCAGGCCACTTTCTTTTCTTGTTGCATTATTGAAGTAACCTCCTAAAACTAACCTCTCAGCCTTAATTTGGCCTCTCTACCTTCTTCTAATTTATAAAATAAGGTTTATTTTACAGCAAAATCAGTCATATCAGATCTGCTACTTAAATCCTTTATGCTGACTCCTCGACTCTGCCCTCCCGGTGGTAGGACTCAGGGGAATGGTTCGGCTGCCTCCCTCTCCTCTCACCACTCCTGCCTGAAAGCCTAAAGGCCCATCTTAATTACCTACCAGAGACTCTTCCAGTGTGTTGTGCTTATAATACTTAGTGTTTTCTCTCCCTTTCTGTCCTAATCTTCGAAAGTAGCTTAAAAACCTAGGCCACATCTTCATCTCTCTCTTTGACCTCCTCACCACCACCTATCCCATACAGGTGGAAATGATTTCTTCCTCTTTTGTGTCCATAGGACTTTGTGTATTTCTTTGGTCTAGACAGCCGTGGGCAAACTACGGCCCATTTGAAATGAATAAAACTAAAAAAAAAAAAAGACCGTACCCTTTTATGTAATGATGTTTACTTTGAATTTATATTAGTTCACACAAACACTCCATCCATGCTTTTGTTCCGGCCCTCCGGTCCAGTTTAAGAACCCATTGTGGCCCTCGAGTCAAAAAGTTTGTCCACCCCTGGCTAGCACCTACTACACTGCGCTTCATTGTTTAATGTCTTCCCAGCCCAGACCCAAAGCCCCTCGAGGAAGGGAATGACATTATAATTTCTATTTCCCTCCTTCCTAGTATAGTGTCCTACACATAGTAAGTCCTCAATAAATACTGGTTTAAGGAATATTAGTGAATTTTTAAGAAAATAGTAAACATATTCTATTTAATCATAATTATCTTTGAATAATCTTAGCACTTAGCATATGGATTGTTTGGGAAATTAAGTATCATTTGAAAACTATTCCTTTATTCAGTAAATATTTGTCTACTAAATAAGATCTAGAGCTATAACACTTTAAGGTATGGTCCCCATCTTCAAAATTCTCCCAGTGGGAGCAAGAAACAGGGAAGCATGCTATTATCCACGTGTTTTTCATGTATCTTTTGCTGTAAAAGAAATCATTGGAGTTTGTTCACAGGATAAATAAAATGTATATTTATATGCTGTGGGCTTAGCTTTAAATGTTTTCTTTAAAAATGTTATTGACAGTGAAGTTAAAATTTGGGTTTTAAAATGTGCAAGAAGAAGCATCCTAAGTTGATGGTTTCTTTTTCTTTATTAGACGCTTTTCCTTCCGTCCGGCACCAGATCCTTACTGTCAAGCTAAATACACTTTCTGTCCAACTGGCTCCCCTACCCCAGTTATGAAGGGTGATGATGTCATTGAAGTCTTTCGGTTACAAGCCCCAGTATGGGAATTTAAATATGGAGACCTCCTGGGACACTTGGTAAGAATGTATCTTGATCTTACAAGTTTAGTTAATTAAATTATGTCATTATTAAGTGGATTTGAGGAAATAGTTTAGATTATGTTTATTGGTTTTGCTCTGCGTGTATTTAGAATGAGTAGTCAAGCCCGGCCAACGTTGCTCAGTGGTTGGGCATGGACCTATGAACTAGGAGGTCAGGGTTAGATTCCCGGTCAGGGCACATGCCCGGGTTGCGGGCTTGATCCCCAGTAGCGGGTGTGCAGGAGGCAGCCAATCAAATTCTCTTATCAATGATGTTTCTATCTTTCCCTCTCCCTTCCTCTCTGAAATCAATAAAATATTTTTTAAAAAATGAATAATCAAAAAACCCCCAACATTATCAGGTTTCGTGATCCTGACAATAATAAATGCAGTTGCTCTCATTCCTTTTAATATTCTGAATCCAAACCCAATTCCTGTACTCAGCTCCTGGAAAAGTAGGAAGGGAGGAGGCCCAGAGGAAGGGGCAAAGCAGTCAGGAAACACTTCTTCATTTTCAGGTCCTGTTGAATGTACTTTTCCTGGGTTAGTCCACCACTTGAGTGTCTCACCCCCTGTGAGGTACATAGAGTTCCTTCCTGAGACTGTGGCATGGGGGTCTCTCACACTCATTCTAAGATGTAAGGAAATTGGGAACGTGTCCACATAGCATACGTTTTCCCGATCTGAGGTGAGCTGCAGTGGCAGTCAGAGTGGACGAGGGCCTGAAATTTGAGGAGCTACCGAGTGGACCGAGTAGCATCATGGAAGAAGGGACAGCTGAACAGTTGTTCTGCTTGACCTGCATTTGTGGTATATCTATCACATTTGCTCCCTCTGGTTCCTGGACCAGTGGTTGCTTCACAAATACTTTTATGCCTGTATGATCTTTACCCAGAAAATTATGCACGATGCCATTGGATTCAAGAGTACTTTAACTGGCAAGAACTACACAATGGAATGGTATGAACTTTTCCAACTTGGAAACTGCACATTTCCCCATCTCCGACCTGAAATGAATGCCCCGTTCTGGTGTAATCAAGGAGCTGCCTGCTTTTTTGAAGGAATTGATGATGGTCACTGGAAGGAGAATGGGACGTTAGTTCAAGTAGCAACCATATCAGGTAAGTTAAAAAAAATACGGCATTATTTGATGATTGCACTAACCTTTGACCCAAACTATTACTCATGCAAAACTTCACCTGTAAGTGATGAGTAGCTTATCTCCTTTATTCCCATGGCAAAAATAAATGACATGATAAAACACTTTACACAATTTAATTGGACTTAAATAATAGAGGGAAGTACATAAAATGCCTGAAAAAAATAATTCATTAAAGGACCTGTTAACTGTATCTGGGAAGAGGCTTTTAGTGATGATACATTAAAATAGTAATAGCCACCACTGATATTCTGAGTACTTTACATATATCACAGCATTTATAATCACAGAAGCCCCCTGAGATAGTTGCTATTATTTTTCCCATTTTTACAGATAGGGAAACTGAGGCACAATGAGCTAAAAGTCCCACAACTAAGGAAGTAGGACTTCAATCTTGGCAGTCAAGCCTTATTAACTCTTTTCTTAACTACTTTGTACATTGCCTCCTAAAACATATGATCTCACACATTTGAGGCCTCTTGAGCAATTTAAATATTTTATCTCTGAGATTTTCTGTTCTCTTGCATGTACCAGTATTTGAAAGTGGCTAAAACAGTTGGAATTTTGCTGCGTGCGTGTTGCATTTAGTTAGTGATAAAGAAAGGAGTTCAGCAGAACTTGTATCAGAAACTGGTCACATTTTATCTTACTGACTCATTGCTTCGTGTGTAGAATGAGGATGAGCCTTTTAGAGGTAGGGAGCTTGCCCATATAATTTATAGGACTCTACATTATAAATTGTTGTTCTCCACAAAAGTGGAAATAATAAAACCACTGTTTGTTATAAGAACAATTCAATGAACCACAGGACTTGAGGAAATTACCATGCTTTCCGCTTATACAGCTCTTTACAGAGCATTTTGGATTGTGTTCAGTTGGGAAGATAAAATACTCTTTTTACAAATAAGGAATTAAAGTTCAGCCAGGTGGCATGACCTACCTGTCTTTTAAGGTCACAAAGGTTAATGTAGAACCAGGAATAGAATTGGTGTCTCTTACATGTCATCTGGGGATATTTTAACTATATGCTGTGCTGTTTTCTAGTCTTTCAACTATATACCATGCTGTTTTCTACTTTCTAATTGCTACAAACCATTCCAATAATATAAAAGTTCATTTTTTTTTTTTTTAACAGTGGTCGGTATAATAAATAGCTACTCTTTCTTTCATTCTAGGCCAGTTCACATCTCTCCTTTCTCATTTCTTCCCACCTCATTATCTGAAAATTCTTCCTTCTGACATAAACATATGGTCATATGAACAAGAGATCACTGTTTCCTGGAAAATATTTTGTAATATGCCAGTACTTAAATCTTTTAAGTTATCCATCTGCTCTGCAATTAATCATATCCATTAGCCTTTTCTCATGTTACAAAACAGTGTTTCAAAGCATTCTTATCTCTTAATCACGGCACTGGCTTTTCCAAGCTGAAGAACACTAAGAACAGTCTCCCCAGTTTTAAGAAAACAGGTTTAATTCTATAAAATTTTAATTCTATAAAATTGATAAAACAGCCACTCTATTTTATAGCATGAAGTACTGATTTTACGGATTCCAGTAGGAGTAACTTAAGAATCAGCCATAGTGACAAAGTGAAATGTTGGGGCCAGGCTCATTTAGGCTTTACAAATGCCCAGATGTAAACATGCAGAGTACAGTGCTTTGTTACCATTTAGAGCAGTGGTTCTCAACCTTCCTAATGCCACGACCCTTTCATACAGTTCCTCCTGTTGTGGTGACCCCCAACTATAAAATTATTTTCGTTGCTACTTCATAACTGTAATTTTGCTACTGTTATGAATCGTAATGTAAATATCTGATATGCAGGATGTATTTTCATTGTTACAAATTGAACATAATTAAAGCATAGTGATTAATCACAAAAACAATATGTAATTATATATGTGTTTTCCGATGGTCTTAGGCGACCCCTGTGAAAGGGTCGTTCGACCCCAAAGGGGTCGCGACCCACAGGTTGAGAACCGCTGATTTAGAGGCTCCTGTGCTCTGGTACAAGGTGGTAGGAGGGACTGTTAGCCATCCAGGAGTCCATATAGTCCATGAACTTGGCCAAAAACATTTCCAGTTTTAGTTGATTTATTGGAAGAATGTGTGGTGGGTAGGAAGGTTGTAAGCAGAATCTCAAAAGCTGCAAGTACAGGAAGAAAGGCAAATACCAAATGTTGTAGGCGGGCGGGGTACAGCGCGTCCTCTCTTCACATTGGAAGGCAGCCTTCTCTAGCTATTCCCCAGGAGCCACGCAGACTGCACGCATGCCATGCCTTGTGACTGAGCTCCGCATTTCACCCTCCTCAGTTCTTCTTGAACTCTTTACCCCATTCACTCTTTCCTTTTACACAATTTCCCCTGCTTTCTTTTTCTCTTTTGCCTCTGAATACAAGGTTGAGAGGGGTAAAGAAAGACAACTTCTGTATGTGTGTAGTTTTGCTTTTGATTATAGCTTAAATAACTATAAAATTAGTGTATGTAAAACTCATCTTTATACAGCCTATTATTATATCTAATGTTTACAATTAAGAAATAGCTAGTGCCTTGAACATGGAATAAAAACTGGCGGAGCTTGGAGTCCTATTGTGAGATGCAGGTTTGGAAATTCAAAAACTATGGTTTATGTATGTACATCTATAGCCTTAATCTGGTTAGAACATTTGACTTAAAACTAACATGATTAATTTTAATATTCACATAAGTGATTTTTTTTCCCACTAGGAAACATGTTTAACAAAATGGCACAGTGGGTAAAACAGGACAATGAAACAGGGATTTATTATGAGACATGGACTGTCCAAGCCAGCCCAGAAAAGGGGGCAGAGACATGGTTTGAATCCTATGACTGTTCCAAATTTGTGTTAAGGACATATAAGAAGTTGGCTGAACTTGGAGCAGAGTTCAAGAAGATAGAAACCAACTACACAAGAATATTTCTATACAGCGGAGAACCTACTTTTTTGGGAAATGAAACATCTGTTTTTGGGCCAACTGGAAATGAGACTCTTGCTTTAGCCATAAAAAGGTTTTATTACCCCTTCAAACCACATTTGTCAACTAAAGAATTTCTCTTGAGTCTTGTGAAAATTTTTGATGCAGTGATTATACACAGACAGTTCTATTTGTTTTATAATTTTGAATATTGGTTTTTACCTATGAAATTTCCTTTTATTAAAATAACATATGAAGAAATCCCTTTACCTAACAGAAACAATACAATCTCTGGTTTATAAAATCCTTATTCTGCTGATTTGTATCCTTCTACCACCAGCATATCAGTCTTTCATGGAGTTGTTTTACATTTGTGTACTTTTTAGTCCTTTCTTCCTTGGGGCACAAAGGTAAAATGCACAGGGGCAGAATTGCTGCATAATAATATCTCAGGAATTTTTTTGGAAAGAAGCTGAAACTCTAATAGTGTTGGCCAAAGTGAGCACATTATGTGATCTTGATTTCAATCTCCCAACCCTTTATGAACATGGAGAATTACAGTTTGTATCAGCTATATAGGCTTTTTATACCCAACATTTTAAAATCATGAATATAGTGTACCAAGATTTTAAAATTAACCCCAGTGACATTTTCATGGTAGGAGCTATTGTCTTCTGGTATGGTAGCTACCCTTTGACACTTAAGTACTCTTTGGTAGTTTAGACTGACCTTACAGCTCTTGCAGCTTTTCGAACTGCTCTATTAGTTTGATTTTGTTCCGTCCACTTAAAGCTAAAGACTAATCTGGACACCATATGTAGAGTGGCTGTGGTTCCAGATGAAAAGAGCACAAGTGTTTGGCTAGTATTTTAGAACTAGCTAGTAACTGGCATTGTGTGATATAGGCAACTTAATACCTTCGAACTTAGTTTCCTTAGCTCTAAAATGATTCATCTGTGAGGACTGTTGTAAAGATTGAAGCCATGTAGGTTTGACATAGTAAGGTCACAATAAATAGTAGCTATAAAGATTAATCGGAGAACGAACTGGATCTTGCCTAATGAAACTAGTGGGCGTTACTGACTGCAGACATGTCTGGGTCATAGGTGCCCTGACTCCTTCACTGCCACTGTAGCCCCCCCTCTGCCCACTGAAGCTGCCAGCTTGGAGGAAGAGGGTAAACTTCTCATCAAGAGGACAGGTTTTTGGCAGGGGTCTCCAAGTAGTTGTACTTCCAATTAGGGCCATCAAACAAGGTTACAGGGTCCTTTAAGTGTCTAATGATCAGCTGAACACATTGTCTCTATTCATGGAAAAAACAGTAAGATGATGAAGCGAGAATCAGAGAAAAAAACCCCTGTGTTCAGTGTGTACTGTACCAATCATATTCAGTTTCTGTTAACATCTGAGTGCTTCCTGAGAGGTTAGTGCATGATCTCTGAGGTCTCATAAAAAGCCTAAGCATGGATATTATCTACCTGGTCCACACGAGTAAATAGGCCTTAGAAAGCTTAAGTGACCTTTCCATGGCTACCCAGCGAGCATTAAGAGCCACGTTTGAGCCAAGTTCTACTGACTGAACGGGACGCACTCTCAAGCAAGCTTTGTCAGCGCTGGTGTGTCCTCAGACCAATGCCCGCATCATGGCCCTTAGGAGAGAAGTACAGATACTGATAGGAAGCATTTAGAAACTTCAACTTGTTGGAGTCATTTTGTTTCTGTTGAATCTAATTTTTATAAAATAGGGCTTGTATTTTATGTCATTTTATAATTCATTTGTCTAGGAATTCACTTTTATTTTTCAAATTATAAGCACTATACGATAGCCTGAAAATAAAAACCCAGCCCTTTACTACAGATAGCTTGAGAAATTGCAGAGCCTCACTCAAGTACATAGGGAGAACTTGGATCTTCGCATTGTCTCTGTCTACTTGCTACAGCTGGGTAAGGCCATCTTTTACTGGGTTCTTAGGAGAGTTGTCCCAGGAAAACAGTAGTTTACATTTACAGAGTTGCATTGGGATAATAAGCAAACTCCTGTGCTAAGTTTGTTAGCTGTGCACCACAGAACTTGGTTCCAGAGCAAAGCTGAATGAGGACATCTGTAGATGGAACTTGAATTTTTAAGCAATATTCTAATACGTTAAAAAAGCATTCAAGATTTTTAATTGTTCCTAAGAATACTAATAAATGAAGAAATTCCGTGAAAGTAGCAGACTCAGGTGACTAGCACAAAAAGCATAACATTCATATAAGTAAGTACTTTTTAAGAATTTTCTAAACCTCTCGAACTGTCCTTAAAAGATGAAGTAGGGCTTTGCAATAGAGATGATTCAACAATGTTTTCAAAATAGGAGTTGGGCCACGCAGGAATTTACCAATTAAATGCAGACCTTTGAAATACTGTGTAACTTCAGTGTTATTGCTGCTTTTTTGTTAAGTTGTAAATTGATAAAATTTCCTCTGTTTCTTAAGAGAAAAACCATTTTGTTGAAGTTTGAATTATATAAGGGCTTTACATTACAATAAATATACCCTCACTTATTAATTCTGGCTCAGTATTAAGATAAGTATACCCACAAACTGACATAAATATATGCTTATAGAGCAGTGGTTCTCAACCTGTGGGTTGCGACCCTTTGGGGGGTCTAACGACCCTTTCACAGGGGTCACCTAAGACCATCAGAAAACATATATATAATTACATATTGTTTTTGTGATTAATCACTATGCTTTAATTATGTTCAATTTGTAACAATGAAATTGGAGGTCACCACAACATGAGGAACTGTATGAAAGGGTCGCGGCATTAGGAAGGTTGAGAACCGCTGTTATAGAGGAATATAGTCAAAAGGTGAAATTACTGAATTCTAAGTATTTGAAACCCTCAATCAAAATTGGCTCTTTAGAAATCAGAAAAAACAGTATTAGGAAGTTTATCGTTTTATGATCTGCTCTGGTGGCATTTAATGACTTCTCTGGGACTGCAGTTCCTTTAAGGTGATGACTTCATTTTTTTAAAGAAATTGTTGGCATGTTATACAGAGCAGTGCTCCAAAATCACGTGTCTTTTTTCCCCTGTTTCACAGCCAAACGGTTGGCCAGTTTGTTCCCAGCATCTTCCTCACATTTATCCTTTATTGTCCAAGTAGCTTCCTGCTCCTTAAACTTTCTACATTTTCTCTCCCCTATTTAAAACAAGAGAGGATATTAATTATATATTCTTTTACTGGACTGATTATTCTAAGGATAAGCTCTTAATTCACTTGGAGGAAAAAGGTTTTGTGTCCTTTTATACATGTCATATATGGCCTTTTTAAAAGGAATGTTGAGTGTGAGCAAACAGGTAAAACTTTTCTGGCTGCTTGGTAGTATTAAAACAAGTCCCACAGTTTGCAGGTTAGTGCAGCTGCTATGAAAAGTGTGGCGGTTCCTCAAAACATTAAAAGTAGGACCCGTTTACAACCCAGCAATTTCACTTCTGGGTATATATCCAAAGAAACGCAAAACACTAATTTGAAAAGATATATGCACTCTTATGTTCATTGCATTTTTTACAATAGGCAAGATATCGAAGCAATGTAAGTGCCCATCAACAGAAAAGTGGATAAAAAAGTGGTGGTACGTTATGCAATGGAATATTACTCGGCTATAAAAAAGAATGAAATTTTACCGTTTGTGATAACATGGATGGAGGATATTATGCTAAGTGAAATAAGTCAGACAGAGAAAGACAAATACCATGTGATTTCACTTATATGTGGAATTTAAAGAAAAAAAACTAAACAAAACAGAAACAGACTGACAGTTATAGAGAACAAACTGAGGGTTGCCAGATGGGATGAGGGTTAGAGGACTGGGAGAAAAAGTAATGGGATTAACAAGTACAAATTGGTAGTCATACTGTAAAGTACAGCAGAGGGAATACAGTCAGTAATATTGTAATAACTAAGTATGGTGCCAGGTGGGTAGTAGAATTATCAGGGATCACTTTGTTAATGACGTAATTGTCTTAACCATTATGCTGTACACCTGAAACTAACATAAAATAATATTGAATGTCAACTGAAATTAATAAAATGACCTTTCACTGGAAGGCTGAATTCAGTCCTTTAGGATACACTAGGAGGGAACTCATCCTCCTGCCTTTCCCAGATTCTAGAGGCTGCCTTTCCTTGGTTCATGGCCCCTTCCTTCATCTTCAAAGACAGCAGCATAGCTGCTGCTTAGCCTTTCATTATGCATTTTCAATTTTTAAAACTCTTATTACAATAAAGAGCCTGGACCTTTTTTATGTAAATATGACCAGTTTTTCTAAATCAAAGAAATTTTGAAATCTTCTAAAACTTTGTCTATAATAAGCATGTCAAACTCAAGGATGACAGGCCGCATGTGGCCCACCAGCCTCGAGTTTGACATGCTTCCTCTACAAATAAGGTATGATATTTAGGACTATAGTATGGACTTTTTAGTGGTATTTTATGCATCATTATTCTGCCTTGTGTCTAGTCTATGCAACCCAGATCAAGGGCTAGAAATTAGAAACAAATGGCCCCACAGTTATATCTCATCATCTTACTTGACTCACAACAGATATTTCAAATTCTTAAAAGGAAATGGACTAGCCCAATTTTCCTGTCTTGGTTATTTTTAATATATTTTTTATTGATTTCATAGAAGGAAGAGAGATAGAAACATCAATGATGGGCTAGAATCATTGATCAGCTGCCTCCTGCACACTCCACAGTGGGGATTGAACTTGCAACCCGGGCATGTGCCCTGGCCAGGAATTGAACTGTGACCTCCTCATTCACAGGTCGATGCTCAACCACTGAGCATGCAGTCTGGGCTGTCTTGGTTTTATTTTTTAATTTATGAAGAGTTCTGAGTATTTTCAGTGATACTAGTTTTTGCAGGTGTAAGTCTATATTGTGCAAAGAACTTTATAAAGTTTACTACAATAAATGTAAACATAATTTTATTTAAAAAAAACGACAATAAATTCAATCAAAACAGCCTCTCAGATAAACTGGGGCTGGAGTCTGTGCAAAGATTGTCCCCAGCTATGTATAGGGGAGAGATTACTTCTATCTCCTTAAAGAACTTTGGTTCAGGCCTGAGCCTTCTTCACATCAACCCCTCCCTTCTATCCTAACGCTTTTCTGTAAATATAAAAAACTAGAGGCCCGGTGCACAGATTCGTGCACAGGTGGGGTCCCTCAACCTGGCCTGTGCCCTCTCGCAATCTGGGACCCCTCAGGGGATGTTGGACTGCTGGGGTTTTGCAACCTGGCAGTCCGACATCCCCCCGAGGGATATAGCAATGTCAAAGCAACAGGTGGCCAGGGAGGAGCCCCAGCTGGGGCAGGGCACAGCTCCATTGCCACTCATCCTGGCTCTGCTGCACCTGCCACCATGGCTTGGTAGCACTACCACGAGGTGGGAGAGGCTCCCGCTACTGCAGCTGCGCTCGCCAGTCGTGAGCATGGCTTCTGGCTGAGCGATGCTCCTGCTCTGGGAGAGCACTGACCACCAGGGGGCAGCTCCTGCATTGAGGGTCTGCCCCCTGGTGGTCAGTGCATGTCATTCGGTCATAATGGTCACTTAGGCTTTTATATATATAGACTAGAGGCCCGGTGCACAAAAATTTGTGCACTCGGGAGGAAGGGGGGGGGCCCTCAGCCCAGCCTGTGCCCTCTCGCAGTCTGGGACCCCTCGGGAGATAACGACCTGCTGGCTTAGGCCTGCTCCCGGGTGGCAGAGGGCAGGCCCAATCCCTAGGTGCAGCCCCTGGTCGGGCTCAGAGAAGGGCCGATTGGGGAGTTGGGGCGCCACCCCGTCATGCACAGAGCAGGGCAGATTGGGAGGTTGTGATGCCACCCTCAGTCACGCTCAGGGTAGGGCCAATTGGGGGGTTGGGGCACCGTCCCGTCACACTCAAGGCAGGGTTGATGGGGAGGTTGCGGCGCCACCCCCTGTCACGCACAGAGCAGGGCCCATGAGGGGGTTGGGGCACCGCCACTCTCACACTCAGGGCAGGGCCGAAGGGGAGATTATGGCTCTACCCCGTCACAGAGCAGGGCCCGTTGGGGGGGAGGGGGGGTTGGGGAGCTCCCGCCTATCAGGCACAGAGCAGGGCTGCTCAGGGGGTTGGGGCCCCGCCCCCTGTCACACACAGAGCCGCAGGGCAATCAGGGGGTTTGGGCGCTGCCCCCTGTCATGCTGATCCCGGTGCCGGGAGGCATATTACCCTTTTACTATATAGGATAGAGGCCTGGTGCACGGGTGGGGGCCAGCTGGTTTGCCCTGAAGGGGGTCCCGGATCAGGGTGGGGGTCCCGCTTGGGTGCCTGGCCAGCCTGGGTGAGGGGATGATGGCTGTTTGTAGCTGGTCACACCCCCTTCAGGGTGGGGGTCCCCACTGGGGTGCCTGGCCAGTCTGGGTGAGGGGCTGAGGGCCGTTTTCAGGCTGGCGGGTGACTAAAGCTCCCAACCTCTCCGTTTTTTCTTTTTATTCTGGGATTTATTTACCTTCTATGGATGTCACTGGAGCAGAGAGCCGGCTTTAGCTCTGAGGCTCGGCTCCAGCTCTAAGACCTCGGCTGCTGAAAGCAGGGATCTGGGTTTGTTTGGGTTCTATAATTGTAACACTGTTGCGGTCCTGCTCGCTCCAGCTCTGACGGCTGAAAGCAGGTTTCTGGGAATTAACTTCTATAATTGCAACATAGTTGCTTAGAGTGCAAGCTCAGAGGCTGGCAGCGGCAGGCGGGGAAACTTGGCTTCTTCCGTCACTGGAGCAAGCAAGCCTCCTGTTCGCTTCAGCTGCCTGGCTGCCAGCTGCCATCTTGGCTGGCAGTTAATTTGCATATCTTGATTAGCCAATGGGAAGGGTAGGGAAGTTATGGTTAATTACCATGTTTCTCTATTATTACATAGGATTGTTCAAATGCAGTAAATTTATTTAATCTTCAATCATGCCTATTTTTTTTCTGATAATATTGTTAAAATAGCCCAGATTATTAAGGTAAATTGAAGTTAATGGGAGCTGTTAAGACAGGAGATGAAAATAATTTCAAGTTTAAAAACCATCCTAATTGGAATTATATAGACATTTTTCTCTAAAAAGGCTAGCTGGGTTCAAGGACCCTGCTAAGAATTATATTTCTAAATAATCTATTTTATAAATTCTTATTCTAAATGTAGAAAAAACCCATTTTTTTATTTTCAACTTAACCACTTTCTTCATAAAATTTGAAGAATTTACATTTCATGGTCAATTTTTAATTTCCTATCACTTTAGGCATCAGAGCTTAAAGATTCCATTTAACTAACAAAAAAGACATTCTACTATAAATATTATTTAATGTTTAACATTATATCCATCAACTATGAATCTGAAAGTAATAAGTTTCAGTTTAACATGTTTTAAAATCAGTCAAGTATATATGTTAGGGTAGTTTTTAAAAATTGTAATACAACAGCATTAGTAACTATCTTTATTCTTAAATTGACAAAAGCATTTAACACATAGTTTACAGTATAAACAAATTAAGTGCTATACATTTTGCTTATAAAGTGACTTAAAATATTTCAAGCATTATATAATTCCATTTTTACAAAAAGTAAATTTCCAAATAAAACTTTGGTTATTTGGTAGAACTGATTATGTACTGTCAAATCCATTTTCCAAAAGTTGTGCAAGGAAAAAAGCTTCATTCACTAGCACAGGTATTTCTGTACAAAGCTTTTTATTATTTAGTAAGGGGGGGAAATAGTATAATAATAACTTTTAATTTCCAAGTCTAGATCATTTATATGTGACCAGAATACCATCACTTTTAAAAAGAAAAAATTACGCAGAATGTCACCTTTTACTTTATTCTTAGGAAGGTATTCGATTTAAAAAATAGATTAGATCTGTAAGACTATTAACTTCCATAATTACCAAAAATGCTTTCTAGAAGCATTAATATATTCCATGGGGGGCAAATCACTTCTAATTTCCCTTAGGAAGGTAGTATCTACTAGCACTAGTGCTGAGAATCAAAGTTTATATAATATCTAAAAAAACTTAGCCCAAAACTTAGTATTTTTACAGATTCTACAATCTGTGGATTACCTTCATTCATAAGGAAAGTAATAAAAATGCTAACTTAAATAATATAAAATATCAGTTCAACCAAATTAACAATCACAAAACTATTGACATTGTCTTATTACCATTTTCCAGTCTACTGAGCAATATTTACTTAAAAATATGATTAGGAACTTAAATATATCCTCTTAAATTTACAGTTTATGCTGAACTGTACACTGATGCTTCTTTTATGATTTTTGAAAGTCCTACTTACATAACTATATAATTCCAAAATGGAAAAATGAAATTAACTGGAGACTTAAAAATATATTCCTTCATGGAAATAATTTTTAAGTATTTTAAAGTTCTACCTTTAATTATTTGAATTTAGTGTTTTAAAAATAAACTTTTCATTTCAATTATTAATACTTCAAAACTAGTTTAAACAAACAAAACCAAGGAGAATTGGTAAAACATTCCTTACTTTACATACAATGCCTCAAGTGCCACATAGAGTGATGTATTGCAGAAAAGAATTAAGGTTTAGCAGGTTACAGAGCAAACCTAAAAGTTTATACTATACTAGACAATGCCTCCCTTCTGGTGTGTATTTTCTTTTAATTTTATCTTGGCTGTTTATTATCCTTCTAATATAACTACTGCATGACATATATCAGATGTCCAAGAGTTACAATTATATTTATACCTTATTAAATGGCTTTGTAACATTTGAGAACATCCAACCAATCTTTTTCATTAGATACAAAATAACCTACATTTTTTTCTCACAAAATGCTTACTTTCCTGAGCTATATTAAACACCTTATAACAGGTATATGTATAACTGAAGACCCTAAAATGTCAAGTTTACATTTAAAAAAAAAATGCATAGACAACACATTTTGTAAAATCTATTAGTACTCACTTATTGGATATTATAATATATTGGTTTTGTTCCTTCAAACTGTAAAATATTCAATCTTTATAACAGGTTTCAGATTTGAACCAAATGAAAAAAAAAATCTGTAATCTAAAGAAACAAAGTTTTCCAACCAAAAATGATTCATGGGTCTTCCAATAAACAGTCCTTATATACTCAATACAGATATTAAATTTCTGTTCCATAAAATAGAATTATATTAGAGCTACAGGAAATAAACTTTTATTATAATACAATATGCTTAAAGTTAAGGTGCTATATTATTCATCATTCCCTACATCACTTAGTCTTTACCACGTGGGCATCATGTCTGGAAACCACACCCTACCAAGATGCTTGGACACTTCCCAATGAATCTGCTCCAAGCTATACGTTTGGTCAGGAATTAATACTTCTTCCATAATGGATAACTGAGACAGGCGGCCACCACACATCTTCACAAACTCAACAAAGGCACTACATGAGACTTCACATTCCCCTAGTCCAATAGCTGACAAATTTTTGCAACGTTCTGCAATTCGAATTAACTCTTCATCAAGAGGCCGTAATCCATTAGCACACACTACTAGTTCAACTAGTCTAGGGCATGTCATTCCCACACGGCCAAGCACATCTTTGCTTACTGATCTCCCAAAATAAAGATGGGTGGCAGGTATTTCATACCGAAAGAATGGATCAAATTCCTCTTCATATAAAAAAAAATACATCACTAAGTTCACTTTGGGTGAATGTCTGATGAAAGCATCCCAGCTGCTCTTCTGAATAGTATGGAAGTGTGTCTGTCCAGGATTCTCACTGACTACATCAATGCGCAAATGTTCTAATCGAACATGTTTTTCAGAAGATAAAGCCAGCAGCAATTCATCACTTAACAAGTGGTAATTCAGGGCCAGTTCACGTAAGCCATGGCATTGATCAGCCACACAAAGGATACCTTGGAAGAAAAAAAGACCTAATTATTTACAAATTTCTGCACAAGGTCATCTGTTCAAAAATTTAATCAAATACATGTCCCACAATAAAATCTTACCATATTTCCTTTATACAAAGCTATACAATTTAAAATTTAGTTATATGATTGAACTAGCAGGAGATAAGTTACCAGTATTTAAATATTACTAATTTTGTCCATAATAAAATGAGCCCAATTTAAATATGACACCTTAGAAAGAAATGAAGCTCACTTATCAACTCAGAAAAATTAATAATTATGTCATTTAAAAATATACAATGACTAAGCAAGGTTTATCCATATTTTTTAAGGAACTGTTTACTAGCACTAAACTTACAGGTTAGGCAAGAAAAATTATACGATTATTGCAACAGAAGCCAAAGGGCATTTTTTGAAATACAAAACCTTCATAAATTTTAATTAAAATGAAAATAAGGGAGAAACCATATGAAATACGATTTATGTAAATAAACCATTTGAAATAAAATATTAAAAAGGCAAAGAGATTTTCATAAAATGAACAGTTTAACTGCTAAATAGTATACATAATAAGTATGTCACATTTCTAAGAAAAAAATACCAAGATAAGTAAGTCAAAAGGTAATTACCAACTCACATTAGTGGAAATATACATTATGACTTTGAAAGCTCTAACATACTCACAAAGCAGTTCCTTAAATGGTTCAATGTGTAGGGCACTATGCTTCAAAATGGCTCCAAACCCTAGCAGCAGATGATTACCAAAGGCTAATATCCAATCTCCAAAGTGGCTGAGTAAAACACACGCTATATACTGGTATACTACTTGATAAGTGACCCATTCAAACCATTTCCTTTGTGTGTTCAGAAACAAGAATAGGAACAACAAAACTCACATCATATTATGTACTATTTATTGTACAACAATGATATGTCAGGTACTAGATATGTTATCCTACAAATACTCAAAAAAGTCTAGCAAGGTAGGTAAGTATCCTATTTTGAAGTTGAAGCAGCTAACTTAAAGGAGCACAACTAGAATTCAAACACAGTAGTTACTACTTAAGGAGTGACAATACTAAGATCACCAATAAACCAAAAACTTTTTTTTTTTAAAAAGTTTTATTGATTTTTTTACAAAGAGGAAGGGAGAGGGATAGAGAGTTAGAAACATCGATGGGAGAGAAACATCTATCAGCTGCCTCCTGCACACCTCCTACTGGGGATGTGCCTGCAACCAAGGTACATGCCCTTGACCGGAATCGAACCCAGGACCCTTCAGTCCGCAGGCCGACGCTCCATCCACTGAGCCAAACTGATCAGGGCAAGCCAAAAATTTTTTAAGAGCAGGAGGAGAATGCAGGCAACAGAATCAGTGAAGAGATAAACGGAATGGCCAGTTTAAGAGAGTCACCAGAAGAGGGAGTACAAGATATCTGTGCTTTAATGTTCAGTCACTGCCAAGTTTCTGTCTCCACGAGGTGTGTATATACTATAAAATAAACTCTGACCACCCAAGGTAACCTGAACACATTTTCATTCTTTGCAATCTCATAAACCTAATATAAAAAGAAAAACACATGGGAAATGGTAACCTAAGATGCAAATACAGTGGGGCCTTGACTTACGAGTTTAATTCGTTCCGAGACCGAGCTAGTTAAGGAGCTCGTTAACTCAAATTACCCTATCAACTCAATGCAAAAAATCGGCCGAGAGACAGCTGGTATCTCGTTAGTCGGGACACTCATAAGTCAAGGCCCCACTGTAAAAGAAACCTGGAGATACCATGTAATAATTACTAAAACAGTATGGTAGACATTAATTCTCAAAGTAGTCCCTAAGATTCCATGTCCTAATCCCTGGAACCTGTGAATGTGATTAAGATACCACTCCCATGATTATGTTATACTAGTGGCCTGGTGCACAAAATTCATGCACATTAAAAGGGAATTAAAGAAAATACTTTAATATTGCTATTTGCCCTTTCTCTATAATGGAAGTGTTAGAGATGAAAGAAAATTAGTGAAATGTATATGAAAATCTCCCCCCTGTCAGAATCAAGTTCCTGCCTCAAAATCACATGAGACCCAGACCTGGCTGGCCCCACCAGGTGGGGGACAGAGCCTCAGGTTCCACATCAAGCCCTGCAGGCTGGGGATGAAGCCTCCTGCTGATTGCACTTAACAACCATTTGCATATTAGCCCTTTAAGATATGCATTACCTATGGACACAGACAATAGGGTGGTGAAGGCCTGGGGCAGGGCAGGAACAGGGTGGAGGGGGCAATGGAGGGGGAAAAAGAAGACATTGTATATTCTCAACAATAAAGATTTTTTTAAAAAACCAAATGGGTGTAGCTGTGTTCCAATAAAATTTTATTTAAAAAGCAGGTGGAGCTGGATTTGGCCTGCAGGCTGTAGTTTGCTGACCCATTTTATTTTAAAGAATAGTTTGATTTTTAGAGAGAGAGAAAGACATCAATAGGCCCACAACCGGGGCATGTGCTCTGACAGGGAATCTGGCAACCTCCTGGTGCAGGGTACGATGCCTAACTAACTGAGCCACACCAGTCAGGGCTGCTGACTCCTTTTAAGTAAGTTTGCATTTCTGCTAGGATATTATCTAAGAATTTTTTTGTTTTGTTTTGTTCATTTTCAGTGTTTTTCCCCAAAAAACAACATCTAATTTTTATTTCACATGTGCCATAGATTCTCCAAAGCCTGAATATAGTAATGAGTTTGTTTTTAAGTCCCCCACCCCCCGCATATTGTTTCCTCAAAATTGTTTGTTTTTGTTATATTAGAGGTTTTTCTCAAATATTGATGACCCCTGGTTATCTGCTCATGTCTAAGAGATTGAATAGCATAGTGGATGCCTCTGTGGTGGGGGAGGTGTTGACTGGGGCATGACGAAACTTTCTGGGGAGATGGAAATGTGCTGTATCTTGAGTGAGGTATGGGTTGTGCAGGTGTATACAAATGTCAAGAGCCATTATACTGACCACTTAAGACCTTTGCATTTTCCTATAATTGCTTAAAGAATATAAAAAACGGTTTATGAAAGCAAGTTGCTGAGTAGTCCTATGGCGGGGGGGGGGGGGGGGGAGGGTTGAGGGCTGGTTGGCTCAGAGGCTCAATACAAAGAGTTGGGGTTGGGCTGTTTCATTGGGAAATCTTTGATGCCAACCTATTTAGGTATTCTTTTCTTGGTGAGTTGGGCTCTGAAAGAACTAATACAAACAGGAAAAAAATCAAACAATTTGGAGAAAACAGTATGCAGGGAGAAGAAAATGAAAACAAACAGGAAATGAAACAACAAAATACTTTTTGTTAATATAGTCAGAGATTGAAGGGAATAAATTCTGGAGTGTCCTGTCTGGAGAGTTTAGCCCTGACTTCACTGTCTGGGAGCCAGAGGGGAGGGGGCCCCAGGTGATGGGATGGGAGGCAGGCTTCCCGCATTCAAAATGGAGCAAATAAGTCACTGGTGGGTCACAGGGCTGCCCCTCCCAGTTGTCCTGCTGTGTCCTGGGTTCAGAGACCCCGTTTTATCCTCTCAGGACAATGAACCTTCTGTCTTTGTTGGGGCGGGGTTGGGGCAGCTGCCCAGCTGTGCTGAGTGGAGAAGGAAATCTGAGGATTAGAGCCCTTTGTAGACCAATCCTCGTTTTTGGCCCCCATTTTGCTCCCACTTCCAGGGGTACTTAGTTCATTAACACAGGCGCCTTTGGAGGTTTTGTTGGGTAACCCCTGGTGACCCTTCGCTTTTCTCACTCCTGGCTTAGGGTTCATTTCAGGGGCAATGTTCTGGGGCTGCTAAGGCATGGACCACATTCATCCGCCTTCCAGATTTATTCTGACTCATACTGTGGTAGGCAGAATAATGGCCACCAAATGTTGCCTGTGGTTCCACCAGCCTCCTCAGGAGCCAGATGCGTTCCGAGGGCGGGATCTTCCCGGAAATAGCCAGAAACAGCTTGGGGAGGACGCCTCAGAGCCAGTGGGACTGATGGAAGTGGGGGTGTGGCATGGAGGTGGTGCCTGCGCTTCTGTGAACGGGGCCAAGTGGAACCTGCAGGCTGAGCTAAAGCAGCACCTGTGGGCCATCAGGAGCACTCACAGCTGCCCTGGCCACGTGGGGAGTACAGGCCGCCCTCTGCCAGGCCCTGCCTCCTCTGCCCCCATCCCCACTGCCACAAGTCCCCTCCCACCCGAGCCCACTGCGCGTCTAGGGAGGGGAAGCAGCCTCAGTGCCTGAGGTCGAGTTCTAGGAGGCCAGCAGTGCTGTCTGGATCATGCTGGCAGTGCTGGTCTGTTGGTGCCTGGCCTGTCCTCTTGAGATTGACCCTGCAGGACTACTAAGAGAGCCAGTCCCCAGTTCTGCCCAGCCTCCACCACTGATTGATTGGAGTCTGAGGGCCAGGAGGAGGGACCAAGAGGTCTGCCTTCCAGCCGCTTGCCAGTCACCGCTGCCACTGACTGATCAACTCCCCCTCCCTCAGCTCCCTAGCCTGGTGTTCAGTCGAGCCTCCAGTCATTGTGGATGTGATGGACCCAGGGTTTTTATATATAGGATAGCATAGTTGGCTTTAAAACAAGATTATTCAGGTAGTCCTAATGTAATTGAATGACCCCTTTAAAACTCCAGTGAAGGAAGGAAGTGAACGGTATTTCCTGTATGAACACCCAGACATGGAAGCACAAGCATTCTAAGAACTGACAGAAGTTCAACACAGATTATCCAAGTAAGAGATTATTTTAAAGGTTGAAGCCCAACAGACAGGCAAGGACAATATCATATAGGATCTTGCCAGCCTCAGTAAGAAGTTTGGATCTTATTTAAAGAACAGTAAGAAGTTTCTAAAGAAAGTGGAGGAAAAAAACCATCAGATTTATATTTTAGAAAGATTACTCTGGTTGTAGCATGGAAATCAGATTAGAGAAGAGCAAGGCTGCAAGTCAGGAAATCAATTAAGAGGGTATAGCCCAAAGATTGTGGGGCCTAGACTAGAGCAGTAAGAGTGGAGATAAAGAAAGGTACAGTGTCTTAGTTAGTTTGGGCTATTTAACAGAAGTGAGTGGCTTTAAAAATAAACATCTATTTCTTACAGTTCTTGAGACTACAAGTCCAAGATCATGGTGCCAGCATGATCAGGTTTGGGTGAGGGCCAGAAGTTCCCCCCACTTGTAGATGGCCACTTCTCATTGTGTTTTCACATGGTGGAAAGAGATAGTCTCTCTTATAAGGGTAGTAATTTTATTGATGAGGCCTCAACTCTCATGATCTGTTTATTTACCAACCCACCTCCAAATATCATCACACTGAGGATTAGGGTTTCAACACAAGATTGGGGTTGAGGGAGAGGGAACACCACAAATATTCATTTTATGGCATCATAGAGATTCAAAGCATACTTCAGGGATACCGGACCTCAGTGGAAGGAATGTACAAAGAAAGAGTAGGAGGAATCAAGGATGTCCATCAGGTCCCTGGCAACCAGTTGGATGATGCCATTCAATGAGGTGGTAAAAAGGGAAAAGCAAATTTGGACAGGGGGGGAAAAAGGAAGTTCATTTGTTCGAAGTACCTGTGAGACATTTTAGGGCAGGGGTGGGCAAACTTTTTGACTCGAGGGCCACAATGGGTTCTTAAACTGGACCGAAGGGCCGGAACAAAAGCATGGATGGAGTGGTTGTGTGAACTAATATAAATTCAAAGTAAACATCATTACATAAAAGGGTACTGCCATCTTTGAGGGCTGGGCAGTCAATTAGCATATTCCCTCCTTATTGGCTGTGGGCATCGCCATCTTTGAGGGTAGGGCAGCAATTAGCATATTCCCTCCTTATTGGCTGTGGGCACTGCCATCTTTGAGGGCAAGACAGTCAATTAGCATATTCCTTCCTTATTGGCTGTGAGGGCCGCCATTTTGCGACAGTGTGAGGGTCAATTAGCATATTCTCTTTTTATTAGATAGGATATGAAATGGGAAAAAGTTTGATAAGATGTTCAGTGAAGAAAGCAAAATAGAAAATAGCCTGTAATTTCAACTTAGAGAAACTGCCCAAATGTGCAAAACAAGGGTAGAAAGAAAATATACAAACATGTTAAATTTTAAATTAAAATCCTTTATAGTTATACTCTTAAATTAAAAAGGGTTATAGCCCTGGCCAGGTGGCTCAGTTGGTTAAAGTGTCATCCCATACACCAAAAGGTTGCAGGTTAGATTTCTGGTCAGGACACATACCTAGGTTGCAGGTCTGATCCCTGGTCCAATTGTGTATGGAAGGTAACCGATTGATATTTCTGACATTGATGTCTTTCTCTCTCTCCCTTCCTCTTTCTAAAATCAATAAAAGCATACATATCCTTAGGAGAGGATTTTTAAAAAGTATTACAAGTGTTCCATTTCATTCCTGAATAACTAGTCCAAAAGTCATTAGGTCACATTAAGGAAGCTTATACCATACTATCAGAACTGATGTGTATATTTAATAAAAATAAACATGGGATGTATTGGGATAAAGAGAATACTGAGCTCAGTCTCACAGAGAAACCAGAGACCCAAAGGCTCCCACACAGTGCTACGAGTTACATTGAGAGTACTATAAAAACGACAGGGCAGCAAAAGCAGAGAGGAGGAGGAAACAGGAATAAAATCAAAACAGCTGAGCTGAATTTTGAAAGCTGAGCTGGAGTTATCTAGAATCTACATGAAGTGGGGGAAAACAGGTATTCCACAAGGTACAGTGTTCTGATGACACACAGGTATAAAGAACCGTAGTTTTCATAGGGCTCAAGTAAAAGCTGCATGTGAGGGAGCAGCAAACATAATTAAAGGGATAGGTGGAGATCAGGATACAAAGGGCCTTGTACATGATGAAGCTTTGAATTATGAACCTTACTTTCAGAGCAATCTATACAGTAGATAGTAAAATGTGACCAAGGTTCCATAAGAAGTAACTGCCAAAGCCCATTCTTTTTAATTTAGATTATCATATTTTGTGATAATCTAGAAGTGGCAGAAGTTCGAAAAATATAGTCATCTTTTGGTATCCCTTGGTGATTGGTTCTAGGACACACAATACCATACCACTCCTCCTTTCCCCCCTGCAGAAACCAAAATCCACGATGCTCTAGTCTAGAGGTTCTCTACCTGTGGGTTGCAACCCCTTTGGGGGTCGAACAACCCTTTCACAGGGGTCGCCTAAGAACATCAGAAAATACATATATAATTACATATTGTTTGTGATTAATCACTATGCTTTAATTATGCTCAATTTTAACAATGAAATTGGGGGTCACCACAACATGAGGAATTGCATTAAAGGGTCGCGGCATTAGGAAAGTTGAGAACCACTGATCTAGTCCCTTATATAAAACTAGAGGCCCGGTGCACAAAAATTTGTGCACTCGAGGGGGGGGGTCCCTCAGCCAGGCCTGTGCCCTCTCGCAGTCTGGGACCCTGCAGGTAATGACCACCTGCTGGCTTAGGCCCACTCCCCGGGGGATTGGGCCTACGATGGCAATCAGACATCCCTCTGGCAGCCCGGCAGCCCTCAGGGGATGTCCACTTGCCAGCGGGGAGCAGACCTAAGCTGCAGTTGGACATCCTTAGCGCTGCTGAGGAGGCAGAAGAGGCTCCCGCCATCACTGCTGTGCTGGCAGCCGTCAGCCTGGCTTGTGGCTGATCAGAGCTCCTCCCATGTGAGAGTGCCCTGACCACCAGGGGGCAGCTCCTGCATTGAGCGTCTGCCCCCTGGTGGTCAGTGTGTGTCATAGTGACCAGTCATTCCCAGTCCTGCTGTTATGGTCAGTTTGCATATTACCCTTTTACTATATAGGATAGAGACCTGGTGCACGGGTGGGGGCCGGCTGGTTTGCCCTGAAGGGTGTCCCGGATCAGGGTGGGCGTCCCCACTGGGGTGCCTGCCAGTCTGGGTGAGAGGCTGAGGGCCGTTTTCAGGCTGGCGGGTGACTGAAGCTCCCAACTTCTCCTTTTTTTCTTTATTCTGGGATTTATTTACCTTCTATGGCTGTCACTGGAGCTGAGAGCCGGCTTTAGCTCTGAGGCTCAGCTCCAGCTCTGAGACCTCGGCTGCTGAAAGCAGGTATCTATCTAGGTTTGTTTGGGTTCTATAACTGAAACTCTGTTGCAACTCCAGCTCTGATGGCTGAAAGCAGGTTTCTGGAGGTTGTTTAGCTTCTGTAATTGCAACATTGTTTCTTAGAGTGCAAGCTCAGAGGCCGGCAGCGGCAGGCAGGGAACCTTGGCTTCCTCCATCACTGGAGCAAGCAAGCCTCCTGTTCGCTTCAGCTGCCTGGCTGCCGGCCGCCATCTTGGTTGGCAGTTAATTTGCATATCTCGCTGATTAGCCAATGGGAAGGGTAGCGAAGTTACGGTTAATTACCATGTTTCTCTATTATTAGACAGGATGTGTAATATTTGCTCATAACCTATGCACATCCTCCCATATACTTTAAATCACCTCTACATTACTTATAATACTCAATACAATCTAAATGCTATGTAAATAGTTGTTATCCTGCACTGCTTAGGGAATAATGACAAAAAAAGAGTCTGTATATGTTCAGTACAGACACAGTACACATCAGCAACAACATAACCTTTTTACTTTTCCTGAATATTTTCAATCCACAGTTGGTTGAATCCATGCATGCAGAATCCATGGACATGGAGGGCCCACTGTATTGCAAGAAATCTAGGCATTCATTCCCATCACCAAGATCCTCTGTGTGGGATATAGGGGAGAATGAACAAATAATCTCCATCCAAGAGAGACTCATTTTCTTGGGGAAAAAGCCAGGCTTTAGTTATGGCAAGAAAATGGGAAGTGTTCTGTAAAGAGTTCAAGAACATACCACTGCTTCTTAAAAATAATAGGCTTCCCAAATAACAGTCAAAGGATTGGGAGGAAAGTCAACAGTGGGAGGTTGAGTCAGGAGTGAAGCATCAGAGAGTAGTATAAAGTACGGGCTTATAGTTACTTTACAATACAAGCCATTTGGAATTTAAATGAAATAAAACTGAATAAGGTAGAATACTTAAATTCTATATGAGAAACATAGAGAGTTTATAATGCTATTATTCCTCCATTTGAAGTGTCCTTTGGCTCTAAACTTCAACTTAGGAAAAGCATTATCTTGCAAAATATAAGGCAACAACTTCAGCACAACTCCTGTCCTCTACATAATGAGAAGAAATCCAATTATGAGATTACACAGACTCAAAACCTACCCTGTTAGCTCAAATGCAGTAAGAGAAAGTTCTATTTTACTAAAGGGGCACTCTTGGCCTTTCATTTTTTCAATTTATCCATTTTGTTTTTAACACAGGTTGGACACAAATTGCCGAATAAGATTAAAAAATAATTTGGAAGTCTCAATGCTACAAAATTTGATTTATGACATTAAGAACACTTATGTAGCCCTAGCTGGTTTGGCTCAGTAGACAGAGCATCGGCCTATGGACTGAAGAGTCCCAGGTTCGATTCCGGTCAAGGGCAAATGCCTGGGTTGCAGGCTCGATCCCATTGTGGGGCATGCAAGAGGCAGCGGATCAATGATTCTCTCTCATCATTCATGTTTCTATCTCCTTCTCCCTTCCTCTCTTAAATCAATAAAAACATGTATATATATTTAAAAAGAACACTTTTGTAAAAGAGATGAAATAATCACATTAATCCACCTTCAAGATTAGAGATCATAGTTTTTCTTAATTTGATAAAAATATCAATACATTTAAAATGTTATCTGGCAAAAACAAAACATACCTGCTGGGGACACGTGAGGACAGCTGCTCATTTTTAGCAGCTTGAGCGTATCACTGTTGTTGGCCACCAGTACTTTGAGGGATGGATCATCTACTGGGGTATCATCTATCTTAAGTGAGGATAAGGATTTGGAGTTTACAAACACTACCGTCAATGCAGAAATAAAGTGAGACTGAAAAGAAAAAAAAAAAAAAGAAAGAACATTGTTTCAATTCTACAAATGCAAATTGAGGGAGTTGTCATAATACACAAATGGTTCATTTGAACCCTAATGATATTATTTCATAACTATTTTGGGGATAGCATCCCCTTCACTCTGTTGAAGCACCTTTTTACCTTTGCGAGAAAAAAAAAAAGACTTCAAGCCTCAGGATGAGTGTTTATATCACAGTTATTGATAAGGAAAAACAGGAATTCTGGAATTCAGGTTGATAATACCTCTCAGACATTTCACATCACCTTATCAGAAACCCTACTCTCGTGTTTTACAACAATTAAATTGCATTAATTTTTGGTTTGATAGTAATGACCGTTAAAATAGTAATAACTATTAGCATAATCATTAAAAATTAAAATATCAACTCACAACCTAGAAAAGACTCATTTGGAATATGAAAGCTTATATAAAATTTGATTGTAAAATAATAAAAATCATACCTAAATAAAATTCCAAGTTTACAATGCCTTTAAATATGTTAAATTATCTATAACTAGAGGCCTGATGTACGAAAATTCATGCACTGGAGAAGGGTCCCTCAGCCAACCTGCCCCCTTTCACAGTCTGGGAGCCCTCAGGGGATGTCTTACTCTGTGGGAGGTGACCAGGCCAATCAGGGGAAGGCACCGCCCCCATTACCCCAGCACTGCTGCCACTGCCAGTCGCCGTGGCTGCCTATCCTTGGCCCTCGCAGCTGCCGCAGCTTTGTCCAGAAGGACATCTGGCTGTCCAGTCTAATTAGCATATTATGCTTTTATTATTATAGAGACCCGGGGCACAAAATTCGTGCATGGGGGTTGGGGGGAACCCCTCGGGGGATGTCAGACTGCCAGTTTAGGCCTGATCCCACAGGCAGTCGGACATCCTTCTCACAATCTGGGACCACTGGCTCCTGACCACACACCTGCCTGCCTGCCTGCCTGATCATTCCTAACCCCTCTGCCTGCCTGCCTGATGTCCCTAACTGCTCTCCCCTGCCAGTCTGATCGGCCCTAACCCCTCTACCTGCCTGCCTGATTGCCCCTAACCGCATCTGCCTGCCTGCCTGATGCCCCTACCTGCCCCCCTGCCGAGCTGATCGTCCCTAACCACTCTGCCTGCCGGCCTGATCGACCCTAGCCTCCTGTGCCTGCCAGCCTGATTGCCCATAACCGCCTCTGCCTGCTGGCCTGATGCCCCTAATCACTCTGCCTGCCTCATTTCCCCCAACCGCTGGCCTGCCTACCTGATCGCTCCTAACCACTCTGTCAGCCTAATCACCCCTAACTGCTTGCTGGGGGGCGAGGCCAGCCCTGCGAGGGGCCGTCTGCCTACCTGATCACCCCAACTGCTGGTCTGCCTGCCTGATTGCCCCTAACCACTTGTTGGGAGCGGGGCCAGCCCAGCGAGGGGCCGTGGTGGTTCTGGTCTCTGGTCGATCCGCTTACATGGCTGGCCTTTTATTATATAGGATACTAAGTTATCAGCTGGATACATAATCTGACCTAAAGGAACCACTGTAGGGATACAGGAATTCAAGCGTGGTCAAGGCTGGGTGAATCAGTCGGTTGGAGCATCATCCCATACACCAAAAGGTTGTGGATTTGATTCCCAGTCAGGGCACATACTAGGTTGCGGGTTCAATCCCAGTTAGGGTGAGTACAGGAGGCAACTAATCAATGTTCCTCTTTTTCTCTCCCTCTCTCTCTCTCAAAATCAATAAACACATAGCCTTGGATGATGATTTCTAAAAAAAGGTTTAAAACAAAAGCATGGTCAAAGTATATGAGTTTGAATAAAAACTAAGAAGCCATAACCAGTGGATAAAGAATCCAAGAGGGAAAAGAGAGGTCAATACTTGGTCAAACATTTCTCCACAGAGCCAATCTGACCTTCCCATTAGCTTTATAAATTTACTTCAGCAGTAAACTGGGAAGAGGGCAGGCTAATAGTCACAAAGTACAGCTGACCCTTGAACAAGATGGGTTTGAACTGTGTAGGGCCACTTATACGTGGATTTTTTTTAAAGTGAAAAATCTCAAATTTCGTGTAAGTGGATCCGCGCAGCTTAAACGGGTTGTTCATGGGTCAATTATATTCGATCCACAGCTGGAAATCCCAACATGCTGAAGGCCAGATTTTAGAATGCTCAGGAGTGGGTCCTCCCAACCCTATGTTGTTCAAGGGTCAAATGGACAATGAAACACTATCTTCTTAGTCACATTCCTTTTTTGTACTGTAATTAAATAACTGTTTACTATTTATATTTTGATTAACTATTTTACTATTTAAATGCTAATATTTTCCTATCAAACTCAATTATATCTCATACAACCACATTTCTTCATTAGTATACTCATAACCGCATCACTACCTTCATTTTCCCATTTCCCTCAGATTTAGCTTTGATCAAATAGACTTCTTTCATGTTCTCTTTGGTTCTCACAAGATTTCCAAACTATAGCAACACTTTATTTCAATCTCTACAGAAGCCCTAATAGGAAAAGAAAAACAGAAAAACAGTACAAGCATCCGAGGCCCATCTATATAATAAAAGCCTAAGTGACTGTTTATGGAGGAATGACCGGTCACTATGATGCTCACTGACCACCAGGGGGCAGACGCCCAACGCAGGAGTTGACCCCCTCTAGTCAGTGCGCTCCCACAGGGGGAGCGCTACTCAGCCAGAAACCGGGCTCACTGCTGGTGAGCAGAGCAGCAATGGCGGGAGCCTCTCCTGCTTCCACAGCAAGGCTAAGAAGCAGCAAGCAGAGCGGTAAGGAGCGAGCAAGAGGGTGGTAAGGAGGGAGGGGTCCCGGACTGTGAGAGGGATGTCCAACTGCCGGCTTAGGCCTGATCCCTATATGTCTCTTTTCTAATATGCTTGTTTCTCAGTTTTAGTCTCTTTTAAAACTATAGAATCTAACTTCATTCACTCTTCAACCTTACTCATAAGAAAAGTTTTTTAAAAAATCCTATTAACATTCTACATAGTAACTGATTTTCTATTATACTACTACTTTTCTTACATTCCCAATGTCAGTATAAGAAATGGATAGGGTTTCAATGATTTCTCAGTAACAGTTAATAAAAGAAAGCCAGCAAGATACCTTTGGTAAATCCATAAAACTTGGCCGAGCAGTTGAAATAAGTCCAAGTGTTTTTAAAGAGCAATTCACAAGTTGTGATAATATATCACAAGCTGCTTCAGCTGATTCTTTGCTGCTGTCCACCTTAGAAGAGAAAACACCATTTACCCATCGGTATATTTACATTATTCTGTGCATTTCTTAACTTTACAAAAGCAAAAAATAGTTATTAGTTTATTGCATTATAATTTAAAGAATTTATATTCTTTTGATCACCCACCCTCACATAAATATGAATATATATCAACCTAACTCTTCACCAAAGTTTTCTTTAAATAAAATCTGTAAATTAATCCAAGCTGTACTGACACTAACTTTGCTTAAGAATACATCTTTACAGTACCAGACGATGTTTATAAGCAAGCATACCTGCTTTCAATACTGACACTGTCCACTTTTCTTTGATTTTTAATTTCACCAATCTGCTCCAAATGTCCAAAAAGGCACACCTATATGTCTTTTTTTCTTTTTTAAAATATATTTTTATTGATTTCAGAGAGGAAAGGAGAGGGAGAGAGAGATAGAAACATCAATGATGAGAGAGAATCATTGATCGGCTGCCTCCTGCACGCCCCCTACTGGGGATCAAGCCTGAAACCCAGGCATGTGCCCTTGATGGGAATCGCACCTGGGACCCTTCAGTCTGCAGGCCAATGCTCTATCCACTGAGACAAACCAGCTAGGTCTATGCCTCTATTTTTAATATACTTGTTTCTCAGTTTTATTTTGTCTCTCTTAGGACTTTTCTGAGTTACCCTGAGAAATTATAAGGGCAAAACTTAACTTTCATTATGAAAAGATATATATTTAATGTTGAAAGAACTTGGCTTTGAGTTTATTTATTCCAAACTGACTATATAACCTAACGAAATGCATAAAATTTATCTTTGAAAAATAATTATATATTTGGTAATGGGTACAATCATACATATAAGTACATTATGTATAATACCCAAGTTACAAGACACAAGAAACTGAAGTATTTACTCAGAAGGTTCAAATAAATCACAACTGGGGATTCACTGTCAATGACATTACTGAAAAAATGAATGCAAAGTGAAATTAGGGACTCCAACCAGTCAAGCATGAAAATGTGAAACAAAGTAGCTGCTCCTACACTCTTCTGCATAGATATATCTAAGTAGAAGGGTAACATGTCCAAAAAACTCAAGAGTTTTTGTTTTTTTCAAAAAGGAAGTTCCTCCTTGGGCTAAAAAGAATAGTTTAAAGTATTGTGTTTACTTTAATTACAGATTGATGTACATTACCTTAACCCCAAAATGTTCTGAGGATCTGGTTGTACAACTGCCATACTGATTTGTGTTAAAGTTTCAGAGCCTTTTATAATATCCTTTGGCTAAGTTTCTCTACACCAGTTTCTCAAAGTGTGGTCCCTGGACAGCAGCATCAATATCTCCTGGAAAGTTGTTAGAAATGTTAATTCTCATGGTCAATCCAGACCACCGGAATCAGAAACCTTGAAGGTGGGAGCCAGCAATCTTTATTGCAACATGCACTCTTGGTGGTTCTGATTGCCCCTAAAGTTGGAGAACCCCTGTTCTACACTAACAACGGACCAAAGTTAGTAATGAATTAAATACAAATTTTATCAGGGGAGGTCAGAAAATCCTGTGATGTGGCTCTTTTTGCAAATCAGAAATTATTTCCTCAGCAAAATAAACAATAAAATAAAAATGTTTAAACTTATAGGACAAGTGGTTTTGTGAGGATTATACAAGTTGGATGCAGTTGAATTATCACAGGGCTGTAAAAGATTAACACTGATCCAGCCAATTCAATGGATGGACTTGATCTTTTGACCTATGTGATTAACATATTATACTAATTTTTTTTTACAGAATTTACCATTAGAACATTCTGAGACAACTCAAAGATGAATGAAACCAAAGGGAAGGCTCTTGAGTTTTCTAAACCAGGAAGCGGGGGAGAGACAACACATGAGAAGTTTCCAGCTTTTTGTTTGTTTGATCCTCCTTCCTTCTCCCAAGCTTTCCCCCAATTAGGGTTGCCAGATAACATACAGGACATCCAATGAATAAGTATGAAGTATGTTCTAAAGAATGCAAGGGACATATTTATACTAAAAATTATCTGTTGATTATCTGAACTCAAATTTAACTAGGCATCCTCTATTTTTATTTGCTAAGTCTAACAATCCTACCTTCAGAGGCCTATGAGCCTTTATGCATTTTTCTAGGAAGGAGGCCATTATACACCCAACCATTCCCATCACCAGGTCTCTCCTCATTCTTGGACACATACTGGGTGAATAAGCTGGTCATCTCCATCGAAGGAATAACATTTTTGGGAGCATATAAGACTTCAGTTTTGGTAAGGAACGCTGGGTAAGAATCACGATTTTATCTAGGTTTAACTTTACCTGTTTAATAACTGCTACATATAATTAAATCAGGTATTCAGGTGTCACTTTTCAACAATTACCAGTGTTACTCATTTAGTAAATAAGCATGCCCATATTCCATTATTCATCCCCCAAACAAAACATTACAAACATCTGACCTTATACAAACCACCGTGATTCCTTAAATTATTCTAGACATCTCAAAAAGCCACCCCACTTTGTTTATCTCATCACTGCATGATTTCAGTATGTCCCTTCTAGCAATGAAAAGAACCAAACAGTTCTTTTGGCATTCTTCTGTGTACCTTTTTCTATACCTCTCTAAAAGGTTCTTTAAATCAGTGGTTCTCAACCTGTGGGTTGCAACCCCTTGGGGGGTCGAACGACCCTTTCACAGGGGTCACCTAAGACCATCAGAAAACATATATATAATTACATGGTTTTTTGTGATTAATCACTATGCTTTAATTATGTTCAATTTGTAACAATGAAATTGGGAGTCACCACAACATGAGGAACTGTATTAAAGGGTCGCGGCATTAGAAAGGTTAAGAACCATTGCTTTAAATCTTTTACATAAAAGCTCTGTACCTCCTTTTTCTTTGAAGACCCCATATCATAAAGCCATCAATAAGCAAACTCAGTCCCTATTAGGTAGGAACAAGAATTAAGTGTTAGTTATAAGCTCCACATCTAAAAAATGTTACTGTATATTTGTTTTCCCTCAAAGTGTCCTCAATAATGTGTTTGACAGCTTTGGTCAATGACTTATGCTTACTTAGTGGATGCTTTTGCTCTTTTAAGAAATTAATAATTATAATAAAATGGAGTAATTAAGCTCAAGTATAATTATTTGCTACAGCTTCTAAGGAACCTGATAATTCTAAATCTTTAAGCAGTTTCCCTGAAAAGCAATTTCAAAGACATGAGAAGATGAATTGATTTAAGACACAAAGGTCACTATATATGCTTTATTTTTTTAAAAGAAGGATTTAAAGTATTACCTTGAAGCTGACATATTGCAGATGGTTTGAATGTCTTTTAATGATCTGTTTGATCAGCTCTGGATGTGTAGCTTTCAAGTAAGATGTAGCTGGCTGATTCAGTTCAAATTCAAAACACCTCCATAAGTCAGGCATGTGAAATACCTGGTTCCAGTTGCGGCAAACTTGTGAAGCATGAGCCCGATCAAGGAGAGGCAAATACTTAAATACTTGGAGAATAATGTCCTGAAGAAGATTACCCCAATCACAAGTCTGAGAATGCTCATTTATAGTCCTCAGTTTCTTGGATTTCTCTGCAGTATCTTCTTCTGATGAATTATGGTCACTATCGATTCCTCCTCGTTTCATCCTATTCAGAAAAACGCATAATTTTTTCATACTTAAACTTCTGAAGAAAGTAAATTCAAAATTCATTTTTCTGTCACTGAGATGTGTATATATATATTTGCAAAAACAAACATGCAGAAAGAACTAGGCCAGTAATTCCAAGAGTATCAAAACAAAATATAATGAAAACATAAGTGGAGACAACTATCATCTTACAAATTTTATACAGGTGCTTAAACATTTATATTTATATTGTACTATTTTTGGGGGAAAGTTGATCATGATTTTGAAACAAAACCAAGAATTTATGTTTTAAAAGTTATAGTTAGCTGCCCTTGCTGATGTGGCTCTGATAGTTGGAGTGTTGTTCTGTACACCGAAAGGTGGCAGGTTCAATTCCGTGTCCAGGTACGCACGGGAGGAAACCGATCAATTTCTCTCTTTCCCTCTCAAACCAATTTTTTTTAAAAAAAGTTCTAGTCAACTAACTAAAAGAGAACCTGCAATGACACTTTACTGGTGTGGCTCTGGAACTAAGCTCCCTGGGTTTGAATCCTGGCTCTATGACTCATTGGTTATGTGGCCTTGAACAAGTTACTTGATCTCCCTGTGCTTGTTTGTAAAATGAAGATAACACACAGGGTTCTTGTGAGGAATTAAATAGTACTAGGGCTTTTGAAAGGAGACAGATGACTGTTAAACTCAGTTACAGCAAAGCAGTCCAGTACTAAAGACATCAAAGTACATGACACAAAATAGAAAAAATGATCCTGTTTGTTTTTAAACAAAGTGTGTGAGAGTGAGTGCAAGAATATGTATGAGAAACACTCTGGAAGTGGGTTCACCACATTAATATAGTAACTAACTATAATAGTGGGATTATATTAATTATATTAATAGAATATTGTATTATATTGGAATTTAATAGTGGTGGAATTACTGGTGAACTTTTTTTTTTGCCAATATGCTTCTCTATATTGTACACATTTATTTTAATTTCAATAAATTACACTATAATCAGATAAAAAGATCTTGTTTCAATTTGGCTTTTAGTTGTTTTTGAAAAGTATTGCAGACTCTAAACTAAATGGGTCTTATTTACTTCAGAGCCAGCAATATTTTTGTCTTTAAACGGCAATTGTGGCATGAAAATGGTTCGAATGTGGAGTCATTGTTTTTGAAAAGAATGACTGGCTCCAACTTTCTTCTTGGCACACTAGTATATAAGAATTTCCAATTCCTGTGTGGGATGAAGGATGTGCAAATACATGAATTTTAATCAAATATGTTTCCAGATTTTCTCTCTATCCAATAGCTAGCAATATTTGTGAAAAAGGAAGGGGGAATGCAGGGAAAGGGAATGACAGAGACCCCCTGGTCTTTATGGCATTAAAATCAGCCCAGGAGGTCTTAGCACATGTTCAATAAACTGCTTTTTCCTCATTGCTCCTATTTCCAACTATGTGAGTTAAGTGAATGATGTATATCCTTTTGAGCAAAGGGAGAAGGGAAAAAACAGAATGACAGAGGTGATGGCAAGAGGATAGCTGTGCCCTGGTATCAGTGGATAGAGCATCAGCCTGCAGACTGCAGGGTCCCAGGTTCCATTCCGGTCAAGGGCACATGTCTGGGTTGCAGGCTTGATCCCCAGCAGGGGGCTTGCAGGAGGCCCATCAATGATTCTCTCTCATCATTGATGTTTCTCTCTCTCTCTCTCTCTGAAATCAATAAAAACATATTTTAAAAAAAAAGAGGGTAGTTGTATGGAAGACTAAAACTTATGTGCGAATCAATGAATGCATATTTTAAAATGTGTTTAGAGAAGATAGTATAAACTACAATGTAACCTTTAATATTAAAAAATCTCTCCCAGTAATGATATCCTACTAGAGGTTGAAATAACACTCATTATGACCCATTTTTCGGCTTTAGCTTATCCTGAAGGCTTACTTTAATTTTAGCATATAAAATTTGGGTCAAAGAACAAAGAGTTTGCCACCCAGGGCTTGTAATTTCTCTTCTGGCTATCTAAAACTCTTTAGTATTTTGAGATACAGAGATTCAAAAAAGATTGAAGTCATGTTTATAATTTCTACTCCCTATCATAGAATGCTGATAGCCTATTTTTGGAGAAATGTCTTCTAAAACCAGAACTGTTCAACTTAAAAGTGAAATGATTCATCTTACTTTAGAGCAGCGGTTCTCAACCTGTGGGTTGCGACCCCTTTGGCAGTCGAACAACCCTTTCACAGGGGTCGCCTAAGACCATCCTGCATATCAGATATTTACATTACGATTCATAACGATTCATTACAGTTATGAAGTAGCAACGAAAATAATTTTATGGTTGGGTCACAACATGAGGAACTGTATTTAAAGGGCCAGAAGGTTGAGAACCAGTGTTTTAGAGTATATGGACACACAAACAAAAATAAAATGAGTCTTATCCAAGCAAATATCTTTGTTAATACTTTGCTGTTCCTAACAACACATTCTTTTGTCTATTACAGTTGTTTTTTGGTTTTTTTTTTAAATATATTTTATTGATTTTTTACAGAGAGGAAGGGAGAGAGATAGAGAGTTAGAAACATCGATCAGCTGCCTCCTGCACATCTCCTACTGGGGATATGCCCGCAACCCAGGTACATGCCCTTGACCGGAATCGAACCTGGGAACTTTCAGTCCGCAGGCTGACGCTCTATCCATTGAGCCAAACCGGTTTCGGCTACAGTTCTGTTTTAAATAAAGTATATTTCAATACCTTTCCAAGTTGAGGGGAGAAAAGTTGACATATTAAAAACAAGTATGCAACACTGAGGAGTAGTATTTCTTCATCTAGATCAGTGGTCAGCAAACTGCGGCTCGCGAGCCACTTGTGGCTCTTCGGCCCCTTGAGTGTGGCTCTTCCTAAGCCTTAGGAGTACCCTAATTAAGTTAATAACAATGTACCTACCTATATAGTTTAAGTTTAAAAAATTTGGCTCTCAAAAGAAATTTCAATCGTTGTACTGTTGATATTTGGCTCTGTTGACTTACGAGTTTGCCGACCACTGATCTAGATATTAAGACTAAATGACCACCTAAGTATATTTTAAGCATTTACTAGTTTATAACTAGCCGAAAAAGTCTGTAATTTATCATATATGATTGTAAGATGTCAGAATTATAGTACATTTAGCAACAGAAAAAACTCTAAGCCAAATGCCAATAAAAATGGTCTCTGCATCGTCCTCATTTATGCATGAAAATAACAGAACACAGTGGGCACCTAATAAAATTTTTAAGTATCAATTTTTTTCCAAGATGATCTCATTTATCAATGCAAAAATGTACACTGCTTTCCAAAGTATTTTATTAAATCTACTTACATATGAAGCTCTGCTATATCAAAAGTTAATTCAACCCAGCCACTGTGGCTCAGTGGTTGCATGTCAACCCATGAACCAGGATGTCAGGGTTCCATCCCCGGGTTGTGGGCTGGATCCCAGTGGGGAATGTGCAGGAGGCAGCACGTCAATGATTCTCTCTCATCACTGATGTTTCTCTCCCTCTCCCTTCCTCTGTGTGAAATCAATACATACATATACATGTATTTTTAAAAATTAATTCAAAGCACCCATCAGTCTGCAAAGAACTTACATTAATGAACTATTTCCTACATTTAGCCAAAGTGAAACATCTTATATATTTATTTAAAGAAAAGGGCAGTCCTCGCTGGTTTGGCTCAGTGGATAGAGCGTTGGCCTGCGAACTAAAGGGTCCTGGGTTCGATTCTGGCCAAGGGCACATGCCCGGGTTACAGGCATGATCCCCAGAAGGGACATGCAGGAGGCAGCCGATCCATGATTCTCTCTCATCATTGATGTCTCTCTCCCCTCTCCCTTCCTCTCTGAAACCAATAAAAATATACTTAAAAAAATAAAGAAAGAGAAGCGCAGAGATGGAAGCTGGACAATCAACGTCAGAGAGACTTTGTGGAGCACCAAAAACCAAGTCTCTTCAGGGCTCCGGCAGTTCAATTTCAAACTGCAACTTTTCCTGGCCCCAAATAATTAATGCAACTTGGGCCACCAGAGCATTTGGTGGGGGACTGATATTCCCACCAACGGCCGAAAAGCAAAGGAATGCGGGAAGACTGCGGACTATCGGAGCAGCACAGGGGGTTGCAGAGCGAGCCGTCACACCTCCTCCCCGGGGCGAGCAGCGGAGAACGCTCTCTGGGTGCCCCTCGTCGCCGCAGGCACTGCCAGTGCCCTGGGCTCCTGGTCGTTTTAGAAGCTCTTCTGGACTGAGCTCTAAACAGCTCGTTTTGGCATCACAGTTCCGCCCCATTTACACTCTCCCTTCACTAACATTAAAATGAACAGGCACTCTCCGGCTGGAATACAAGCATAAGCCCGTGGAAAGGGATGACCCTCAGAGCTAGCCGGCGGGGAAAGCGTCGTGATGGCGTTCTGCCTAGTGGTCATCTGTAGGTAACTGGGGGCGATGGCAATTTTAGAGCTATTTCAGGGATGGTAAAAAAAAAAAAAAAAATTAAAGATTGAGGCCATTCGGCTGGGTATCATCAGCAACAAAACAATAGAAATCTCAGCTCTTGGCTCGGAGACGCAGGCCGACCATTTCACAGGCCGCGTCCCATCCCACCCCGCGGCCTCCCGCGGCCCCGAGCAGGGAAGCAGCCCGCGGGGCGCAAGTTGACCAAGTTTTCCACTGGGCCCCGCCCCGCGCCGCCTCCCCGGCCGGCCTGGCTGACATTCCTCCGGCGCCCCGCCCTGGACTGTGTGTTGACATCTCAAAGCCCCCGTTTCTCACGCTCCAAGCAGGGGCGCAGCCCACCCGGGGAGGAGCCCGGCGGGTCGCGAGCGGCACGGTGCCCGCCACCCGCACGCGCCCCGCGAGAACGCCAGCGACGGCGCGGAAGGGCTCGCCGCCCCGCACGCGAACCGCGCCCGGCTGACATGTTGTGAAGCAGGCGAGCGGGAACCGCCCCCGAGCAGGCTCCAAGGTCCGGGCGCCCGCCGCGTCCCCAGCCCCGCGCGGCGCGCCGAGGGGCGGCTCGCGCGCGCCCGGGACCCCCCCCAAACCCCGCGCTGCCAGCCCGCCCAGTCGCCCACCCAGTCGGAAGAGCGCCCGGCCCCGCGATGGCCGCGGGCTCCGGCTCTGCCCCCGCCTTTACCTGCTGTCGCGGGCGGCTGCCCCCACGCACCACCCGGGGCTCCGGGGACGGCGGCGGCTGGGTCCGCGGCTTTCACGTGCGACCCCCCTGGCCCCGCGCTTCCGGCTCCCGCCGACGCGGCCCCCCGCGCTCCGCCCGCATCCGAGGCGCTGGTCCCGCGACGGGCGCCAGTGCGGCTCCACCTCTGCGGCCCCGGCTGCCCAGCGAGAAGCCTGCCTTCTCGGTCCCGCGCCGCCCGCGTCCTCCTCCCGGGAGTCCTCGTCGCTCTGACAGACGCCCCTCTGCGAGCTGGCGGCCACCGCGTAGGTCCCGCGCCACGGCCCAGTCAGCGTCTCCAAGATGGCGCCGGGCTCGCGGGCGCGCTCTCTCCCCGGCGCGTCCCCGCGCGAGGGCGGGAGTGGGCCGCTCCCACGCGCCGCCCGCGCAGCGGGTCCTTCCGCCTCCCGGGTCCGTAGCGTGAGTCGGGCGTTCCTCCTCCGGCTTTAGGGATCTTTCGATTTGAATCCGTAGTGGGAGGGCTGGAGCCCAAGAGAGAATGTGCCGGGGGACCTGGAAAGTTTAGGGAGCGGGGCGGAAGGACGGGAGGAAGGAGTGTCCGGAGCCCCAGGAGCCTGCTGCCGGGGCGGGGCAGGGCCGGGGTAAACAGGGGCGCGGACCGCTGTCGCCGGGACACACCTCCGCGGGGGGGCGGGGCCTTTGCGCGCGGGGGCGGGGCCTCGGGCGGCCACGCCTGCGCCACGGACCCGGCAGGTAATACAGGCTCTGAACGTGTGCAGACCTGTGTACAGAAGGTGTTTTTAAAAACAGCAAGGAAATATACCAGCAGGTGACAGTGTTAACGCAGGGAGTACAGATGAACTTTAGATTTAAAATGTTTGTATTTCCTAAAAAGGAGTTATTACTTTTAAAAAAACCGCCTCTACTTTGTAAGGTGGATAGACTCCTGAACTTTGTGAATAGCTTTGTGCAACCCAATAAGGAAAGGGTAAAGGAGTAGTAGATGGTTATTTAAAAGAAAAACCTCTGCTGAAGCTTTTTTTGTAAATCCAAGCATCTTTGTCACTGCTACTTACTTGTTTTAACTGTTTGGATTTGGGGGGTACTGGGATTTCTGAAAAAGTTATAATGTCCTTAGGAGCAAAATCATACCTTGAATCATGCACCATCCTTCCTGCCTCCCTCAAAAATAGAGTATTTTCCACCTAAAGATGTCTTCTCAATCATTTGAACCATGTGTAAGATACTACAAGGCAGGGATGCCCAGGGGGCCCTCCACTCTTCCACTTCCCCGGGAAAACTGAGCTAGGAAGTCATGTGTAAAATTACATTCAGATTCATTGTGGGACAGTGCCAGTGGTTTTTTTTTGTGGGGGGAAACCTGACGATCTGATTATCAAGTGGAACTGAACAAAGTCTCTGCAACATAAAAATGTGCTTGTACCTGTTTTTGCAACGTTTTTTAGGTCCCTCTGTGACTGGATGATGAAGGACAATAGGAAGTTTTAAGACTGGCAATGATAATTATTAGAGGGAGAAAAAAAATCAAATGCAGGCCCATTTATTTAAAGCTAGGTTAACATTATAAATGATCAGCAAAACACATTAAATTAAATCAGCAAACATAAAGAGTATATAGGATGTCCCTCCAAAATGTATACACATACTTTAACAGCTGATATCTCAATTTTGAAAATGAAATGCATTTTAATAAGCACTGCCTTTTTAACTATTCAAAGTGTGTGTATACATTTTTTGGAGATGCCCTGTATATTATGCCACATTAAAACTTTGAACTCCAACTGTAGTCCCTTTTTAATTCCTCATTATAAGCTATCCTCTCCTTAAAGAAGACAAGGATTTTGGAACACTTTAACCTATCAAATGCTTCCTCCTATTATTTAAAAATGTTATTTCATCTTTTTGAAAAAACAAAACAAAAACTTGTACTTATTTTTTTTAAATCAGTAGATACTTATTTACATTTATCAATTGTGGTGGGGGGAGGAGGATAGCTACTGAATAGTTTGGTCCAGCAAGGAAAAATATTTTAATACTGCCCTAGCCAGTTTGGCTTAGTGGATAGAGCGTCAGCCTGCAGACTGAAGGGTCCTGGGTTCGATTCTGGTCAAGGGCATGTCTCTTGGTTGCGGGCACATCCCCAGTAGAGGGTGTGCAGGAGGCAGCTGATTGATGTTTCTCTCTCATCAATGTTTCTAACTCTCTATCCCTCTTCCTCTCTGTAAAAAAATCAAATAAATATATTTTAAAAAATATTTTATTACTGACCTTGTTTAGTATTGCCAATGCACGTGATAATAAAAAGCAAACCGTTTAAGTCAGCTTTATCCCTTCCTTGGGTGCTTGAATTTGTAACCCAGGAGCTATAGGTGGTCATTTTCTACCACATCATCTGGAAAGCAGAAAAAGGTGTCCTGTGATGAGAAAGAACAACAGCAAAAGAGATGCAGAAAGGACCTACAGGAGGGCTGACTCAGAGCAGCCCTGATCCTACTCTATTTCCACTGACTGGAGGAATCACAGTGATTGCATTTTTTTTTCTTGTTTGCTGAAGTTATTTTGAATTTGTTTTCTTTTGCTTGCAACCAAAACTCCTTTCCAGTGCACACTTGACCTGGGAGGCTCCTCCTTGGGTCTCAAATGAGTTTTCCTTCTAACTGAAAGGCAGTCGTGGAATTTGGTCTCACTGCATCCTGCATCTGGGAGTGGGGATGGGCTGGACATCTCCATAGCTGCCTTTAACCATGGCTAATTCTGCCTCGTAACATTAGGGATGCTGGTCACTGGGGCTGGGCCAGTCTAGATGGAGCCCCAGGAGAATGGGCATGACAACTACCCCCTTCGGATGGATTTTCTGCCTTCTAAATTGACAGACAAACCACAGATCTTACTGTGAGAAAGGTGCATGAAGTTATTTCCTGATGGGCAGGTTGAAAAGCAGTTGAGTTGAAGAGGAGCAGAGCTTTTAATTTTAATCATTCCTTTGAATCATACAAGGAAAGGGCCTTATAGAGTGTTCTTTCCCACCTCTTTTCCTCTCTCCCCAAATCTCCTTTTTCTAAAGTTTTCTTCTTCTCTTGGTTCCTCCAATCTGGTATCGAGGAGGAACTCTTGTCTCCTCATCCCCTTCCTGGATCTTGCAAATTTTGAGAGCCACAAGTCTCCACTGCTTAGTCAAAGCTGCTCCAGATCTGGAGGGAGAAGGTGTGCAGCTTAGGTTTTGATCCTGATTCTGCCTGCACTGGAAATGCAAGCTTGGACAAGTTCCAACTTGAGTTCTTTGTGCTTCAGTTTCCTCATCTGTAAAATTAACAGCAACAACTACCAAAAAGTTGGCACGAGTAGTAAATGAGTTAACTTAATCACATAGGGCAGTCGCAGGCATATACTAGTAGTTAATTGTAGGGAGCAGGTATGGGGTTAAGCCTGGGACTGACCTGTTGGCAAAGCCACAAACAAGTCCCAGCTTAGAGGGCACAGTCCTCTTAGCATAATTAGGCTTGACCTTATGGCACTCCCTAGATCTTATCTGGGTAGCTAATGGGCTGTGGGAGATGCAGCAAGCCTGCCAAAACAAGTGAAACTCACAAGAACATTGTAACTATGGTGACCACTACCTTGTTTACCTCTGGCTATAAAATAAAGGCTCAGCTGCCTCTGGATCTCTCTCTGTGGCCTCAGCCAGGCACAGGAAGATCCACCTAGACCAGCCGTGGGCAAACTACGGCCCACGGGCCGGATTCGGCCCGCTTGAAATGAATAAAACTAAAAAAAAAAAGACCGTACCCTTTTATGTAATGATGTTTACTTTGAATTTATATTAGTTCACACAAACACTCCATCCATGCTTTTGTTCTGGCCCTCCGGTCCAGTTTAAGAACCCATTGTGGCCCTCGAGTCAAAAAGTTGGCCCACCCCTGACCTAGACCCAGCTTATTCTCTTTGTCTTTTCTTCATCCTTCGCTGCCCCCCCTCAGGCTCACTGAACCCTTGGCTGTGCTGGCACAGCACAATTAATGCTAGCTACATTGCTGCTGTTGTTGCTCTAACTGCATGATGAGTGAGGACACTCACTTCTTGGCATCTTGCTTCAACAACCCCAAATCTCCCCTTAGTTTCTCCAACATATACCCCCCTCTCTAGAGAATTAGCCTAACTAAACCATCTCCATTTAAGCCATCTCTTTGAATTTTAACACTATCTAAGATTACACTGTGAGTTCCTCAAAGGAAAGAAGTATGCTTTGAGACTCTGACAAGAACCTTTATCAACTCTTACCGAGATCAGTTGGAACTTTCCAACAGGTCTCCAGGGGCAGTGATTTTCAGTGATCTCCTGACCCGCTTCGTGAGTGATATTCCTAAACCACTTGTCTTTTGCTCAAAAAAATCCAAAGATTGGTGATAAAATTCAAACTATTGAGAAAGAGATTCTAGGCCAGTACTGTACATTAGAAATATATGCAAGCCACATGTGTAATTTAAAATATTCTAGAAGCCACATTTTTTTTTAAAAGTAAAAAGGAGCAGGTCAAATTAATTTTAGTAGTAATTTTATTTAAATACTAGAGGCCTGTTGCACGAAAAGATTTGTGCAATAGGCCTTCCCTTACCCTGGCTGCCGGCACCGGTTTTCCTCCGGCACCCAGGACCCAGGCCTTCGCTCTGGCCAGAGCCACCTTCAAGCCTTCGCTGCTCCAGCCAGAGCCACCTTCAGTCTTCGCTCTGCAGCTTTGTGCCTATGTATGCAAATTAACCGCCATCTTTGTTGGCAGTTAATTTGCATATCTTGCTGATTAGCCGATGGGAGGCGTAGCAAAGGTATGGTCAGTTACCATGTTTGTCTGTTATTAGATAGGAGGATATACCTAGTATATCTAAAATATCATCTCAATATGTAAACAGTTTTTAAATTATTGAGATATTAACACATTGTTTGCAGGTAGTTTTTATCGCGCGCTAACAGGTGGCATGGGCCATTTTTGCTAATTTTTTGCGCAAATGGCAACATTCAGTAAAATTACGATAACTTTAGTTTACGTATTTATACGTTACCCGCATTCTACCGCTAGTCTATAAAAAACGTATTAATACGTGTCCCACGCTCTACTACCAGTCAACGTAAAACGTATAAGTAAAACGTATAAATACGTTTCCCGCATACAATGTGTTAAAAACTTTTTTTTTGCAATACCTTGGGCTAGTAATTTAACCTCTGTGAGATTCAGCTGCCTCCTCTGCAAAAGGAAAATAATGGAGAAGTGTCTACTGAAACAAATGACCACAGAATCAGTGGCTTAGCCAAAATATATCATTGTATAGTTTTGGAGGTCTAAAGTCTGGAATGGGCTAAAATCAAGGCAATGTCTGACTCTGCCTACTCTTTCCCGTATTAGGATCCTTGTGATTACATTGTGTTATTCCAAGAAAGTTTCCCCATCTCTAGGTCTGTACCCTTAATAACATCTGCAAAGTCCCTTTTGACATGTAAGACAACACATTTATATATCCTGGGGATTAGGACATGGGTGTAATTGGGGCCTGTTATTCTGCCTGTCACACCCATGCATCAGCACAGTGCTTGGACACTGTCAGCCCTAAACAATTATCTCTATTAGAAAACCTTGGTTATAGTTCTTAATAACTTTGTATTATTTGTTTCTGTACTTGTGTTCTGTGAATGTCACACCCCCAGCAACAGCACTGCACACATTTTATTTACTAACTCATACACTCGCCTTCTATGTGTAAGTCATGGTTACTAAGCAACCAGGAATGTAGTTACCACTCTTATGAGTCTGTACTGCTGAGTGTGGGTATAGAACAGGTGCTCCAATATTTGTTAAATGATTTAATGAAGCAAAACAGCTTCCTTACACTTCTGAGGAACACATCATGCCTTGGTTCTCACCACACTTTCTTCCTGGAATGAATACTTTCCCACTTTTGCTTGTCAAAATTTCCTTCAAGACTAGGCTCAAATATCTGCATTTAATTTTTTTAGGAAATTGACATTGCAATTTGTAATTGAACAAGTTTCTTGTCTTGCTTTGTTAGCTAAGAAACTTATTGTGAAGTTGATGGCCTGTTCCCCAGCAATGATGTAAGACTGTCTGGTTCTTTACTGGACACTCATCGCGAATCTTGGCTTCTCTTTCATAATTTCTTTTCACTGTAATTCCCTCCAGTATTGATCTTTTAGAGTCTAGTATTTTTTTTCTAAGCTACCTATGTCATTAGTGAAATGAACCACCTTGAGTCTAGCTGAACAGAAGTCCTACAAGTAGGGAATGAAGAAGCAGCACATCGAGACTGGTAGGAGGGGAACTGGTTGGTCCCACACTCACGTGTGGCAGTTTAAAATTTGGAGGGATACCTTGGCTATGGAGGTTTCCCTGAGGAACAAGTGGTCCCTGCTCCACACCAGGCCTCCCAGCCTAGGGTTCCATTCCCAGAAGGAGAAGTCCCCAAAACTTTAGGCTGTGAAAACCAGCGGGGATTGTGGCTGAGTGACACACAGGCTGTGGGAATCCCAGGCAGTTCCTCTTAAAAGGCCCATACCTGGACTTACTCGGACTCACTCCTCTGAACTCCAGTGTTGGGGCAGCAGCTTGAAAGGAACCTGGGGCATTCAGGGAAGAACTCACTTGTCTGGAGTCAGGGTGAGAGCTGTAGAGGCAGCTTTTCCCTGAGGAAGTACTGGCAGAGGCCAGTGTTACTTTGCTGAATGCTCCCCGCCACAGAGGCAGCAGGTGGGCACCATATCTGAATCTCCATCAATCTGGTTCACACTTTTCCTTCCAACCTTGTGATTCCCTGAGTTCCCACCCCTCCCTACTTGCAGACTCATCCAAGCCATTTCCAGTGGTTTTTACATACAACTGGCCTTTTCTTGCCTCATATTTTGGCCTTTCCTAAAATCTCTTAAATAAGCAGCAGCTGGCCTCAGCATGCCCCGTACCTCTCAATGAGTGGCCCCAGACTCTGCACATTGGTCCACAGGTTGGCCGCTCCAAGCCCAACACAAGTAACCATCTGTAGATTGCTTTGTATTTGGGTGGCCCCAGGCAGGGCACAGGTAGTGACTGACTTTGCACCTTCCAGGAAACCCCAAAACTAGTGCACCTGGTGGTCAACTTTGACCACACTGAATTAAACCCCACCACTTCCACCATGACACACTCAAGGGGTGGACTTGGTGAGCACCAAAGCCCCACTGAAGCAAGTTCTGCTCCATACGGTTGGCTTCTGCACAGCAACTCTTTAGCTGTGGTTACAGCAGATCCTAGCAACTGATTGGCCTGGGGGTCAATCCTTCCCAGTGATGCCAACATCCATCAAGGCTCAACTATAATAGGACAGTTCACACAGGGGTGCAACTGGAATGCCAGCTCAAGTGACTGGGGAGGCTGAGTCACTGGGCCCTACAGGACACCTACTACCACAAGGCCATTACCAATTCCAGGAGACATAGCAAATCTACCTAATACATAGAAACTAACACAGGGAAGCAGCCAAAATGCAGAGACAAATAGATCACAAATGAAAGAACAGGAGAAATCTCCAGAAAAAGAACTAAATGAAATGGAATGGAAGCAGGAAAACTATCAGATACAGAGTTCAAAACAATGGTTATAAGAATGCTCAAGGAACTTACTGAGAGCATAAACAACATGAAAAGGACCAGTCAGAAATGAAGAGTACCTTACCCTAACTGAAATAGAGAATAACTTACAGTGACTCAACAGTTGAGTAGGTGAAGCCGAGAATCAAACCATTGATATGGAATATAAGGAAGCAAAAAACACCCAATCAAAATAGCAAAAATAATTAAAAAAATGTGTAAGAAGCCTCTGGGCCAACTTCAAATATACCAACATTTGCATCATGGGGAAGAAGAGAGGGAGCAAGAAATTGAGAACATATTTGAAAAAAAAAAAATAGAAAACTTCCTTTACCTGGTGAAAGAAAGAAATACAAGTCCAGGAAGCACAGAGTCTCAAACAAGATGAACCCAAAAAAGACCACACCAAGACACATCATAATTAAAATGCCAAAGGTTAAAGACAAAAAGAGAACCTTAAAAGCAGCAAGAGAAAATCAGTTATTTACCTACAAGAAGGCACCTTGTAGGTACTGTCAGCTGATTTGTCAACAGAAACTTTGCAGGCCAGACGGGAATGGCAAGAAAGATGCAAAGTGATGAAAAGCAAGGACCTACAACCAAGATTACTCTACCCAGCAAAGCTATCATTTAGAATTGAAGATCAGATAAAGAGCTTCTCAGACAAAAAGCTAAAGGAGTTCATCACCACCAAACCAGTATTACTTGAACTGTTAAAGGGTTTTCTTTAAGAGGAAGAAAAAAAATAAAAATATGAACAATAAAATGGCAATAAATACATATCGATCAGCAATTGATCTAAAAATCAAAATAAACAAACAGAATAAAAACACACTCATAGATACAGAGAACATTTTGATGGATGCCAGACGGGAGGGGGAGGAGTGAAAAAAGTGAAGAGATTTAAAAGTACAAATTAGTAGTCATAATGTAGTCATGGGGAGTCTAAATACAGCATAGGGAATATAGTCAATAATATTCTAATAACTATGTATGGAGTCAGATGGGTATGAGATTTTTCAGGATGATCACTTAGTAAGTTTTATAATGTCTAATCACTGAGGTGTACACTTGAAACTATAATATTGTATGCCAACTGTAATTGAAAAAAAAGATTAAAAAAAACAAAAATGTGAGAGAATATAAACATGTGAATACCTTTAGGACCCTTTTCAGCTTCAGGTATCAGGGTTTTTTCCACAAAATATTAACCCAAAGTAATCTAGAGGTTGGACTTGAGCGAGTTCTGCCCGCAATGCTTTCATCTTGGTTTGGGACCACCATAGTGCCCTAAATGACAACAAATTAATCTTGCTTTCACACACTTTGGGCAATTAAAAATTGCTTGCAACATTAAGGCACTGTTACACACTACAAAGGAAAAAAGTTTGTATGATCTTCTCTTGAAATATGTATTTTTTAAAAAGCATTATTTCTTTTATAGTGATGGTTCAGATGCATCTTATTTAGACACGGGGACCTTTTGTTGATTACTCTTTCGAAAGTTCTAAAAGGTACTGATTAATAAGGTAGAGGTTGGTCAATTTCCTAAACACATATATCTTCTACCCAGTGTTCAATTAAGATCCAACATTGTACTTCATTACTACTCTTATTTTCCCCAATAGTTATACACGTTATGATTGTGCTGTGTTAGTAACTTTCTTTCCAAGGAAAATTGGATGGAGTTTAGACCTTAAAGATATTTAAATTTTGTTTTTCAAGCAATACTTCACACAATATTTATGCTTTATCACTGTATAAAAATGTACAGTGGTTTATTGACATGTACATTCCAATATGTTTACAGCTGCAAGATAATGAGGCACACTCAGTATTGCACTTCATTAAAATTTCAGGCTCAAACTTAACCTAGAAGTTTAAATGAAACTGCATTTGTAATTTAGTAAATATTATAGAGGACAAACATTGATATCTTTATTTACACTGTGATACTTATTACATTTATATGCCATCCTAACACAATTTTTATTTAAATAACAGTCTAGGAAATAAACCAGAATATTCTTCTTTTTATCCCCACCCGTGATGCAATTGTACAGGATTACAAAAAGGCAGTATACAATAAACAATGATTATTTTTCTGTTTTGCTTGAAAGCCAACATCATTCTTAGTCCTTGAGCATGGAGATTCTTTCTATATCAATTACCTATAAATGTCCAATGCTTCACAGGCCAATGACGGTAATGGCCACATGCAAACACCTCACAAGTTTGATGTCTTGGCTCAAAAGAAAAGAATCAAACTAATGGGGAAATTTTCCATAGCAAGAATTATGTACATGGTATTTGGCATCCTTCTTGCACTGTGTATGAATGGTTCATTTTTATGGATGTAAAAATGGTCCCGTCCTTATCCTGAGCAGTTTAAACTTCACCACATCTGCTTGGGGGATGAAGGCAACTTTTCTATCCACAGACAAAAGAATCTGAGTGTTTTAAAAAGTGTGAGCATTTCTGCACACTCCACAACCCAGAGCAAATTCTTCCCCAGTAGGTGGATGAACAACATGGAGTGGACATTCAGTTCCTTCTAATTGTTTGCCTTTGGGACCTGTATAAGTTTTGAAGGAGGCAAAAGAATATAATTAAAAAATACATTCACATAAACCTAATGTAAATATAAGTCACTGATAAGTTATTCAGAGAAATATGACAATGATTATGCAAATATAAAATAACAAAGTTATTTGTTTTCTAACCACAAAAGTAAAAATGTTCCCCATAAAAAACTCAACATACCAGATATATATATGTCGAAGAAGGGACATGGTCCCTTAACCACAGCATCCTGACTAGAGATAAACCCTAATGATGAATTTGGTTCATCATTTTAAAGCAGAGCAATGAACAAAAATGGTCACAAAAATTCCTCAATTTAGTCTAGCAGGAAATTATTCTGGATGAGAAAATACAGATTTTTATATAAAACCAGAGGCCTGGTACACGGAATTTGTGCACTGGAGTTGGGGGGGGGGGTGGTCCCTCAGCCTGGCCTGCATCTTCTTGCAATCCGGGACCCCCTGGGGGATGTCGGGCCTAAATCGGCAGTCGAACATCCCTCTCACAATCCGGCCGCTGCATGCACCAGTGACCATACTAGTACTTTTCATATAGGTGAAAGGCATCTTGTTGTTGTATGGGCAGCTACATTTTTTTGCCCTGATTATAAAAAGTAGTACATAACGTGATCCTTCTGAGGCAGTAGTACCATTTTCCCCATCTTATGGGTGGAAAAACTGAAGCAGAGAGGTTAAGTAATTGGCTTTGTCACACAGTTATGAGTGTCTGAGTCAGGGCTGACCACAAAATGTGCAAGCCAGAGTCTATGCAGGTCATCGCTGCATCATCCTGTTTTTTCAGGGTTAGAGTAGCCTTGCCAGGTGTTAATTTTTAAATCTAAGAGACTGTTCCCAATATATAAGGTAGGGTCCCTAGGCCTGGCTGGTGATCAGGGCCACCTGTGGGGCAACTGGTGGGCAGGGTGATTGGGGGGCCCCCGCTGGACCCACCTTGGCTGGCGGCCTGGCGCTGTCTGCTGGCCGGCCCCGGCCCCCCTCCCCCCCCATCTGACACTGCCACCAGTCGCCTCCCTGTTGAGGGGCAGACACTCAACACTCAATTGAGTGTCTGCCCCCTGGTGGTCAGTATGCATCATAGTGACTGGTCGTTTTGCTGGTCATTCTGCCGTTTGGTCAATTTGCATATTAGGGTTTTATTATATAGGATATTAGGGTTTATTATATAGGATATTTTTCAGGTAAAAACAAATTTTAGTGTAAATAAGCCATGCTACCCTTCCATTTTCTCTGAAAAAAAGGCATACATTGGTAAAACGGGAAGATATTATCAGTGTTCTTTTGAAAAGTATATGGGAGGAAGATTATAGGCAAATAAAAATTAATCAGCCTAAAATATGAATGATAATATGGAAGCAACACTTTGGGAAAGATACATTTGTAGATAATCAAATAAACTAGGCTTAAAAATGGACAAAAAACCCCCCCTATTTTTCTATTATTTAAAAGACTTGTTTTGCTCATGTGCACAAGTATACTGGAACCAAAGAAGGTTATCAGTAAATAATTTAGAAAGGAATGGACAGAGGGGTTATTTAACTTCTTAAACAGACTCTTGTTTTCATCTACATATTAATTAAAATTAATGGTTGACAGTGGTTAGAGAATTGATCCTTCTTTCTTTCTAAGTAAACTGCACAACCATTTCCCCTAATTTCACTGTCAGCTCTCCTTTAATTATCTACAGTTCTCTAAATGAATGGATGAGTGAGCGGATATGAGAGACAGGAAAAGCATACCTTAATCTAAGTGTATGATCTTAGGCCAGGTATTTAACCTCTCTAGGCCTTGATTTTCCATTTGTGAATGTGGGGGATAATACTATCTGCCTGGTAGGCTGTAAAAATTAGGCGAGAAAATACATGTGAAAATGCCCAGGATCAATGCCAGTTTCTTCCTTCTACCACCTCTCCTGCCTCATTCCTGTGATTCACAATTGTTTATAGGGCAAAGTCCTTTTTCTTGGCAGACCTGGATGATCACGTGCATGTGCATGTATGACTGGAGGCCTTGCCTTTGCCTGGCCCATTCTCCTTCTCTCAGTGACTACCTGCCACTGTGTTCTCTGCAACACCTGTTTCAAGACTAGCAAACTTCCTTTTTGTTTTTAGTATTTTAAAAATTCTTTATCTCCCCAGTTCTAGCATTCATAACGGGCAAGAAGCAAGATTGACTTTTCTGGTTCCTTTATTTCCAGACCACTAACGTACAACTTTCATTCAATAATCCCTCTTCCTTTCAAGCTCAAATGAGAGAGAATACTGCCTGCCCCCTTTTCACTCCCTTCACTTCCAGACCGTCCTCCTACTAATGATGGCTCACGTCTCTATTCTGGCTATTATCCTAAACATCTAGCCTCACTTTATTCTGATCTTGCTTCTTTTAAAGCCCACCACTTCTATTTTTTCAAAAGGTTTTTAGAGGTGGAACAGTGTAACAATTTTTATTTGACATGAGCAAGTAGCAAAAAGTAGCCTTTCTTTATTATTATTTATTTTTTAAAAAAATATACTTTATTGATTTTTTACAGAGAGGGGGAGAGGGATAGTTAGAAACATTGATCAGCCGCCTCCTTCACACTCCCCACTGGGGATGTGCCTGCAACCAAGGTACATGCCCTTGACTGGAATCGAACCTGGGACCCTTGAGTCCGCAGGCCGACGCTCTACCCACTGAGCCAAATCAGCCAGGGCAGTAGCCTTACTTTAAAAACCCTCTTTACCTTACCATCTTTGTTTATCTCTCATAGTATAAAAATCAGTAAGAAGTCACCTCTTCCCCTATTTCTCTCCCATCTTCCCTGTTTTCACCAGTATTAACCAATTTTATTAATTTTTTGTATAGCTTTCCAGTGTTTTTATGCAAATATAAACATATATATTAATTTTTCCTTTCTTACAAAGGCAGCATACTATATGTACTTTTTAAAATTTAATTTTTCATTTAATACTTTCTTCTATAGATCTTTCCATATCAGTATATAGAAACTTCATCCTCAGTCTTATTTTAATGGTGCATATTAGTGTTTAATCAGCCCCCCCCCCCCCGCCCAGTGGATACTTGTATCATTTATGAATTTTTATCATTACAAGCAATGCTGCAGTGAATAACCTTGCACATTTTTCCTTGTTTCTTTTCTTCACATATGTAGGTATGTCCCCCAGAAGTGGGATTGGTGAAGGGTAGATGTATTTGAAATTTTGAGAGGCACCTCAGGGTCTACCATTTGCACTCTGATAAGCAATGGATGAAAGTGTGTGTTTCCCACATTTAACAACATTGTCTATTGTGGAGTACTTAGTTTTGTATGTATTTTCACTAATTTCAGATACATCTCATGCAAAATTCTCTTCTATGGTCACATTTACCTCTTCTTCCACTTCTCCCACTACATTAAGCCTCTTATTCCACCTCACTGTGATCACCAGCCTCCTGACCTCTTCCAAACTTTCAGTCTCTTTTTAGTTTCATATTGACTTTTCTCAGCCTGATCTGCACAGGTAATCATTTTACTGTATTTTCAGTAGCTTCTTTAATTCCCTTGGCTGTCTGATGCTCACTACTGCCAGTTCCCAGTCATTCTAGATTAAATCAGTTGTCCATTTGATGATGCCTGTTCCAGGCTTCTTAAAAAAAAATAAAAATCACAAAATCCCTTTAAATGGTTCTGTTACACATTATAATTTCAAACGTCACATGGCCCTTTAGTGCCAAACAGCAATCCTTTTACTAATCTTTAGTTGACTTCCTTCTCATCCTACAAGCAATCTGCTCCACTATAGCTCCCAACCTAACTCATGATGAGGATCGTTTTACTTCACTCAGAAAGTGAGAAGTTCATAGAGACAAGGAACCCCTTGGATTCTTCAGGATAGTGTCAGCTAGGTTTCTGCCACTTACTGCGTGCCTGCCGCCCCGGAGACCCCCAGTCCACTCAGGCCCCCAGTCCCCTAGGGCTGGCCCGAGGCACAGGTGAGCCTCAAATGGCAGCTGCCCAGCCACCCAGCCACCCAGGGACGGCCTGAGGCGCAGGCAAGCCTCTGATGGAGTCTGCCCAGCTGCCCAAGGCAATGGTAACCAGGGCCGGCCAAGGCTTGTGCTGCCAGCAGTGGCAGCAGCAGAGGTGTGATGGGGCATTGCCTTCCCCTGATCGCCGAGTCGCCTCCAGTGCAGTCACTGGAAGAGAGGGAACCCCCCTCCAGTGCATGAATTTTCATGCACCAGGCCTTTAGTCATTAAATAAAACTGGATACCATAATCATATTTAAAAAACTAAAAGCATACCTGCAGGACAGTGTGGTAGTTCTTCCTTAGGAATGCTAGTCATCCTTTGAAAATCATCATGACAAGCATTACAAAAATGTGTTGTTCCAAAACAGAAAAAGACAGCCACTGAACAGCAGTAGCGACACTTATATTCCAAAAAGTCTGTGCCATGTTTCGGACACATCTATAGCAAAAGAAAACAGATAAAGATTATAGTGAACCTATTTCATTATACTTAAGGTAGCAATATATATAACTCAGTGATTCATATTTTAAGAGTATACACAACTCTAAAAACTGATTGAAAAATTGATGATACCCACATTAAAAAAACAATGAATAAATGTGTGGCTTTGCCCAAAAGAACTGAACAAGCTTCAAGTTCTAATCCCAGCTCCATTATAACTAATTTTATTTATAAACTAGCTTCTTAATTTCCTTGTGAATGTTTCCTGGTCAGCCAAGTTAAAAAATTAATATTTCATTTATCAATCTCATAGATGTACTATGAAGATTTCATTGAAGAGGAGAAAATCTAGAAGTGTGAAATCTGGTAATTATTTTATGGGAGACAAAAGTATAAAATGCAAATCCCATCCAAAATAGATATTATATATGAATAGGTTGGAAAATTATACATTGCTGTACAAACACCAGAAAACGTTGGTGGGAAAACCTGCTATGCCATTTCTACCATGCTGGTTATATTATTATTTAAAAAAATTAGAGGTTTAGCCGAAACCAGTTTGGCTCAGTGGATAGAGCGTCGGCCTGCGGACTGAAAGGTCCCAGGTTCGATGCCGGTCAAGGGCATGTAGCTCGGTTGCGGGCACATCCCCAGTAGGGGGTGTGCAGGAGGCAGCCGGTCGATGTTTCTCGCTCATCGATGTTTCTAACTCTCTATCTCTCTCCCTTCCTCTCTGTAAAAAATCAATAAAATATATTTTAAAAAAAAATTAGAGGTTTAATGTTTCTAAATTGTCATTTCTAATGGTCTACCCACCTGAGCTCGGGACACATCAGAACAAGCACCACAAATGAGCTCTCTGGGATCATAGTCATCCCCTTGTCCAGCCTCAGCATCACAGCGAGCTTCACCACCAAAATATGCCTAGGAAACAATGCACTGAGATTACAGCAGGGAAGAACTCGGCTGTATACTTTGGGCACAGTGGACATAAGATCAAGAGGTCTTAGGAAATAGCATTGTCTATTAGACACTCCCTTACATGTCAAGTGGATGTCCCCATTGTTGCTCAGAGGGCAGAGCAGGGTAAGAAATAAAGCTATATTTATTCTTAAAGAAATAAAGGGTTTTTCAATTCTGGAATGAATTTATGCTTACAGTAGGAAGCTGAAACACTGTACTGTCAAAGCAAAATAAAAAAATAATATACAATATTACAAATAAATATCAAAATAGGATATCCTATATAATAAAACCCTAATATGCAAATTGACCAAATGCACTGACCACCAGGGGGCAGACGCTCAATGCAGGAGCTGCCCTCTGGTGGTCAGTGCACTCCCACAGGGGGAGCACCGCTCAGCCAGAAGCCGGGCTCATGGCTGGTGACTGCAGCAGCGGTGGCGGGAGCCTCTCCCGCCTCCGTGCGCGCTAAGGACCCCTCAGGGAATGTACGACTGCAGCCGGCAGGTGGACATTCCCCAAGAGGTCCTGGACTGTGAGAGGGCACAGGCCCAGGCTGAGCTGAGGGACCCCCCTTCAGTGCATGAATGTCGTGCACTGAGCCTCTAGTTAAGTAATAAAGAAAAAATGTGTTTTTAGAGCAAAGTTTAAAGTCTTTCATTATTTTGAAATTGTAAATAAAATCTTTCTTTTTATTGCTCTAAAAATATGTTTAGAACTTCTCCAATTTTAATATTGAGAACAAAAAATATGCCTAAAGTGAATATTAGTACAGAATTATAATCCTCAGGCTAATGGGAAAGAAAAAAAAATCAATTTTAATCATATAACATTTTTTAAAAAGCAAAGGCAAATTGGGTAATTCTGTTCAAAATACTGCTCATACTTATAGAGCTATACTATATGCAAGAACTGAACAGTATCTAATAGATATTTGAATAAATGAAATTATCATAACAAATAATTTATCTGAATTTGCTCTGGGCACAAAACAAATGAGGTCAATTATAATTGGGGCAATCTATATGCATATGTCTCATAGCCAAAAAATTGAGGATAAACAAGATGAATCAATATAAATCTATTATCTGTACTAGAAAACAGGCCAAAAGACAGGCTGCATTGATACAGAGTTATTAAATGGTCTTCCACTAGCTGAATATGGCCTCAGAAATTTTCCAGCTGTTTTACTTCTCTGCATTCCCTGTGTGGCTTCCTGGACATTTGATTGCCATCCTTGTGGTGGCACAATATTCATTTATGATGTTTAGTACATTAAACACCCAGAAATAATGTATTATTATTTGTAACAATACAATTCACAAACATACAGTATTGGTTTTTCTTGGGTGTATGTATATTTGTCTTCCTTTCTGGCTACCATCTATCTATTTATCCTTCTCTTCATTATCTGTATTTTTTGTTTGCTAAACGGGGAGTGCATCTTCCATTTACTGATTCCTTTGTTCATTTATTCATTTTCTAATTAACTTAGTGTCTAATAAAGTGCCAGTAATGAAGACAGAGAAATGAAAAAATATAGTCTTTGTCCTCACGGAACTTATCAAGTGAGGCAGAGAGATAAGTGAACCAGTAATCATAATGCAGGATAATGAGGGCTATGATGGATGTATGCCAGATTTCTAAATCACGTGGTGGTAATGGGTAAGCGTGGGCACATTGTAGAGAAGGTGAAACTTGATATGAATCTGAAAGTATGATAGATAGATTTGGCTCTGCACCTGAGCATGTGTGTAAGTAGGTGGCAGGTGAGAGTAAAACGCAGAGCAGGAGATAGAGAGGTAGAGAAGAGCATTTCATGAAGAGAAACTGCCTATGTGATGGCATGGAAGTGTTAGTGAGTGAGTAGACATGGCCGAGTTTGGGAAGCTGAGTTGTTCAGTATTCTATAGCATAGGGTGCAAAAGGTAGCAGCTTGGGGGATGAGATGAAGGGTGGACAGGGTTAAAGGCTTATAAGCAAAACAACGATGCAATCAGATTTGAGAAAGTTATCTATGAGTAGTAGTGTAAGTATAAACAATGGCATGGAGGCGTTAGGGGCTCCACAAAAGCAGTTCAGGAAAGAAAGCTGCTGTAATTACCAAAGAAAATCACTGGGGAAAAAACCCTCAAGACATTTGGAGACAAAATTGACAGGACTTTGTAAATTAACATTGGAGATGAGAGTCCAAGTTGAATATAATACTCGACATGTGGACTTTGAAGTATGTGTGAGAAATCCAAATGTCTGAAAGGCAGATGGACATTTGTATCTAAATCTCAAAGATTTTGGAAGGTCATAATATTATAGATGGTTGGCAAAGGCATGGGGGTACAGGAAGTAAATCAAAGATAAGGAGGTATTATTGGCCAAGGAAGGAGTGCAGGGGAAACAAATATGGTAAAAGGTAGGTGCATGCAAAGACACCCTAGGAGGGATTAAAGACAAATGACTGGAAAGGAAGGAGGATATAAAAAAAGTGTTTTCTTAGAAACCAGTGAAGTAAGAATTTAAGGAGGAAATGCTCAAAAGAGTCAAGTAAGAGAAATTTATTCAAGAACCACCTGGATTTGGAAAACAGGAGGTTTTTACTGATGGGAAGTAGCTTATGTACAGAAATACTTCATGTTTTGTAAACAGCCTGTAGAGGTTAACAAATATCCCAAAACAAATTAAGTAAATAAATTAAACTTGAAATACAGTACCAAGCTTTCTCATTTTTAACTTCAGATTTAAGATGTAAGAATTGAATTATCAGTATACAGAATTCAACTTTTTAATCATATAGATAATCTCTAGCTCTTAAAAATTCTTAGTATAATTTATAGCATACCTTTTTGCATTTGTAGCAAACATAATATGCATATCTATTCATGGCGTAGCCAGCTGGGTCGTTATAAAATCTAACACCAGGTGTTGTGATAGCTTCACTCTTATGCAGACCTTCATATTCCAATCTCATTAAGGCTTTTCTTCTGACATCCTCATAGAGTTCTTTTATTGGATCAAGTAGGTCTTTTAATACTACATGATTTATTTTGTTCTGAAATTTAAAAAATGAACATCTGTTAAGAAAGCCATTTATTTATTAACTCAACAAACAGTGTGTACCAAAGTACCAAAGCACTGTGCTAGGAGGTAACTCAAAAATCTATAATTAGAAAAGCATAATATGCTAATTAGACCGGACAGACATCCTTCTGGATGACCTTCTGGACAAAGCCGGGGCGGGTGGGGACCGAGGCAGCCACTGCAGTGGTGGGGGCTGAGCCCCTTGCATGAATTTCATGCATCGGGCCTCTAGATTCTAAAGAAAATGCCATTTAAAAATAATCTTGTAAAGTTCTCGCAAGCCTCACAGGGAAAATGGAGGTAAGTGGGGCACAGAATGTGAAAATTCCACTTTATTAGCTTCATATTCCTGAGTATGGAACATATCTCCTGCTGCCTTAGCTGTTCTGGGAATAAAAGGTTATTACCTTGCTGCCACAAATAAGACACCCCTTCTCTGTGTGCTCCTTGGAGCTATGGTAGAATGTCAGGTGGTAGAAATAAGCAGGTAGTATTTTCTATACTACTTAAATGTGACTTTTTCTGGTGGCACTATATGAGATGGGAGAGCAAATACTACAATCTTTTTTTATTATTTCTCAGTTTACCTAAGCAAGGATTGTTTGTGTTAAGCCTTTCCTTATATATCAGTCTGCAAATATGAAGAAAACAGGGAGAATAGGAAAAAAAAAAAAAGGAATTAATAGAGATGGCATTGCTAATCACATTCTTAAAGGTTTTTTTTTTGTTAATCATTATTAGCTTGCCAAAACAATTTACTACTTTGCTTATTACTATCTTTGTAGACATGTGTCAAAAATTTTCTTATTTGAGCTCTAAAAGTGTTTTAATGGCACTGAAAGTTCAGCTTTTACTCTTCAATGGCAGGTATCAGTACCTACAAGCACCACAGGCTCATTCTTCTTTTTGGTAGTTACCCCTTGTCATGTCACATGACCTGAATTTTCAGGGGGTCTGAAAACAGAGATGCATGCCTGTCAATGCTTGATGATGTTTGAATGAATTTTATGATGCAGTATGCTTAATTTAACTAGTTTTTAATTGACAATTACTATTTTGAAACATATCATAATAGATCTATTATATTCTTAGGTACCACTCGGATAAAGAGAGCAGATGGGGGATGGTGGTAAAAAAAAAGTAAGCTGGGAAGGACACTGAGAGACACTGACAGTTTATTCTGAAAGATGAAGATAAAGATGAAAGTAAATAGAAAGTAGATAATTTCTGATTCTTTCCATACCTTGCAGATGGGACAAGATATAAATCCAAATGTTATCCTTGGACCAAGCCATCTGTTTTCTAAAACCCGTCGGCAGCACTGTAAGTGGAATACATGACTACAGTCCAGCTTAAATAAAGAAAAGAGAAGAATATAAGCAAAGGTAACAGTGATAAACACCAGTAACTAGCAGATTATTCAATGTATACTGAAAGGAGATAAGAGAAAAAGCAAGCAATTTAGTACAATGATATTTTAGCACTTTCCCACTACTCATAGGACACTAACTAAGTCTTCAGGTGCTCCCAATATTTTAGCATACATATATTAATGACACATTATAGAGAGTAAGCTGGGTTAGGAAAAATGCAAAATTACTCAATTCTGTATTTTATAAAAAGAAGAGGAAACAACTGACTTAGAGATTTAAGATCTTTTTTTGAGACTACTACCTTGGAATTACAAGAACTGGAAATATAAATAAGCAACCAGTAAAAGTATATAAAAGATATTTAGCAAATAGTAACATCTATATTAGCCGTGGGCAAACTACGGCCCGTTTGAAATGAATAAAACTAAAAAAAAAAAAAAAAAAGACTGTACCCTTTTATGTAATGATGTTTACTTTGATTTTATATTAGTTCACACAAACACTCCATCCATGCTTTTGTTCCGGCCCTCCGGTCCAGTTTAAGAACCCATTGTGGCCCTCGAGTCACAAAGTTTGCCCACCCCTGATCTATATTATGTATGTACATTATGCATGCAGGTATGTATCATTGCATCATTATGTACAGATCAGTTATATAATGCTATTAAGTATCATTCTGGATTGAAAATTAAGAAAAGAGTAGATATTGGATAATCTGTTTTTCATTCCTTATGAACATTTTATTGATTATGTAAATCACAAATTAAAGCTAAACACACAAAATGTAAACAGAATATTCTCTTTAATAAACTGGTAGGTATTAATGGGACATTTTCTCTCAATGACAATTTAGACACAATTAATACTTTAAAAGCGGAGACCACCTGAATGGCTGGTGCTGCCGAGAGTGCTTCAGTGAAACATATCATGCACATGTCATCAGCATCTTGCTTCAGTGTGGTGGCACTTTTATCACAGCCATGCAGACAGGGCAGACAGTGCTCTTCGTTTTTCACGCCTCCACATGGATGGCCACAAGGATGTGTCTTACTACAGGCTATCTTAGCATATTCCTATTAAAAATGAATTACAATGGCACACAAAATATAAAAAAAAGCACACATCCTAGTAATCATATCTATTATAGTAGTTTTCCAATATTTTCCCCACAGGAAATACATATTAAGGCTAAGTTACAATAAAGTGATGTTTATTCTTTGAATATAATTTAGGATTATTAACAAAGTCTATTTTTGTTTTAATGTGATTTTTAAAAATTTTCACTCCACATAAAGGGAATGCTGATTAAAAGTAAATTACAAATTTAATCTATTTGTTATTATGCATAGCCACAGATCAACAAAAAATTACTGCCTTACAATCTCCCCATCACCACCCACCCCCTGGCCAAAATGGGGATGAAATAAAATAGAGATATCTTTCACTATTTGGGCACTATCTAAATTCTTGTTAACTAAATTGAGGCTTCACAAATATCTGGATAGCCCTAGCCAGTGTGGCTCAGTTGGTTGGAGCATCATCCCGTGCACCAAGGGTAGTGGGTTTGATTCCCAGTCAAGGGCACATACAACCAAGCGATGTGTCTATCATTCTCTCTCTCTCTCTCTGATCTTCTCTCACCCCCTTCTACTCTAAAAATCAATGGGAAAAATATCCACGGGTGAGGATTAACAACAACAAAAAATCTGCATAACATGAAATGTGCATAGATGTTTAAGACTAAGGAACTTTCAGGTAGTGGAAATTTATTTTAGGAAAGTAAGTGAATAAAATACCTATAAGAGGCAAAGAAAATACAGCCCATAGATTTTTAAGTTTCTAGCACATAAGTAAATGTTAATTATATATACTGATGGTCGATGGGAAACACACACAAAAGGAATCTGGTTTGGGCTTGAGTGCTTTATTTGACCCATTTGCCAGCTTTGATAAAGCATTTAACTCATAACATGAGTACTACACTAATTTAGAACATGAATGATGCTGAGTTGGAACTCTTACTTATATGAAGTAAAGATGTCATGTGGGAATACATGCTCTCCTTACTGGGATACTCACCTGGCAGTCTGCATCAGAACAAACACTGCCAACAGCAGATAACTCCGTTCCACTTCTGGAACCACAGAAGCGGCATGCTTCTGAGCTACTTGTGGTGGGTTTGCCTAGGTTCAAGCAGAAAAAAAATCCTCCTGAAGAATATTTTCTACATATTTTAATATAACTCATTAAAAACAAACAAGCAAACCAGGTTTGTGTCAGTTGTCATCACTGGAAATCAGTCTGGCAATTACAAGCCGAAGGGTTGTAAGCTACACTAATTACAAATTACACAAGAAAAGGGGTAAGAAACTGAAGAGCTATACTTAAAGCCAAATAAATTATTAACTGATTTATTTATACTTTTTCAGTAAAAAGAAATAGACTAGACTTCTAGTCAAGATAGCAGGTTGAGCAGATATGGCAAGCCCCCCACTAAAAAACACACAATACCAGACAAAATATAACACAAAAACTGAATAAAAGTATTTAAAACAAAGGGAAATAAAGCTTTAAGTACCTTTCCACAATGGCAATATTAAAATTCATAGGAGAAAACCTCATCAGAGAATATGAAACTTGAAAAATAGAATTCCCACCCAAGGACTTAGAGATAATAGAATAATTTGGAAAGAAATTTACATTTTGAAATAAAAAAGGAACAGACCCATAAAAAAGAGAACAGAATAATATGAAAAAGAACAGGAAGATTGAAAAATATAGACTAAGATCATTTTATAAACACAGATAGAAAAATTCAAAATATAATAGTAATACATTGAACTTAAAAATATCCTTTTTAGCCTGGCTGGTGTTGCTCAGTGGTTAAGTGTCAACCTATGAACCAAGAGCTCATGGTTTGATTCCCAGTCAGGGCACATGTCCAGGTTGTGGGCTCGTTTCCCAGTGTGGGGCTTGCAGGAGGCAGCCAATCAATAATTCTCATCATTGCTATTTCTATCTCTCTCTCTCCCTTCCTCTCTGAAATCAATAAAAATACATTTTAAAAAATATTCTTTAAAAAAAAGGGTAGTTTATATCATTAATACAATGATGGTTCAACATTAGAACATTTATTAATGTTATGTATGTCATGGTAAGATTATAGGAAAAAAAACCAGCTCTGAGAAAAAAAGACGATGTTTTTATAGCATGAAAAGTTACTCCTATCTAGAGTTAAGTTTGTTCAGGTTTATACCTAATTCTAACATTCAGAATTCATGTTAGTCAAATGGCAGATGACAGAGGTACTGAAAATTGAGAATTTGTAAGATTTAATATAACTAAACTGGGAATATAGCAGACTTACTTTTTCAAAAATAAATCAAAATGAAAACCCACATGTTTTGGAGATAAAATAACTGGCTCAAGATTACATAACTAGTTAGTGGCAAACCAGGTTTCCTGACTTTTAGCCTGATGCTCTTTCTACCAATGAACATTGTCTCATAAATATAATACAGACAGGGATCAATGATGTCATGATAATTACTTATCAGAATATACTCAATTAATCACATTAAGTAATTTTAAAGTAACATCTAATTTATGGTAACCAACAGGCATGGTTCAATCTTAAATCCTCTTTTACCTGTGTGTTCTCGGAATTCCACCATTGCTTTCATTGTTTTAGAATCTGCAAGTGCCATCAACCAGAACAATTTAGTTCGACCACAACCTTCATGAAGGTCAACCTTTATAGCTTCTTCTTCTTCTTTGAAGACCTATTATATCATTAAGAAAAGGGAAAATATATTTATTTATGACCCTGAAAGAGAAGTACAAATTTAATTATTCAATAAAAATAATGGCTTTTATTAAGAAAGCATTCCAAAAAGTTCCATATATTTCCAATCTTCTCTTTAATCTTTACAACAGTTCTGTTCGTATAAATGTGGAAACTAAGTTTTAGAGATCTTAAACAACTTGCTTGATTTACACAGTTGGTAAGTGAAACAGCTGCTGAGATTCCCAAGTCCATTTTTTTCTCATTACCCTAAGTCTTCCACAAAAGTTATTGAATATACTTTATGTTCTAGATACTGTTCTGTGTATAAGACAGAAATCTTCACCTGTCTTTGATGAGTTTTGGTTCGTCGATGAAGATGAAGGAATCTGTCACAGTCAGTACATAGATTTCCACATACGTTGCATAAAATGATTGCTGCAGTTTCACCATCATCATGGTTATCACACATAGGCTAAAATAAAACATTTCCATAGGTTATATTAGAGTAATAAGAAAGTATCAATATTCACACAAATTGAATGTAATTTACTTTTACCAGTAACAGTAACTGAAGTCTATTAAGAATTTGGAATCTGAACATTAAACTGAATGATGGCAAGTGTATTAAATTATAAAATTTCCTCAAAGGCCTAAATCAATGATTAATAAAATAAATAGGATACTTTGCTTAGTGATTGAGAAAATTTCTCCCCATTATATTCAAACATTCATTTTTGAAACTTTAACCATTAATAAGAAAGTGTTGAAAGAGCCATATAAAGCCTTCTTTCAGTGAATGAAACGATAAATATCCAACCTACTTTAAGTACATTTCTGAAGGAATGGTATGTCATATTGCCTCTTTTACTGCTTTTTCTCCTTGCCATAAGATGGATTACATTTTACTACAAAAATTGAGATATGAAATCAAAGTCTGGCTAAAAACAAATTTTGATACTATGCAAACATGTCTCAGAGAAGGGGAAAGCTCTTTTGTATACCTAAAGCCCCTAATCTATAATAATAAAAGTGTAATATGCTAATTAGACTGGACATCCTTCTGGACGACCTTCTGAACGAAGCCAGGACTGTGAGGGAAGCCTGGGTCCTGGGTGCCTGCTGGTGGCTGGAGGGAAGCCCCAGTCCTGGGTGCTGGCGGCTGGAGGGAAGCCCGGGTCCTGGGTGCCAGAAGAAGCCCAGGTCCTGGGTGCCAGATGGAAGCCGGTGCTGGCAGCTGGGGGGGAAAGGAAGACCTACTCTTGCACGAATTTCGTGCATTGGGCCCCTAATATACTATAAAGAAGGAACCCTTGTGAGATGAACTTTGGTAATGTGACACAATTTTTCAAGAGTTCCACTAATTATGTATTTTGACTTGTAGTACTGTTTTTTTAAAGCTAAGCTACCGCTGATTATAAAGAAAAGCAAGATCATTTTATATAAGATAATTTTCATCTTACCATTTGTTTTTGCTGTCCATCCTTTCCCATCCATCTCCCTGAGGAGAGACGATCTACATGGTCCTGGTCAAGAACGCATAGTGATGCTAGAGCAAGCCAGAGCTGTTGAAAGGAAAGGCTGTTACACTACTGAATACTTAGGAAAGACTTATAAAATGTTGACTGTCTGACACATGATAATAGTTTAATAAATTCCAGCTGTATCTGAAGTTATGTAAATACCCAGTGGTACTCAAAATTTCCTGATGTGGCATCAGACACATACATGATTGCTGTATGTGCCATGCACATAGTATGCACTCAAATATTTACTGAATAAATGTTTCTCTGATTAAGCACTCTATTTCCTGCCTGATATATAAAATTATCCTTTACTAGAGGCCTGGTGCACGAAATTCATGCACTCGGGGGGGGGGGGAGGCGTGAGGGGGTCCCTCAGCCCAGCCTGCACCCTCTCGAAGCCCGGGAGCCCTCAGGGAATGTCCTACATCCTTAGTGCTGCTGCGGAGGCGGGAGAGGCTCCTGCCACCACTGCTGAGCTTGCCAGCCATGAGCCCGGCTCCTGGCTGAGCGGCGCTCCCCTTGTGGGAGTGCACTAACCACCAGGGAGCAGCTCCCACATTGAGCCTCTGCCCCTGGTGGTCAGTGCTCATCATAGTGACCGGTCGTTCTGCCATTCGGTCAATTTGCATATTAGCCTTTTATTATGTAGGATTGGGCTACTACAAAAATAATATAGCAATATATGAATTTTCATATTTAATATTCTAATGACTCCTGCAAGTTTTTCCATCCATTATCATTTGCCAGATACATTAAATTCCAAGGAAGGTGGTACAATGGATGTTTAATTTTGTAGAGTCCCATGAGTAGTTGGGTTCATATTAAATTCTTGTAGGTAATAACAGTTACTCGCAAGTCTCTGTATGACCCTAATCACCTAGCACTAAGCCTCAGAAATAAGTAAATGTCTAACAAATAAAGCAAGTATTTAATAACTCTAGAAAATTGCCCTAAAAAATAGTCCAACACTTTCTGAGGCTTAAAGAATAAGTTTCAGTTTTACATAGAATTAAATATTTCTTCATTACTGAAAAAAATAATTTAACCATCGTAACTCAGAAGTATATGGGAGTGTCACTGGATATGAAGAGTAAGAGGGGAAAAATTAGGGAAAGAAAAGCCAGAAAAAGAAAAAGAAAATATGCTAAAAAAAAAAAGGGGGGGGCACAGAATGAAGAGAAGAACACATGCAGGGTGGGTGAGGATTAGTCAGAATAACTGCTTCAGGAGAACCAAGATGGCAGTGAAGGCAAACACCTGTACTCGCTGCCTCCCACAGCCACATCAAAATTACAACTCAAATAGAGAACAACCATCATCCAGAACTAACTGAAAGCTGGCTGATACAAAGAGGAGGAATCTGCAGATCTCTCTGTAGCTCCTGCTGGGTGTCCCCAGGCAGTGGCTGACTTTGCACCTCCCTGGAGACTCAAGAGCCAGTGTACCTAGGGGTCAGTGTGAGACCATACCAGATTACAATTCTTCACATCCATAAGTGACACACTCAAGGGGCAGACTCAGTGAGCACCAAAGCCCCATTGAAGCAAGTTCTGTCCCAAAAGGATGTCTCCTGCACAGCAGCTCTCCCACTGTAGTCACAGCTGGTCCCCACAGCTAATTGGCCTGGAGGTCAAGGCTCAACTACAACAAGATTGTGCACACAGCCGACAAAGGGGTGCACTAGAGTGTCCACCTCAGGTGATTGGGGAGGCTGAACTACTGGGCTTTATAGAACACCTAGCACACAAAGCCACTCTATCAACTCAAGGAGACTTAGCAGCTCTACCCAATACATAGAAACAAATACAGGGAAGCAGACAAAATGCGGAGACAAAGAAACATGTCACAGAAGAAAGAAATGGAAGAAAGCAAACTACTGAATATAGAGTTCAAAACCAGAGTTATAAAGTTACTCAAGAATCTTCTAGAAATCTCCAAGGGACTTAGTGAGACTTTCAAGGATCTTAGTGAGAAAGCCAAAAAAATGGAAAAGCATACACTGACTGACATAAAGAATAATATACAAGGATTCAACAATAGACTAGAGGATCCTGGGAATCAAATTAATGATTTTAAATATGAGGAAGCAAAAAACACCCAACCAGAAGAGCAAAAAGAATCCAAAAATATGAAGATAGTTGTAAGGAGCCTCTGGGACAACTTCAAGCGTACCAACATCCAAATTATGGAAGTGCCAGAAGAAGAGAGAGAGAGCAAGATATTGAAAACCTTTTGAAGAAATAATGATAGGAAACTTCCCCTACCTGGTGAAAGAAATAGACTTACAAATCCTGGAAGCACAGAGAATCCCAAACAAGAGGAACCCAAAGAGGACCACACCAAGACACATCATACTTAAAATGCCAAGGGGAAAAGACAAAGAGAGAATCTTAAAAGCAGCTAGAGAAAAGTAGTTACCTACAAGGGAGTGCCCATACAACTGTCAGTTGATTTCTCAACAAAAACTATGCGGGCCAGAAGGGAGTGGCAAGAAATATTCAAAGAGATGAATAACACTATCCTACAACCAAGATTACTCTACCCAGCAAAGCTATCATTTAGAATTGGAGGTCAGATAAAGAACTTCACAGACAAGAAAAAGCTAAAGGAGTTCATCACCACCAAACCAGTATTAGATGAAATGCTGAAGGGTATTCTTTAAGAAGAGAAGAAAGAAGAAAAAGGTAAAGATAAAAAATATGAACAACAAAGTGGCAATAAATATATACCTATCAACAATTGAATCTAAAAATCAAACAAATAAAAAATCTGATGAAAAGGATAAACTGGTGAATGGCATAGAACCAGGGGCATGGAAATGGAACAGATTGACAATACCTAGAGGGAAAGGGGGAGAGAAGGGCGGTGGGAAGTGATTAGACAAACATCTTATATCAGCTGTGGGCAAACTACGGCCCACGGGCTGGATCTGGCCCGTTTGAAATGAATAAAACTAAAAAAAAAAAAAGACCGTACCCTTGTATGTAATGATGTTTACTTTGAATTTATATTAGTTCACACAAACACTCCATCCATGCTTTTGTTCCGGCCCTCCGGTCCAGTTTAAGAACCCATTGTGGCCCTCGAGTCAAAAAGTTTGCCCACCCCTGTCTTATATACAAGTACACATTACCTATGGATACAGACAATAGGGTGGTGAGAGCCTAAGGCTGGGTAGGAACTGAGTGGAGGGGAGCTATGGGGGGAAAAATGAGGGACATCTGTAATAATCTCAACAATAAAGATTAATTAAAAAAAAAAACTTAAAAAAAAAAGAGTAAGTGCTTCAGATGCCACACTCACTAGCAAAATAGCCCAAATTGGTTTTTTTCTGCCCTAGGGAAATATAATTTATCTTCTTTTTCAGACTTATGAGAATTAACTTAAGCACTATCCATCAGTGTTTACTGCTTCCCAATGCTGTCACATTGCCCTGCTTCAAGATCTCAAATCTCTTTTGGAAGCACATGGGACATGAAATTTGGTAGGTTACAAATTCCTGCAGATGTCTCATCTGAAGAATGCAATCCTACACTCTAAAACAAGCATGTCAAATTTGCCAGCCCACAATGAATATTTCTTTTGCCCAGCCAATATAATGATGTGTAAGAAACGTTTTAATAAAAATTTCGTAACTTAAATTTTACAATATCCTGTTACACATAATCCTATATAATAAAAGGCTAATATGCAAATTGACTGAACGGCGGAACGACCTGTCACTATGACACGCACTGACCACCAAGGGGCAGACGCTCAACGGAGGAGCTACCCCCTGGTGGTCAGTGTGCTCCCACAGGGGGAGCGCCGCTCAGCCAGAAGCCCTGAGCCGGGCTCACGGCTGGCAAGTGCAGTGGCGGTGGCAGAAGCCTCTCCTGCCTGGCAACAGCGCTAAGGATGTTCGACTGCCAGCTTAGGCCTGCTACCTAAGCCATCAGTCAGACATCCCCTGAGGGCTCCCAGACTGTGAGAGGGCACAGGCCGGGCTGAGGGGACCCCCCCACCCCCCGCACCACCCCAGAGCATGAATTTAGTGCATCAGGCCTCTAGTTAATAATGACGACAACAGTCATTAATGACTGATTACTGTAATCGTGTTGCATTCATTTCCCTTACGCGCAGGCGCACCATTTCTCTCCACTAATACTAGCAGTGAATATTTTGCAGCCCATTGCCACGTCATTAGTCTTGTACTGACCTGTTTGGAGTGTGCAACAGAAAATATTTTGCTTCAGAGAACAAGAAAAATAGGTTTATGTGCATTACACTTATTAATTTGTGCAGTTATTGAGTGTCTGATAAGTTAATGTTCAAGAAAAAAATATTAATTTTTATTAAAATGTTCTATTATTTTAACGATTACTCATTTATTTCAGCCCTTTGTATTCAGCACATCTCTATCAAAATAAACCTACGTTTCTATGAAAATTTAAGCTTTTTTTTTTTTTTTTGCAGCACACATAAACTTAAACCTTGTTCATTTGGCCTGTGTTAGCCTTTGAGCTTGACATGCTTGCTCTAAAAGATTCTGCCCTACCCCACTGCAGGCAAAATTTTTTTGCTTTTTAAAAAAACAAGGCCTGTATACTCAATGAGTATGCTATAGGGCTCTACTTTTGGACAACTGGGCCATACCAAAAGTAATAGGGAGGACCTTGTCTTCAAAGGACCTCAGTGTATCACAGCATAATGCCGATACTAAACTTACTGTGTAAGCTATGGTAAATACACCATTAAAAAGATAATATAGTGACATATATGGAAAGTTAGCCCTTTCTAACCAGTATATCCTGAGTTTCCGTAATTGATAACAAAAACAAGTGATAAAGAACATGTAACAGGGAATATTAATAACCACTACACTTATTTCATAATTCAAAAAACCTTCATGCTTTTTAAATAAATATTTGGTAAAAATAATAGCTGACCTATTAATTCAAACCTATTACTGAAAAAAAGAACATGCAAGGATATAGACCAAATGAAAAAAACCTACCCTAGTTGTTGCAATACATCTCACTGGAGATCTAAATTCTTCCTCCATCTTGGTCAAGGCAATGATGGTTTCTGCAATGGCATTTTTTGTCACTCGGGACCATGCTTCGGAGAGATGACCCTATTGAGCAGGACACAATAATTTAACAAGCAATCAGAAATGTATAGTCATAGTAGCAAATTCTACTCTCTGAAATAACATCTCTCACCCATAAGCAAAGATTTATTAATGGAATTTTAATCAAGGGGCATAGTTTTGAAATAAAAATTTTTCACCACCCTCTAAAAAATTCAACTTCTAATCACTATTTTGATAATACAAAATCAAAGTATATAAATTAGGTTCTCAATACTCTATAGAGTTCAAGGGTATTTCCTTTTACATTTTGATAAATATATAACAGAAGTACTAAGGTTTCTATGCTTGAGAAATTTTGATTATGAAACATTGTTGCTTAACATGAAATTTATACAACTAATTGCTTTAGATGAGAATTACTGGAACCCAAGAGCATAAATGGGTTCAAATTACAACTACCTTAATTTGCTAACTTGATTTTTACCAATCACCATCACTTTTTAATTTCTATAGAATTTAGATGTTCCTAAATAGTTTTCCTAAATATTTCCATCTAGTGAACCTATTGAGAAAGCCTATTTGAGAACTGAAACAATTCTCCATTTCTCTGATTGAGGAAATGTCCATGCTGTTGGAAAAGTGATAGGATTTTATATTTCCCCAGAATAACTTTTCTTATCTCATATCCATGTTCTATCAGTCTTTTAAGGAGCAGTTCAAATTTCTCCTTCAAAATGGCCTGCTGCCGAAACCGGTTTGGCTCAGTGGATGGAGCGTCGGCCTGCGGACTGAAAGGTCCCAGGTTCGATTCCGGTCAAGGGCATGTACCTGGGTTGCGGGCGCATCCCCAGTAGGAGATGTGCAGGAGGCAGCTGATCGATGTTTCTCTCTCATCGATGTTTCTAACTATCTCTCTCCCTTCTTCTCTGTAAAAAATCAATAAAATACATTTAAAAAAAAAAAAAAAAAAAAAAAAAAAAAAGCCAAAATGGCCTGCCATCTATTCTACCTCTTAGGAATCTATAATCTGAGAATCTTGCCCTCCTCTGGCTAGACTCCTGGATATAATGGAATGTAAGTAAACTAACGTTATGGAGTACCCAGAAAGAGCAGGGCACTCTGATAAGTAATTCCCTTTCCTCCACACTCCCAGATCTTCCCACAAAGCCAACATCTAAAGATAGTGGTGTCAGACATTAATAAAAAGAGTAGTCTGGCTGGTGTGGCTCAGTGGATTGAGTGTTGTCCTATGCACCAAGAAAGAGGTTGCTGGTTCTATTCCTGGTCAGGGCACATGCCCGGGTTGTAGGCTTTGCCCCCAGAAGGGGGCATGCAGGAAGCAGCTGATGGATGTTTCTCTCTCCTCGATGTTTCTATCTCTCTTTCTCTCCCTTTACCTTCCTCTCTAAAATCAATAAAAACATATTAAAAAAATTTTTTTTATAAACCATGAAAACTGAAGAGGAGAAATGTCCACTTTGGGAACCCATTTTTTCCTTTTTGTTTCAGAATCAGGCTAATTTTTAGGGTTCAAAGAATATATACATATTGTTTTAAAGTCTTGGAAGACTTATGTTACAATTCTCAAGTAAATGAACTGGGAAGCTTGAAATGAACGTAGTTTACACAACGGACAAATTTATAACTAAACGATAAATGGTAAAAAGGTTAACCTATTAAACAGAGCCTCTAAGTAAACCAAAATAACACTAATGTACTTCTCCTATTAATTCAGTAGAATAAGCTGCTTGTTTTGTTAATAAGATTTCTACTGCATTTCATTGACAACGATCAGGAGGATGGGAACTTACTGCTGCCATATCCTTAATAAGTTTAATGATAATCTCTGAGATCTGAGTAGGAGTCGAGCCCTTCATCCACCAATGACTTTCTCCTCGTCGAATATAACTACAAAGAAAAGAGTCAGCATTTGCAAACCAGTCAGTGATAGTTACAGATGAATTAGATGGAAGCTGTTATTTCAATATACAGCATTTTAATTCTTTAAATGATAGTCAAGTAAAGCCTTTTTAACGAATATTAATCAACACATTACCCATTATCTGTGTCTTCAACATCAAGAGACTAGCTATTCTGATATGTGCTCCCATTGAAATATTTGTTTATATATTATTTGTGTATGCATCTTCTAGAACAGTGCTATTCAATGTATATCCATAGTCCACAAACTCTTTGTCCACAGAGATAATAAAGAGTTCGCACCAGAATATGTCAACTATATCACTGAGTAAACTACTGTTGAGTTCAGCTGGCATTTTTTTCCTTAGCAAGTCTATGGAGATAAAGGAAGCAATATGCTGATTTACATTCTGATGTTTTTTGTTAATATCATGGATTGTCTCTTTTACTAGCATGTTCCCAATTTTCTGCTGTAACATACATTTCTGGAATAAAAACTCTTGCATATCTGTGCACATGTATGGACACCTCTGATGGAAACAATTGTAGAAGTAGAATTGGTAGGTCAAAAGAAATGCATATTATAAATATAGTGATATGCTATCAAACTGATATCCAAAAAAACTGTAGCAATCTACATTACATATAATAAAAAATGCCTATTTCTTAATAATGCTGCCAATGCAAAGATATTCTCTATTGTTTTATCTATATTTCTCTGATTACCAGTGAAGTGTCTTTTCATCTGTTCCCTGGCATTTGTAATTTTTCTTCTCTGAATTTACTTTTCTTGTCATTTATCAGTTGTCTTTTTCTCAATGATTTGTACTCATTCTTCTAATATTATGCCTAATAATTCATTGTCCACTATATAAATGTTAAATATTTTTTCCAAGTCAGTTGCTTGTTTTTTAAAAGTACTGTCTATCAATTAATTTCCATTTTTATGATGTCAAATCTGTGAATCTTTTCCTCTCTGACTTTTGGGTTCTGTGTTTTGTTTAAAGTTTTCCCAAATTGGAGATTACAAAAATATTCTTCTATGATTTGTCCTTGTAGAATCTTAAAAGAAATATATAAAGCTTTAATTAATCTTGTTTATTTTTATATATGGTGTGAGGTAAGGGCCTATAATTATTTTTCTACCTGGGAAAAATATATTTAGCAGATTCTTTTCCCCACTAATCCCAAAATGATTTTTATTTTTATATACAGCATTCTTTATTATACATGCGTTGGTATATATGGCGTTTATTTGGTGAATAAGAAAATAAGGTAGAATTTGACAAGGTAGAATTCATGTCTGAATTCTCCAAACAGTAGCTCATTCTGTTTTATTTTAGTATAAAACAGCCATAATGACCAACCTGGAATTGAAAATCATTGGAAGGGTAACTGTTGTAACTCCTTTGCCCACGGTGGTTCCAGCTGTTCCTGTGATGGTGGTTCCTTTGGCTTTGAGCTGTACTGTGAGGGCTTTGGCAATGCATCCTAGAAACATGTCCAAAATACCTAGCTTATTCCAATCTCCTTTCTCTGTTGAGTGAATGATATCACTGATATCTGCTGGGGGGAGAGATTTCACTCCTATGATGCTGGCCAGACGATTAGGCGTCACTTCAGGCAAAACTCGTCTTAATAAGGAGGTCACCTGGTAAGAAAAATAAAAGTAAAGAATTCCATTTAAAGATTAGTGTTTTAAAGTTTTCAACTTTTTAAATGAACATAGCTGCCATTCTATGACTTCAAATATTTGAGACGCAAAGAAATACGATTTAAACACTATTTTAAAAAAATGTCCCAGATGGTAATTACCACTTCAGGGCAGCAAGAAAAAAGATGTCTTTTATTTGGTTAGGATTAAGGGAAAATTCAATTATAGATCTCAGGGTAATAAGAAACTCATAGCCAGAACACTCTTATCACAACAGCACATCAGTAAAATAAACTGTATTTTCCTCTTCCGTATTCTCATCACAATGAGTCAAAAATAAAAAGCATGGAGTTAAAATACATTCCCAAAACCTAAAACATAACAAAATAAAACAAAATTGATAAAGTTCTATACTAGTTTAATTTTTAACAATGTTTCAAGTAAGAAAATACTAATACAAAAGGGTAGTGGTACGATCAGTCACCTGTCTTTGGACTCGAGGGGATGCTGTGTGGAGCAGTGAGAAGAGATCCTGGAGCAGAGTTAGCTGCTGAGCCAGATACTGCCGGCCCACATTAGAGCCACTCAATGCTAAAACCATAGAGAGCAGCTCAAAGCAGTAAGCATCAGAGGAGGCATCTTCATCACTGGGCTGAGAATTGGCATTTTCTTTGCTTGATATGGCATGTTCCCATTCTTCACGAACTCTGGTGGCTTCCATGCGAATAGCCTGGACTATGTGAGCACATACCTATTTAAAAGGTGACATAGCAACATAAGGAAAACATAAAAACATATTTGTTAAGTTTGATTTACTACTCTTAGTTTTCTTATAAAAAGACAAGAATATAGTTGATACTCAATACTCTTCCTCCCAGTTAATTCTACATCATACCATTCTCTCAACTCATCTTAAAAAACAATTTTTAAAAAAACTAGGGGAACCATGATTAAAAATCTGAATATCTAAATCAACTGATATGTAGAATTTACTTAATCTACTTATATACAAGCTACTAATGCCCCTGCCTATAGTTTAAGATAGAGATTTTCAACTGGTGTGCTACAAGAATTTTTAAAACATGCAATACCTGACTATTTAGTCAGGGATACTGACCTCTTTTCCCTTAGATTGCCAAATAAAAACATAACAGCCAACACAACAAGAGCTGTTTGGTGTGAGTAAATCAAAATTATACCTATTTTTTTTGTTAGATCCACAAATAATACATATTTTGGTGTGCCACAGAATTTTAGCAATTAATTTATGTATGCCACGAGATGAAAAGGTTGAAAATTGCTGGTTTAAGACATCAAACAAACATAAATTACCATATTTTATCACTTCTATCATCTCAATTATAACACAAATTCATAATGTATTTTATAATTAATGGCATTCACAACTTAATACTCAGCAAATTTTCTTTTTAAGTGATATATAAAATAACAGTACATTTTACAACTAAGATTCAACAAAAAGCTGTTAAAAAGATAAAGCACAAATAAAGTTGTCATTTATTTAATGGTATTTAAAGTTAAAATAATGGACTAATTTATTTTTAAAAAATATATTTTTATTGATTTCAGAGAGTAAAGGAGAGGGAGGGAGAGAGAGAAATATCAATGATGAGAGAGAATCATGGATCTGCTGCCTTCTGCATGCCTCCCACAAGTGATCGAGCCCAGAACCCTGGCATGTGCCCTCACCAGGAATGAAACTGTGACTCCCTGGTTCATAGGTCAACACTCAACTGCTAAGCTACACTGGCCGGGCAATAATGGGCTAATTTAAAACCAATATTTTACTTGACTTTTGAAGGGCTAATTTTTTTTTTAAATATATTTTTATTGATTTCAGGGAGGAAAGGAGAGGGAGAGAGAGATAGAAATATCAATGATGAGAGAGAATCATTGATCAGCTGTCTCCTGCATGCCCCCTACTGGGGATCAAGCCCGCAACCCAGGCATGTGCCCTTGACTAGAATTGAACCTGGGACCCTTCAGTCCGCAGGCCAACGCTCTATCCACTGAGCCAAACCAACTAGGGCTGAAAGGCTAATTTTTATGTTATTTAGGCACATTTGAACAATGTCGTGGTACTTCTCAATCCTCTTACAACCAGTGTAAAAATATTAACACTGGTTTAGTTAATATAATTGCTCAGCAAATTAAAAAGATATCAAACAAACAAAAAAAGGTGGTTAAAGGAACACAAGACATGCAAATGAAATCTGATATAATTGGGCATTTGTCACCAAAATGAAATAATCTACCTGAAAATACATAACAAAGAGCAGCAAAGTAGGAAAGTTAACACGCAAAAGGAATCTTTTAAGTGATGCAGGTACGCCAATATACTCTTTTCTCTCTAGAAAAAGGCATATATATTCTGCAGGATCTATAAAAGAGTTAGCATAAGAAAGCCTCCATAGATTTTGGAAAACGATAAAAAACTGATAAAGACAATGAAATTGATCTGAACCAACCTGTTTTTGTAAGTTAGTCAGTTTACTCCTACTGAATATGATTCCAACCATATGTTCTTTCAGGTCAGCGTCTGACGTTGCCTTTACATAGAAAAAGGAAAAAGAAAAAGCAAGCTCTGTGAATAAAACTTGTACATTTGACATTTTAAGGTATCAAAATAAAACATGTGGGGCTACAGCACACTAAAAAGCTTCTGCATAGCAAAGGAAACCATCAATAAAATGAAAAAGCAACCTAATGAATGGAAAAAAATTGCAAATCATGTATCTGTTAAGGGACTAATCTCTAAAATATAACTCAACAGCAAAAAACCCAAACAACTGATTAAAAAATAGGTAGAAGATCTGAACAGACATTTTTCCAAAGAAGACATACAGATGATGACCAACAGGTACATGAAAAAGTGCTCTACATCACTAATCATCAGAGAAATACAAATCAAAACCACAAATGAGATGCCACCTCACACCTGTTAGAATGGGTATTATGAAAAAGACAAGAATAACAAGTGTTGGCAAGGATGTGGAGTAAAAGGAACCTTTATGCACCGTGTTGTTGGGAATGTAAATCGGATATATAAATATATTCTTATTTAAGCTTTACAACAACCCCATAAGGTAAAATCTGATGTCCTGCCTATTTTACAGGTAAGAAAACTGAGGCAAGGCACTCTTTTGCTTAAAGGCTCTTGAAGACATGAACAAAACTACCAACCATCTTGAATTAACTGATATTTATAGAACAAAAACAGAGTTCATATTTTTTTCAAGTTCACATGGACATTCACTAAAATATATCCTATTATGAGCCAGAAATAAAATTTTAACAATTTTCTTTTCTTTCTATTTATTTATTTATTAAATATTTTTATTGATTTCAGAGAGGAAGGGAGATGGAGAGATAGAAACATCAATGATGAGAGAGAATCATTGATCGGCTGCCTCCTGCACACACCCTACTATGGATTGAGCCTGCAACCTGGGCATGTGCCCTTGACCAGAATCAAACCTGGGACCCTTCAGTCTGCAGGTGGATGCTCTATCCACTAAGCCAAATCAGCTAAGGCTTAACAATTTAAAAAAACCCGAAATTATACAAAGTATATATTTTTATTACAATGGAATTAAACTAGAAGTTAATATAGAAAGCTATGAGTGACATCCCCAAATATCTAGAAATTAAACAAAACACTTCTAAATATTTATCCAGGGGTCAAAGAAGAAATAAAAATGGGAGTCAGAAAATATTTTGAACTGAATAAAATGAAAAAAAAAACACCAAACAAGCCACACAAACACACACCACATTAAAATTGTGACACTCAACTAAAGCAGTTGTTAGAAGAAAAACCACAGCATTACTTGAGAAAAGAAAGGTCTCTAGCCAGTGATGGCGAACCTATGACATGCGTGTCAGAGGTGACTCGCGAACGCATTCTTTTGGGTTGATTTTTCTTTGTTAAATGGCATTTAAATATATAAAATAAATATCAAAAATATAAGCCTGTGTTTTACTATGGTTGCAAATATCAAAAAATTTCTATATGTGACACGGCACCAGAGTTAAGTTAGGGTTTTTCAAAATGCTGACACGCCGAGCTCAAAAGGTTCGCCATCACTGCCTAGTCTATGCTCTATGTTTGGTTATTATAAAACTAGAAAAAAATCAAACCCAAAGTAAACAGATGAAAAGAATAATAAAAGAAGATATACCACCACAGATTCTACTGATATTAAACATAACCAGAGTATATAATGGACAACTTATGCCAATAAACTCAGTCTATTAGATGAAATGGACAAATTACATAAAGAACTACCATAGCCCCCCTCAAGAACAATAGATAATTGCAATAGCCCTGTATCAATTAAAGAAAGTAAATTTGTAGAATAATTTTTTGGCTACTTAAAATACTAGCTAAATCATACAGAAACAAATGTTTTCTTATTTTTTAACATTATTCATAATTTGTGGTTTTTAAAGTTAGCATTACTGAGATATAGTTCACATACCATACTATACCATGTCATTTGAAATGTGCAATGGTTTATAGCATATTCGCAGATATGTGCAAACCTCACCACAGTCAGTTTTCGAACACTTTCATCATCCCAAAAGAAACACTGTACCATTTAACAACCATTCCCCTAGTTTACCTTGTCGTTTACTAAAGAAAAATGAAATGCATATAAACTTATATTACATATCTATTAACAGACATAATAATATATGGATTATTTTACTGAATAAAAGAAAATACAAAAAGAGAAATATGTGAAAATATCCATTATGACAAAATTTCTTAACAAGCCAGGAACAGAAGGAAATATCCTCAATCTGATTAAGAGCATTTATAAAAAAATCTATAGCTAACATCACACGTAATGGTGAAAGACTGAATGCTTTCCTTTTAAGATCCAGAGAAGAAAAAGATGTCTGATCCTAACACTTCTATTCAACATGGTACTGAAGCTCTTCTACATTCCAAAGACACAAGAAAAATTTAAAGCATATAGATTGGAAAGGAAGAAGTAAAGCCAACTCTTACAGAGTACATGATTATCTATGAAGAAAATCTCAAAGGTTCCACAAAAGAGCTTCAAGAATAAGTGGACTTAAGATCACAGGATGTAATTCAATACACAAAAGTCAACTATATGCTAGAAATGAACAACTGGAAAGCAAAAAGAAAAGACCATTTACAATAGTATAAAAACCATAAAATGTTTAGGGAACAATTTAATAAGACCTATACACTGAACTACAGCACATTGCTGACAGAAATTGAATAAGATCCAAATAAATGGAGAGACTATATCATGCTTGTGGATAAAAGTACTCAATATTATTAAGATACCGATTCTCTCCAAATTGACTTATCAATCTGGTGCAATTTCAATCAATATATAAGAATATATTTTGGGGGGCAGGAGGGGAACTGAGAAACTAATTTTAAGCTTTATATGAATATGCAAAGGACCTAGAAAACAGCACTGAAAGAGAACCAGGTTGGAATTTGATTCCATGATTTTCTATATAGCTGCAGTAATCAAGACAGTCAGATGGTGGTGTAACATTACATATATATATACTAGAGACCCGGTGCACAAAATTTGTGTATGGGTAGTGTCCCTAGGCCTGGCCAGCGATCAGGGCTGATCAGGGCCTTCTGGCTGCCGGCCAGGGCCTCCCTTCCCCAGCTGCCAGCTGGGGCTTTCCTTCATTCTGTGCCACCCCCTGGTGGTCAGTGCACATCATAGCAAGCGATCAAACACCCAGTCTCCCAGTTGAACTCCCGAGGGGACACTTTGCATATTAAGGTTTTATATATATAGAAGATATAAAATAGAGAATCCAGATAAATTAACTTAAAATGTATATAGTTCTAAATAAAATAACAAAAACTCTGTTTCTAGAAGAAAATATGGTGAAAATATTTGTGATTTTACATTTTAGGTAAGACACAAAAATCATGAGTCATTTAGAAAAAAATACAGTGGACTTCATTAAATAGAACTTCTGCTCTCTGAAAGATAAGCTTCAGAGTAGGAGAAAATATTTGAACACACAGGACACATAGCCTGAATCTATTGAATATATAAAGAGATTTTATAACCCAGTAATAACACAAATAAACCAATATAAAAACATGAGTGAAAGATCCAAACAGATGCTACACTAAAGTGGTTGACAGGGTCTAAGCATGAGATGAGGGGACTGACTACAAAGAAGGATGAGGGGAAATTTTGGGAGTGATGTGCTTTAAAACTTGATTACAGTGATGATTTCACTGCTATATACATATTGGTCAAAATTCATCAAATGATACAGTTGAAAAGGATAAAATTTTTCTATCTAATCCTTACTTAAAAAATGATGTAAAATTATTCTCTTAAAAATTATGTTATTTCATAGGCATCCAACTGCTGGTATAATCTTTCCTATTTAATCGTATCAGCTCAATATGTACTCTCCTATTAGGCCAGCCTCTCCAATGAACTCTTGGGCCCATCTTCCCGATTAATCTAACTTTCATCCATTCTCTTTCAAGTCTAACTCATGTCCAATATTCCCCCAAGAAGCCTTCTCTGATCACTCCAGGGCACAATGGTCTATCTCAATGTACTCTGAAATCCTATCACAAGTGTAATTCTTTCACATATTTAATAAGTTAATTATATACTATATATAGTATCCTTGTTGATTTATTGGGGGCAAGGGGTTTAATATTTAGGACAGAATGCAAGTGCTTTTGAGGCCAGTTCTCAAAGTTTTAAAGGACAGAATTGTCACTTGCTAAAATTCAGTTGGTTTAATGAGTAGTTATAGAGTCTTGGAGTCTTTAAAATGATATCTGCAAAAGGTGCTGAAAGAAATGACCTGTTTATGAAATCTTATTATTTTACAGACCCCTAATAGAAAAATGTGGGTGATTCAGAAGGCAGTGTTAAACTAGGTAAATCCTTTAAATTATCTTTCAAAGGGCTACCAAGATGGTTATTTGTAACATCTAAAGACACAAAAATAATAAGATTAATCAGAGTTGACTTCCCTTTTTGGAAACGATTGAGGGTTTCCTCTTAGGTACAGTGCTTTTCACCAAATTAAGTAACACAACTGCATTTTAGAAGAAATTTCAAAAATAGTGCTAAGAACAGGTTATTCCAATAAAAATTTACTCAATACATGGGTGTTTATGCCATGGTGGATACAAAGACAAACAAAACATGTACTTGGTTTTTAAGAGACTATGATTCAGTAGAAGAGATAAAACATGTATACACATAAGCATAACAAGTGAGAAACCAAGAGACATATAGAGGTTACTAAGAAGTTTAGCAGAGGGAAACTATGATGTGTTTGGGGGAAAGCATGAAGAAAGTTCATGGAGAAGACGATCTTTAGGCTATACTGTGAAGACAGAGAAAATGGAGGAAGAAGATGACTGATGGTAGACTGCACAATAAATGACTAAGTTAATTTTACAAATGCTAACACTTGAATACAACAGCCCAAAGTATAGAGTAAATTTTGTTGCTACTTAAAATACTAGCTAGATCACACATGAATAATGAACTTCTTTTGATAGTTCCTTTATCTTCTAATTAAAGTAAAAAAATATGAACTGCACATAAGCTAATTATTACATATCTATTTAAATACACAGCAATACATGGATTATTTCACTGAACAAAAGAAAATGAAAAAGGGAAATAAAAATATTTTTAGAATACAAATAAATACATTGTATACTTTTTCCTCTCCTTCAGGTGATGACAACAGTGCTTTTTCCTCTTGTTCAGGGGTGGGTTCAGCATCTCCAGAGATGAGTTTTCCAAATACCTGATGAAGAAGACAAGGGTATGAGAAGAAATTAATGGCAGGAGTTTCCACGGTGAAAGGTAGAAGACTCATCAGCTGATTCTGTGCAGGCTTTATTAATATTACCATGTTGTTCCTGCTCTATACCACTGCTTTTCAGAATTATGAAGGTAAAGTGAAATATAGGAGTTTAGGGCTATGAGACGAAAAATGGGCCACATTTGTAGCCAGCAATCTCTAGTAAGTTCTATAAAATATTTTGTCAACCCTCTTGATATTATTGTTGAAATAATATATCCTGTGCTGGAATTCGTAGTGAGGACACTCACCTGTGATGTGATGAGTCTGAACACTCGCAGAGTCTCAGCTTCACAGTTCCTCTGCTGGGCTACACTGGCTGAAATCTGGCCAGCAATTTTTGTGCTTTCGCCATCCTTCCAGCCCAAGACCTTTACTTGTCGAACTCTCAGTGTATTTTCTGGGCCCTTTAATTCAATTTTGATGATGTGATTATCCCCTCCTGGAAGTTCACTTGTTATCCAACCAATGTGCCTGGAATCCAGATCAACCTGGCAGAGCAGAAAGGGCACAGAAACCTGACACAGCTGTATCACTTTTTATCACTGTCCTAGACTTAGCACCAATAACAGCATAAACACACATAATTGTATCCAGAGTAAAGTTTTCTAGGTAATTTCACACTGATTATCTTATTTAAACTTTGTCAGGATAAGTAATACTACAGTAGCTATTATACAGATGAAGAAAGTAAGTTAACACAATTAGAAGGATTGTCACTAAGAGATGGAGTTGAGAATTAAAATGCACAAGTTACAGAAGTGAAACCATTACACACAATTTATATGACTGTACTTTATCTATACTGACCATAAGTAGAAACACTCACAATGAGGTTCTGTTTTGTGCATTTTCACATTAAATCCATTTAAAGATAAGCATTTTGATGTGCAGTTATCTATGTTCTACTTTTTTTTAAAAAATTATATAATAAGTAACTTCATATTTGTGATTATTTTACAACTAGAGGCCTGGTGCACGAATTCGTGCATGGGTGGGGTCCAGCCGGCCTGCCCCAATGGGGGCCCATCAGGTGGGGCCGGCAGGCGGGAGGGGCTGTGGGCAGTTGGCTGGCCGGCCCCGATTGGGGTGTTGGGGGCCGATTTGGGGCCAGGCTGGCTGGGGGGGATATGGGGGACTGATAGGGGCCGGGATCTGGATCAGGATGGTTGGCTGCTGCAGTGCGCATCATAGCCACCGGTCGTTCTGGTTGTTCCACCATTCGGTCACTAGGCTTTTATATATATAGACTAGAGGCCCGATGCATGAAATTCATGTATGGGGGAGGGGGTCCCCTCAGCCCAGCCTGCACCCTCTCCAATTTGGAACCCCCTGGGGGAGGTTGGACATTCTTAGCGCTGCCGTGGAGGTGGGAGAGGCTCCCGCCACTGCCACTGTGCTAGCCAACTGTGAGCCTGACTTCTGGCTGAGCAGTGCTCTCCCTATGGGAGCGCACTGACCACCAGGGGGCAGCTCCTGCATTGAGCATCTGCCCCCTAGTGGTCAGTGCGCATCATAGCAACCAGTCATTCCACCATCAGGCCGAAACCGGCTCTCTGACATCCCCTGAGGGGTCCCGGATTGCAAGAGGGCACAGGCCAGGCTGAGGGACTTCTACTGAGTGCATGAATTTTGTGCACTGGGGAGGGACGCAGGAAGTTGGCCAGCTGGGGAGGGACTGCGGGAGGGCTCCAGGGCATGTCCGGCCCGTCTCACTCAGTCCCAATCGGCCGGATCCCAGCAGCAAGCTAACCTACTGGTTGGAGCATCTGCCCCCTGATGGTCAGTGTAAGTCATAGCGAGCAGTTGAGCAGCCTTAGCATACATTAGCATATTATGCTTTGATTGGTTGAACGGACAACTGGATGACTGGACACTTAGCATATTAGGCTTTTATTATATAGGATGGTTGGAGCATCTGCCCCCTGATGGTCAGTGTAAGTCATAGCGAGCAGTTGAGCAGCCTTAGCATACATTAGCATATTATGCTTTGATTGGTTGAACGGACAACTGGATGACTGGACACTTAGCATATTAGGCTTTTATTATATAGGATATTTCATTGAGAATATAGCCTTTATTCAAAGATTAAATTTCAATGCACTGTGAAATGGTTTTTTGACACTATTCACTTGATAAAATGAAAATTTTTCTCAGGGCATTTGACATCCAAGAAATAATCCAAGATGTCTATATTACTTATATTATAGACATCTAATTTGATATAATTTTAATTGATGTCAATTTCCTAAAAAGAGCATTATGTATAAACAAACACTATCTCAATGAATAAGATTATTTCCCCAAATGCTTTTTTTTTAAAATATGTTTTTATTGATTTTTAGAGAGAGGGAGGGAGAGGGAGAAACATCAACGATGAGAGAGAATCATCCATTGGCTGTCTCCTGCATGCCCCCTACTGGAGATAGAGCTCCAAACCCAGACATGTGTCCTGGCAGGGAATTGAACCGTGACCTTCTGGTTCATGGGTCGATGCTCAACCACTGAGTTACACCGCTTGGATTCCCCAAATTCTTTAACAATTTAAACAAAATTTATTGTTTGTTTAATCTAATCTCAATTCATTCTTTCAATATGATTAAAAACCAACAATAAATGGTCAGTGTTCATGGGACAAAGTAGCTATAGAAGAACAGCTCTGATAAAATTTCTCCCATCTGAGTTTATAATCTCATATACATTCCCAGATAAAATCTAACCTGTTTCGAGAGTTGGTTTGTAAATTGACTTGCAAACTGGATGTAGTTGCAATATTATAAATAACAGATTTTTAGAGGATAACAACCTATGTTTTAACCTGATGTGTAGGTGAATTCAGGTGTCAATTGTGAATCAAATCTATGATAAATTAAGGCAGTAGTGGGTACAATTTTAGTACATGGATGGTTGTAACTGTTCCTTTTTATGGACCACTTGTCAATTTAGCATTTTTAAATAGATGATTTCTTATAATGCCAAAATTAGAACTCAACAGTGGAGACTGAGAAGAAATTTCTCCATAGGTAGCAAAACATTTAATGACAAAATTTTAATTACCTGCTTTATTCTGCACAAATCTTCTACTGCTTTGCCAGTTAAGAAGGTCATTGAAGTAACTTTATTCTGAAATAGACAATTCAAATAGTTATTATGCCATATTCCTTTTCCAGAATTTTCAATGATTTCTTACAGGCTACATCAACTTTTCTGTCTGTTTTTAATGGTCCTTCCCAACTAACCTCACTCCATTTATCCAACCAATCATAATTTCTCAACTCCAGTCATTTCTTATTCTCACCAACTCTACCTTAAACCTCACATTTCAACCTTTCTCCATGAGCTCTAAGAGAGTTGCTTGCCATTCCCCCTTTTTACTCAAAATCTAAATATTTAAATTCTTTATCGTAAAGTCTTTCAATAATTCTGCTTGTCACTCATGTCCCTCTCTCTCTTTAAGTAAAAAGAAGGAAGGCTTAACTAATACTTGTGACTGTCACAATGTGCCTTTATGAACTTGGAGAAGGATATATGAGAATGATGGGTTCTATCCTCTGGAGACCCTTGCTAAACCAGAGAAGGAACATTAACACACAAAATAAATGTCAAACAGTAGAAGTTCAATACTCCTTAGTGAAAAGAGTCATGCTGGCATTGGAGCCACAGACCTTAAGGCTAAATAAATTTTATGTAAAGTACATCAAGAAACAGATTAATATTACTTCCTTGGGGAACTGTACACTTTAAGTGCTATAGGCTGATGGAATTCAAATCAACAAATGCTGGTCTATAAGGTACTCTGGTGGGCAGGCTGGGGGACACAGAAGTAAGTGAGCCTCAAGGATGCGTAACTTAGAGGAAATTTCTTAAAAGAAAAGCAGATGTCAGCTTACCTACTGAAACTTTTAAAAATGAAAAGTTAAGATGATCTCCTTTAAAAGGTGGACATTTCAAATTGATTAGAATCACTGTTCTGAGGGAGAATATTTCCTGGCTTAAAATGGACCATGAATCAAAGATAAGTTTGTAATGAGCAATGAGTTCTAATCAGGAAAATGTATTGATTTATTACACTTGACCTTCTAGTAAGGTAAGTTCATGATATATTAGCTATGCCCCTTTTGCTTAGCCAGCTCCAGTGAAGAACTGAATCTGCACTGACGGACAGGCTTCGGAGTGGCGAAGAATGGCAAGGAGTGCTCTGACTTGCATACTGGACTCCCGGGGTTGGCATATTCCATCCAGGTTCTCCAAGACCCAACCCCCTACTCTGGCTCTCCCTGGAAAAGGAAATATGCAAATGGATGGGAGCAGCTTGGTAATGATCCAAGGAAATTCATTAACACTGTATCTGCTAACAAGCCACATCTAGTTTTTGGGGAAAATAATTCCCAGAAATAATCTTCCTTAGGAATGGGGTTAGAAGTATGGGGATTTGGCAGTGGTTCTTAACACTCAAATAGGACTCTTCCCCCTTTGTTTAGTAATTTTTAAAAGTGTGCTTCACCCATTTGAAACATATGAACAGGCAGGGCTAGGTAAAGTATAAATCATGATTACTTGGGTTAGTACAGAAAGTCCCCTCACTCCCTCCATGACAGCTGGGGGTGCGGCTTAGGAATAGAAAACTGTGACAGTATACCAATAGGTCAAAATGTATTAAGTGCCATCAGAGTAATACACAAATAACTCAGAGAAGGTAAAAAGTAATTTTTATAGAGGAGGTGCTGGGAGAGGCTTTCTCTGCTGGGTCTAGAGATGTGGAGGATATGAGAGAGAGTTTAAGGGGATGACTTCAGGCCAAGGGACTAGCTAAAACAAGGGCATAGAGGTAGAAAAATATAGAGGAGACATTTATTTTGCTCAGATGTAGCCATGCTATATTTGTAATAAGACCTCTTCCTTGAAATGGTATTCCACAGTACCCCCAGTGCTATTAATCTGTTGTTAGGCTTACGGTTTCTTTGGTAAATACAAAATGCTGTGTGGTTGTAAAGTTCCATCTTTTTGCTAAACTCAGAAATGAGAGTACATGATTACTAACTGTCTGAGAAGAACCAATGTGCCACAAATTAAATTCCTTTCTTACCCCAAGATCTCGGGAATTGTCCACGTGAACAGAAACATAGCGAGCGTTGATTCCTTTTACACAGTTGATGGTGATGTTCTTAGTTTTGTTTTTATCCTCATCTCCTGATTCCCAAAAGGTTTCTGTGGAACCATCTGTCAAACTGCCAATCATGGCAGGCCGGCTTGAAGTTTTTATGTCAACAATGCTGGTTAAGTCCTTTAAGCACATTACTATGCATAATTCCTACCGGAAACAATGATAAGTAATTATAATACTCAAATGGAAATCTCCCATGATAACAAAACAGACGTGAGATAAGAAATAATATGCTGTTGTATAGAAACAGGATAATTGTTAAATGACTGACCTGACTCATAGCTTCAAAGCCAGATTGTATACTGATGCTAAAACTCTCTTCGCTATCTCCATCATCTGATTTTGACAAAATGTTGTTAATGTGATGAAATACGTTGCTCTGATGGAGGAACTGGTGATCAGATTGCTTGAATTTCAGACTCCAGCATCTAAAAAGACATAAGCAATATATTAAATAATTCTTTTTCAGGAATTTCTAAGAAATTCTAACATCTAAAGAAATAGTAATGATCTAGGTAAAAATGGAAATTTACAAACATCAGGAAACAAATCATTAGTATTGGTGCTTTTATAAAGTAAAATTAATTTCTAAGAAAAAATGAGATAAGTTCTAAGGCAAGTTCACTCATTTTAAATATAGATAAACTAGAGGCCCGGTCCATGAAAATTCGTGCACTTGGTGGGGGCAGAGGGGGGTTCCCTCAGCCTGGCCTGTGCCCTTTTGCAATCCGGGTCCTCTAGGGGGATGTCCAACTGATGGCTTAAGCCTACTCCCCAGGGGACCAGGCCTAAGCAGGCAGCCAGACATCCCTCTGACAGCCTGGGGGAAGCAGGCCTAAGCCATTAGTCGGACAACCTTAGTGCTGCCACAGAGGCGGGAGAGGTTCCTGCCACTGCTGCTGCACTGGCCAGCCATGAGCCAGCTTCTGGCTGAGCTGCACTCCCCTGTGGAAGCACACTGACCACCAGGGGGCAGCTCCTGTGTTGAGCGTCTGCTCCCTGGTGGTCAGTGCACACCATAGCAACTGTTGTTTCCGGTTGTTCTGCTGTTAAGATCAATTTGCATATTACCCTTTTATTATATAGGAGGATTGTATACAGGAAGGTGAAAGCTATAGAAGCAAAAAATGTAATAAATCAGTTTTGTAGACAAACTATGACAGACTCTCAAATTTATTAGTCTTACAATTCCATACTATTTGCACTTCAAAAATTTTGTGAAGAGGAAACAAAATCCCCCCTCTGTTGGTCTTACCCATTAGGGGTATGGGTAGCCCAAATCACTGCAATGACCTATCTTTTATAAAAATCAATAGAGGATTTATTTATGTTAGTCTCCAGTATATGTGGATCTAATAACAAGGTTCACAATGTAAATGTTAAAAACTCAGCAGGTTTGGACTTAAAAGGAGGTGATGCTCCTCAAGGAAGTTTTAAGATTAGTTATATATAACTTCATTTTTCTTAAGATTATTTTCAATTCAAAATCCTATTTTGATTTATGTTTTTCAGATTTCATTCTCCCTCTCATTTTGTGACATTTAAGATTCTACTCTTAGGCAGCACTCAGAAAAGTAATTTTGGTTAGGAAAGAGGGAAAAGTGAAGAAGATCCATATTATATAGAGGAGCAAACAGGTGTAAGCTAAGAAGAGGAACAATTCTAGTTACGATAGGAATGAGGGAGGCACCATTCACATATATATAGGGATTCTTCATATCTTACTATTTAAAGGGCCTTCCAAGCATTTTGAACTTTGAATAGCCCATAAAATATCCTCTCCAATGTACCTAGAGTATTTAGATATAAAATTACCTTAGGGCCATTTGCTGTAATGAACTTCCACTGGGGAGAGACATCATAAGATCGGAGATTGTTTGAAGTAAGCGATGAAATGTATGTGGTAAAGGATGAGCGGCTTCACCTGCAATCACTATATCTGAGAGTGGATGTTCACATACTCTTGTATCTTTGTCCTAAGACAGAAATTGAAAGCAAGTTGATTAGTTGTTGTATTGAAAGGAATTTCCCCCACAAAAGAATCTTATGTATACTTAAAAGTATTGTGTTACTTTCAAGATACTCCTGTAACAGAAATGTAAAAAAAAAACCCAAACCATACCCAAAACATACATTAAGATTGCACTTAAAAAATTAAGATACCTAGGAATAAACTTGACTAAGGAGGTAAAAGACCTGTACATGGAAAACTACAGGACATTGAAAAAAGAGATAGAGGAAGACATAAACAAATGGAAGAATATACCGTGTTCATGGATTGGTAGAAGCAACATCATTAAAATGTCCATACTACCCAAAGCAATCTATAGATTTAATGCAATCTCCATTAAAATACCAATGGCATATTTCACAGACCTAGAACAAACTCTGCAAAAATTCATGTGGAATAAAAAAAGACCCCAAATAGCAGCAGCAATCTTGAGAAAGAAGAACAAAGTTGGAGGGATCACAATACCAGATATCAAGCTATACTACAAATCCACTGTTCTCAAAACTGCCTGGTACTGGCACAAGAACAGACATATAGACCAATGGAACAGAACCCAGAAATCGACCCAAACCATTATGCTCTATTAGTATTTGACAAAGGAGGCAAGAGCATACAATGGAGTCAAGACAGTCTCTTCCATAAATGGTGTTGGGAAAATTGGACAGAAACATGCAAAAAAATGAAACTAGGCCACCAACATGCAAAAAAATGAAACTAGGCCACCAACTTACACCATAGATAGAAATAAACGCAAATTGGATAAAGGACTCAAATGTAAGATGAGAAACCATAAAAATCTTAGAAGAAGTCATAGGAAGCAAAACAGCAGACATTGGTTGGAGCAATATCTTTACAGACACAGCTCCTAAGGCAGTGACGGTGAACCTTTTGAGCTCGGCGTGTCAGCATTTTGAAAAACCCTAACATAACTCTGGTGCCGTGTCACATAGAGAAATTTTTTGATATTTGCAACCATAGTAAAACAAAGACTTATATTTTTGATATTTTTTTTATATATTTAAATGCCATTTAACAAAGAAAAATCAACCAAAAAAATGAGTTCGCATGTCACCTCTGACACGCGTGTCATAGGTTCGCCATCACTGTCCTAGGGCAATGGAAACTAAATAGAAAATAAACAAATGGGACTATATCAAAATAAAAGCTTCTGCACAGCAAAAGAAACCATCACAAAACAACAAGAAATCCCACTGTATGGGAGAACATATTTGCCAATGTTATATCCAATAAGGTCCTAATCTCCAAAATTTATAGGGAACTCATACATCTTAACAAAAAAGAAGATAAACAATCCAATAAAAAAATGGGCAAAGAACTTAAATAGACACTTTTCGAAAGTGGACATACAGAAGGCCAAGAGACTTATGAAAACATACTCAAAGTCACTAATCATCTGAGAGATGCCAATCAAACAAAAATGAGGTACCATCTCACACCTGTCAGAATGGCTATCACCAACAAATTGAGAAATGACAAGTGCTGGAGAGGACGTGGAGAAAAAGCAACCCTCTTGCACTGCTGGTGGGAATGCAGACTGGTGAAGCCACTGTGGAAAACAGTATGGAGTTTCCTCAAAAAATTAAAAATGGAACTCCCATTTGAGTGGGAGCAATCCCACTTCTAGGAATATATCCCAAGAAATCATAAACACCAATCAGAAACGCTTACATTCATAGCAGCACAATTTACAATAGCTAATATTTGGAAACAGCCTAAGTGCCCATCAGCAGATGAGTAGATTAAAAAGTGGCACATCTACACAATGGAATACTGCGCTGCTTTGAAAAAAGAAACAACAAAAAAACACCCTAACCAGTTTGGCTCAGTGGATAGAGCGTCACCCTGCGGACTCAAGGGTCCCAGGTTTGATTCCAGTCACGGGCATGTACCTTGGTTGTGGGCACATCCCTAGTAGGGAGTGTGCAGAAGGCAGCTGATCGATGTTTCTCTCTCATTGATGTTTCTAACTCTCTATCCCTCTCCCTTCTTCTTTGTAAAAAATCAATAAAATATATTACAATAAAAAAAATAAAAATCATCATTCTCCCCTTAAAAAAAAAAAAAAGAACTCCTATCACTCTCAACAGCATGGATGGACCTAGAGAGCATTATGCTAAGCTATATAAGCCAGTCAGAGAAAGATAAATATCACATGATCTCACTCATCTGTGGAATATAATGAACAACATAAACTGATGAACAAAAATAGATACAGAGAGGGTATGGGGGGAGGGGTAAGAGATCAATCAAAGGACTTGTATCCATGCATATAAGCATAACCAATGGACACAGACACTAGGAGGGGTAAGGGAATGTGCTGGGAGGTTGGGGTGGCTGGGGAGAGGTCAATGGGTGAAAAAGGAGACATATATAATACTTTAAACAATAAAGAATGAAAAAAAAAGATTAATCATGTCTGTATTATTTGTAGGAATGTAAACCACATAAAAGTATCTATTCTGGTGTAATCACAAATCTATCAGCAGAAGAAATGAGCTATTCTTCTCTTTGAGCCTCACCCAGATTGCTGAGCCAAAGACTGGTGAGCCAATAAAGTGGTTGTTTTAACTCAGTGAGTTTTGTGGTGGTTAGTTATGTGGGGATAGAATGCTGTTACAGGTATGTAACAATCTCACATTGTAACTGTGGATTTTTTCTATTTTTCCTTATAGTTCTGTCAATTTTTACTTATTTCTTAAAGGCTTTATTAGGCACATACATGCTCAAAATTAATCTTTTATAATTTTGTAGACAGCCTCTTTATCCCTCTTAATAATTTTTCTCAAAGTCTATTTTTTCTGCTGTTATCTTTTTTCTTACTTTTAATCTTCCTGGATCACTGTTTGGGTTGTGTTACTAGCGTTTTTTTTTTATTCTCTATCTATTGTGACAGTTTTGATATTTAAATGAAAGATTTAGTCCTCTAATTTTATTCCAGATATGGAAATGAAGCCCAGAGGTAAAAACCAGGCTGGTCCCAGGCTTCCAGTGTCCTAGTTCAATATTTGCCCATTATGCAGGCTGTCTCCAATAAAATCCAAGTCCCTTCAAGACAAACAAACATTGGAATTTCATGTCCCTACACAGAATCAATGCTGATGTCTTACAGAATTGTAAAGTAGACTGATCTATGTAATAATGTTGCCCTGTTTATTTAATATTGTACTGTAACAGTTTCTTCCAGTTGATTAATGATAATGATGCTTAGTGAGAAATCAGAATTGACTGACAGCATTTTTGCCAGAGAGAACACTAAGTATATTTAATATGTTGCTCATAGCATTGAAATTGTATTCTTTTCTTCAGGTTATATAATCTGTGCATGACCTCATGCAAATTAGTATACTATATGAAGGTATTTCTACTGTCCTATAAAAATACTGACAATTAAAAAAACAAAAATCTGTCTTACTTGTTCTGCGTTTTCTTTGTTTGTTTTATTTTCCTCATCCTCTTCTTCCTCTGGTTCTACTGGAGCAGGAGTCAGTGATGCCACAAAATGCCATAGAATATCATGGAGAGAAGTTGTTTGGATGACATTGCATAGAAGCCAGTTGAAAGCCTGAATAAACAATGGTTAAATGAGTTCAGGATGAAAAGAAAATATATAAGTAAAAAAATTCAGGACTTTTCTTAATTGGAAACAAAGTACCTCCAGATTAAGTGTTTCAGGGAAGACTAGGAAGCCTGACCTTTGTTTCACTGAAATACACTGAACTTGAAATAGTCACAAATTTTGGTCCTAATTTAAAAAACTAATAATAATAGGAAAAATAATACTTATAAAATGCAATACCAAAACAGTTTTTTAAACCACATTTTATTTTAAAAATTTGTCTTAATTAACTCAAACACATTTTTCCCCCAGCTTGCATTTAGGATCAACATAGACCGTTTCTCAGGCTCAACACAAGCTACCATTTAATTAAATATATTTATTTGTTCCCATCAATAAAGTAGTAGGTTATTATATGTGTAATAAAGAAAAAAATTTACTATATGTAAGTCTATGATATTCAGCAATCCTATGATTTCCAGAGAACAGAGACTCAGATAAATTATAATTGTTAGGTTTATAACTCAAAAGCATTATTTATCCTCTTTGCATGATCATTCTAACTGAAATAACACTGTGATAACAAAAACTTTTTCAAAGATAATACAAGGATTCAAATAATAAAGCAATGTAGAAATAAATTTCTTTCGAATGCTTACATATGGAACTCTAAAATCATTTCTATTCATAAACTTAAGAGTTTAATTTTGATGGGAACATTTGATATTTTCAATTGGCTAATGTCTCTTAACTTATTGCAATTTCTGTTTGGTAAAAAGGTGACATCATTAAATAGAATCATCACATGATTTGTATGATCAATGAATCAATAACCACGCTGATGTATTCATACCTCCATAGCAAAAACTCGACAAGCAGATTTCCTTAGGGCCTGTTTCATTGCTATTTCAAGACCTTCTAGATCATGATGCTGTATAACAAAAGCTAAAACTGGCCATTGGAAATTTCGTTCTCCTTTGGAAAGAGAGCTGTGGGCTGAGATTAGCCGGGAAAGCTCAGGAGATGGATGTCTCAAGAGAGAAGAACCAACTTCTATTAAGAAAAAAAGGTATTAATTTTCATAGGCAATACATCAGGTTAATATACTTAAGATTATATTTAAAAATAATAGTATCTAACTTATTCACTTTAGAGCTTTGGGATTTTTTTTTTCACTTCACATAAATCACAATGACTTAAATATTTCTTGAGGCTTAAAAAGATTAAATATCTTACTTTCTTAAAGTCATACAGCTATTAAGTTGTAGGGGGCAAATTTTGAATCCCGGGTTGAATCTAAAGTTCATGCTTCGAAAACACTAAACACTAAGTGATTTTTCTCCTTAAATGAAATCTGTATTTCATCCCCAACATTTTCTAAATGCTTTGTAATGAATATGCCTCAATAAAAGCTCAAAAATATTTGTTAAATGAACACAGAAATCATTGGGGGATGCTCAATATTTTTCTTGAAGATCTTCAATAAGATAAAAAGTCATCTACCTATAAATATTAAGCCATATCTTCATTTTACTAGTGACCTACCTAATAACCATATTATCTTTTCTCTTGGTTTTCTTTCTTTACTCTTCGGACAGAGTCAACCATCCCCAATTTGTGTCTTGATACCAAATCCTCCAGATTACCAAACTTTTTTACTGATTAAGAGCTTCAAAACCACAAATTTTATTATCTGTTAGCTGTAAAGAGTTTAAGCTTCTATTGGGAGGGAGAAGATAACTGTGAAAGTATAAGTCCCTGGAACTGCTGGTTCACTGAAGCTTAGTTGAAGGGATAATGGTAGCAACATTTGGCTTAGATGCCTAACAAGTAAGATTTTAAATGTCAATTTATTCTTGAGTAATCACTGGATGATCTTTGGGTGTCTCTTTAAACTGAGATGCAAAATTTATGCCCTAGCTGGTTTGGCTCAGTGGATAGAGCATCAGCCTGCAGACCAAAGTGTCCCAGGTTTGATTCCAGTCAAGGGCACGTACCTTGGTTGCAGGCCCCTCTCTGTCCGGGGCCCTGGTCAGGGCCCTGCAGGAGGCAACCAATTGATGTGTTTCTCTCACATTGATATTTCTCTCTCTTTACCTCTCTCTTTCACTCTCTCTAAAAATCAATGGAAAATTATCCTCAGTGAGGATTAAAAAAAAACCAGTACAAAACAAAATTTAGAGAGGCACATTTAGAGCCATGTTACATAGAAGGAATGTCTACCACAATTTAAAATTAATCCATTTCTTTCCCTTCAAATATTGAATATTAAAAAATATCTGTGCCCTGCCAGTGTAGCTCAATGGGTGAGCATCGACCTATGAACCAGGAGGTCAATGTTAGATTCCCAGTCAGGGCACATGCCAGAGTTGTGGACTCGATCACCAGTAGGGGGCATGCAGGAGGCAGCCAGTCAATGAGTCTCTCTCATCATTGATGTTTCCATCTCTCCCTTTCTCTCTCAAGTCAGTAAAAATATATTAAAAAAAAAATATCTGGAAATAAAACTATTTGGGTTATTCAATCTTCCCTTTTTATCTTTATACTTACCAGTGTCTCCACTGTTAACTCTTCTTCTAGGAATGGCTTTAACTCGTGCAGGCAAAATGGAGTGTTGTTTATCATATTCAGAAGCAACAACTGAGTATGATCTTTGGAAGACAGTTCGCTTTGCAAGATCAGTATCAGTTATGGGACTAGTTTCCAAACTGCAGATAAATTCAAAGCCAACTTAATATTCTCTCGTTAAGTAGTGTAATGAGAGGTAAAAAACTAGTTTTTAGCATTGCAGTTATATTATAGTTAGAACAGTCTATATGAGAACTTAGTGATTTTCATTCAGGTTAAAGTAAACTAACATTTTTTTCTATTAACTATACCACCATTAAAAAACACTTGTAAAGTTATTAAGATGGTTATATAATTTCCTTTATGTGGCGTTTTATTAAAAAGAGAAGTAGCTTCCCTTCCTTTTCCTCTAAGACAAATTTACAAACTGTTCTTTTCATGTGTTCTTTTTTTCTGTCACCTCATTCCAAAATGTGACATTAATGTTCACCTTGAGTTCTGGAGTTATTTCTTTTCCATCATTCAAGCCATGTTTGAATCTTATGTCCCTCAGTAAATCTTATATATTTTCTAGTTAGTGGCTAACCCCCTCCCCTGGCCATTTTCTTAACTTACCACCTCTCTAAGTGCGTGTACGTTCTTGTTTGAATGGACAATAAATGTTGTACATAACTGACTGGGGTTAATGTGCCTAGATGTTGGTTTGGGCTGCTTGATTCCTGAATGACCAGGGTATAGGGATGTGTTAATTTAATTTTTCCTACAAAATACTTCATTTATCTACCTTGTTTCATAATCATTGTCAACATTATTCAATTCCACATAGCTAACTGAAATCTTTGACTAAATGTATCAGCTTCTCAATTGACCTGTCAGATTATCCTTGCATGTTTACCATGTCATTCCTCTTTTTTAAAAGTCTTAGTGGTACCCAGTTCGCTCTGTATTACATTTATATACTTCTATTCAGTTTCCAAAAAGCTCTTTATTCTGATACTACTATACCTAATTGGGGGTGAGTGGGTAGGAGAAAATTGTAAGCAATATTTCAAGAAATTCAAGATTTATTTTCAGTGCTTCCTCTCTCATGTAACTTTCCCTAAGTACTGCCTCAAAGTGCCCTTTCTCTAGTCTGGTTTACTACAGCACTAAATGACATCATATAACGGGAAGTTTTACTATTACTTCATTAGTGGTTTTTTTCAACTAGTCTGCTTCTGCTATCAAAGACCCTGTACCTTACTTCATGTATGTAAGGCTTTTTCTTACTGCTCTAATAGCAGAGCTGACTCAATGTCCTTTTTGAGATGGAAGGATGTACTAAAAAACTTCTAGACCATTCTTTTTCAGCTGTCATTCTTCCAAACCAAACACTGGCTATTCAACAGAGAGGAGAGAACCCAAATACCTTGGTGGCATAGACTTCATATTGCTCTCTGGCTCTTCAAATACATTAGGACTTGCATCAGGAGTTACTGATATGTACGGGGCAGGCACAGATGTTGAACGGAGATATCTCATTTCATCCTGAAATAGGTTGTCATCTTGATAGCCCACAAAATTTTCATGATGATGCCTACATTAAATCAAACCCAGTAACTTTAAGTATGAAGGCAATACAGACAGTTTCCATTTTCAATCTCCTTCGTAAAAGCAAAAGCAGCACATTTAAATCTATATGAGTGAAGTACTAAACTAACCACAGATGTAAATAGAAGGATATAAAAGTCGGACAGTTTTACACACAGATATTCCAGGTACCACAAACATTTCAAAACCTAAATTGAATTCATTTTCTTTCCTTTTGAGAGCTTTTATCTCTTCTGGTATTTTGGTGAATCATCCCACCAATTATCCAGGGGCCTAAGTTAAAGTATCTCAGTGCTGTAGTAGGCTTAGTCCTCAACCATGACCCATCACTCAGGCCTCTGAGTGCTAGGTTTCCTCTCACAACCATACTTTCTTCTCATTCTCTATCATCACTGCCTTGGTTTAGGCCCATGTTTCTTGCACAGTCACCTTTTTGGTAGGAACATATATGAGTCAAATTTGAGGAAGATTAGATATGTAAAATGTTCCATGGGTTGAGGGAATGTCCATTCCCCAGAGAGCTAAAATTATAAAATCCATAATTATGGTATGCTAGCATTTTTACATGTTTTACAATTCTTTCCTTTTCAAACTGGAACAGAGTTGTTAATTTAAGTCTACTAAGTGGTCTGAATGAAGCTAAAGATTTTTTGCTATTGGGATATCTGATGATTCCATCTTGGTCTCAAATATATTTAGTCTTATACCCTGACATAACTCTGTTACACAAAGAGGACAACATTGCCAAAATGAAATTGTTGGCTGGCAAGTTATGCCGGCAGGGAATTTCTAAAATCTTCGTCACCCAATGAAAAAAATCTGAACTTGGTATATGAAAGGCTGTTTTAGAGTGTCAGTGTTTAAGAGTGTGAAAGTACAGACTGTACCACCCAAATCCAATATGGCATATTATTTATAGGCTCCCCTCCATCTTCAGTAATGCCCTTTCATCCAGTTCCCACATTAGCAGCTGAGTGATCTAACTGCAAACCAGTTCATGTATTTCCCTACTTAAGATTCTTCCACTGTTTCCTCTGTGGGGTAAAATCTAACCTTAGCGTGGGCGATAGGGCCCCACATTACTGGGTCTTGGGTAACCACTTCCAGTGGCATTTCTATATTTCTCCCAGTAGCCAGTTTTAATAAGCCTGTGAATCCTTAAATGTGTAATGCTATTTCATCATTTGTGTTTTCACACACGGTTTACTCTGTCAGGAACACTTTCCTCCCATTACCTATTTGATTTAATTCCTATTTATCCTTTAAGACTCTTGTAAAGGGTCAGATTCTCTGGTCCTAATCTCCTGGGGAAGATTCAGTACCTCTCCATATTGTATGCTCTAAGAGCATCTTGTACATACTTCTAATATAGTACTGACTATATAATATTTTTAATATTTTATTTACATGTCTTAAATGTCCAGCGAGTATGAGCACATGGAGGCCAGAATTTTATTATACTCATCTTGGCATCTTCAAGGTCTAGTACAAAGCTGGTACCCAGCTGGTATTTATTTAAATAACAGAATGAATAACTTTTAAAAAATTAAAGAATTTTTTAGGAAATAGTTTTTTCTACTTTAGCATTGACCCCTTTTAGCAGAATGAAGTCAGCCTACCAAAGAATACAAGATAGCTAAAGTCTTACTTTCTAAGACATGTTTTTATATGAATAATAATACAAATTGACATAGTATTTACAAGTTTTTTTTTTTAAAAAAAACACACCTAGTACTTTCAGGTGTGTCCCTAACCAGTCAAATGCTGGTCAAGGCAACTCAGAATATGAATTCCGGGAGGTCTCTTTATTCTACACAATGTGTTAATATAGCATGGATATTCAGAACATGACATTAGTTAATCAACAACAGCTGTTAATCACAAGCGATTAAATAAAAAACCCAGTTATATTACCTAGCTAATGTCTGCAGGTAAAGACAAGGCATTTTAACAGGAAGATCCTCAGAAATACCCTCTTTCACGCTGGGAAGCTGAGACTGGAATGGCTTTGCAGGATAACACAGAATGCTCGGCTCGGCTGCACTGCTCAGAGACAGCAGGAAGAGTGCATTTGCTTTAATCACCTGGTGAGCTTCCATAGTGGGCAAGGCACGAGGAGTCTTGACTTGCATTGGCTTCCTCCTAGATTGTTTGACCTGGCAACAGAAAATGTGTAGTGGTCTTTTCCTACTTATATTCAAAATCTTATTTCATAACCTAAGTATTTTGAGTCTGTAATACAAATTAAACACTTGTAGAATCATTTAAAAATAATAACAGTGACTACCAAAACAACATTCACTTCATGCTTGTCCTGAACTGATTGAAATTATTTTATGTTGAAGATAAACTATACATCTCTTATGTCCTTGGGAAAATTAAAAAGCTAACTAGTAATATCTAAATGGAATTATTTAAAAAAAAAGAATCAATAATCTCTCTCTGTATGTACATATTCAGCAAAAATTTTTAGTCAGGTGTAGCACTATTGTGAATGATCTTGAGTTTCCATGAGTTCCACAACACAATTAGGGATTAAGAAAAAGAGGAGATAAAGAGTACAAATAGAAAAGGAAAAAGGAAAAGAGGGAAAGTTGAGAGAGAGGGGAAGGTGAAGAGAAAAGCTATGTATATGTGTAGAATTACATAATAAACATCTGTTAATAAGGCATATGTGCCACAGGCTAGTTGTCGTGTTATCATAGATATAATTTATTTTTGTAATAAAAATAGCTGGCCTAGCACAAATGTTAAATTTGTATATTAGTCCAGTTATAAATCTGGTCTTTAATTGAATTTATGTGGAGTTATCTGATGTAATATGATCATAAAAATATTTTTATAAGGTTTATCTTTATTATTAACAGTATAACCAGGACAGAATAAAAATACCTTCTCCCTTGCAGCAGCCTGTTTTTCCCGGAGGTATTTTTCTCTGCAGCGATCACATACCAGATACCAAGTGCTTCCTCCTATGCCACCATCACCACAGTTACCAGCCCATCCTCCACAAAAATGCCCAATGCTATTGTAACCTTGTCCACCAGCATAACGGCCACAACCTTGAAACAAGAACAAAGCAAGTGACCTTAGTAGTCTGATCCTTGCCATTTATACATTAATGACATATTTACCTTCTCAAGTAAGCAATATAGTGAAGCAAGTATCTCACTTTTTTTATGGCTATTAACAATGTCAGAAAAACTGATTACCAAAAAGTAATCAATTAAATGATAGCTAAAATAGTCCATACAGGCAGGTGGAAAGAAATATACAATGTGCAATCTGGGTACATTTAGATTTACATAAGTATGCCAATAAAATTAAACAAAAGAGGAATAAAATGTTCTGTAAAAATGATATATTTTAAGGAATCACATATTTTATAAAAGGTTTCAGGTATAATATATAGAAAGAGAAACCTTTTAACCAAACTTGTAATGGGTAAATTTTGGAATACTAATCAATTGTTATAAAAATCATTACATTTAACTAAAATACAGTCTTCTGATAAAACAGTTGATATCACTCCCCTAAATCAGTATAACATAGTTTAGTTTGCAATTTTGAACAGGAAAACCTGAAACCAAAGTAAACCTCATATTGGGAACTTTCCTCTGTGTATGGACATGTCATGATTTCTACTGTGTGACATACCTTAACAGCAAGATTTGGGTAACACAAAACATTTAAAAAATAAACAATGTTTCAAAATGTAATATATTAAAATAAAATAGTACTAAATTGCCTTACCTATTTTTCACAAAAAAACTCGTTATAAGATACTATAAATTCTGAGCCAGTTTCTCTGTATTTTAACATAATTTATAGAACATTTCAAGTTAAAAATACCTATTTAGTATTTTTATAAAAAGTGCTTATATATGTTTAATAATATCATTTACCTGGGTGAGCCTGTCTCATATGGTACGTCACTGGGTATGGATGTGACTCTCCACACAGCTCACAGATGGTATCTTTCTCTGGTCCTCCCACTGCCAGCTGGGCCATCTCACCAAATAAATTACCCCTGGGCCGAACTTCTGCCTTTTCTTTTTTCTTTTTTTCTTTTTTGGCCTTCTTATTCTCTTTTTCACACTCTTTCTTTTTAAGGACTGCACAAGAACCAGGACTTGGAAAAATCATATTCTGGGAAGCTGCTTTGATAGTAGCCAAAGAGATGTCTTCCCAGAAAGCCACTAAATGTTGTAAAGTTAAGGGAAGAGGAGATTTAGACTTCACTGGGTGGTGCATGGACATTTCAAAAGTGGCTTCAGTTTTCCCATCCTCACATTTTTCATGCAGAGGTGGCTCCTTAAGCATAGACAACACCTTATTTTTGTTGATACTACCCATTTTAGATATATCTGGTCCATGAGGTGCAATATTAAACATATTCAGAGCAGATGATATTTCCAGTGAGTGTCTATTTTTTAACTTGGTTTCCTTTTCTTCTGTAGGTTGTTGGCTGTTTAAACTACTTCTTATAGGGGCATGTTCTTTGGAAAGTTCAGGATTAAATTTTAAGAAAGAAGAACAAGCCATTGCATCGTGCACTATGCCTTCGTGCCACAGGAAAGAGGCAAAGACTGCTCTGGCACACTCGGCCACAGAGGGAGACATGGCTTGTTTGGCTGGCTCTAAAGGTTTGGCTCCATCTCCTTTGAAGAGAAAGCTGGATTTTTCCTTTTTGGGCCTGGTGTGTCTATTAGCACATTTTCGACTTATTTTGGGGGATGCTCTCATGTCCTGTTCCTCTTTCAGTGGGGCTTTTCCTATGCTGAAATGAACTTTATTTGAACCTTCTTCCCCACTCTTAAATTCACTGCTTTCATCACAGGTACTATCTGTTAGACTGTTCGTTTTTAAAGTACTTGAAGTGCAGACTTCAACCACCTCACTGTGAAGGTTTTCTTGTACCACATGGGGAGAAGGAGCTCTATTTTCGGATCCGGGGGAATCTTTTGAATCCTTTGGTACTTGTTTTGGTTTTGGTGATGTTGATCGTCCCCTTAATGGTTCTGTGAGGGGCATTTTCTTCTTGCGGAGGGTATCTGGATCAAGTGTGTAAGAGTCTGATTTGGAACGTTCCCGAGGAGGATCAAGTTTTGTCTTAACAGGAGTGGTACTTTTTTGAGGTAGATTTTTATCATGTGGTGAGGAGGAGCGGGGAGAACTAGCACCAGATGGGCTAGACCGATTGGTTGGGAGAGTCTTTGGTTTAGGAGATGATGACCGAGAACCTGGTCCCGGGGATTCAGCTCTGAAACTAGAAGACACCCTCCCATCAGATTTCAGCGTCTGCAAGGTGTTATGGTTGGGGGACAATGACCTACTGTGAGAATCTGACCTCAACTTCGCAGCATCAGATTTCAACATGAGGGATTCACTAGCTGATAAACCTTCAGTGCCCCTTGGTTTCTTTGGATCAGCAGTAGTCCGGCTCATACGTCCATCAGGTTTAACTGATCTGCTGTGCTTGGAGGACAGTTCGGATTTTCCTGATGTAGTGACTGGTCTAGAAGATGTTGAGATAGTTCCTCTGTCACCTGTGTGGTCCATTTCATAGTAAAACTTGTTAATAAAATTACAACTTACTGATAATGTAGTCACTGATTTTAAAAAAAACATAGCTAAAACATTTATATTGCTTGTCACAGACAAAAAGACTTGAAAAATAAAGGAAAATATTTTTCATAAAATTTCTATTACATAATTATACAACCATTTCCACCAAAAACAATTTTCATGGATGCAAAACAGACTGAACAAACAGTAGCTATGCACCAATATGAATTATCCACCATATCTGAACCTCAGCCTTAGAAGAATTAGTGAGAATTTAAATTCAGTGAGAGGCTAGAAAGAAAAAAAACCTAACTACGTTTTTTTGGGAATAAATTACTGGGAAAACATATGTGTTTTTTAAATATGAAGTAGTTGAGCTAAATTTCCAGTACAATGATATCTCCCATCGTTATTAGGGATGTTAATGGTGCAAGTCTTGTTAAATTAGGAAACTGAATTTATAAACACATTTATCATTTTCAAGTCCACAAACAGATACAATTAGGTTAAAATAGAACTGCTAAGGAGTCACTAAACTTTAATGCTTGAATTACAACAGTTTATAATTAACATATGAATGCCCAAAGGTTTTGGCTTGCTTGTGTGTGTGTGTGTGCCTGTGTGTGTGTGTGTGTGTGTGTGTGTGTGTCCGTGCATGAAGGTGCACATATGTGTGTGTAATCACACTCTAGCTATCTACAGGTCAAGGCAATGTTGCTACAGAATCTGACCTTCTGATGGAAGGTCTGCAAGAACTGTTATTTTTATCTATTACTCTTCACAGATGTAATGTCAGGAATGAGTCCCTGGAATAATAAGTGCTCAAAGAATATTTGTTGAATGAGTAAATGAATTCTTGTTTTCTTAATGTTTCTTCTGCTAGTCCCAAATCTTCATATTCTCCAAAAATCCACTTCTTACAATTACGGCTCCCAAGGCCACAGGGCAGAGGCGACAGTAACTGTTGTTGTGTAAGAGTCGGATGCTTGCAAGTTAAGTAATTCTGAAATAACTAAGTATGGCAAACAGCATATTTGGAACATATTTTAATTGCATGCCAGTGTTTAAAATAATTACTCATTCTCTGGATGAATAAAAATAACTATTAAATATACTGCTCTTCAGTTTCTTGTAATTCTTTATTATTCTGTCATCAATTTCATTGATCATATATGTGTTATAAAACCAATATAAGAGACTGGGCTAAATTCAGAGGAAAAGTGGTGAAACAAACCACAACACACACAAAAATAATCCAGATATTTATGCTGTCACAAAACAGATAAATAGATGTTACAAACTTGATAAGTGCTTTCAAATTGTATAAAAGTAGTTTAAGAAATTGCTGCCTATTTTTCTGATCTAGTAATAGAACCAAAGAGAAAATTTTGCAAACATATATACTGAATCCTTGCCACTAATTTTGAGTGTGTAATATTTGGAGTACTGTTTTTTTGTAATCTGATAGTGGACAATGCCTTCATAATCACATTTATTTCAGAAGCTGAACGATATATATTTGAAAAGAATATATCATTTGTTATGTGTGGTAAAACTATATGGTAACAGATGTTTATCTTCATTTGGGTTTCAAAAATTTTGAGGCAGGTAGTAAGTATTACTAAAATTTGTCATGTTATGGCTGCTTGAAAGATCAATAAACATAAACAAATATTTTGCTAAAAATCTTTAGGTCACATAATACTTTCACATTCATCACTTAACTAATTCATCATTAAACTAATTTCATGATTATATTTGTCATATGTAAATTTAAATGATAATAGGCAAAATATTTTCTAACCTCAAAAGAATTCTGGAAAAAAATACAGGACAGAATAGTAGTTTAGTACATTCAAATAAAATTAGTAATCATGTTTAAGCTTACATATTCATTCAATAACAACCTGCATAATTTTTTATGCCAAAATTGTAAATCCTCAAATTATATGATCCATACTATAACAGTATCTTACACTGTAACATTACATGCATAATATGTAGTAGTTATCAGGTTACATAACAGTATATATTATAGAGATCAGGTCCGATAAAGATCAGCTTCTATAATACTATTTAATATACTACAGTATTATAAAGTATCACTGTCAACTATATAAAGACATGTAAAACTGTTTTATCCATTTCTAAGAAAAAAAAGAAATCTAAATATTACCTTTAAAATGTATACAGTATATTAGCCATTGCTACAACACTTTTTAATAAAATTTGCCTAAAATACAGGATTTTAAAAGTTTAAATATTACTGTCACACAAAAATATGTAAGTAGGCAGCTATAATATTTTAGAAAACTAAAACATTTTTAAATTGTCTGAAATTTTATCAATTGTCAATATAGTTTAAGCATTACTAAGTTTAAATTTTTAAAATGAAGTGACTAATGAAATACTATAAGGAAGACTCATATCAGACAGGACAGGTAACTGATAACTAAGTTAAGCTAAAAAAAAAAATTAACCTAATTATCTGTGTTTCAAATAAAAGACTGCAGTAGGAAAGTAAATCCTGCATTATATAACAGAAAAATGACTTAAAGACTAACTTGTTACAAAAGATATTATATTCTTATAGGTCACAATGTGCCTCATGACATATGCAGGTGGGACAAAAGTAGATTTACAGCCGTTTGTATGGAAAATAATATAATAATTAATAATAATACAAGAATAAACTCTCTGTTTCATGTACTCACAACTAGAAACCTATTTTTGCCCCACCCTGTATATTCCACTTTTTTCTGAAAATAATGATTTTACAATTCCTCAAATCAGGCACTTCTTTCTATATACTATGTTATTTTTTAAGACCTCATACAGGTTTGAAATTAAATAAGAGTAATATTTAGCCTACAGATATTGTCAACATGCATATCAGTCAGGATAATCGCTACTATAGTATTGAGCAGATATATCACAAATTAATCCCAAATATCAAAATTTAAATAAAATAATAAACTTTAATCTTAAAAAATGGAATGGGATGAACATGACTGAAGTGAACTAAAACGTCTTCATTGAAACCGCCTATGTTCATTAAGAATGGCCCATCCGCGAATGCACGCATACCCACCCTTCAGTTTGTGAGACAGAGATGAAAGAGCAGAGGCAGGCCCAGCTACACCATAATTTTTGTAAATGCGCTCACGAGAAGCAAGGTTGCGAGATGGAGATTCTACAGTGAAAAACAGTGGCAAAGAAGCAGCACAGATTCAATGGAAAAAAAGTTAGCAGAGAACACAAGCAGCAACAAAGCATTTCAAATGGTATGCATGACTTAACTATTAATAAAGTTTATTCAGCTAGATTTTTCAACAAGTTTATAATTTTCTAAAATTCAAACAGAAAACATAGGTCAAATTAGTTAATTTAGATTAATAATGATAGCTTTAAATGTGGTAATTTAAAAGTTAAGTAAGGCTTATAGCTCTGATAAAACAAATCTGAGCATTTCTTTTTAGATTAGTACTACTTAAACTCGCTTTTCTTTATGGACCTGGAGAGTACTATGTTAAGTGAAATAAGCCAGTCAGAGAAAGACAAGAATCATATGATGTCATTCATATGTAAATCTAATGAACAAAATAAACTAACAAAAACAGAATAGTCTCATAAATAGAGAACAAATGTCAGAGGAGAGGGGGGTTGTGGGCTGGGTGAAAAGGTAAAGGAATTAAGGAAAATAAAAACAACCCAACTCATAGGCACAGACAACATCATGGAGATTACCAGAGGTAAGGGGGTTGAGGGTAGGGGTTGTAGATGATAACAAAGGGAGATAATAGTGATGGAAGAAAATCTGAATTGGAGTGGTGAACATAAAATACAGTATACAGATGACGTATTATATAATTATAACTGAATCTATTGTCCCCTTGATTTCTGTAGGGACATGTGACTATGATGATTCCAATATGTATCTCAGAATGGACTCAAGTTAGCATTTATGATTAATTATTTTTCTTAGTTTATCTTCAGTGAAAAATGTTAGTACCAATCCAAATACTTAGTGTTTTTTTTAATAGATCTTATTATTGAGGTACCACACATTTTTTTTATACATTTCACAACACAAACACAGCAAAAGAAATTACAAGTCAATGAAATATGTTAAACAGCCATGATTTACCATGCCAAAAATGAAGTAAAGTTAATTTATCTTTTAAAAACAATAGAATCTTAAAAGTATAGTCTTTTAAAAGCAGTATGCCAAAAATATCTCTATCTAAATCTTTTAAAAAAATCCATTTATTTAAAATTTAAATTTTAGCAACTAAAATAAATATAAGTAATTGAGCTGAAATATATTCAGGTAATGAGACAACTATTTTTAATATTATTGAAATTAAAAAAAACTGGATACAACATATATTTTGCTCAAAACAGAAAATAGTTGACTGATTCATTATTACGGCCAAGATTATAAAGGTGAACTACTCATAAACCAAAAAGTTATTCCACGTAAGATACTGAGTACGTATTATATATCAGACATTGTTCTAGCCATTGAAGATAAAATGATGACTAGAAATAAAGTCCCAGCTTTTATGGAGCTGATCTTAAGGTGAAGGAAGAAATGAACAAATACATACACACTTGATCAAGTGGTGATAAACTTGGGAGTCATAAGCATGTAGATGTTGGAAACTATTACATGCCTGGATAAGACCACTTAGGGTGTGAGGTCTAGAAGAGACCAAAGCTCTGGGACATTCCTAGGATCCAGAATACAGCAGGATGTAGAAAAGACACTGGAAATGAACAGTTGGTGAGATAGGAAATATTCAGCAGGCAAAGAAGGAAATTCAAGGAAGAAAGTCAATTTTGTCTAACACTGTTGATAAGTCAAGTAAAATGAGATCTTAGAATTGACAAGTGAATTTAGGAAAAAATAATAATAATAAAAAAAAAAAAGCAAAAAAAGCCAAAGACTGACTCTAGCAATTTCTGTGGGTAAGGACAACTACAAGAATAACTTGCAGTGGGTTCAAAAGGGAATGGCAGGAGTGGGTAGAGATGTACTACATGCCACCAAATCATTTTAAACAAAGTTTAAAAATGTTAGTGTTTTTGTTTTTTTCTTAGATATATGTCTCCATTGATTTCAGAGAGAGGAAGGTAGAGGGATAGAGAGATAGAAACATTAATGATAATAGAAAATCACTGATCGGCTGCCTCCTGCATGCCTCTCAATGGGGACCAAGCCTGCAACCCAGGCATGTGCCCCAATTGGGAATCGAACTGTGACCTTCTGGTTCATAGATTGATGTTCAACCACTGAGCCACAACGGCCAGGTAAAAAATTTTCAAGTTTTAATAATTTTGAGCATCCTTCTGTTTGAAGACTATAAAACTCAAAAGATACCAGGCATTGCAAAAGAAATTCTTATGGTATTTAAATATCATGTAATACATAGTCTCTAACTATCATTGAAAATATCAGTTAGAAGGATGTTAGCTTTTGACTGGAAGAGTTAACTCAATGGGAATTCCAAATGCCAATGTAAGGATACAGTCTCGTGGCTTGGCCGCTAAAGTCTGTGAAAACTGAGTTTGTCAGAAGGACACAGAAGCAGGAAATCAGAATACTATCTTAATTAGGAGCCACCATAAACATAAATGTGAAAAACTATGAGGATAATTGTAGGATAAGATGGCAGAGGTTTAAGAACAAACTCCTGGAAAAGGTTTTGAAGACAAAATAGACTTTAAGTCTTTTTCAATTTAAAAAGCCTGGAGAGATTGGATTCCTAGGCATTATTCAGAGTGAGTAAGAAGAAAAACTTTATTTTTTTAATCCTCACATGAGGATATTTTTCTATTGATTTTTAGAGAGAGTGGAAGAGAGAGGGAAGACAGAGAGAAACATCGATGTGAGAGAAACACATCCATTGGTTGCCTCTTGCATGAGCCCCAACCAGGCCCGGGCCAGGGAGAAGCCTGAAACCGAGGTAAGTGCCCTTGACCAGAATTGAACCCGGGACCCTTTGGTCTGCAGGCCAACACTCAACCCACTGAGCCAAACCGACTAGGGCAAAAGGTTATTGTTAAATGCCTAATAAATTAAGCTGTGACTACAGATAACACTTGTGCTATGCATATAATTTTTAATAAAGTTTGCTCATTTAAATATACTTTGATATAGTTAACTTTCTAAAAGATTCATGTTTCTCAATTTTAAAAAAAGAAAGTAAACTGATAGTAAGCAATATCACTGCATAATATATATGTATGTCCAGAATCCTATAAATGTATTGGGAGAAAGTGGAATTATGTGAATGATAAAGGAACCTAAGAAGTGGAATAGGAACTAAAAATTATTTACATAAATGTTAGTATACTAAATGAATAATAAAAGAATGAAAGATAGAACAAAATTTCCAAATAAGGATAAAACAGAAATAAGCTTTTCATTAGAAAATAACAGTAACCCACATGATACGAATGCTGAAAGGAAGAGGAATGAAAATATGTAAGATGGCTAACCCTCAAACATGATGTGTCTCTAAATGACTTCTAGATGTAACTGTACTTGGATAAAACATAGGTAACATATTACTGATTACATAGTAAATCCCTAGTAAATATGATTAAGAGATATAACATTAAGGAAAAGCATATCATTTCAGAGTTTGTGGTGGATGAGATAGAAAAATTCGGAGCAAAATATGATATATATCCTAGGCCTTAGAATATTTCAAAAAATTCCAACAAAAGATTAAAGATTGCTCCTTGAACAGTGACTGGAGACACACAAAAAGAAAAATCTGGTTTCCCCAAATGGCTTATTAGTTGCAAAGGAAAAAATAGTTTTTATACAGCAGAGAAACAAGACGTGTTTGTTCAGGTGATTAACAATAACCATAACCATGTCCTGCCTTCAGAAGGATACAACATGTATGTAGCACAAAGACAGCTAAAATTGCAAACAAAACTAAAAGGCTTTCAGGATAAAATACTTGTTTGTAGAAAGAATAAAAAAGCAAGAACCAGACACTGCCTCGAACCCAGGAAAAGGATGAACCACAGATAAATTAGAAGCATGTTCCATTCTTTCATTGTTGTTGGGAGGCAGGGGACAGGACTTTGCTTCCATATTCTCTATCAAATTGAGAGCAGACAACCAGAGCAGCCTGTGGCAGTGTGACTTTCCCATCTAGTAGTTTATCGGGGATGTTGCCAAGGGATTTAAGGTACAAATAAGAAGGTTAGAGGAAATGACCTCTTGGCTTTTCCAATTTTTACAGTTTATGTAAGGTAATTGAGATGTAATTGGAAAAACAAAATTACTGGAGTTAAGTCTCTCTTATTTAAGTCTTAGGTTTTCCAGTTACCAGTTAACTGTATAACTTTGGGCAAGTCACTGAGAATTCTTGTATCTCCAAAATAAGAGCTAGATGACTTTTTGTGCACCTTGAACACTAGCAATTATTTATGCCATCATATGACATATTCCTTAAATAAACTGAAGGGAAAGGGAGAAGAAAGTCATTCCCTAATGATAAGTGATGAAAAGTCTCATTTAAAAAGATAAATATTTAGTTGACTTTGGTGATGGTATCATGGTGTATGCATATGTTCAAACTCATCAAATTATATACATTTAAATTTCAATAAAGCTGTAACAATATATAGTTTTAATTTTGCTAAGTCTAAGCAATGAGATATACTACAGTGTAGAAGTTTTAGAGAAAAGTGAGAAATAAGTAAGACCTAATATGAAAGTAGAATTTAAATTCTTTGAGAACTGTTTTCTAGTCATGGCTGATGTATCTCAGTGGTTAGAACATTGTCCCTCACACCAAAGGATCATAGGTTCGATTCCCGGTCAGAGCACAAAGCCAGGTTGCAGATTCTATCCCCAATTAGGGTGCATGAGGCAGTCAATTGATGTTTCTCTTTCACATCAATGTTTCTCTCTCTCCCTCTCCCCCTTTTTTCTCTCTCTGGAATCAATGAAAAAAAATGTCTTTGGGTGAGGATTGAAAAAAAAAAAGCTTTCTAAATTAAATTAATTGCAAATCATGAAAATGCTTTAATGATTCATTTTTACTCTAAATGTACATAGAAATAATTTGATGGTGTATTTACAACTTATCAGTCAGCAATTTGTTATGAAAATGCCAAATATGTTTTTCCCAAATATGCTTTTCATATTCAAATTATATTACAGTTTACTGGAGCTAAATTACCCAAATGACCTAATTTTTTTCTTAAGATCTACTTTTTATTCTGTTAATGATATTAGGTAAGAATTTTATCTTTCAAAACAAAAACAAGAAAACTGACTTCCTTCTAGACTGGCTCCCCCAACTGTGATTAGCATGCCCTGTGCATTTTATAGCCTAAATTTTCTAAACTTGTTTCTTCCTTTACATTCCCACTGTAATTTACTTAGTTTAAAATCCCTACTCAGCTTTTCTCTGGACTTCCTGCCTCTAACTTTCACCCTTTCTCCAGGATCTTTTTCATAATATTTTCAGTTCTTGCATAAATGTAAAACTGATCCTGTCACTCTTTTGTTTAAAATTCTGTGGAACTACATATTTCCCTCCTCTGCTCCCTCCCTCTTATTTCCTATACTTAGAGGATAAAATCTAATCTACTAAGTATGGCTTATAAGACCATTTACAATGGCCCCATTCTCCCTAGTTTAAAATGCTGCCACTAGGGCATGAACACTCTCAGCTACAAATGCATTAAGTTTCTCAACTGAAGCACGTTTTCTAGCATGATCAAATGAGCTGATTCATACCAAGTGGTTAAAATGGTGTCTGTTATATGGTAAATGTTTGAAATGTGTTTGCCATTTCTATTTCATACCTTTTCTTCTTTCCTCAAACTACCAACATACTCTCCACATGTTAACTCTGGGATGTTGCCAGCTTCCTTTTTTACTGAAACAAACAAACAAACAAACAAACAAACAAACAAAAAAACCACAGAAGAACATCCTCAAGCTCCTAACGCTGTACCTCCTTCCTTCTCTCCTGTTATGACAGATGAACGACGTGTGCTCCTACTTAGCCGACCATCCCACCGTGCGCTAGATTTCATCCTCTCTCCTATGCAAGCATATTGTTCAAGCAATTCTCCTGTCTCCTGCATCATCAATTTCTCACTCTCTCTATGGGATCATTCTCCTTAGAAAACAATCTTGATATTATTTTTTTCCATTAAAAAACAAGTAAGACAAAAACATCTCCAGACGTCACATCATCTCTCCTAGTTTCACTTTGTTTTCTTTTCCCTGTAGAGTAAATCTTAAGAGAGCAGGTACAGATGTCATTCTCTATCTCAGTCCACTAGAATCTTATTGCCGATTTGCTTACTAGGTCTAAAAACTACACAAATAATTTTGAAATAAAAAAGTAAATTATAGAACATACTTCTTTCTCTCTCATGCATGGTAAGACAAGGAAAATTTATAACTTTCATTTCTGAAATTATTCTATTTCACTAGAATAACTGGTGAAGTAACTTGTTTATATATACAGATATGTGTACATTTATAAGAAAATAATTTTGCTAATTAAAAAAATCAACAAATTAATTTGCCATATTATTTCAAATTGCAGAGATTAGTGAAAAAAATTATGCTTCAGAAAAAACACATCCTAAAGAATCCTATCTAATAAAAAGAGAATAAGCTAATTGACTCTCATGCCGTCACAAAGATGGCGGCGCCCACAGCCAATAAGGAGGGAATATACTAATTGACTGCCATGCCCTCAAAGATGGGGGCGACCAGGTCAGCAGGGGAGGGCAGTTGGGGAGGACCAGGCCTGCAGGGGAGGGCAATTAGGGGCGACCGGGCTGGCAGGGGAAGGCAGTTGGGGGCGACTGGGCCGGCAGGGGAGGGCAGTTGGGGGCGACTGGGCTGGCAGGGGAGGGTAGTTGAGGGTGACTGGGCCAGCATGGCAGGGCAGTTGGGGGCAATTGGGCTGGCAGGGGAGGGCAGTTGGGGGCGAATGGGATGGCAGGGGAGCAGTTAGGCATTGATCAGGCTGGCAGGGGAGTGGTTAGGGGCAATCAGGCAGGCAGGCAGGCGAGCAGTTGGGAGCCAGCAGTCCTGGATTGTGAGAGTGATGTTTGACTGTCAGTTTAGGCCCGATCCCTAAACTGGCAGTTGGATATCCCCCGAGGAGTCCCAGATTGGAGAAGGTGCAGGCTGGGCTGTGGGACACCTCCCCCCCCCCAACCCCCCGCCCAGTGCACAAATTTCATGCACCGGGCCTCTAGTTACTAATAAGAATGCTCATAGAAATGTTAGATAAAGTTGACATGGGGGTAGTTCATGTGTATCTCTGTAGAGCTCATCTACTTAGCTGGGAACTTGAGTTATGACATTTTGGAAATCTTTTCCTTTCAAACCAAGCTACATTCTTAGAATCAATACTAATAAAAGAGAAAAATGGTAATTGGCGTACGACGATACCCTTTTCATTGGCTAATCGGGCTATATGCAAATTAACTGCCATCTAAGATTGGCAGTTAACTGCCAACAAGATGGCGGTTAATTTGCATATGTAGTCACAATGCAGGGAGGCGAAAGGGAAAGCAGGAAGAAGCCCCCTGCCACTGACAGTGATCGGAAACCCAGGGGGGAGCTAAGAGCTGGGGGGCAGGGCAAAGGCGGCCCTGGGGCCGCCTTTGCCCTGCCCCCCAGCCATGATCAGAGAATCAGGTGCCTTTGCCGCCCTGGCCAGTGATAGCAGGAAGTAGGGGTGGAGCCAGCGATGGGAGCTGGGCACGGTTGAAGCTGGCAGTCCCGGGAGCTAGGGGCCCCTTGCCTGGGCCTAAAGCGAAGCCCACGATCTTGGGGCCGCTGCAGCTGCGGGTCCCCGCTACCCTGGCCGGACGCCTCAGCCAGAGGCATCCTGCAGGGGCAGGGGCAGGGGCGGAGCCCGCGCGATCGCGGCACCCCCCCCTCTCCCCCCCCCACCCCGCTGCCACTGCAGGTCCCCGCTGCCTGGGCTGGACGCCTAGGCCAGAGGCGTCAGGCCTGGGCAAGGGGCCGATCCTGCGATTGGAGGGTGATGGGGGTCAACGTCTGAGGGCTCCCAGTATGTGAGAGGGGGCAGGCTGGGCTGAGGGACACTCCCCCCCCACACACCCAGTGCACGAATTTCGTGCACCAGGCCCCTAGTTAAACTATAAAGGGGAAAATAACCAATCTAAGGCTAATACTCTAGATCAGTGGTTCTCAACCTGTGGGTCATGACCCCTTTGGGAGGTCGAACGATCCTTTCACAGGGGTCGCCTAAGACCATTGGAAAATACATATATAATTACATATTGTTTTTGTGATTAATCACTATGCTTTAATTATGTTCAATTTATAACAATGAAATTGGGGGTCACCACAATATGAGAAACTGTATTAAAGGGTTGCGGCATTAGGAAGGATGAGAACCACTGCTCTAGATGCTAGAACTAAATGTAAGCAGAAATTATGTATATGAATAGATTTTGTATTAATCATCAGTAGGCAAAGTTGAATATTTAAAAACACGGCCTTTGTAGTTAGTAGAACTACCTCATGTTCTAGATATACCATCTTACTATGACTGTTTCTATAGCAAATCATTTATCTTCTCTAAGCTTGTTTCCTTATCTGTAAAATGGAGACATTATCTCAAATGAGGATGCATTAGAGTGCTTAAGTACAGTGTTTAATACACAGTGGTGATGATCCATACTAGCAAAAATTAACAATATGATTTTCTATACGTTTTATTTTAGTATCACAAAAGTATAAGACAAAAGTGATTCTCATTTTACTAACTAGTAAAGGGAGTATACGTAATCCACCTTCTAAAGCAAGATGAAATGCTGGTGGAATGGATGGCAGTGAAGTTCAGGAAAGGATAACTTACTCAGGTAGTCCTAATAATGGGCACTCTGCCACATTTAATTTTCCTAATAAGATATGATGAATACAATTCGAATTTATTTCCAAAATATTAAAAACTATTTTTGGATTCCATGGCCTTTTTTTAGTTATGCTAAAGATTAAACCTTCTGGTTTCTGGAATTTGGAAGTCAAACTTCAGTGAAATGCTGCTGAGAATAAGAGGTATATAAAAAGATCTAAGTAATTCCTGTTACAGTACAGGCAAGTAATGATTCAGAAAATTGGTGAGACATTTCTAGGCAACAATTTCAAATTTATCCCAAGACGGTGGCAAAGGAAGTGGGGGTATTGATAACACTTAGACACAATATGCATAAAATTATATTGACACATGCCGGCAGGAAACTTATCCTTTCGAAGAGACAAATCTGATTTACCTTAGTCTTTATAGTTCATTTTGAAATATTTCATTAAATAACTTGTTAAAATAAAAATAGTATTACACTTGTGTTTGAGGAGACTTGTAATGACCCTTTAGATCAGGGGTGGGAAACATCCGACCCATGGGCCGCAAAAAACTTACAAAATAATTTGGACTGCTCCTGCCAAGCCATTAGGAGTGAATTAATTAAATGTTTGACCAAATATAGCAGGCTAATTTTTAAGTTGATAATTTTGTATGGCCCGCAAATGACATAAATATCCAATGGTCTTTGGGGGAAAAAAGGGTTTCCTACCCCTACTTTAGATAGAACAGCTCCTTATTCTTGGTTCTCCTGCCTGTTGTCACCAAGACATTATCAGAGTAATTTCTGTTTAAAACTTTATACATATAATATGAGTTTTCTGATTATGACTTATTTTCCTTTGTTTTTTTTCCCCTTTTTCTTACCTTTAAAACTTCCTGCAACCTGAATACATCTAAATAAAAAAGTCTATTGCTCCATAAAATGAATAAACTAATTAAGTCTTTACTCCTCTTTATCCTTCAATAATGCTTGTCAAGAAAGAAAAAACACTATTTCATACATGTGACACTATTGTATTTCCTCAAAATTCTTTTAAGAGATACTCAAGTGAATGTCATATATAGAGATGATTAGCTAAATTGATACTGCTTATATTTCTAAACTAACTTCATTAGTTGAACTTACCTAATATATAGCACAAATCTAGAAGTTTATAATCTTGCATGTGTTTTACCTTAGTTAGATAATTATATCACAGTGAATACCATCATTTGCTAACTATATACATACTACCCTGGTTCCTAATAAAAACTAAATGAACTAGCATTATCTTAAGTAATCCTAATAACAGTTATCAAAGTAATTTTGTAGAAAAATAACTTAGACATCAGTGTGGATGTAGTTTATTAAAGCAAAGAGGTCATGCATTTGAATCCAAATATTGGTTGTGTAAGCTAAGACTTTCATAAACTACCTCACTCAGTGAGTGTATTTATATACTATATAGCCAACATGTGAACTGAAGGCTAAGAAGAGCATACTGTCATATTGTAAGGAACTTAGAGAAGTTTATGTGGAAGCATCAGGAGGTCATTAAGATAAAGGGACACTCAGTTAAGTGTAATTTTTTGGGGTTTATTTTCCATATTGGTGTGAGGTATTATCATGGATGAAAGGCTAGAGTAATCCTAGGAGGCTGAACTGGAATCAAATGATCAGTTTAATGTGTTAAGAATGAGAACAGCAGCAAAAAAATAAAAAGCAAGGGAAGAAAAACCAATTTGAAAAAATGTGGAAACCTAAATTGCTATACATTTTTATGAGCAACAAATTCACTTAAATGAAACAAACCTGCCCAGTACATTCTCTCCTCCACCTACTGGAATTGTGAAATAGGTTTATTCTCTTGGGGAATCTCTAAGTAACAAAAATCCAACAGAAAACAAAGAACATTATCCCTATAACTGGTGCTTAGCATAGTCATGCATATTATAAAATAAAATTTTAAATTAAATATGTTTTTTCTAACATGTTTTATAGTACATATTTGCAAATACAGGAATTAGAAAGTGTAAGTCATATTTTAATAACTACACTTAAAAAAGTGTGATTAAAAACAAATTTCTTAGCTGCAGAATGTCTTAGCTCAGAATAGCTTAAATGCTTAAAAAATGTGGGAAGGAACAACAGTCCTCATTAAGTAAAACCAATCTGTTGAGTTGATAAATAATTAGTAACTGGTAAACAACTCAAAACAAAGCTTCAGCAATAGCTTAATGAGGCAGGTAAGACTGACAGACTTACTCTGAAGCTGAGGCTGCTGGAAGGAAAGGGGCTGTCCGAACACAAATGGGCTGTGGACTAGGGAAGAGGGAGGTTTTGCAGCTTGATCAAAGATGGAAGGAGCTGGGAGATGGGGCCGTGACTGAATTGAATTCAATATGGCACTCAGTTGGTCACCTGCAGTGGGCAAAACAGTCAAAACTACAACTTGTTATTAACACCCAAAATGGCAAAGTAAGCCGTGTTTTATGACATTCAGATAGTCAAACACTAAATAAAACTATGCCAATTCAGAAATACGTGGAAGTTGGTGATCATTACCCTGAAATTAGGGACCAAAAGTTTCATGTTGTTTTACTATTGGAAGTACCCCAGAAAATCTATTATAATAGCCCAAATCGATTTAAATTCATATACACCATCTAGCAGCAGCATGTGAGAATACCAAGTCTATGAAGAACCTATGATACACTGAACATCATGTGAGAATAAGTGAAGATCTAAATGTCTTGTATGTAGTACCTGACAATAACTAAATATCACCCTACCTTATACACAGTACACTTCATGCAAAAAATAAGCAAATAAGATGAGGTTTTGTTTTTTTTAAATGTGGAATTCAAGGGTGGCAAAGTATATGTTATTAACTTAGTAATATATTTATATTATAGTTAAAATTTTCATTTTTAAAAGTTAATGTTGAAGAAGTTATACATTTTGAAAAGCATGATCTCTTTTGCTTTAATGAGTAATATAAAAATCTATGGCAATAAGATAAAAAGGAATATGAGGTATCTAATTTATTAGAATAGTATCTCAAATATGAATTCTGACATTTTCCCTTAAACTTAAATATAAAGGAAAATAACAGAAGAACATTTTAAAATATATGAAGTAATATAACTGGATAGATAATAGTTTCTCATTTATGAGAATATATAAAAAATAGTTTAAATGATGTTAAAGAGAAAAAAATATTCCCAGACATAGGCACAACTGGAAAACAGCACCTCTCAGAGCCACATTCCTTATGTATAATAAACCTCATGAATGAACATTTCAAATGAAGCACCAACAGGAATAGATTTATATGGAAAGAGCTGTGCACACAACCTGTACATTTTTACTTTTTTTAAAAAATTAATGCTGTAGGTTAAAAAAGGATTTTAAAGATTATGATGAATTTTATAAAGAAAAATAATTTCTTGATCTTGAATAGTTTGAGTTAAATAAAATGGGAACTATTATTAAAGGTATGATAATAAATGTTAAATATTTATTCAGATTAAAGTTCTTCATATTTCTTTGCTTCACCTAAATACTTTAAAAGCCTATTAATAATTACATGCTATTTTTGAGCCATATTAGCAAATCACATTTCTAAAAAGTAACATATCATTTTTATTAATAACACATGTTGTCGGCAATGTTTGTATCTCTTAAAAGTTGATTTTTATGGATGCCCTATAAATTACATTTTAAATACTGATTTTAAAGTGATAGCCACCAGTACAATTTAGACATTTTAGAGACTGAAAACATACAAATTGAACTAAACATGGCTTTAAAACAGATTACTATAGAAGTATAGTAGTGGTAAGTAAGCGTCGAGATTTTAACTTAAGGATTGACAAAGTTAGAAAGGGACATAAAGAAAACACCACCAAGAATTTACCCTACTTAAATATGAAGATCTAGCTAAAGTTAGTTGAAATCTGAACTACCAGAAATGAGTAAGCATATGGTATGCAAACCTGTAGGAGAGATCAGCACAACAGAGCAGGGAGAGCCAAACCAAAAAGAAATCTTGTGGTTAGGCTTCCTTCATAAAAATATTCTGTGGAAAATAATATATGAAGTGGCTTTATTTTAAATTGAATATTTCCTCTACATTGAGGTAATTTTATTTTTCATAGACTCATTGTTTTACTTGCTCTGTAAGAAAGGAATAACGAAACTATTTATTTCTTGAAATCATCAGGAGAATTAGTTTAAATAACACTTTAAATTAAAATTATTTCCATGAATTATTCTCCCTCTTACCTATCATCCAACTGAATGCTACCTGTTGACTATATGGCTAATTTTGCAGGAGTCAGGTTCATAGGAAAGAACATGAACGTGTCTGAATTTACATACAAATGAAATTTTGATTAAAATTCAGGTATAAATTATTTCAAAATAATAAAAAGCTAATATGCTAATTAGAACAAAGAGCAGAACGACTGTCCAGACGAACTTCCGGACGAACGTCTGGACAACCTTAAGGATAAAGCCAGGGCTGTGAGGGCTGAGGCAGCAAGGGCTGCGAGGGCCGAGCCCCTTGCACGAATTTCATGCATCGGGCTTCTAGTTTCAAAATAACTATTGTTTCAACTGTCCATGGTGCTGCTCTTTTCCATTCATGCAGCCCAAAAAGTTACATACATTTTATATCCATACTAGAGGTCCGATGCATGAAATTAGTGCACGGGGGGCGGGGGGGGGGGCGGGGGGAGGTCCCTCAGCCTGGCCTGCACCCTCTCACAATCCAGGACCACTGGCTCCTAACTGCTGGCCTGCCTACCTGCCTGATCGCCCCTAACCACTCTGCCTGCCTGTCCAATTGCTCCTAAACCCTCTGCCTGCCTGCCTGATCGCCCCTAACCACTCTGCATGCCTGCCTTATTGCCCCTAACCACTCTGCCTTGGCCCCCGCCCACTGTGGCGGCTGCCTCTGCCTCGGCCCCTGCCACCGCAGCTTCGTCCAGAAGGTCATCTGGAATGATGCCCGGAAGGTCTTTCGGCTGTCCAGTCTAATTAGTACATTATGCTTTTACTATTATAGATTATTATAGATGGCTTAGGGTTCATTATATATACCAAACCCAAAGATATAATGTAATGCAATTGTAAATGAACTAAGATAACTTGGTTAGACATTCAAAACCCCACAAATTTAATAAAACTGATATACAATATTATTTAAAAATATTACTTAAAATGTTTTTATTTTAAGTGGATCATTTTAGAAAGTTCTTTTTTGCTTATTAACATTACTCCTAATAATTAGAATTCTTTGACTATAGTGACACAAAATCTTTATGATGCAAGTTCAAAATGAGTGTCTCTAAAATAGTAACAAATAAGTAAACTTAATTATCAACTTAAACTAAAACTGACAAAAACACAAATACTAAAGAAACATCTTTGTAAACATTTGGCTCTTAGTTTTCTAGGAACAAACTTTAATGAAGTTTTGTAGGTCAAGAATAATTAAAATGCATACAAGAGAAGGTAATAAAAATATTAAAATAAGGTATGTCAAAGACTACTTTTAAAAACCTACCTTTATTATTTCCAAGTCCATAATCAAATCCTTGGGCACTGCAACTTGCCCCTTTATTAAACGCTTGTACTGAGAAAGGGCTTGGAGGAGGAGTTTGAGAATTTTGATCCAGAAGAACTTGTTCTACAATAAAAGGCAAAGCTATAAAATTAGTTTTTTATGTGTTATCCCCTATTCAAAGAACAAAGAGATAATTCAAGAAAATGTTTATGATAGTCAGATTTATAAATACCTCACATTTAGATTTGATAATAAGTTTACCAATTAGGTTACTGACAAAGTACATGACAAATCTTTGTTTTCATTTATTAAATACACAGTAAAATCTATAAATGGGATATTCTCTTATGGAGCCAATTTACTTTTATTGTGGTAGAAATACATCACTGAATGTAGTACACTAATATTTCTGGACCAGAAACTCATATTTATAACAAATTTAAACAAGGGCATTTTACAAAAGAAAAATAGATGTCCTATAACCAGAAATCAAAATATTTTGTATATTTTTATTCAAACAGGAAAAACATCTTCAAAATGTCTAAGTATATGGTACCAAAAGAAATTTTCACTTGTGAAATATTTTAAGTTTTGAATGCAAAAATTTAAATTTTAACTTATTTTTACTTATTATATAAAGATAGCTTCCCCTAAATAAAAAGATAATAAGCCAAGACATGTACTCAGACTTATTAATGCATCCTGAAGTCAACAAATGTATCAGAATTCTTATTTCAAGAAAGAAATGGCAAATATTTTACCTAGTTTACCAATTGCAACAATACAACATAAAATTGGTAAGCTAAATTAATCCTCTATTAACAATCTAGTGGATATAAAATTCTAACTGATATAATACTAAAAACACTAATATCTTAATTAAAGTGATATAATGCCAGCTAAAAAAAAGCAAAAAATAAAAACTGTTGAATGAAAGGTAAAAAGGAAAAGTACTTCTTTAAAAATAACTTTATAAATAATAAAAAGTTTTAAATTTATTTTTTAAAAGTCAACATCCCTTTAAATAGAAAACAGAACTAGAAGAACATGGTGGAGTAAATCAGAATTCCGCTGTAACTATGGTAGTGTACAATCTACCCTTTACCAGCATTTTTAGACTTTTTTCAATAAACCAATCATAGCACTTCCCTTAGGCAATGCTCTTTAGTATAAGATATTTCAGCAGTGGAATATTTTTTCTGGAAAACACTCATGAACAGTCATCTGAATGGAAAAGATAGCATCGCTTTCACCCTGTAGACTCAAAATGGTCTGGCACCAAGTGTAAGCTGTTTTGACCATAGCAGTAACTTTGCTTACTAGGTTTTAACTATGGATACCAAAGACCAATAAAGAATTTTTACAAAGAGGAAAGCCTTTGTTTTGCTCATACTACTTTATAGAAATAAATTACTATAATGCCAAGTCCTCTTATTTCCATATTAAATAGCTACATACTAATACCAATGAGCAGACTATTTGGATACTGTATCAAATAATCTTAGTGGTTTTAAAGCACTAACTTCTTATCATTTCTTTCCTTTTTACCTCAGCGTGTATGTAAAAAAATATTAAGACTCACATTATGACTATATGTATAGATAAAGAGCAAAGCATTAAGTGATTGTTATTTGTTCATTTGTCTTTCATATCAAACTCACAAAGTATCTTCATTTTGTAAATGAGGAAACTGAGGCACAGAGCTATTAGATAAACTGGCTGAGGTCTCATAACTAGAAAAGTTGTAGAGTTGGCGTCTGTGCCCTGGCAGTCCAGCTCCAGAGTCCTCTCTTACATATTAAACTATATGGCCAGGTAAAATGACTATTAAGCTAGCAAAGACCCTTTGCTAGTCACTTAAACCATTCTCATATTATTTAACTATATCCTACATAAATCTGCTCTCACTTCAGGTATTTTAATTTATATCTGAATATGCCTATAAAATGAAAATCTTTGAGAATTTATGAATATGTAGTTAATATAGTGTAATATGTAGTATGTTATAAATGAGGTCATTTTGTAAAATGTAAGATTTACATCAAATGGAGACTTTTTCTTTTTCAAAATAGTTCTACCATGTCAACATTTTATGACCACATCATCTCTAAGAAAAATTTATCTGTAAAGACAAGGGAGTAGGTTCCCAAATAATGTTCAATGAATTATTATTTTTTACTTAAATTCTTTATTGTTTAAAGTATTACATATGTCCCTTTTTTTCCCCATTGACCTCTCCCTGCGTTCAATGAATTACTGATACAGTAGGTATGGTGCAATGAGCACAGATTTTGAAAAAGAAATGAAGATTCTGGCTCAAGTCTTATATCTGCCATCTATCCAGTTGTATAACCATAGGCAAGTAATTTTAAATTTTATGAGTTTTAGTTTCCTTACCAGTAAAATGAAGATTATATAACCTATCTCAAAGGCTTATTGTGGAAAAAAGGGGAAATGTTTTATTTATAATTCTAATACATCTAAATGTACTCTATCATTCAAGCAGGTTTCAAAACTTTTTTGAATTTATATTTATGGCCATATTGCTTCTTAGATAATGAATATTTCAAGCTTATTCTTTCTTAGATAAAAAAAGCATATAGTATTATCTATCTGACATTATTCTATATTTTTGGGATTTGGTAGAAAAGTATATGCTTAATTTGCCCATTTATTTTGATGTCCTTAATAATATTTTTGTGACTCAACTTAAAGTTATAAACTTAGTGAGCAAAAAACTCTGCGCCTGTCCATAAGAACAATCTGGGTATGCAGAAGTAAAAATTAACTTCAATATAGTATCAGTTTTGCTTCAGTTGTGAATATAGTTCTTTAGGAACACTGAGGGAATTCTTGACTCTGTCAGATCAGTGTGGGCTGAACTCTGAAGAACAAGTTTTTCCACCATGTGAATAGAAAGGGAGACAAAATGGAAAATATTTTATTAAATGAGATCACTGTTGAAAAAGGTAAATGAAGTTTCAAGTTGAAACTCTAACAACAAAATAAGAAACCCCCAGAAGATGCTTTGCATTTATTCAATGTTTTTTTCCTGAGACAAAATTCAATCAAATGAAACTGTCTGGGAGAAGTGCTATGATTGATGGTTTGAGAACCAAACTTCCATTTAGTGGTAGGAAGAGTAAATTCAGTTCTGGACTGGCACAGAAGAATGATCTCACAAATTCATATTAATGAAAAGCATTTCTTACAGAGATGGATTCATATGTTCTACATTTTCTTTTAATTCTCTTCTTTGATGTGCATGCATTTAGTACCCATGTATTTTACAAATAAATATTAACAATTGCAAGATTTTATTACGCTTAGCTTTGCTTTTACTTAAAAAAAAGAAAATAAACACGCGAGCCCTAACTGGTTTGGCTCAGTGGGTAGAGCATCAGCCTGCGGACTCAAGGGTCCCCAGGTTCGATTCCGGTCAAGGGCATGTACCTTGGTTGTGGGCACATCCCCAGTAGGGAGTGTGCAGAAGGCAGCTGATCGATGTTTCTCTCTCATCGATGTTTCTAACTCTCTCTCCCTCTCCCTTCCTCTCTGTAAAAAATCAATAAAATATATTTAAAAAAAATAAACACGTGAAAAGCTCTTTATGATAAAAGAAATACACTTTAAACTTCTGCTTTCAAAGGTTAATCAGAATAAATCACAAATGTAAGCCAACTTGCCATCTTCATGTCGGAGGTACTGGTTTCCGCCTCTGTCTCTAGCTAAGGACCATGCCTCTCCTTCATCACTCTCACAGAACTCTACCATGCTGTTCTTATCCAGCTGCACCCATGTACCTTCAGAATTGGTTACCTAGCACATAACAAAAAGCATGATTGATTGGCTTGATTCTTTCAGGGCATTCAGGCTGAAAAGCAGCAAAAGTTTAAGAGTTTGAATAGTGTAATCATTCCAATGAATATCTACCATGAAATTAGTTTCTGAAATTAAAACCACTGCCCAAGGTAAGACAAAAATCAATAAAAGTTATGTAAAATACTGCTTAATTATGACTTGTTAAAATAATTTTTAAGGCACAAGGATAATCCCTAAATAATTTTAAATGTTATCCAAAAATACATGGCTCTTTTTTTAGACACCTAAAATGTCATAACACAACATACTCCATTATTTAGGTTGGTAGTGCCTATAATGCAACTTGAAAATGACTCTGACACTAAGAAATAGCATGACACACTACATCTTCAAGCTCATCATCTGAAGCAAATGCCACAGTTGATGAAATGGTAATTTTATTTGCTCAGGACTTCAGTAAGACACATGAATGGGAACAAAGAACTGAAACCTCTTATATATATATGTCACATCTCCATACTGATCCATAGCAAATATTTTAAAGTGCTGTTAATCCATGACAGTATAGTACATTTATAATAATAAAAAGATATATGTAATACCAAACACTTATATATACAGACACATCATTTTGTTAATATAAATATTGTTTCACAAGGATAATTATGAGAACAAAATTGTTAGAAAAGCACAGAAAAATTACATTAGTATTTCCAATACAAATAAAGATAAATAACATTAGCATTAAAAAACCTGGGATAGAAATGGCAACCTTTGGAAAAAAGAGATGCTTTGGTTGTATTACATTAAAAATGAATATCTTAAAGTCATGAAGCTACAAGAATCCATACCTCTCCCACTGCTTTGACTTTGTTTCCCAGAACTAACATTCCAATTGGGATACCTCTAAGGTTAGGGCAGCTTCTGATGTTGTGGCCGGAAGGTCCCGTCTTTACTACCTTGTACATGCCCGGACCTCCTCGCAAGAACGGCATATCTTGTTCTTGCATTGTTGCTTCCTGTGGGCAGCAGGAGTTTATGTCTTTGAAAAAGTCATCAGTATTAGTTTTAGGTTCCTGAAAATTTGAATAGGAGAAGAAAATAAACAAAATACAATCTATTATCACTTGCAACATATTCTTATTAATAGCTTTCACAACAATTCTATAATGCAGGTACTGTCAATTAAGAAAGAGAAGATACAAACAAAGATAACTGAAGTATTAGTCAATACTACCATTAAAGAGTCATTCAGTTTTTCAATGCTAAATAATAATTAAAATAAAGTTGAAGAAAATATAGAACAGCTAATGAACCCCAGACTTTTGACTACCATACCACAATTTGAGAACTATAATAGTACTTGATTTTTCTTTTAATAAAATATTTAACAGTAGGAGAAACAAAAATAATTTACTATGTGAACCATAGCTGAATAATTTTGAATCATTATTACTGCATTACTGTATGTTGGTATGGGTTAAAAAGCCTAAATATTCATTTCCTTCCATTTTTGTCTGTAATAATTATTTAAAAATAGAGAAAATAAGTGCGAAGGCTCTGCAGATTTAGCTATAAACAGAGATAACAATGATGAAATGTACATAAAATATACCTACATGTTAATATTTACTAGTTATGAATGAAATAAGAATGTTTATAAGATTTTAGCTACTCATACTTCTTAATATAGTATAAATTAAAATGTCTGGCTAGATTAGGCCATTATTAATTATGCTTTTAGTAAAGAGGACTTTTAGAAAATAATTATACTTTTAGTAAAGAGGACAGATTAACATTAAAGAGACATTTTTACATAAATATAATGCATTTGGATATGAAAGAGTCATTTCCACAATGAAAGAAAAGAACATGCCCTAAATTTTCTGTTGACTGTGCTGTGATGAATTGTTCCTTATGTAAATGCAATGAAGAGGAATAACAACCTTCCCATATGTTTTGTTCTCCCGACTAAATGTAAATCAAAGTTCCACACCAAGAATTCTTCCATTTTCATCATTACTTCTTTAAAAAAGATTTAAACTACAATCTTAAATACAGTAATATGCACTCTACAAATTGCTCTATATAGAAAGTCAGTAAAAGATTATCATAATGAGATACTTACTCAAACATGAAGTTAAAATTAATATTTAGTAGCCCTGGCTGGGTGGCTCAGTTGGTTAGAGCATCATCCCATACACCAAAAAGTTGCAGGTTCCATTCCTAGTCAGGGCACATACCTAGGTTCGGGTTTCGGGTTTGGTGTCTGGTCTGGACTTGTATGGGAGGCAACGGATCAATGTTTCTCTCACATCTATGCTTCTCTCTCTCTCTTCTTCCTCTCTTTCTAAATCAATAAACATATCCTTGGGTGAGGATTTAAAAAAATCAACTTTTTAAAGAATTAATATTTAGTAATGTTAGAATAAAATAAAAAAACAGTAACACATTATACAAGATAAAATATTATTAATTAGCTCTATCACTATAAATAGTCTCATATTAAGAGGTATGTAAATATGTTCGTTATGTAGTAGGAAATAAAAATAAAATCCTGAGGTTAAAAAAAATGTAGATTCAATAATTCTGTGTACTTGTGGCTTTAATTCAGTATGTTTGGGCAGGGAAAATTTTAGAGCAAGTAGCAACCTTCATATTATATTTTGTATATATCATTGTGGTGATTAATAATTATTACTTTATAATTATACAAATATGCACTATGGACAATATTTATTTACATTTACTATAATTATCATACTTTACTTATCCTAAAATTTTTAGCCATATATTGGCAATTTAATGGAAATAAGAATTTTACTTGAAAAATTCAGACTAGATTCACAATCTAAAATAAGCTTAAAATATCCATTTTATATACCCATGCATGTATACTTGCAAACACTTCAATATGAATACAGAGCACTCATGAATTGAGAGTAGGGTCTAAAGTTTAAATTGTGCTACTGCACTCACAAGGATTTCAGTAAACATTTAAAAACGTTTTGTTGGTGGTGATCAATTTTAGTAAATACATCATGCTATTTCAAAGTTGGATAAAGGCAAGTTAGTCCTTATTACAACTGAAGTTCAAAAATTACATAGTATAAGATCAAAAATCACAAGCAAATATTAATAGATTTAGAGAAAAAATAAGCTCATTGGTATTTAATGATACATCTGGAGTGTTTTATTATAAGTATAATAGTATTTCCAACTTTTGGTTATTCAGGGAAACAATGAGAGGTGTGTTGGCAAAAACTAATAATATTTGCAACTTATTCACTGAAAGGTAATATATGAGAACTTTTATTAAAATACTTAATTGAATAAACTATATTAATTAATAAATGTAAAACAAAGTCTATCCAACTTTTCAATACTAAACAGTATAAAAAGAACTGACAGACATAAAGTCAGAACTGTGCTTTTCACTCTCAAGCAATCCTAAAGTACATGTTTAATTCAACACAGTAAAGTAAGACTGGTACCAGAATATGATTTGTAGTCCCTCCTCATTCTCAGATAAACATTCAAGAAGGCATTGTGAAAGAATAGGAAAAAAACAGAAGAATCATAGGGTCAAGTTTCTCCCACCTAAGTAAGCTAGTTCTGAAAAAGCTAGACTTGGATGTAATTGTGGGAGAAACTAGTCATAAAATTAAACAATGAATTTGAAGTCATGTAAAAGTTTAACTTAAACTAATAATACACTCTTTGGGAGAAGTAGAGGGGAAAGGGTTACAGGGGAAACTCAACTGCAGCACTTTGTATAGGTCTTTTTTGGTTAAAAAAAATTATTAATTTTAAGCAAAGACTTCAAAGGATATCATGTAAAATTGTTATACATGCTGAAATACCTGAATAACATATGATTGTTCCTTACAGTTAACTCACCTCGGGGGAAAAAGCTTTGGAAGTCCATGAAAATACGTCCAAATCCCTGACTCCTTGGCTAGCATTAAAGATATTCTGAGCAACAAAGTTTAAGAAAGAAAAATATCAACAAAGAAAGGGAACAGGATATCAGCTGCAGAAGATGCGTTCACAGTAGCAACATTGTTCTGTACTCTAGCACCAGCACTGAAATATTATTTTATTAAAGGGAAACTGAAGCCACCTGAGTAAACCACACATCAAGGAAATTCTGATAAATAAGTTTTGTCAAAAGCTTTCCATGGATATAGTGTGTCATGCCATTTACTAAAATTGACTGAAAGCTTAACACCATCAATGCAAGAAGGAAACCTTAAAACCCCTTATCTGACAACTTATCTGTTCCAAAATAGCCAGATTTGTTTCATGACAGAAAACAGTGCAGTTTTATAAAGAAAATGTGAATACAGATTGCATAGATAGTGCAACTATTACTATGAATAATAATGGCATGTAGTATATGTGAACTAGTTATCACCTCTTAAAATACCCCCCAAAAAAGTAAATAAATAAAAAAACCTTAAGTAATTTTTCTGTCTTCTATAAATGGAAAAAAATCATTTGGAAATGTTAATTGAAAGCTGTTAGCAAATTTTGTTAAGCAAGCATAGAGAAAAACACACAATCTGAATCTTTTATCAAAAGACAGGCCAAGTTTTCTCCATTTCAAAGTTTAGGCAATACACAGATCTTTTAGTCACTATGTTAAAATCTAAAAATATTTTGTTAAAGCAGCATAGTCCCAGAAGAAATATTTTCACAAATTCATAAAGAAAATGTAAATGATATACATTTTACATAAATATATCATTCTATTGTATTTATCTGATCTTAAATTAAAATCTTCCCAGTGAGTGGTAATTATACATTTTACTGCTTATGTAAATACTGTCATAAATGGTTATTTTGGAGAAAATGAGGACATTCAAAATGTTAATAAAAGCTGTCATCATCCAAGACTGCAACACAAAGGAAAGAATATAATTCCCATCCAATTATAAACCATTTTAGATAACAAGATTTTACTTAGTATGCTCTAGTTCTGTAATTTCCTCATGTATATATGTGTACAGACAGACATAGATACACACCCATATACATACATATATGCTAATTCATAAATATAAGACACATAAAAGCCAGAAAAACGAGTTTCTAATAATATACCTACAAATAAATATAAAACAAAATCAAACCCCCAAACCAAATCCCCTTCCACATTTAAAGATGGATAGAGGATAGTGTCCTTTCTCTTTAGGTGAACTGGAAACATGTTTCAAAGCATTTGAAATGATGTTCTTTGTTTGTTTTTTTGTTTGTTTGTGGGGTTTTTTTTTGGGGGGGGGGGAGGGAAGAAATGCCCTTACTAACTCATCCATGTACTCTATAAGAATTTGTGAAATGTTTGCTCAATGGTTTTTCTCCTTCACAGGGAATGGTGTTGCAGATCTTTGACAAAACAGTATCAAGAGTTTTTAAAGCATTTTTTATTTTTTAGCTTAATTTTTTTAGTATTAAAATAATGTGAAAAGTAATGCCGATGGAGTTAGTTATAAAGAAGCAATGTGGCGACTGACAATATTAAAGCTTGCACCTTTTTTTTAAATTTCAAAGTGCAAACAAGTATTTTCTAAGTCTGAGTACATGAGTTAATATGTACAAGGATATGTCAAAGTCATGTAACTGCTAATCACAGTTATATATTGTGAATAAAATTCTATTTTATACATGTTAATTATGTGTGGATTCAAATTTCACACTTTTTTTTTGCCTTTGTTCTGCATTTATAGAAAATTCTTAGTCTGCAGTGGTTTACTATAAGAGTATTAAGGTTATTTTCAAAATGTAGTGACCTGACAAAATTGCATTTATTAGAAATAAAAGATTTACCAAATAGAAAGCTGAAGTTTAAAAATAAAATGTACTTGCAAAGTGTTCTTTTGAATATTTAGGAAAGTTTAGTATATATGCATGTATATATACACACATATAGCTACCAAAATATAAATCATTTTATTCTCAAAGATTATTTTAAAGGCAAAAAGAGTTGTGTGAAGAAAAGTAAAACATATTAAAAACCTAAGTAAATTAATGATAACCAAATTGCAACTCTAAGCTGATAATCTTTCAAGGCATGGAAGCGATCAAATAAGTGAAAAATTTTCATGGTGAAAATACATGACCAAACATGTCAAATGCTCATGCAAAAAAAAAAAAAAGATAATCATCAAGGACAGTGCATTTACTAATGCTACATTGAGTAAATATTTATAATTTACTAAGATTGAAAAACAGGTTACGCATACACATACACACAGACCTATTAACAAAACAAACCAAGAAACTTGGTGTATGCTGAAGCTGTGACTATCAGACACCAGTACGTATCCCAAAAGCATGAAACTGAACATAAAATGCAAGAAACATTTTCTAATTTTACCAATTACCCTGGGCAATACTCTAAGAGAGACTACCAAATATTTTCCCTTCATTCCTCCTTCAAATCTTCAGGGTCCTCAATTTTGGAAAAAAATCAACCTACTTTCCATATTTGAACTCCATTCGGCTTAAGTAGGTAAGAAGTGGTTTGTATAAATAATGCATGGAGATGTTCAGAGACTAGTGTTGCTTCTGCAAGAATTCAGGTAATACGGACTTTATGAAGATATCTTAGAACACTTCTAATGAGGTACCATCTACTTTCCTTGATATAAACTTTCTCTACTATTCAACTTACTTCATAATGTTGCAATACTTCATTTTTGACTAAGTATCCATAGAATTGTGCCTCTAAGTTTCAAATCACTAAATATCTCCTTATCCTAGAAGTAAAATGGTTTTCCAAAAATTTAAGTTCTAGTCCTAGGCAGTCAAATATCTCCCATGTCATGTGCTTAACTAATTCTCTCTTCTTTTTACTTACATTTTCCTTGATGAAACATTCTACTAGTTCACACTTTGTAGTTTCCAAATGTTCACAATTTTAATTTGCCTTCTTAAACTCATCCATGTCACCTTCAACATATATCACAGTCCTCATTCAACAAATAAGGTCATGAATATTCACATTTATTTAATTTGGGAGATGTAATAAATGTAATATGATTTTTATAGTTATATTTACTTTATTTCTTTATAACTATATCCTTTTCTCTTTACTAGATTAAGGTAGACTATACATAAAAGCATGGGCTTTAATCACATCAACTGGGATTCTAGTAGCTCCACTACTTTCTACTTGTGATCTTGGGGGAGGAGCTACCTTTTATCATAAAAAAATGAGAATGTTAAAATACTTAACATCACAAAATCACACGGAATTAAGTGAGAGAATTAAGATAAAGAGCATATATGTTAGGAATTCTTTAAAACAGTATGATCATACCAAATACCAAGAATTCAAATTTAGTATTCAACAAATACTGAAAGCCTTCCTTGAGCAAAATGTGTAATACTTAACACTGGGAAGAAACAAATATGAGTAAGAAGGGACCCTTGTAAGTCCTTAACAGAAATAAAAGGTATATAAATACAAATGAGCTCAAGGCAAGAAAAAAGAAAACAACATTATGAGTAGTTGGAAAGAGAAGTAAGGCTTTTCTACTTTTACAGACAAAGTGCTACCTGAGAAGGGAGAGGAAAACCTAATTTCCCTAGTACTTACACGCTTTCCATCCCCAATTCATTGCTTCATTCATATAGACTATCAGTTCCCAAACATAGTATACCTCCATAAATTTGGAAGTTGAGTCTATGTCTAGAAATTCCTTCTCTTTTTCTTGGCAACTTTTCTTTAAGACCTCTTCAAATGTCCTCCTAAGTGAAGCCATTTTAAAACTTATCAAAATGCAACTTAATTATTGAATATAGTATGTCTATCACATATGTCGATCACACCAGATAGCGAGTACCTCAAGAACAAAAACTGTACTACATCTTATTTATTTTGTATCCCTCTCCTCTGCCTCTCCACCCAACACGTACTTCTCAGCTTAGTGTTTGGCACATAATTAGGACCCAATAAATATTTGTTGAATGAACAATTAATAAACAACTACAGAATTATTGGGAATTACAGAGAAGAAAAATGTCAAGGGAAACTTTTAGCCCTGTCAACTAGGAAAATATTAGCAAGGTTAGGGGGAAAAATGGGAGCAAAAGCATTCTGGACAAATGAAACAACATAAACAAAGACTGTAGGATGTAAAATTGAACACTGCACACGATGATCTAAAAGGGCGAGAAATTCTAATAGACCATGAGCACCTCACAGAAAAGAATCTGCATCCTTCATATTTATCCCTATTTTTCCCATTACTTAAAAATATTTTTAAAATACATAGTTATAATACAAATGTCTAATGCCATTTAATCTCTAAATTAGAACATAACATGCTAAAACTTTAGTTAAAGTCCCATTTGAACTAAGTTAGGATGCCATTGTTTCTTAGTAATGATGTTTAAATAGAACTTGCTAGGTGGGTAAAATTTAGCTAAAGTACATATCTACAATGAAAAGAAAAGTTCTATAATATGAGTAAATAAACAAGAGAGTGCAACAAAAATAACTTTAAAGCTTATTCTAAATATGACTATGTTCATCTTTTTTAAAAAAATAGTAGTTAATCAAGTATTTAAGCACTATTTAAATTTCCAATCCTTATCCACACTCTTCCTAACAGTTTGTTTGAGTCAGGACCCAAATATGAAAAAACACTGAAGTAAATGAAAAATTTTTTAAACTAGAACAGGTTGAAGGGCAGATGTAAAGATTGCTGAGGGCAACTTTTCTGTACTTTTGCATCTTAAGTTAGTGACATTGGTTCTTCATTTTTTAATTTATCAGTGTTTTGCAATTATAAGCCGGAATTATATTTGACTTATTTACAAATGGACTGAAGTAAAAAGGAAAAGTAGTGTAAAGTGCTTTCCCAGAAGTAAATGTTTTGAGATGCAAAGGGAAAAGTAATACAATGCATTTATTTGGCTGTATTAGTTCCTTTAGGTCAGTGGTTCTCAACCTTGGCTGCATATTAGAATCACCTGTGAATCTTTTTAAAATCCTGATTTCTGGGCCTCATCATTAGTAACAAAGATACAGAATTTCCAGAGGATGAGGCCCAGAAATCAGGATTTTAAAGAGATTCCCAGGTGATTCTAATGTGCAGCCAAGGTTGAGAACCACTGCTTTAGGGGATGAGATGGAACTGTTATTTCCTCTGTGCAAATATCATTATTCCCCTGTGCCCTATCACGTTTAGCCTTGCAGAGTAAGGTACTCATTAAAGACTTATTGACTGTATAAGGGCCTGCCCCATTCCCTACGACAAAACCCTGGAAAAGAAGCCTTTCCTTACCGATGCCAGGTTCTGACTCTGTGTTGGTCCTCATCTAACACCTGCATTGAAGTAACTTTATATTAGATCTGTTTGGAGCCCTAGACCAGTTAATTTTGCTACACTGTATCCTGCCATCTTGAGTCACCACACAAAAACAAAACCCTTATGTCATCTACCTCTTCTCTTATTTTTACACCAAAACTGCTCTATGCTTTTTCCTGATCCAATATCAAACTATTTCCATTTGCCCCATAACTTTATACTGTATGTAATGGTAAACAAACTCACTTTTATCTTAAACCTTGCAGGTCACAGTGTTGCCATCACATATGTGTCTTCCTATCCATGTGAATGATCATCCAGCTGCCTTGCCTGTTAGTTCTTAGACTAAAGCAGGTCCAGCGACTTTCACTGCACTTTAGCTACCTTTGCGTGGCCACATTAATGGGCCATCAATTCAATAAAATGTTCTATTAAGTCAAATTAAAATATTCTACTTTAACACACAAACTGCCTATATCCTTCCAACTCTTTAACTACAGTGCACTCACTATGTTGTTCTGGGATTGTATTAAGTCCCCCAAGTCCCTTGGGCCCTCCATTTGTCCTTTCACATTTATAACTTAGGCCAGATCCCAGCTGGTGATCTCAACTGCTCTTCCATCACCATCTGAAATTCCTCTTCAACCCCATTTTTCTGTCACAGCACTCCGGATAATTCCAGTTAGTGCTAGAATCTGCTTTCTTGGCTCTTTTAATTCCGATCACTCACGGCTAGGTGGGAGGCAGGTCGTCCGGAATGGATCGACCCCGTGGTCTCACTGGGTCCTTAGTGGCCCAATAATCCCCAAATAAGTAGTGTCTATGTCAGACACCTCTTCTACTTCTATCAAACATTACTCTAAATTATGACATTTCTGAATCCTTTAACATAACTCATTTGTTTCTATCCCAACTGATGGCTGCTCTCTTCTAGTCTATGAAGTATCATGGCATCCTCCTTCAACCTCTCCCTGTCCTCCCTCCTTCCCTAAAAACATATCTACTGCCACACACACCCCCTCCTCCTTCACAGAAACACCTCTCCACATATGGCCTTAATTCCATTTTCTCCTTTTTCAGTCTTCAGATTTCTATGTACATCTTTAATTAAGCCCTTTCCTACTGGTGTCTTCAATTTATAAAAATCTCAAGTCGCTACCATCTTTAAAATAAAGGAACCAGAAAAACCTCAGTCTTCTTAGTGATACTAAACACTCTGAAAACCCACAACAAGTATCTGTATGGCTCACTCCATTTAGCTTTCTTTCTTACCTTTGTTACTGCCCTTCTCTCTCTGGCCTCAAGAATACTGTCTACTAAAAAATGTCTTTTAGATGGGGTTTCAAATCGTCAAATAATGGAACACCAATGTTCCAAAATGAACCATGGCATTTAGAACTTCAACACACAGCACTTCATGCTCTTCCTTTTTCCTGTTTATTCTCTTGTTTTACCTATGACTGCCTTCCTCTCTCAAAAGCATCTCTTCAAATGAACAAGCAAAGGAATTAGGAAAACAATTTTGGATCGGGGAGGTAGTAAATATAATGCCTTATTAGGGGCTTAAATATACAAAAGTCTAAATTGGTGAAAATTTTAAAAGTAAGCTCTAAACAGAAGAAATAAAATGGCGGTTACAGTTATTCATTTAAAATATAATTTCATAATCCTGAGGAATATTTGGTTACTATAATGGAAAAATTATTTCAAACAATTTAAAGGCAACCTATTAGCCATAGATGATAAAGAATTCTTATTTCTCTTTCAGAGAAGTACCTCTTTTCAAGAGGTTCAAAATCCTTTTCATTTTTACCTGCAGATACAAATCAGTGGAAAATTTAAGAAGATCTCATTTATTTAAAATTTAATATTTTAATTATAGATTGGTCATTTTTTAGCTTAACCTCAGTAAAACAGGAGGCCAACACACTTCAAACTTTTTTTGAATAACAGACCTATTAGTAAAAATATATAGATATATCTCTCCTTACTGTGCTACTATAAAGCATAAATAAAATATAAAAAAGAATTTGATCAATAAATATAAATAGAAGTTCTTGTGTTTTCTTTTCCAAAGAATCATCATGTATAACTGCCCCATTAGAGAAGATTACTCTGGACTACCAAGAAGAAAAACAAACAATATATTGAATGGTTTGATATCACACTAACTTTATACATTGATTTGTAAGAAATTCATCTGTTTAACATGTTAAGGTTTTTTAAAAATAAAATTTTAATAGTGCTATTTATTCGCAGTGTCATAAGGAATACATACATTTGATTGTGATGAAAAGGAAGAAAATCATACTTTTATGTTTAAATTATAAAGAGTTGTGGATTACTATCACATTTAGTAATGTAGCAATCTTGTGAATTTTCTAATGCATTTATTAAAGAGGTTCAATGAATTCTCTCAGACAGTAAGATTTAGCTTCAGCTAGAACACTGGAGCACCACAAGTCTAAAAATCCATCTTATTTTAACACAATATTATAAGCTAAGAAGGAAACATTCAAACTTAGACAAAACACAGAGGATTAATTACAAAATGCCCACATAAGAAACAAATAATTATACATATTTTTTAAATGTATATAATAATACTGAATTCATAAATTTAGTGCGGAATTCATTCCAAACAGTAGTGTGAATAAGAAAGTTAAAAGAAAAGAAAATGCAACCACTCTCATTCCCACCTCTTTAAAAGGAACTCAGTAGACCCAGTTTTCATTTATTACTTTCTGCCTGTGATGGATCATAGTATTAAGGTGCTCAGCCTTGCCAACTCCACCTTTATTACACAGAAGCTCTCAAGAATTCAAGAACTTTTAAAGTAAAAGTTATTTAGTTGTGGTATACCTCAGAACTGAAAAGCCTTAATTAGCTTAAAGTCCTGTGATGAGGACAGAGTGCACCTATAATGCTTTTAAAAATAACCCTTTACTTACGTCAATAGGGACCAGAAGACTCTTGCCAAGATGTTGATTAAAAGAGAGGCACCAGGCTTCAGTGTAACCATTCATATTAGGAACATACTTCTTTATTGTCTCATCATTCAGTCTCAGCCATACACCATCATCATTGTGGATCTGTGAGAAATAAGCATCAAAAACGAGCCATGGCCTTCTATAACTCCTATGAGGCTAGCAGGGGCTGAAAGACTACATAGCAGGCAAATAATGGTGGACATGGAGATTAAGCATCTAGTTTTGCAGAAGGTAAGTATGAGAGAACCTTTAAGGAAAAAAGCATCAAGGGCACACCAAGCAATATATTTCACATGATGAGATTGTAAAAATAATGTCATATAGGAGTAAAAGTACAAAGATATTACACTTTAAAATAAAAACTTGAAACATAAAACCAGATGTTTCCCAAAAGAACATGTCTTCCTTCCCCTCAATTTAGATTTTAATAATCAGAACTTATTTGTTTTTTTTATTAGAAAAATATACTGTCAAAGTTAAAGCAATAAACACATTTAAAAATAAACAACATGAACTATACTCATTTTCAATGAGTGCTTATACAGATTCTGACTGCTATGTTAACTAAGTTCCTTTCATTTTAAAAATATAATTTTAGCCAGACAGGATGGCTTAGTGGTTGAGTATCAACCTATGAACCAGGAGGTCACAGTTTGATTCCCAGTCAGGGCACATGCCTGGGTTGTGGGATCCATCCACAGTGAGGGGCTTGCAGGAGGCAGCCAGTCAGTCAATGATTCTCTCTCATCATTGATGTTTCTGTCTCTCCTTTTCTCCCTTTCCCTTCCTCTCTGAAATCTATCTATCTATCTATCTATCTATCTATCTATCTATCTATCTATCTATCTATCTCTTTAGTTATTTTTTTATTGTTAAAGAAAAATAAATGAAATGCTTAAAACTCAATGAACACATTTTGAAAAACAATTTTCCAAACACTACCTAAACTAGTTAAAAGATATTCTAACAAAAAATTTAGTAACCTTATTATTGTGCAAACAAATTCAAAAACTTTCTGTTCAAGATTACCAGGTGTCTCGTTATAAATTACCTCATCAATAAAAGTGATTGTTCCATTGACTTTCACTATGCCTATCTGCTCACTCTGAAGGGAAGGGTGACTGCGGATACGGAGCCCTGCACTGTCCTTGGCCACAAATTTTCGAACCTGAGAAAAGCAAAGATAGGGAAAATCATGGGATAGAGATCATATAAGCAGTAAGAGATAAAATTAAACAGATTTGAATGTATTATTAATTCTAATAAAGTTTCTAAAATTATTGGTAGCTGCTTTCCTTGTGCAAGTAACAGTGGTTTATTTATAACAAAAGTATTAAAGTTACAATACTGAAAAAATTAGAAAAGTATTAATATATATTTATATTTTCCTCTCTAAATTTTGAAGACATGATAAAAAGGAGAAAAGAACTATAATTTTTTTGTTAGAAAAGTATAATATAAATTCTTTACCAATGTTTCCTTTTTAATAAAGTTTACAAAAATTCCTCTATTTACTTTTAATGTTAGGAAATTAATTTTTCTTAGTAGCAAGGATACTTTAACTTTGCAAACTTTATACACTTCTGAGCAGTAGACTTTTTGTTAGTTGTAAATTTTCAATGAACAGAAAGTACACAGGGCCTATAAATTACTTAAGTCTTATACAAAGAAGCCAAAAAGTACAGGTTATACTATTTAGAAATGATTAGAATTATCATGGACAACTCTTTAAAATTATTGAGGGAGATTTAGAATTCAAATATTAAAGTCAAATAAAATATCAGATGTTTGATGGCCACTTTGCAGCAACAATGAAGAAAATTAATAAATCTCTGACTGATTCAGATTCTAATTTCATCCTATCCTAACCTTATTTGGTTGAGGTTCAGTCTTTGGTTTGACCAGCTGAGTTCCCGGTGGTATCATCCCTTTAGGTGGGTCTTTGACTTTTACTTCTAGGCCAGCATCTGTAAGAAAAGGAAGTGAACTGTAATGTTTGAGAATACAAGAAAGGGAGGATTCTTGTACCTAACCTTATAAATTATCACAGGCTATTTTAAACAGTTGAAACAAATATCTGAATTCTGTTCTTTTAAGGTCACTGATATTTATAGTTAACAAAGAAAGTATTTGAAAAATGGCCCTGAGATTCCAAATTGGTGTCTTAGAGTTCAAGGAAACGAGTTCACATTCTTTATCTGGACACATGAAATCATAATGAGATCTTGAAGGGCAGAAATTCTGTGAAGGGAAACCCAACCTCACCACCACCCAGACTGGCCTCAGATGCAAACTGGGACCCTACAGCCTCTCTGGACAAAGACCTGTTACCACAGCTGCAGACCCACGGACACCGAAACTCCAGCCATCCTGGCCATAGATTCCTGTGAGTCACAGAGTGCATCCCCCTCCCGCTGGCCCGCTGCAGCAGCATAGAGCCTGCCTAACGCATAGTGCATGAGTGGGCCTTCCGCTGACACAGTGCGCCCATGCAACCCAGTCTCCTAGCAGGCCTGCAACTCTGATTCTTGGCACCTGTGCGAGGCTGCAAGGAGCGCCAATGACTCGGAGTCTCAGTGCATACATATGGGGACTCTGACTCTTGGCATGCGGGAGAGGCCGCACTGAGCACCAGTGACTCTGATTCTCAGCATGCGTGGGCAGGGATTCTGATAATCAGTGCACGCGTGGCCGCATCAAGCACCAGTGATGCAGATTCTTGGTGCACACACGCGGGGGCTTGGACTCTTGGTGCATGTGAGCGGGGACTCTGATTCTCGGTGCACGTGTGCGTGGGAAATCTGATCCTTGGCACGTGCGTGAAGCTGAACCGAGCACCAGTGACTCTGATTCTCAGCGCATCCATGCGGGGACTCTGATTCTCGGTGCTTGTGACTCCCGCCGACCCAAAGCAGCCACGCGCCTCGGTGCCTGTGCTCGGGTTGCCCGAGGCTCCCACCGCATGTGGCTCAGGCCCCTGCAATTCTGCACTTGGACCTTCTGGTGATAGACAAAATGGGGAGACAACAAAACAATCACAAAAGGAAAGAAAAAGAGGAATCAACAAGAAAGGAGCTAAATGTAAAAGAGGCATGCAAGCCCTAACTGGTTTGGCTAAGTGGATAGAGCACGGCCTGTGGACTGATGGTCCCAGGTTCGATTCCGGTCAAGGGCATGTACCTTGGTTGCGGGCACATCCCCAGTGGGGGGTGTGCAGGAGGAAGCTGATCGGTATTTCTCTCTCATTGATGTTTCTAACTCTCTATGCCTCTCCCTACCGCTCTGTAAAAAAATCAATGAAATATATTTAAAAAAAAAGAGGCATGCAATATGTCAGAAAAAGGATTCAGAGTAATGGCCATACAGTTCATAAACCAGATGGACGAGAAAATCAACAACCTATGCAAGAATCAGGAGGAAATCAAAAGTTAGATAGCTACACTAAGGAACACGATGGAAGGTTTCAACAATAGACTAGAAGACGTGGAGGACTGAATTAGTGAGTTAAATTAAGTAGAGAAACAAGCCCAATCTGAACAGCAATTGGAGAAAAAAAATAAAAAGCAGGAGCCTAAGGGAGCTTTGGGACAACATGAAACGAAGTAGCATATGTATAATAGGGGTGCCAGAGGGACAAAGTGAGCAACAAGGATTATCTGAAGAAATAAGACAGAAAACTTCCCTGAGATGTGGAAGAAAAAGTCACACAAGCACAAAGTCCCAAACAAGATGAACCCAAAAAGACCCACACCAAAACACGTCATCATTACAAAGGCAAACATTAACAACAAAGAGAGAATCTTAAAGGCTGCAAGAGAGAGAGACAGAAAGTTACCTACAAAGGATCTCCTATCAGATTATCAAATGATTTCTCAACAGAAACACATCAGGCCAGAAGGGAATGGAATAAAGCATACAAAGTGATGCAAAGCAAGGAACTGAACCCAAGAATACTCTATCCAGCAAGGATATCAATCAAAATTGAAGGGGAAATCAGGAGCTTCACAGACAAAAAAAGGCTAAGGGAGTTTATCACTACCAAGCCAGCAATGCAAGAAATGCTAAAGGTACTGTTGTAAAAAGAATAGAAAGGGAAGAAGGAACACAGGCATAAAGAATATAAGTGGCTACAAACAAGTACCTATCAATAATAACATTAAATGTAAATGGACTAAATGCTCCAATCAAAAGACATCAAGTGACTGGATAAGAAAACATGACCCATATATATGCTGTCTACAAGAGACCCACCTCAGAACAAGGGACTCATACAGACTGAAAGAATAGAAAAATATCTTTCAGACAAATGGAAATGAAATAAAAGCTGGGGTAGTAATACTTATATCCAACAAAATAGATCTCAGAGTGAAGGCCATAACAAGAGACAAGTAAGGCCACTTCATAATCCTAAAGGGATCGATACAACAAGAGGATATAGCTCTGGTAAACATATATGCACCCAATGCAGGATCACCCAAATACATGAAAAGACTTCTGGAAGATATCAAGGGAGAGAATTGACAGCAATACAGTCATAGTATGGGACTAATACTGCACTGACAACACTAGGTAAATCCTCTAGACATAAATTCAGCAAAGAAACAGCAATCTTAAATGACTCATGGGATCAGATGGACTTAATTAACATCTTCAGGACATTCCAACCCAAAGCTACAGAATATACATTCTTTCAAGTGCAGATGGGACATTTTCAAAGATAGACCACATACTGGAACACAAGCAAAGTCTCTTCAAATTCAAGAAGGTTAATATCATATCAAGCATCTTCTCAGATCACAATGGCATAAAATTAGAAATCAACTACAATAAAAACAATGGAAAAACAAACAAACACTTGAAGGCTAAATAGCATGCTATTAAACAATGATTGGGTTACCAAAGAGATCAAAGAAGAAATTAAAAATATCCTGGAAACAAATGACAATGACAACACAACAATTCAAACTCTATGGAACACAGTGAAAGCAGTCCTGAGAGGGAAGTTCATAGCATTACAGGCCTATCTCAAAAAAAAAAACACACAAGAAAAACTGAGAATAAACCATTTAACTCTACAATGTGAAGAATTAGAAAGAGAGCAACAAGAAAATCCCAGATTGAGCAGAAGGAAGAAAACAATAAAGATCAGAGCGGAAAAAATGACATGGAGACCAAAAAACAATACAAAAGATCAATGAAACCAAGAGCTGGTTCTTTGAAAGGATAAACAAGATTGATGAATCTCTAGCCAGGCTCACCAAGAAGCAAAGAGAGAGAACCCAAATAAACAAAATCAGAAATGAAAGAGGCAAAATAACAACAGACCCCACAGAAATAAGAAGAAACGTAAAAAAATACTATGAGCAACTCTATTTCAACAAACTGGTAAACCTAGCAGAAATGGACATATTCCTAGAAAAATACGACCTTCCAAAACTCAATCAGAAAGAATAAAAAAATCTGAGTAGGCCGATAATTATGGAGGAAATTGAAGCAGTAATAAAAATAATTCCAACAAACAAAAGCCCTGGACCAGACAACTTAACAGGGGAGTTTTCTTAAGCATTCAAAGAAGAATTTTAACCTATCCTACCCAGACTATTCCAAAAAATTCAAGAGGAAGCAACACTTCCCAAGCTTTTGTTACAAAGCCAGCATTACTCTAATCCCAAAATCAGATAAAGACAATACAAAGAAAGAGAATTACAGGCCAATACCCCTCATGAACATAGATGCCAAAATTATCAACAAAATTCTAGCAAATCAGATCCAGCATTACATTAGAAAGATCATACACCATGACCAAGTGGGATTTATTCCAGGCATGCAAGGATGGTACAATATCTGCAAATCAATAAACATGATATACCACATAAGCAAATTGAGAAATAAAAACCATATAATCATATCATTGATGCAGAAAAAACATTTGACAAAATCCAACACCCTTTCTTGATAAAAACTCTCAGCAAGGTAGGAATAGAAGGATTATACCTCAACATATTAAGCCATAAATGACAAACCTACAGCAAACATCATACTCCGTGGGCAAAAACTAAAATCATTTCCCCTAAGAACAGGAACAAGACAGGGATGCCCACTCTCACCACTCCTGTTCCACATAGTACTGGAAGTACTAGCCATAGCAATTAGACAAGAAGAAGAACTAAAAGACATTCAAATTGGAAAAAGAAGAAGTAAAACTGCCCTTATTTGCAGATGACATGATATTGACACAGAAAATCCTAAAGATTCCATCAAAAAACTACTAGAATTAATAAATGAATTTGGCAATATAGCAGGATACAAAATTAAAACCCAGAAATCTATGGCTTTTTTATACACCAATAAAAACTCACAGAAAGAGAAACTAAAAAAAAAAAAATCCCATTTACTATTGCAACAAAATAATTAAGATACCTGGGAATAAATTTAACCAAGGAGGTAAGAGACCTGTACTCAGAAAATTACAGGACACAGAGAAAACTGATAGAGGAAGACATAAACCAATGGAAGAATATATCATGTTCTTGGATTGGTAGAATCAACATCATTAAAATGTCCATACTACCCAAAGCAATCTATAAGTTCAATGCAATTCCCATTAAAATACCAATGGCATATTTCCAAAACCTAGAACAAACTCTCCAAAAATTCATCTGATATAAAAAAGACCCTGAGTAGCTACAGCAATCTTGAGAAAGAACAAAGTTGGAGAGATCACAATACCAGATATCAAGCTATACTACAAATCCACTGTTCTCAAAACTGCCTGATACTGGCACAAGAACAGACATATAGACCAGTGGAACAGAATAGAGAACCGAGAAATTGACCCAAGCCATTATGCTCACTTAATATTTGACAAAGGAGGCAACAGCATACAATGGAGTCAAGACAGTCACTTCAAGAAATGGTGCTGGGAAAATTGGACAGAAACATGCAAAAAAATGAAACTAGGCCATCAACTTACACCATACACAAACATAAACTAAAAATGGATAAAAAACTTAAACGTAAGTAGGGAAACCATAAAAATCTTAGAAAAAGTCATAGGCAGCAAAATAGCAGACATCTGTCCTAGCAATATCTTTACTGATACAGCTCCTAGAGCAATGGAAACTATGGAGAAAATAAATAAATGGGACTACATCAAAATAAAACCTTCTGCACAGCAAAAGAAACCATCAACAAAACAACTAGAAAGCCCACTGCATGGGAAAACATATTAGCCAATGTTATCACCGATAAGGGTTTAATCTCCAACATTTATAGGGAACTTATACAACTTAACAAAAGGAAGATAAACAATCCAATCGAAGGACCTAAATAGACACTTTTCAAAAGAGGACATTCAGAAAGCCAAGAGACATATGAAAACATGCTCAAAGTCACTAATCATCCAAGAGATGCAAATCAAAACAGCAATGAGGTACCATCTCACATCTGTCAGACTGGCTATCATCAACAAATCAACAAACGCCAAGTGCTGGAGAGGATGCGGAGAAAAAGGAACCCTCTTGCACTGCTGGTGGGAATGCAGACTGGTGCAGCCACTATGGAAGACAGTATGGAGTTTACTCAAAATGTTAAAAATGGAACTCCCATTTGACCCAGTGTCCCACTTTAAGGAATATATCCCAAGAAACCAGAAACACCAATCAGAAAGGATATATGCATCCCTATGTTCATAGCAGCACAATTTACCATAGCTAAGGTTTGGAAACTTCCTAAGTGCCCATCAACAGATGAATGGATTAGAAAACTATGGTACATATACACAATGGAATACTATGCTGCTGTAAAAAAGAAGGAATTCTTACCCTTTGCAACAGCATGGATGGAACTAGAGAGAATTATCCTAAGTGAAATAAGCCAGTCAATGAAAGAAAAATACCACATGATCTCACTCATTTATGGATAATAAAGATCATTATAAACTGATGAACAAAAATAGATATAGAGGCAGAGCAGCATCAAACAGACTGTCACACTACAGCGGGAAGGCCGGGGAGGGTTGGGGAGGGGGTGGTAAGAGATCAACTGAAGGACTTGTATTCATGCATATAAGCATAACCAATGGACACAAGACACTGGGGGGTAGGGGAGGCCGGGGGAAGGTCAAAGGGGAAAAAAAAAGGAGACATATGTACACTCTTTGTAATACTTTAAGCAATAAAACAAAATTTAAAAAAAGATGGTAATATATAATAAAGTTTAAAAGATGCAAAAAAAAAGAAAAAAAGCCCACTGCATGGGGGAAATATTTGCCAATGTTATCTCTGATAAGGGTTTAATCTCCAAAATTTATAGGGAACTCATACAACTTAACAAAAGGAAGATAAGCAATCCAATCAAAAAATGAGCAAAGGACCTAAATTAGCAGTTCTCAACCTGTGGGTTGCGACCCCTTTGGGGGTCGAACGACCCTTTCACAGGCGTCTCCTAAAACCATCGGAAAACACATATATAATTACATATTGTTTTTGTGATGAATCACTATACTTTAATTAGGTTCAATTTGTAGCAATGAAATTGGGGGTCACCACAACATGAGGAACTGTATTAAAGGATCGCAGCATTAGGAAGGTTGAGAACCACTGACCTAAATAGACACTTTTCGAAAGAAGACATACAGAAGGCCGATACATATGAAAACATGCTCAAAGTTACTAATCATCTGAGAGATGCAAATCAAAACAACAATGAAGTACCATCTCACACCTATCAGAATAGCTATCATCAACAAATTGACAAACAGACAAGTGCTGGAGAGGACATGGAGAAAAAGGAACCCTCTTGCACTGCTGGTGGGAATGCACACTGGTGCAGCCACTGTGGAAAACAGTATGGAGTTTCCTCAAAAAATTAAAAATGGAACTTCCATTTGACCCAGTAATCCCACTTCTAGGGATATATTCCAAGAAACCAGAAACACCAACCAGAAAGGATATATGCAACCCTATGTTCATAGCAGCACAATTCACCATACTAAGATCTGGAAACTTCCTAAGTGCCCATCAGCAGATGAATGGATTAGAAAACTGTGGTACATCTACACAATGGAATACTACTCTGCGGTAAAAAAAGAAGGAACTCTTGCCTTTTGCAACAGCTTGGATGGAACTGGAGAGCATTATGCTAAGTGAAATAAGCCAGTCAGAGAAAGATAAATATCACATGATCTCACTCATTTGTGGAATATAAAGAACATCATAAACCGATGAACAAAAATAGATACAGAGACAAAGAAGCATTGAACAGACTGTCAAACTTCAGCGGGAAGGCAAGAGAGAGTTGGTGTGTGTGTGGGTGGGCGTAAAACATCAACTAAAGGACTTGTATGCATGCATATAAGCATATCCAATGGACACAGACACTAGGGGGGTGAGGGCATGTGACGGGAGCCCGAGGGAGGTAAATAGGGGAAAAAAGGAGACATATGTACTACTATTTTTATACTTTAAACAGTTAAAAAAAAAAAAGAATAAATTATGAGCCCTCTCCCCCCCGAAACAGAAAGAAATCATAATGAAAAAATTAAAAAGAAAAGAAACCCTTGCATGATTAAACATTATTTTGCAATATCAGATCAGAGTGTGACTCATTATCTATATAGCAAGGGTCCTCAAACTACGGCCCGCGGGCCACATGCAAATACAAATATTGTGTTTGTTCCCATTTTGTTTTTTTTACTTCAAAATAAGATATGTGCAGTGTGCATAGGAATTTGTTCATAGTTTTTTTTTTTTTTAACTATAGTCCGGCCTCCAACCGTCTGAGGGACAGTGAACTGGCCCCCTGTTTAAAAAGTTTGAGGACCCCTGATCTATAGCAATCACCTCTATCACTAAGGTGTAACAGTATGATGGTTAAGAACTGGACTGTCTTGTTTGGACCCACATCTGCTGCTATGTGATCCTCTGTGCAAGAACAGCACCTACCTGAATATGCTGTTGTGAGAATGAAATTATTTAAAATATATAAGGATGGACATATATTAAGTGCTCAATAAATGTTAGCTATTATTATTATAACTAGAGGCCCAATGCACAAAATTTGTGCAATTGCCTTGGCCTCAGCCCCTGCCCGCCGCCGCCACTGTTGCTGGGGCCTCTGCTGCCTCTGCCATGGCCCCAGCCCGCTGTGGCTTTGTCCAGAAAGAAGGACATCTGGTCTAATTAGCATATTACGCTTTTATTATTAAAGATCATTCTAATATCTGCTCTTTTCTATGGTCAAATAAGGCCCCAGTCTATTGAGAGTTTGTACACCTCAGAACCAAAAAGTTTGCTGAATTAAGGCTTTATGGATATGTTGAAATAAAGGAGAGTGTAACAAAGGCTGAGGATAAAGGTCTTTGGAATGAGATGGATGTATATTCCTTATAGTTACATCAATGTAAAGTACCCCTTTACCTTCACTGTAAAAACAAACTACTTGTATTAGTTTCCCAAAGGATATCCTGGTGGAATGTTAATCAGGATTATTTTTATCTCTACCTGTCTCCCTTTTCCTCACATTCAAGGGTTTCATATAAGGATTAAACAAATATTCTTTATAAATTTTTTTTTATTAAATCTACTGGAGTGAGATTGGTTAATAAAATGATATAGTTTTCAAGCATACAATTCTATAATACATCATTTTTATAGTGTATTGTGTGTTCTCTACCCCAAAGTCAAGTTTTCTTCTATCACAGGTTTTCCCCCTTTACACTCTTCTACTACCCCTCACCCCACCTTTCCCTTTGATAATGACCATACTGCTATCTCTGTCTATACGTTCTTATTTATAATTATTTTGTCTGTTCATTTGTTGCTTTCAGTTTTATATCCTATATATCAGTGAACTCATGTGGTTCTTGACTTTTCCCATCTGAGACAAGATTCTTAATTTCAGAACTTCTTGGAATATCTAATATGTTAATGTGCATGGTATGAATGTCTAAGATGAGACCACAATACACTAGGTTTTCTAAATCTACCTGATCATAGGAGCTCTTTTTCTTAAGGAGCATCAGGAAAGATGGTGCCACAAGGAATTCATATTGACAGACACTTATTAAAGTTTTCTTATTCTACTGTTATCCTATTATATAGATAGTTAAAAAAAATAAAAAAGATTAATATCCAAATTAAAAGCAGTAAACTATCCCAAGTTAGTAGTTGATAAAGAAAATTCATTCATGCAACAAGTATTTATCAGTCAGCCATTATGTGCCAGGCACTGAGCTAGATTGGGAGATCCAAAGATGAATGATAAGGTCTCTGCTTACAGACAGGAAAGGAAGACAGATATACCATGAGGTGGATGCAAGGTATGTGCACAGTTATATGGCAGCTTGAAGGAGATCATACCTAATCAGTCACATCAGAGAATGAAGTGAAGGAGTCATGAGGGCTATAATGACACCATAAATTATTACAAAATTTTAAGACCTTATGAATATACTAATTTGCTACTCATTATAAAGGAGAAAACAAAGCCCCAAATAAGTTATGAAATTTGTCCATGTCTATGATACAAGTTAAAGAGGAAAATAGAACAGAAAGATAATTTTGATTCTAGTTCTTTGCACTTAGTAACTCATAACGTTAAAAAAATACCTATTTCAAAAAAAATTACCTATTTCAATGCCATCAATGGTAACATGAATAGTGTAGAGTCCAATAGCCCCTGGAGTCCAATTTGCACAATAAGTGCCATCATTATTGACACGGATCAACATATTCTCACTGGGTCTGAAAAGAAATGATGAATATTAGAAAATTTACTTTTAGTTAAACAGCTGACAATATCATTAAAATATATCAGCCAACATTTAATTTCTGATTGAATTATTACAATAAATGACAATCCTACTGTTCTGCCATAGTATGTTTTCCTACTCTCCAAAATGACTGAGTTTCATTTTTTTCTTTCTCACTTCAAACCTCCTCTGTTGATCATGACATCACTTTCTTCAGTGAGAAGCAGAAGCTAGAGATACAACCGCAAAGTTGCAATCAGATTAATAAACCTACTTTCCTCTACCTTCTATCTTGTTACAATGGAAGAAGTATCCTGGGTCTTATTCAAAGTCAGCCCCTCACTTGTGTTGTGAATCTCATTCCCTCAGCACTTCCATGCTACAATTACCTTGCTCTCTCTCATTCATCATCAATTTCTCTCACTTACTGGATAATTTCTATTTCTCTTTTATTTCTATACAAAGAAACCTCAGAATCTCTTATTCTAACCACTTCTTGATATACAGCCCTTTCAAATAAAATCTTATCTCTTCTTATCCATTTATATCAAAACTTACCTAAACAATTGTCTATAATTACCATTTTCATTTCCTCATCTCCAATTCTCTCCCACCATTTATCCTAACTAGGCTTTTGTTCCCAACACTTCACTGCAATTGCTTATGGCAAAGTCATTATCACACCACCAATTTAAACAGTTGTTTTCTTCGTCTTCAGCAATCTCTCAGTAACAATTGATGGCTGACAACTTTTAATTTCCTGAAATGCCTTCTTTTTGCTCCTGGTTCCTCTAATCTCACTGACCATTCTAAGTGTTTTGTTGGCTCTCTCTCTCTTGACCACCCTTTAACTATGGAATGTCCCAAGATTTTGGTCTAGGTCTTTTTGTTTTTTCTCCCTTTGAATGGCATCTCTCTAGTTGATCATTCACCTATTACTCAGTTTTAAATAACATCTTTATATAGAGGACTCCAAAATTATTTGTCCCCTGAATTCCAAACTGATTATTTCCAGTTGCTCTGGAAATACCCCTAGTTAGAAAACTAAGAGGCATCCTGGCATCTCAACTGCAATATATCCTAAGAAGGACTCTTATTTCCTACTCATCCTACCACCTAACAAAACAAAACAGAATAAAAAACACTTGTTAATTTCTGAGGTTTTTTGATCCTCGTAAAAATCATGATAATCTATACCAGGAGTCAAAAGTATTTTCTGTAATAATACTTTAATCTACTATGCTAAATAGTCTGTCACAGTTACTACATAGTGGGAAAGAAGCCATAGACAAAATTTAAGCTAATGAGTAAGGCTGTATCCAATACAACTTTATTTTAAAAAACAGGTCTGAATTAGTCTGCAGGCCAAAGTTAGTTGACCCCTTTACAGCAAATACGCTATACTGCTGCTAAAGCTGAAGAAATCTATAATCATTCTTGATTCTTCTCTTTCCTTCATCCCCTATTTCTAGTCTAGCAGCAAGGCTACTGGCGTTGCCTTCTAAGTATATCCCAAATCCACCCATTTCTTCAGTTCCGTTCCACTCCTTAATAGTCAAACTAATCTCTCTGTTCCCACTCTTGATCCCCTATAATTCATTCTCCAGAAAGTAGCCAGAATAATCTTTTAAAACTATAAATCAGATTATATAATTCCCCTGCTTAAAACCCTCCAAATATATTCACTTAGAAAAAGTCAACTCTTTAAAAGAGCCTACCAGTTTCTATATAATATGGCCATCATATAGTTCTCTAGTGTCATCTTCGATCATTTTCTCTTGCTCACTATTTTCCAGTCTTATTATGTTTCTGTTCCTCAAACACATCAAAAGCTTCATTCACCAATTTTTTCACTGCCTAGAATGAACTTTCCCCAAACCCTTCACTATTAAGTAACCTTATTTATTATTACTATTTTGGTTACTTATTCATAGTTTGCTTCTCTACAGCAACATAAATGCTATGAGAATCAGCCAGTACCTTGTCTATCTTGTTCAGAAATATATGCAATGGCCTCTACCAGAGTATTTCATAGAGCAGATGCTTAATAGTATTTGATGAATAAATGTATTTACTTAGATAAAATACTATTTTAATTAGGTTTAAAATGCACAATGCATATGAAAACTTATTTACTAGCAAATGGTCAATTAGTTCTTATTTAACATGCTATATATGTATATACAGTTAATATTTATTTCATAAAAAGCATATACTTCCACTATATAGACATTTTGTAAATAAAATTACACCAGAGAAGAAAACACAACTTCCCTATTTCTAGACAAAGATACATTCTCAAAACTTGTGCTATTTTGCCAAAATCTCTCTAGACCAGGGGTGGGCAAACTTTTTGACTCGAGGGCCACAATGGGTTCTTAAACTGGACCGGAGGGCCAGAACAAAAGCATGGATGGAGTGTTTGTGGGAACTAATATAAATTCAAAGTAAACATCATTACATAAAAGGGTACGGTCTTTTTTTTTTTTTTTTTTTTTAGTTTTATTCATTTCAAATAGCCGGATCCGGCCCGCGGGCCGTAGTTTGCCCACGGCTGCTCTAGACTACGCATTAAAACTCTACTGTGCATACAGCAAAAGGAAGTCATAGTAACCTGCTAATTCCTGGTAAGTCATGTGATATGATACAATAAAACATATAATTATACTTCTTCAGACTCACTTTAGACCTTTTTCTAAATTCTATGGATGTGGTCTTTAAAGTATAATCCATCTAAGTCCCCCCCGCCCCCCAGGCATCTATTTTAAAAAGCATTTCTCCTAACCACCAACTAAAACAGTAGGTAAAAATATATGCTTAAATCTGGTGTTAACAGAATTAATCAGGGGCTGAAAAATTAAGACTTCATAATAAAAAACACACTAAGTGCTCTGCAGCTCATCAGATGGAGAGAAGGACGCAAAAACAGAAAAAAGAACAACACCTAGCCCTCAATGAGCCAAATTATATCTTTTAGATATTATTCCTTTTTAAATTTTAGTGATATATTTCATTTAACCCAATATATCAAAAAAATTCCATAGGTAATCAATATTAAAAATTATTCATGAGATTTTTTTTACATTCTTTTCTTTCTTTCTTTCTTAATTTATATATATTTTTAAAATTGAATTTATTGGGGTGACACTGGTTAATAAAATTATGTTTCAGGTATACAATTCTATAGCACATCAACTGTATAGATTATTATTTGTTCTCTATTACCTTAATAATTATGTAACATATCGGCAGTACTGTAGCTGATAATCTACACATTATACAATTTTTAGTAGAGCTCTACTGAAAAACTTTAAAAATGCTATATTTATTTGTGGAAAATAAAGTTGAAATCCAGTTGACAACACATGTTTTGGATATGCGTGGAGGAAAGGATCCCTACCTCTTAGGAGTTGGTGATGCAAAACGTAGCTCTTCAAATGAGTAATTTTCATAAACCTTTAAGAAAGAGACCAGTAAGAATCACAAAATCATTAGGAACATTCTTGTTTAATTCAGTGATAGAACATCCAACAAATGGTGCTGAGAGAAATGGTTATCGGCATAAGTGAAAAAGTAAAACCTTAATTAGCTACATCACACAATTTACAAAAATAAATTCTAGGTGTGTTTAAGACCCAAATGTAAAAATAACAGCACCTACAAATTTAGAAGAAATCTGAGTACATTAAAATTTAAATTTCTCTAAAACAAAGACACTATAAAGAAAGGGCAAAGATAAGCTTTCCCTTGGAAGAAGGAGATTCGTAATTCACATAACTAAAATGTGATATGTATCATCCTATCTAATAAAAGAGAAACATGGTAATTGGCGTACGACCGATACCCTTTTCATTGGCTAATCAGCGAGATATGCAAATTAACTGACAGCCAAGATGGCGGCCGGCAGCCAGGCAGCTTGAAACTAACATGAGGCTTGGTTGCCTCAGTGACGCAGGAAACCAACCTTCCCGCCTGCCGCTGCAGGCCTCTGAGCAGGCAGTTTAAGAAACTCTGTAACAAATACGCCCAACTTCAGCCAGCAGATTCGCAACATTGTAAGCAAAGGCCAGAAACCTACTTTCAGCCGGAGGCCTAAGAGCTGGAGCCAAGCCTCAAGCTAAAGCTGGCCCAGAATTAAAAAAAAAAAAAAAAAGGAAAAAAGGAGCGTTTGGGAGTTCAGTCACCCCCAGCCTGAAAACAGCCCTCAGCCGCTCACCCAGACTGGCCAGGCACCCCAGTGGGGACCCCCACCCTGATCCAGGACACCCTTTAGGGCAAACCAGCTAGCACCCACCCATGCACCAGGCCTCTACCCTATATAGTAAAAGGGTAATATGCCTCCCGGCACCGGGATCAGCGTGACGGGGGCAGCACCCAAACCCCCTGATCGCCCTGCGGCTCTGTGTGTGACAGGGGGCGGGGCCCCAACCTCCCTATCCACCCTGCTCTGTGCCTGATAGGGGGGAGCTCCCCCATCCCCACGGGCCCTGCTCTGTGTGTGACGGGGTAGAGCCATAACCTCCCCATCAGCCCTGCCCTGAGTGTGAGAGTGGCTGCACCCCAACCCCCTGATCCGCCCTGCTCTGTGGGTGATAGAGGGCAGCACCCCAACCCCCTGATGGGCCTTGCTCTGTGCGTGACAGGGTACAGAGCCCCAACCCCCCTGATGGGCCCTGCTCTGTGTGTGACAGGGGGTTGCTCCACAACCTCCCCATCGACCCTGCCTTGAGTGTGACAGGGGGCGGCGCCCCAACTCCCCAATCAGCCCTGCTCTGAGCCCGAGCAGGGGCTGCACCTAGGGATTGGGCCTGCCCTCTGCCACCCGGGAGCAAGCCTAAGCCAGCAGGGCGTTATCTCCCGAGGGGTCCCAGACTGCGAGAGGGCACAGGCCAGGCTGAGGGACCCCCCCTCCCCCCCCGAGTGCACAAATTTTTGTGCACCGGGCCTCTAGTTAATATATAAAAAAATAAATGAATACAAAAAAGAGAAACAAAAGAAAAGTGTGTAAAGACATGTCAGTGAAGAAGAAATCTGATTCAACTATACTGGGAATGAAGGAAATGTGAATTAAAACAACAAAATAATCATATTACAGTTATCAAACTATGTTGGTAAGAATTATATGCTGCCGAAACCGGTTTGGCTCGGTGGATAGAGCATCGGCCTGCGGACTGAAAGGTCCCAGGTTCGATTCCGGTCAAGGGCATGTACCTTGGTTGCGGGCACATCCCCAGTAGGAGATGTGCAGGAGGCAGCTCTTCGATGTTTCTCTCTCATCGATGTTTCTAACTATCTCTCTCCCTTCCTCTCTGTAAAAAAAATCAATAAAATATATTAAAAAAAAAAAAAGAATCATATGCTGATGAGAATATTAAGTTCCTAGTACTTTTATACAATGCTGGTGGAGTATAAATTTTGATCATATTTGATATAGCTGAAGACAGCCATGCCCTATAATCCAGCAATCCTACCTCTAGATATATCTTTGAGAAAAAAACCCTCTTGCACACATAGAAAAGGAAATATATACAAGGATGTTTATTTCAGTACAGTTTATAATAGTGAAAAAAACTAGAAACAACTTAAATGTCCATCAACAGGAGAATGTGAAAATGACGGAACAGTTAATATACTGGAATAGTTGGGATCTTTTTTGGTTCCATATATATTTACTAATTTGTGAATATTGTACTAACTTTGCACCCCAGAATAAATCCCACTTGATCATGGTATATAATCTTTTTAATGTATTGCTGGATCCAATTTGCTTACATTTTGTTGAGGATTTTAGCATGCATGTTCATCAAGGATATTGGACTATAATTTTCTTTCTTTGTAGTGACTTTATCTGGTTTTGAAATTAGGATAATGCTGGCCTCGTAAAAAGAGCTTGGAAGTCTTCCCTCCTCTTGAATTTTTTGCAATATTTGAGAAGGGGAGATGTTAGTTCTTCTCTGAATATTTGGTAAAATTTGCCTGTGAAGCCATCTGGTCCAGGACTTTAGTTTGCTGGGAGGTTTTTGTTTACTGCTTTTTTAAATTGGCTTACTCAGGTTTTCTGAATCATCCTGATTCAGTTTTGAAAGACTGTATATTTCTAGGAATTTGTCCATTTTGCCCAGGTTGTCTAATTTGTTGGCATATAGTTGTATGATACTTTCTACAATCCTTTGTATTTCTATGTCAGGTGTTACTTCTCTTGTTTCATTTCTGACTTCATTTATTTAGTTCTCTCTCTTTTTTTTCTTGATGAGTATGGTTAAAGGTTCATCAATCTTATTTATCTTTTCAAAGAACCAGCTCCTGGTTGCACTGATCTTTTGTATTGTTTTTTAGTCTCTATGTCATTTATATCCAGTCTGATCTTTATTACGTCCTTCATTCTGCTTACTCTGAGCATTTCTTGTTCTTTTATCAGTTCTTTTTAGGGGTAGATTGTTTGAGATATTTCTTGCTTCTCAAGGTAGGCCTATAATGCTATGAACTTCTTCTCAGGACTGCTTTCACTATGTCCCACAGATTTGGGGTTGTGTGCTCATTTTCATTTGCTTCCAGGTAATTTTTTATTTCTTTATTGGTAACCCATTCATTGTTTAATAAAATGCTATTTAGCCTCCATGTGTTTGAAGTGTTTTTTTTTTATCGTAGTTGATTTCTGGTTTCAAGGCATTATGATCTGAGAACATGCTTGAGATGATTTCAATTTTCTTGAATCTGTTAAGACTTATTTTTTTTCAGAATGTTCCATGTGCACTTGAGAAGAATGTATATTCCGCTGCTTTGGGATTAAATGTTCTGTAAATATCAATTAACTCCATCAGATCTAGTGTGTCGTTTAAGGTCGCTGTTGCTTTCTTTAACCACCATGTGCTCAACTCCCTTCTCTCACTATTCATGTGTTGAATTAGCTGACAATATTCAATTCTGAATCAATCCCATAATTATATTACGCATGTTCATATGACTCACATTGCACTGTAGATCTTTAATTTCAACTGATTCTTCAAGGATGACTGAAAATCTTTCAAATCAGTTCTCCTTAATTCTCCACAATGACTATTTCATTTTTTCCCTTTGTTTAAAATTCCTGACCCTAAGTAAGATTCCTTACTTCCCTCTCCCACCTAAAAAACAATTACTATTGTAAGTAATTGTAAATTACTGCACAACCTCCAGATTTACTAGGATCTGTATTAATTCTATTTCCTGGTTGAAGAAAAGAGGCAATATTCCTTCTATTTAGGGCTAATCTCTCCACCTAAACTCTATTTTTTTTTAATCACTCCCCAGACTGTCTTCATGGTTTCATTCCTTTCAATTTTCTCCTCATCAGTATTAAAACTTATCTTTCTATATTCAATCCCAGTCTCAAAAGTTTTCACTCAATTCTGTTTCCTGTTTCTTTTTATAACCAGACATCTTAAAAAACTATATGCATTTTGCCTTTAGCTATCTTCTCTTCCTCTTCATCAATCCACTATGCCTGTAAAACTGCTACTGCCAAGAACATTGATGAATTCATTGTTGCTAGATCCTTTTCAAAACTTCACTCCTGCAGGATTCTTTCCTTGACTATCAAAACATGCCTTCAGGCAGTTAGGGTCAGGTAGGAAAATTAAATCTGGAGTCAGACTCCTAGCCGTAGATAAGTTACTTAACCTCTCCATGCTTCAGTTTCCACATATGTAAAATGGGAATAAAAACAAAATCTATAGGGTTCTTATGAGGGGTAAATGAATTACCATATGTAAAGTGGTGGTAAAAGTGGCAATAGTAATCGTTGGTACTAGTTTATGTCTTAGCTTCTTATCAATGTTTGTGTGTGTTTTTTCTTTTCCTTCTTTCGTTTTCTTATCTATCTTTGTAAATCAATATTTCTCAGAATTTAGGTTTTAAACTTGAAACACTCTGCATATTATTTTTAGCAAATTCTTGAACCTCTCTCTAGATTTAATGGATATAAATCTTTGGATGAATGAAAGATCTTTTTCTTTTAAATAGGTGCTTCAGATTATTCTGACATAGACAAAAGTTTGTTTTCTTAAACTATTTACTTATTTATATGATGTAGACAAAATTTGAGAATCACTGTACTGGTTTTTCTCAGGATCCTGTCCTAGAACTTCTCTTTTCAAGCATGAAAGTAGATATCTATCTTCATGAGCAGTTCAAGTGCTGACTGTCCTCAAATTCTGTTCTTGTGGTCAGACTGTGATCATTCCAGGTTTCTATCCAACTTCCCTTTATATGTATTTTCATATGGTTATTTCAGAGATATCTAAAACTCATCACATCCATAACTATTATTTTCCTCAACCAAAAGATGCCTCTCCTCCTAGATTATCGATTTCACTGCTGAAGCTCAAAATGTTAACTTCATTTTTTATTTCCTATCTCTTTCTCTTTACTCCAACCCCATTAGCCACCATTCCCATTGAGCCTAAATATCTCTGGAATCTATTTTGACAACTCTGTAGTCCAAGGCATCAGCATATCTCAAAAGACTAAATCAAGAGTCTCCTAAGGAGATTTAAACTAAACCATGACTCTTGATCATCTACCCAATCACATTCTCTATAATCCACCATGATCTTTATAAAACACAAACCTAATTATGCCATTCCTCTAAATGAAAGCCTTGAATGGCTTACCGCTTAATTCTAATGATGGCAAAATTACCAGTTTCGGTTTCAATTAATGATAACAATTTCTGCTTCAATTAATAACACGTCGGTAATTTAGACTAAAGCTGCCTCTGAAGAGAATTAAAAAGCTGGACAAAATATTTTTTTAAAATCTGTCTGAAGATATCAGGAGGCTAAAAAGCCTGAAGAAACCAAAAGAGATGAAGGTGGCAGTTGGGAGAATCCCAAAATTGAAGGGGGCTGGTTAGGTAAACTGAACCTCTGAAGGGCTATGTCCTAAGAGCAATGGTAAATTAAAAACAAATAAATACTTCTGTAGGGACTGAAATATAATTTTCAACCATTTCAATCTCTGATTGAATCAATTTGATCTATTATTGGCAATCCCTTCTAGATGTCTTCCAAAAACAAATGAAAACCCTCTTTGAAGAAAAATAACACCATCCTCAACAATATGTTACAAGTTTTCCAACTACCAACAGCTCTATAGTCCTATAATTTTATGTCTGAATTTGAATGACTGAAATGTTTACTAAGTGAATAATCGATAAGAAATAAAATTTTTCTGATAAGAAAAATAAATTACCTTCATCATTGTTATGGCAATATATCGGGCCTCCTTCACTATCATTGGTTCATATGAAACATCTAGCTTTGGTGATGCCAATCCACCAAAAGTCTTGTCAGTATTAGAAGATACAGCTGTTATGGCAGGACTGCCAGGAATCCTTTGAGGTTTCTTTACTTGCTCTTGTTGTAAAGATGTTTTTTTCTGAGAAACAGGAACAGCTTTCACTTCCACCTAACCATGATATTATAAAAAAACACACCAAATATTATATTATATAATTGTCTGTGACATATGAAAAGAAGCAATTTATAATTATGGACTCATAGTTTTATAAATATGTTATCATTGGTCCATCTTGGGCATTCCTGTCAAAGGCTTATTCAACTGCCAGATGAGATGCAGAGTTCAAAACCCTCATTATAAGGATGCTGAATGAATTTAGTGAAAGAGTAGATGAATTAAGTGAGAACTTCAACAAAGAGATAAGAAACATAACAATGAAGATAAAAACTGTAAAAATGAGCCACCCATAAAAATGAGAAATTAAGACTGCAATAACTGAAATGAAGAATACATTACAGAGAATCAACAGTGTAGGGGATGAAGCAGAGGATTGAATCAGTGGTTTGGAAGGTAGCAAAAAACACCCAAGCAGATCAGTATTTGAACTGACATAATGCCCTAAAAATATAAAAAAATCCATCTAAAATTAAAACAGAAGTTTAAAGATATATAGTATACTTCTTAAACTCATATATACATGGCCACCATTAAAAGCTTTCAACTTTTTTAAAAAGAAAAAGCTTCATATTTCAAAATATTTGATTTTAAAGTATAGCCACTTTTTATATATGCTATTTTGATTTAATATTGTTTTAAACAACTATATTCACTCTAAATAAATTAACATTAGAAGTGTATTTGTCCATTAACCTTAAAGTAAACCACTGAACACTTTTACACACTAAGTATTAAGATATTATAGAATGATAAGTACTCTGCTTTCTTTTACAAACTGTGCTTCCTTTAAAGAATTTTTGTTATTCTTTATTTCCTATGTGACTTTTTTGTTCACTAAATAACAAACAGTTGCTGTTTAAAAAAGCATTTCAGATCTCAATGAAATATTAGCTGCAATTTTTTCTGTTTCAAAAACTGGCTATTATTATGTAAGGATCCTTCAATAATTTTGGTAAGTCTAAAATGTTCCTAAAACTTCATGTGCTGCTAAAACTAAAAACACATTTTTCAGCTAATATGACAATATATTGATAAATTAAACTTAAATAGGTATGGAAATCACTTTTCCTAAATAGTATTTACAGAAATTTCCTACATATGGCTTCCAAATTAGAGATAAATCTGATATGGATTTTGAGTATAATGAATGAGAAGTTTAGTATAAAGGAGGACAGAGTAGGAGAAAAAAAAGGGAGTCCAGAAAGATACATAGATCATGTGGGCAAAAAAAGAAACCAAAAAGGAAGAAAGCAAAAGATAAAAGCATAAAGTCTGATTTTGAAATGTAAGATATAATAACCCAGATACAAAAATGGAATAAAATACAATAAAAGGTACGAAGGAGGAAACAAAAAAATACAACTACAACGAAAGAAATACTATACACATAACAATATGAACATTAAATGTTATGCTGACCTGGAAATGTTATTACAATGTAGTCATACAAATAAGGAACTTATTGTGGGCTCAAAGACGGGATTTTAACAACTCACTACATACACTTAGGTGAGAAATTCATCAGTGAATAATACAATCTCCCCTCAATATATTAATGTGTATTGTATTTTGGTAAAAATTCTTTCCTCAAGCATCTTTTTTGTGTGTCTGTGTCACTATCAGGATTATTTTTTTCTCTTTGCAATTTTTTTCCTCATAATTTTCTTTTTCCATTCCATAGAGTAATTCACAGTGGCCATGAAATAATTTTGATGGGGCATTACCTTCCATAAAAAAGTCAAATAGAAAACAACCATAGTGCAACATATTGTGTAAATGTGCATTATATATGTTGTATATAAATAAGAGCATATAATATTCCATCCTATATATGTATGTTTGGGACCTGGTGCAAATCCTAATGGTGTGAGTCATTGTCAAAACTTTAAAAGACACTGGTAAAACCTGCTTTTTGTTTAGTATCAGGTTGAAATACTTTCCCATACAGTTTTATTTATTGGTCTTCATACATGTGAACCATATGGCTCATGTCTTTTTTACTATGAGTCAGGTAAAAGGTTCCACTGGTATTGTATTTCTTTGTGATATAAATCAAAGAAAGAATATACCAAGTAGTTGTAATAGTTCTACTAAAAGTAATATTTAGGTAAAATTATCTGCTATGTAATTAAAAGGGATTTTGTGGACTGATAAACGCTACACTCCAAACAATCAAATCACTTTGTAATACAGTAACGTTGAGTGAGCTGTGGGGGCAGCTGGGGTTTGCCTATACAAATTTTCATTCAATATTGATTTTTCTCAGAAATATAATAAAAGTTTAAAATGAGATATTTACATTAATAGATTATATCACATAGGACTTAACTTTATACATTACAATATAGTCTAAATGTCTTTATTAATTAATATCTTGGGGAAAAGGTATCCAAAGAACTATATTCATCAATACAGCACATGATTATTTACATTCTTCATTCTTTAACAATCCAAATTCATTTATTTCTAATTTATTTAATAAGTATCACTATTATATTTTCAATGTTTATTCAATAGCACAGAATGCAGAATGTATTTGAGTTTTAAAAAATATATACAGCCCTGACCGGTTTGGCTCAGTGGATAGAGCATCAGCCTGCGGACTGAGGGGTCCTAGGTTCGATTCTGGTCAAGGGCATGTACCTCAGTTGCAGGCACATCCCCAGTGGGAGGTGTGCAGGAGGCAGCTGATCGATGTTTCTCTCTCATCGATGTTTCTAACTGTCTCTCTCTCTCCCTTCCTCTATGTAAAAAATCAATAAAATATATTAAATATATATCCTATACTAATAAAAGAGAAAAATGGTAATTGGCGTACAACCGATACCTTTTTCATTGGCTAATCAGCGAGATATGCAAATTAACTGTCAGCCAAGATGGCGGCTGGCAGCCAGGCAGCTGAGAATAGGAGGCTTGGTTGCCCCAGCGATGGAGAAAGTCAAGGATCCCCGCAGCTGCGGGGCTCTGAGCTCCTGAAGCAACAACTCCAAAAGATACAATGTTTCAATTATAGAAGCTAAAAGATGGCGGTTAATTTGCATACTCAGGCTCCAAGCAGAGCGAAGCCAAACAGCCCTGAAGCAGCAGGGCAGAGAGGCCTCAGGGCCTGGGATCAGCGGAGCCGAGAGGCCTCCCGGCCCCAGTGATCAGCGGAGCCGAGAGGCCTCCCGCCCCGGTGATCAGCGGAGCCGAGAGGCCTCCCGCCCCGGTGATCAGCGGAGCCGAGAGGCCTCCCGCCCCGGTGATCAGCGGAGCCGAGAGGCCTCCCGCCCCGGTGATCAGCGGAGCCGAGAGGCCTCCCAACCCCGGTGATGAGCGGAGCCGAGAGGCCTCCGGGCCCCGGTGATCAGCGGAGCCGAGAGGCCTCCCGGCCCCGGTGATCAGCGGAGTCGGAGGCCCCGGTGATCAGCAGAGCCGAGAGGCCTCCCGCCCCGGTGATCAGCGGAGCCGAGAGGCCTCCCGCCCCGGTGATCAGCGGAGCCGAGAGGCCTCCCGGCCCCGGTGATCAGCGGAGCCGAGAGGCCTCCCGGCCCCGGTGATCAGCGGAGTCCAGAGGCCTCCCCGCCCGGTGATCATCCGAGAGGCCTCCCAGCCCCGGTGATCAGCGGAGTCCAGAGGCCTCCCGGCCCGGTGATCAGCCGAGACGCCTCCCAGCCCCGGTGATCAGCGGAGCAGCGAGGCTTCCCAGCACCGGGATCAGTGTGACAGGGTGCGGAGCCCCAACCCTCTGATCGGCCCTGCTCTGTGCATGACAGGAGTGGCGCTGCAACCTCCCTATGGACCCTGCCTTGAGTGTGACAGGGGGTAGTGCCCCAACCCCCCAATCGGCCCTACCCTGAGCATGACTGAGGGTGGCATGGCAACCTCCCAATCCGCCCTGCTCTGTGCAAGACAGGAGGCGGGGCCCCAACTCCCCAATGGGCCCTGCTCTGAGCCCGACCAGGGGTTACACCTAGGATTAGGCCTGCCCTCTGCCACCCGGGAGCAGGCCTAAACCAGCAGGTCCTTATCTCCTGATGGGTCCCAGACTGTGAGAAGGCACAGGCCAGGCTGAGGGACCTCCTCTCCCAACCCCGAGTGCACAAATTTTTGTGCACCGGGCCTCTAGTATATATACCCTCGTAAAATTTTACAATGTCTTCTTTTATTGATTAATTCTATTATTATGCATTGAGGGCCTTCCTTCTATGTGCCTGGCACTCTTTATTAAGGACACTTCTTTTATCCTTCCTTTACATCATGATAGCACCCAGCAAAATGTAAAAAACAAAAAAAACATATAACTTGGAAGATCAGATGCTAATAATATAAAAAAAAAATTTTTTTTGTTTTGCTTCCTCCATTACATATATGTAAAGGTCTAGTAAATGGCTTCTAGACACTTACCATTTCTAAAATTTTATTAGTCACAATCAGTGCATAGATGTCCACTACTTTAATTTTGATATAATTACCTTCATATTGGGAACATGCACCACATCCCCATACTGGTCTTTTGTTTGAACAGTTATGGTGGTAGGCCAACCACAACGAATATCATCCTTATTCAGGATCAAAGATGTTTTCTGAGGATCTGCATAGGAATCTGGCTGAAGCCACCTAGCAGTAATGAAAAAAACAAGCCAACAAACAAATAAAAAAGTCATCAATATCTTCAATGATTAACCTGAAATTAAGCCAGCAGTGGCCTGGGATCACTAGTAGCAGCATCACTTGGGAGCTTGTTAAAGTGTAGCACGTCAGGCCTGCCCCAGACATGCCAAGCCAGAATCTGCGTTCAAACAAGATCCCCAGGGGATTTACAGCCACTTTACACTGTGACCTGCACTGCAAATCTATCATTTCTCTATCAAAAATTTTTCAAATAAGCTGTTTTATTTTGGAAATCCTGAAACTACTTTTTCATTACTACTTGGCAGCAACTTTCTGGGAAGGGTAAATGCCTTATACCCCCCACCTGGGATTTAATCTGAGGCAGATGTGTAATCTTCTGGCATCAGGCACAGATTAGCTATTCAGCCATGATGGACTAAGGCACAGATAAATGGTTCTTGGCAAAATACAAGCTGGTTCTCCTGTGGCCTCCTGGTGGCTTGCCTGGTTAGTGGCCTTTCTATAGGAAACCTCCTAAGCTACTCTACCCCTGGAGTCTGACTTGGCAACTGCTGTCTCATCCATGCAATATTCTGAGACTGCAAAGCAGGCAAGTCCACCAGACTTGCTGCCATCAACAGGCCATCCAGGACACTGCTTCCAGCGAAGGCCAGAGGAGGAGAGAATCTCAGCCATGGACATCCTGAGCTCCAGGACTAGGGGTCTCTCACGTGTGTCTTTGCTTTGCCTTCCCAAGCAGGTGCTTGGTTCTCCCTAAATTTGAGCTACCTTGGCATCAATCCCTGTGAGCTAGGGTTTATTATCACAGCCCTCTTCCTAAAGATCCACATCACTAGCTTCAGACTGGCCCTTGTACCTCTCTGGGAGAGTGACTAGAGTAGTCTGATTGCTTCCAACACAAAGGGCAACAGCTTATAGTTCTTTAGTCTTGAGTCTCTAGTTCTAATAATGCCACAAAGATGATAAAAGTTTGCATTTTCTAAAGCTGCATCAGTCACAATGAGGTTTACAAAGTGATGTTCTCTCTTGGCATCTTCTGTATCACCGGTTCTAACTTTCTCAAAATATTTTCTCTGTTTATGAAACCAAGAGACTGGGGACAGGACTTTCTCCTCCTTATAAGGTCACTATCATTTGTCACTTGTTGCCTTGTTAATTACCTATGGTCACCTTCATATCGTAGGTGACTCACAGGGATTAAAAATCCATCCAAAAGTTATTGACTTCATCAAATAATGACTAAGTAAATAAGTGAGTGGGCATCTTAGACTATGATTAACCTGCTGTTAATTGCCCCCTGGCCTTTCCAAGTACAGATGTCCCAATATATCCTTGTAAACTTGCCAATGCCCAGTTCCATGGGGATTGCCAGGAGCCAGAGCCTCCTTGCCAGGGCTGACAGGCAGACCCTGAGCAACGGATGAATGATTACTATGACACACGTTTCTGTGAAAGAGAGGACTAAGGAACTGCTTGGCTTGAGAAACCAAACAGCCCTGTTCGCCTACCTCCTTAGGCTTTTATTGTAACAACAGCTTAAACTAAAATTAACTTCTAGGTACTATCAGCAGGGTAAGCATCCTTGAGAAAACACATATATCTGCAGTGTCCTTTAAGCAAGGACATCTAAAGATGAAACAAAGATTCCAGTAAAACACCGAGGGGCTCAGACTTGTTTGGAAAAGGCAAGGGAAGGGCTACCGCCTTCGGCAAGGTCCCCCTAGCGCAGTGATGGCGAACCTTTTGAGCTCGGCCTGTCAGCATTTTGGAAAACCCTAACTTAACTCTGGTGCCGTGTCACATATAGAAATTTTTTGATATTTGCAACCATAGTAAAACCAAGACTTATATTTTTGATATTTATTTTTGATATTTAAATGCCATTTAACAAAGAAAAATCAACCAAAAAAATGAGTTTGCGTGTCACCTCTGACACGCGTGTCATAGGTTCGCCATCACTGCACTAGGGGCCCTCGACCTTTCGACCTTTCGGTGATTCCTCCCTACAGACTTTCCAACCAAGCCCCGTGCTTCCCCACAAAAGTTAAAATCAGAATTAAGTTAGGTTTCCATATTGAAAAATATTTTTTCTTTAGCTTAAAAAACAAAAAAAAATGAGAACTCTACAATCTCAAATGATTTGATTTTAATTATAAATTTATACTTCTATTAGGTGTAGATTTGAAAAAAAATCATTAAAATAAAATATAATGATAAATTTAGTTTAGTGAATTATTAAATGTCACTATCCAAAACACAACACTTCTCAATTACACCACATATTCCACATATTTTTAAAATAAAAGTTCATGTATGAAAAACTTTAAGATAATCAACTATCATATATTTAAAAAATATTTTGAAATATTAACTACCATTTTATGTTTCAATAGGTTCAAAACACAAAAATATGACTATTTTAGGTAGCATTTTTACATCCTAACGATTCCCCTTTCAACTGAGACAAGCCCTGAAAGGAAGTAATCGTAGTACTTAAAGTATATTACCTTGCAAGCCTTCCACCACTTGAGCCTGGAACACAAGCAATAAAATCATCCAGGAAGGACTGTTCATTGCTTTGGATTTGTAGTGGTAAGTTTCCTTCAAGTGCCTCTAATATAGTTGGTGAATGAGAAAGAGCTAACCCCTTTCCAAGAATACCAGAATGGGTTTTGCACACCTGTTGGATAAAAGAGAACATTTATTTTAAAATATAAAACTTTAAATACATAAATTTTTGAACTTGCAAACAAATTTTGCTAGGCCTTTTTGGGGAAATCATTTTCTCCCCGTATGCCTTTAGCCTATATAGTAGACATCTTCCATGAGGAAAAAATATGAAAAAATACTTTCAACCTCCTTCCACAAAAAAGTGACTTATGAGCTCTGCATGTCAGTTGAAACGGTGTTATCTCCTCCTTCCATTCTAGCCCTTTACATGCTACATCCCCATTTGTCAGGGCCATGGCTCCCCCCTGTAGGCAGCTGTGGAAGTCTCTTTCTTTTTGTCTCCCCATTATTGGCAGCTGTCATGTGTAGGTTGTGTCTGCTGTCTTAGATGGGTGGGTACCACGGTCTAGACTTGGGCAAAAAGTGGATGGAAGCTTTACTATGGTGGCATATAAATTGCAGTAGTCTGTCTAAGCCTGGCTGAAGTAAAGAAAGAGGCAGATAAAACTGAAATTTTAGTTCTCACCTATCTGACAAGCAAGCCTATGCTTTGGGAAGACCTGCTTTCAATGCTGAAAACTCTAGAAACTTTTTAATGACTATACTATAAATTTCAAAACAAAGCATTTTTCATGGAAAAGGATTATACTTCTAGTACTATCTAATTTATACAATGTTAACTTTTGCATTCTAAAATCTATGCAATTTCAAAAATCATAATCTTTAAAATCAAACAGACTTGAGTTTGAATCCTGGCTTTTGACAAGTTATAGCTGTGTGCTCGTGAGCTAACAAGTTATAGACCTTCCTAAATCTGTAAAATTTATAAACTGGTGACCAAATAATATCTTTTTTGTGGTTATTATAAAAGTTAAATTAAATAACACAAATAAAATGCACACTGCTTTGCCTAAGAAGTAGAAGTTGTTTAATATGTTAGACCACCATCACAACTACTTTATATGAGTCAAAGGTGGGCAATTTTGGACATCATTTTTTGTTGTTGTTGAATCACAGTACAATAAAGATCTATTTATATCTGGCCTAAATGACATTTTATAAATAATAATCCCTATAATTATGAATAATATATGAACTCTTTGATGGTTCTCCTTAACTAGAATACTGTGTTTATTAAATTTTTATTAAATTAATTTTTATTTTTGTATATTAATATACTAAGATTTAACTTTTTTTTTTTTTAAAAAAAGCTATTTTTTTTTTAACATTATGAGGACACCATGACTCTCTGTGATTAAAGCATAGTGATCAAGGTTATGCACTTTATCACCAAACTGCCAGAGGTCAAATTCTAGCCCAGTTGCTCATTAGCTGTCTGATGCCTAAAAATTATTTAAGTTCTCCCTGCTTCAGTTTTCTTCTCTGTAAATGGAGATAAGAGTAATTCATATGGTTGTTGAAGGCTAAATGAGTTAAAAATATGCAAAATGATTGAAATAGTACTTGATAAAATTAAGATTAAATAAATGTTTGTTTTCATTATTACTGCTGTGATAAGTTTATCTCAGGAAATACAATATAACTAACCACTAGTTGTAGGTATTAGAAGACCTAAATGCTAGGCTCTTTTTCCCAATTAGCTGAATTCTTAGACAAGTTGTATAACTTTCTGAACTTCAGTTATTGTAATTGTAAGATACAAGAGATAATACTGACCTCAAAGTAAAACTGCAAAAATAGATACTGTAAATTTGAGAGTGTTCTGCAGATATTATTTAAATTACCAACACCTCATTTCCCCCTTTTCTAAGTGGTTCATAAAACTTTCAGGACCCATTTCACATGCCCACAGCTCTGCAATGCCTTCCCTGAGACCCTTGGCACTTGGGAGGGCTTCTTTCTCCCAAAGGATTTATGTCTCACTGTGGAATTAAACCCAGCATTCAGTAAAGCAAGGGCTCACATAGTCTCTCCCATCAAGGGGGACAATTATAAGTTATTTATCTTTATAACTGCCAATGAATAGCATGAAGTGTTTAATGAATGAGTCCTATTTTCAAGAAAAATAGGGTTGATCTAAGTGAATATATTGGTTTTACATTAATGTACAAAATTTATCCATATAATGTTTGGGGCAATACCTGTAATGCAGCCTCTTCAAGAATTTCAAGATCTTCCTCTAATTCATTACCTGCTGTATAAATAAAAAGTTTTACTAAAATAAAGCAATACTTAATTTTCCAGTCTTTTGCATTCTTTATACTTTGTTCACAAATCTAATATCCCAGAAGGAAAGGAACTATTATCATTCTGGATAAATCTCAGTGGTTTACATTTTAAACTTTCAGTGTGAATACAAGCTATAATTCTCAAAATAATACTCAAAATGCATCCATTGAGTGATGTATAAAAGATTTACACTATATTTATGCATATAAATTTGTAATTTTGAGTACTTACTTTTTTACAAAAAAATATAAGGAAACTGATTATTCAGAATCTGAGCCTTTTTATTTTGGTTGTCTTATAAAAGAGATACACTTTTAGTAAACAATAGTAACTTGCAGGAAAACAGAGATAGTGATTGCATCCTCTAGTCATTTTCTCTTTTATTGCTTAATATATAACATATTTATTGAATTTTCTTTGATAGTATAATGTATATATTATTACTACTGAAGTAGTACATGTTTAAAGGAAAATATTCAAATTATATTAAGGTACAGAGTAATTCTGCTACTAGCCCCCTCCCAAACATAAATAGTATCAACAGTTTCTTATGTATTATAGAGATTTTGTTGCAAATAATAAATGTATATATGTATGTGTCAACTTACTATATAAAATAAATAACATACATAAGATAATGTTGGCAAAAATGGGACCCTTCAACTTGCTTTTCTCGGTTAATACAATTTGGACATCTTTCTTGGTTAGGACATACTTTTTTGTTGTTTTTTAACAGCTGCATACATTTCAATGCATGGCTATAACATTACTTACTTAACCAGTTTCCAACGTTAAGCATTTTGGTTACTTAGACATAGTACAATCACCAGTATTGTTACATTAATCTATCTTACAACATATATTTTTGAGCACTTGTACAAGTATGTATAAAAAATTGCTACATCAAAAACTATAAGCATGTAAAATTTGAACAGTTATTGACACATAGCCTCCAAAGACATTGTACTAATTTTCCTCATATGAATAGAACATAAGATTTCTCATTTCCTCACATATATATCAATATTAAGTAGGAACAAGGGAGCTGAAGGAGAAAGGAAATAGAGAAGACGAAAGTAGAGAAAGTGAAGGGAAGAAAGGAAGGATCAAGTAGGAAGGGTAGTCCCTGATGGAAGAGATACATATAAAATTTTGGAGATGAGCACTAGGGAAATCAAATAATAATACCTTTTATACACCAAATACTATGAGATAAAATGCTAAATTATGTATAAACATCATAGAATTAGTAAATATTTTTAACTTTATTTTTGTCTTTGCCACCTTGATTTTAAGTCTACTTACATATCATACATATTTGCACCTTAGAAGGAGGTACCATTTCTGCCACGGCCTCATTTCTCTGTTCTGCTATCATGAAAACTCTTCCAAAGAGCTATCCATGTTCAGCGTGACTCCCCTTCCTTTATATTCTCTCACTTAACTTTAAAAGGGCTTATCTCTCTTTCTCATTTGACTGATACATTTCTTTAAAAAAATATATTTATTTTTATTTTTAGAGAGAGTAAAGGAGAGGGGTGGAGGAGAGAGAAAAACACTGATGCAAGAGTGAAATATTGATTAGCTGCTTCCTGCATGCCACCTACTTGGATTGAGCCTGCAACCCAGGCATATGCCCTAATCTGGAATCAAATCAGCAACTCTTCAGTGATAGGACAATGCCCAACCAACTGAGCCACACAGGCCAGGGCTTAATGATATATTTCTTACTGAGTATATAAGCAGCAAATTTATCAATCAAGGAAAGATTTTAATTGACTTCTCAGCAGCATAAGAAAATCCCACTCTCTGGGTTTTACTCCTACCACATTAGCTACTGTTCCTTCCCAATCTTTGTTGCAGTTTCTTTTTTCTATTCTGTCTACCTCTGAAGTTTTGGAAAGTCCCAGCTTTGATCCTGGGCTCTTATCTTTCTCATTTGCATTCTCTTCCTAATCATCTTTCATATGGCCCCAAGTGTTTAAGTATCAACTATGTTTAAATGACATTTGCATTGACTTGTTCCCTGAACTCCAGACGATTTCCAATTGTTCACTTGTTATGTCCACTAGAATATTTAAAAAATAGGTCAAACTTTTGGTTTCATACTATGTATCTAGTGCCTAAACCAGTGCCTGGCACAAAGCATGTTATGTGCATGAGGGAGGATATGTGTGCGTGTGTGTGTGTGTGTGTGTGTATTTAAAAGACTAGAGCAGTGATGGCGAACCTTTTGAGCTCGGCCTGTCAGCATGTTGAAAAACCCTAACTTAACTCTGGTGCCATGTCACATATAGAAATTTTTTGATATTTGCAACCACAGTAAAACAAAGACTTATATTTCTGATATTTATTTTATATATTTAAATGCCATTTAACAAAGAAAAATCAACCAAAAAAATGAGTTTGTGTGTCACCTCTGACACGCGAGTCATAGGTTTGCCATCACTGGACTAGAGAATACGCCTCAGTCTCTAGACTCCATTTTAAAAATTCCAAACTATCAATATATTAAGCAGTTATTGCTCATGAGTGTGTGTGGCTATAAAAGTCATTTGCCAATCTATTTATCAATTTTCAGAATGTTCTATAATACACATATTCTATTCCTAAAATTAAAAAAATCATAAACAAACACCTAGTATTTGACTAGACTTACCAATAGGAAGTGCTAGATCCTTTTTCATCAAAGCTGCTGCACAAACCCCACCAAGGTTGGCTAATTCTTTTTCCAACTGAATGACTCCCTGTAGAATTGCAAAAACGTACCAGCTGTTTTAAAAAATGTTTGAAATATAATGTGGATAATCAACAAATGTGACTTGTATTCAGCCTAACTTTTGAAACTGGAAGGAATGACACTGCATGTCATTAGCTAGCAAATGGTTAAATTAAGAGTGAAAGAGGTTAAATTTTGTGTCTTATGCTGGTTATAAAGTCTGGGCCCCCAGGTTCATCATCCAAAGAATTTTTCGTTTTCTTTGAGGAAACATGCTCATTTTTCACCTTGATTATATTTTACTGTATGAATTAAAACATTCAGAAGAGTTACTAACAAGTTCAATTATTTACTCAAAAAGGTATAAACACCTGAGCTAGTTTGGAACAGGTGCAACTATACTAAGTTGTCAAAGGCTGGGTCATGTTGCACAGACTCCAATCTCTTCATGTATTAAAAGTAGCAAAAACAGATTACTGCACAGAATACAAACTATTTTAAAGTATATAATCTAGCTTAAAATACACTTCAGACTTCTTAATTATAGGCTACAAATAAATTTAAGTCAATAGGAGCCACAGAAACATAATCTTCCTTAACAGAATGAGATAATTCATTCTTACCTCATCAGGTCCAGGGCTAAATTCATACCCAATTGCAAAACATTTGAAACCATAGAAAGAAGCTTTGTCATCTTTCACATAATCTGATGCAGTCTCCAATGAAAAAAGGGCCTCATTTCCTAAGAAAAAAAGGTAACATTGAATTCAAAATCTGAAACAACTTTTACTTTCTTAAAATATATTTTTTTATTGATTTCAGAGAGTAAAGGAGAGGGAGAGAGAGAAACATCAATGAAGAGAATCACTGATTGGTTGCCTCCTGCTCTCCCCCTATTGGGGATTGAGCCCCAATTCAGGCCTGTACCCTGACTGGGAATCAAACTGTAAGCTCCTGGTTCATAGGTCGATGCTCAACCACAGAGCCACACTGGTTGGGCTCAACTTATATCTTTTATCCATCCCAGAACTGGTAGCAATGCCAATCAGATTCTAAAAACCTAGTCATGCCCTGACCGGTTTGGCTCAGTGGATAGAGCGTCGGCCTGCGGACTCAGGGGTCCCGGGTTTGATTCCGGCCAGGGGCATGTGCCTTGGTTGCGGGCACATACCCAGTGGGGAATGTGCAGGAGGCAGCTGATTGGTATTTCTCTCTCATCGATGTTTCTGGCTCTCTGTCCCTCTCCCTTCCTCTCTGTGGGAAATCAATGGAGTATATTTAAAAATAAAAAATAAAAAATAAATAAATAAAATAAAAACCTAGTCATTTTGGAAGGGTTCCTGTATTTACTTGAATAAACCTGTGCTAAAACAACCCTAGAAATAATGGAACCACCCAAGTGAACTGTTATTTTTCTTTATGACCAAATTCTCCTTAATCAAACATCCTACCTTTAAGTTACACGAGCAATCAATTATCTGTCAATTACTAAACTGAGTTATTCAATACCCTCGCATTTGACTTAGTCGGATGTCTTCACAAACAAAACAGGTCTGACTAGAAGAAAAAAAGCTTCTGAATTCAAACTGGTTATTAGTTTGAAGGATTATACGAGTAGTTATAGTTAGCTGGTTAAAAACACAATAGACTACATATACTTTTAAAAACAAACTTTCTTTATAAGAAAAACACCAGCAATAGCAATAACAAAGGTTCTTCTCTCTCTCTCTCTCTCTCTCTCTCTCTCTCTCTCTCTCTCTCTCTCTCTCCCTCCCTCCCTCCCTCTCTCTCTCTCTCTCTCTTTCTCTTACACACACACACTCATATATTTTAAGAACTACAAGTGATGGCTTTGCCCAGTGGTTGGACGCCAACCTATGAACCAGGAGGTGACAGTCTGATTCCTGGCCAGGGCACATTCAGGGTTGCAGATTCGATCCCCACTGTGGAGGATGCAGGAGGCAGCCAGTCAATGATTCTCTCTCACCATTGATGTTTCTATCTCTCTCTTCCTCTTCTTTCCTCTCTGAAATCAATAAAAATATTTAAAAAACAAAACAATAGCTTTGTAGGCTACATGGTTCACCAATTTTTTGAAAGAAAGGAATTCTAGTAAGTTCTTGAGTAATGCCACCTGAGGTCAGCAGGCAACAGGACACTTACTGGGGAAAAAGATCTAATCCACTTTGTCTATAGTTTGATCTCAATTATAAACAGCACACCCTCAATATTAAGCCTCTGCTCCAATCAAGCTAACATTCTCTCTTCTAAAACTTGGTCATGATATGCCACTCCTTATCCATTTTTCCTTACCTTTCCACTGTAATCCAGATACATAGTAGGTCTTGAAGAAATTCTTTTAAAACTTAAATAAACATTTTTATTGATTTATCTGTACTAATCATAATTACCATAAATGTATATATTTTACCATATTAAACAGAAGAGAAAAAATATAACTTACCTGGCAACACTAAAACCATAGTAGGCCACCCAGAAGATCCTGAAAATTTCTTTAATTCAATCCAGGAATTAAGATTTTCGTGAATAGATGTCAATTTTGGTCCATATCCTGAATTCTGAATAGTTCTGACTGGAATCAACAAACGCAGGACATCTTCTGATTGTGCAGTACCACACTGAGGGTCAAACTCGATGGTCATCCACCGTACACACTCTGGAAATGTCACCTGAGGTCAGCAGGCAACAGGACACTTGCATTTGTTAAGAAGAATTAGATTTTGCTTTGTCACTTTAAAACAGGACATCATACTTCAAAGACGATGTTTTCAACATCTAAAAAATGATTTTTACGCAGAAAACTAATAAAGTAGGTTAATATAAGAACTCAAGTTATTAATGTTCAATATAAACTGTTCCTACTCCCCACTTGCAATACTTATTGCTCTCTACCTAATATTTGGTTGACATTACATAGAACCTACAACCAAGATTACTTTACCCAGCAAAGCTATCATTCAGAATTAAAGGTCTGATAAAGAGCTTCACAGATAAGAAAAAGCAAAACTAAAGGAGTTCATCACCACCAAATCAGTATAATATGAAATGCTGAAAGGTATTCTTTAAGAAGAGAGAGAAGAAGAAAAAGGTAAAGATAAAAATTATGAACAACAAATACATATTTATCAACAAGTGAATCTAAAAATCAAGTGAATAAAAAATCTGATAGACAGAATAAACTGGTGAATATAATAGAATCAGGGGCATAGAAAGGGAGTGGACAATTCTAGGGGGGAAAGGGGTGTGGGGGGTGCGGAAGAGACTGGAAAAAAATTGTACACCTATGGACAAGGAGAGTGGAGGGGGTAAGGGCAGAGGGTGGGGTGGGAACTGGGTGGAGGGGAGCTATGGGGGTAAAAAAGAGGAACAACTGTAATAATCTGAACAATAAAGATTAAAAAAACAAACATTAATAATATTTGTAAATACACATTGATATCATAAAAAACATTACAAAGCTACTTGATATCCATAAACATTCAGCTATATGAGTTTTTATGGAATAGTTTACTTATTTAATAAATTTTCCATTTCAGTAAGTACACATTTAAGGAATATAAGTAGATAAATTAAAATAAGATTTTACCTATAAAATATAAAGATTTAATGGAAAATGAATAAATTACTAAAATGTAAGGTTTTAGTCACTTTGAAGTTATCTAGCATTCATAGTATCTATTACAAATGCTTCTTTTCATTAGGAAAAAACCTCCATATATTATGAAAATATACTAGTAAACACACACACACAGACCTTACACACATGGTAAAAACCTAGATTTTTATATTTACCTAACTTGAAGTTTTACTGTATATATGAGTTTATAATGGCACAGAATTACATGTATTTTTAAGGCCACTTTTAAGCTTTGGTCACCATCACCACAGAGAGAATTCTGTCATGGTAGTCAAATTACAGTTAAGTAGGTGCATGTGAAATAGTAAACTATGAATTGGTTGTAGAGTATAAAATGAGCCTTAACTATTTCTTAAATATAATATTAATCTAAAAAATTACCTAGAACTAAGGCAAACATTTTTAGTAAAGGATTTTTAAAATTATCCATTTAAATTAAAAGTCCAACTTTGTTTATAATAACGTATATGTAAATTAAAACTCAACTGAGATACCATTTCTCCCATTATATTGGCAAACAGCCCCTAATATAAGCACATACTCTGTGTTAAGGGAGGCCTTGAAAAAACAAGTACTCTCATTCATTGTTGGGGTTGGAGGGGGAGGGACACGGACAGTATAAACCTCTGTGTAAGGGAATTTATCCAGAACTAGAAAAACTATATATGCATTCACACTCTGAATCAGCTATCCCAGATCTACAAAACACAAGGTTCCTCATTTTACATTTGTTTAACCCAGCAATCCCACTTCTAAAATTTACTTTGAAGATATGCTTCCAACAACATGAAAAAAAAAACACCCAAACATATCCACAAATTATTCATTGCAAAAGGAAAAAAAAAAGCAAAATACTAAAAACACCTTGAATGCACACACCCATAAGACTGAATGAATAAACTTTTTTAAAAATCTCTTTAAATGGATATAGGGAGATTTCTATACACATTGTTAAAAAAAACAAAGTACAAAATAGTATATATATTGTGCTACCATCTACACTAATAAAAGAGAAAAATGGTAATTGGCGTACGACGATACCCTTTTCATTGGCTAATCAGGGCTATATGCAAATTAACTGCCAACTAAGATTGGCAGTTAACTGCCAACTAAGATTGGCAGTTAACTGCCAACAAGATGGCAGTTAATTTGCATATGTAGGCACAATGCAGGGAGGCGAAAGGGAAAGCAGGAAGAAGCCCCCTGCCACTGACAGTGATCAGAAACCCAGGGGGGAGCTAAGAGCTGGGGGGCAGGGCAAAGGCGGCCCTGGGGCCGCCTTTGCCCTGCCCCCCAGCCATGATGGGAGAATCAGGCGCCTTTGCCGCCCTGGCCAGTGATAGCAGGAAGTAGGGGTGGAGCCAGCGATGGGAGCTGGACACGGTCGAAGCTGGCAGTCCCGGGAGCTAGGGGTCCCTTGCCTGGGCCTAAAGCGGAGCCCACGATCGCGGAGCCGCTGCAGCTGTGGTTCCCCGCTGCCCAAGCTGGACGCCTCAGCCAGAGGCCTCAGGCCTGGGCGGGGGCCAGAGCCAGTGATCAGGGGGAGATGGGGGTTCCCTGTCCAAGCCTGACACCTCTGGCGGAGGCGTCAGGCCTGGGCAAGGGGCCGGTCAGGTGATCAGAGGGTGATGGGGGTCTACGCCTCTGGCTGAGGCATCAGGCCTGGGCAAGGGGCAGAGCCAGCAATCGGAGGGGTCTGGGGGTCCCCTGCCCAGGCCTGATGCCTGGGCCAGAGGCATCAGGCCTGGGCTGGGGGCAGAACCAGTGATGGGGGAAATGAGGGTCCCCTGCCCAGGCCTGACACCTCTGTCAGAGGCGTCAGGCCTGGGCAAGGGGCCGATCCTGTGATTGGAGGGTGATGGGGGTCAACGCCTGAGGGCTCCCAGTATGTGAGAGGGGGCAGGCTGGGCTGAGGGACACTCCCCCCCCCACACCCAGTGCACGAATTTCGTGCACCGGGCCCCTAGTTTTTAAATAAAGAAGGAAAATAAGTGTATATACATATATACATATTGTATATTTTTAAATGATGACTACATAAATTTGTATAGAAATATATAAACATATGCATATATAAAATAACAATTGCTTGTGTGTATAAACATGTGTTTATGTGTGAGTGTATGTATTAGTTATTGCACTATAAATACTTAAAAACAATGACCAACCCAGGAGAAATGAGCATCTCTAGTGCTAGATTTCGGCTTTTAAATACCCATCACCTTTAAAAGGAACAAGGGCACTTTGAAAAAAATGGCTGATTTCAGATATGAGGCAAGAAATGTATAAAATGATCCTAGAACATCTTATCATACCAGAGAGAAAGAATGCTATGAATGACAACAGGGTGTCTAATGAACGCAGGAAGCAAGCTAGAGGCTCTTATCCAACAAAGACATATGATCTAATTTCTTAAATAAAATTCAAGGAAACAAAAAAAGAGAGATGGAGGGAAACCTATGAACTTAAGAGATAGAACCAATCACAATGTATGGATCTTATCTGGATTGTAATTCAAATAATTAAAATATGCATATTTGGTGTTAGAAAGGAACTATTAGTTTTTTAGTGTGATAATATGGCTATTTTTTATGGGTCATCATATTTTAAAGATACATAATGAAATATCCATGGTTGTGCTTTAAAACAATTTAGGAAAGAACAAAACGGGCAGAAAATAAATGAAATAGGTTAGGCCAAAAGGTGACAACTAACTGTTGAATCTAGGATGATGGGTAAAATGAAGTAACTGTACTAGTTTGTCATTTTATGTTTACCATAGTCTACAATAAAAAGCTAAATACTTTATAAACACATAAAACAAACTTATAATTCAATGCTCTTCAATTTACATGATACAATTTAAAAAGCAAGAAATAAAGATTTTTGAATACTCTATATTATATTTATAAATGTTTCATATGTATTTTTTACATTATGTACAAAAGAGTACTTTTTCTTTTTTAACCCAGGCAATTTTATTTACACTTTAAAAAGCAAACAGCCCACCCACAAAGAATGGTTAAGAAACATGAAGAGGGCCCTGGCCAGTTTTCTCAATGGTTAGAGTGTCAGCCTGAGGACTGAAGAGTCGTAGGTTCAATTTCAGTCAAGGGCATATACCTCAGTTACGGGTTCAACCCCCAGCCCTGGTCTGGGCATGTGTGGAAGGCAAGCAATCAATGTATTTCTTTCACATTAATGTTTCTCTCTCTCTCTCTTTCCTCCTTCTCCCTCCCTTCCACTCTGTCTGAAAATCAAGGGAAAAATATCCTCAGGTGAGGATTAAAAAAAGAAAGGAACATGAAGAGGTTGATTTGTACTATTAAAAAGGTGTTCATCCATTAATCTGTATAAATACTTTTTCTGGCAATAGCAGTAAACTTTTAACCTCCCATTAATAGAGTACTTTAAATCCTACATTATGTATATAAATTGTAAGAGCTGAGGCTGTAGTACAAATAATTTCAGTTCCAAAAGTATGCTTTTTAAGTTTTAATGGTTATATCTACTATTAAAATATATAATATGCAGTTAAGCATTATATACTGCACGGTACTTGTAAAAACTATGAGAACGACTCTTATAAACCCTGCAAAACTGCTATTTAATGATAAAAATTCCGTTCTTTTGTGTATCTGACAATGCCTAATTACCTTGTGATTGTCTATGTTTAAATACTATAGAAGAAGTTACACTTCTGAGCAGAGGCTAAGTATCCTTTAAGATATCATTACAGAACATCAAACCAAGTTTTAAACTCTCCCTAAAAATCGGTGCCTACCTTGTAGTGCATCACACATGCAGGTTTATAGGGGTGCTCACTCTCTATGACAGCATAGTGATTAGAGGTTGTACAAGCAGAGAGGCCTTGTTCGGGCTGGTTTCCTGTGGTGCTATCAGTTGACTGATTAGGATTGAACGCAGGAGGAGCATACTTCTGATTCAAAATGGCAACTGAGGGAAGCAGCTGTTGGACAAGGCCAAAGACTTCTACAGCAACCTAGTACATTTACATACATAAAAGAAAAGATTAAATGAGATAATAAATGTGAAAGTTGCTTTAAAATTATTAATTACTATAATTATTGGTTATTCTTATTATTAAGAATTCCCATCTAGAGTTTCTTCTAGCTAAGTGTTTGTTTAACAAGAAATTTGTTCAATGAGAAAAAAAGATTTATCATAGATGTCTTAAATGTTATATGAAGAAAATTAGTCTGTATTTTTAAATACTTTTGCCTTTTTGTGATCTACAGTAAACTAAGTTTCACTCAATAATTATGGCAAAGCATCAATAGTTTATAATTTCTTCCTTGTCTTGACAATTTCACAATTTAAAAAATACTCCTCACCTTTTATACTGGCTATTTTTATTCAAAATGGAAATTTGGCATCTATCTCATAAATTTAAAAATCTCAGTTAACTTAAGCTTTCCTTACATGCCATATTTCTAAAATATATTTCCTATTCCCAAATTTTTCAAATATAAAGCCAATAAGTAAGCATAACAATGCAGTAAACAATACCAGTCACACAAAGAGATTTAATAATTCCTATCAATTAACATGTCTATCTCTGCTTGTTACCTGTAACCCAGGTACTTCAAAGATTAAAATATTCTTAAAGAAAGGATACAAAATCTAAAAAACTGATTTCGTTTAAAAAAAGATTCAAAGTTATAAAATTAAATTACATACCTTGGGAATAGCAGCAGCTACTGGTCCTATGTAGGCTATAATAAGGGGAAGCAGCATGGAAAACAGACTGGAAGAGCTAAGCAGTTCTGGAATGTCATCAGCTAAAAAGGGTATTAAAACTATAATTAGAAAGTAATTTCACTGTAATGAATATATGCTGTACAAAATTTATATTTTATTATTTTAAGCAAAATTATAGTTGATGTCGACGAGTGCTTATTAGGACCTGACACTATTGTAAGGGCTTTATTTACATGTATTACCTCAATCAATAAGAAACTTTTATTATCCCTACTTTTTAGAAGGGAAACCAAGGCACATAGTGTTTAAGTACCTTGCCCAAAATCACACATCTGTAAAATGATAGAGCCAGGATTAAAACCTAGAGTAATAGTCATGATTTTAAACCACTAATCTTGGTATCACACCTGGCTTTTTGTGACATTAGGCAAATTACTTAATCTGTATATGCCTCAGTAATCACCTATAAAAAAGGATACTAACAGTACTCCCCTTATATGATGTTATAAAGATTAAGTGAGTTAATATATCTAAAATACTTAGAACAATTCCTATACATATTAAGGACTCCAAAAATGTTTGCTGTTAAGATATAATGCCTTCTGTTTTCCCAGGTAAAGCACTTTGAGGATGGACATTTTACTCATTTTTACCCATGAACCTGGTGCTGAAAGATAAATTGAGTCTACATTATAAAGACTTTTATGTTGAAAGCCAATCAATTATTCCAAAATATTTGTTTTTAAGTCAGCTACTGCATCAGAATAGGCTAGGTGCTTATTTAAAAACTAGAGGCCCAGTGCACGAAATTCATGCACTGCAGGGGGGGGGGGGTGTTGTCCCTCAGCCAGGTCTGTGCCCTCTTGCAGCCCAGGAGCCCTTGGGGGATGTCCAACTGATAACTTAGGCCTGTTCCCTGGGGAAAGAGGACCTAAGCCGGCAGTCAGACATCCTTGGTGCTGCCATGGAGGCAGGAGAGGCTCCTGCCACTGCCACTGTGCTCACCAGCTGTGAGCCCCGCTCAGGGCTTCTGGATGAGTGGCATGCCCCTGTGGGAGCACAGTGACCACCAGGGAGCAGTTCCTACATTGAGCTTCTGCCCCCTTGTGGTCAGTTTGTGTCATAGCGACCGACCGTTCCGCTGTTCGGTCGATTTGCATATTAGCCTTTTATTATAATAGGACCAGAGGCCCAATGCACGAAGATTCGTGCAGAATGGGCCTTACTTCCCCTGGCTGCCAGCACCGCCTTCGCTCCAGCCCGGAGCTGCCTTTCTGCCTTTCCACGCTGCCCAGAGGCCCGGAGCGGCTGGGGTGGTGCAGAACTCCTGCATCGTCGCCATGGCGATGACACAAGCATCCCACCCCTCCCCTGGCCTCTCGGTGTCTGTGTATGCAAATTAACCATCCATCTTTGTTGGGTTAATTTGCATACCCACTCCTGATTGGCTGGTGGGTGTCATGAAGGTACAGTCAATTTGCATCTTTCTCTTTTATTAGTGTAGGTAGGATACAGATCCCTAGCCCAGCCAAAACCCATCATTTGAATGGGCCAAATATTCTTCATTTTTAGCAAGTTTCTCAGGTAATTTTGATATGCAAATAGGCTTAGGAACAAGTGTTATAAGTAACAGCAAGGTGGGGTGGGTAACAGTGAATGTTTCTGTAAATATTTCTTGCCAGTGAGGAAAAGGCCTGGATAACTAGACAGGGAATAAGGGAAAGGTGGCAGTGAGATTATTAGGTTGTGATCCACCCATAAAAAAGAGGACATATGCTTGCACCATGGCACCCTGAACTAGGAGAGAACAGACAGAATGGAGAATACAAACTGGAGTTTCCGGTGGGAGAACTCATAAAGCTCAATTTAGACAGATGAATTAGGGGAAATGTCTAGGGTTACTCAGACTTTGGGTAAATGGCAATAACATTACTGGAAATAACACATATAGGAAGAAAAACTGGTCTAAAGGAGAAAACAAAATGCTTTTTGACTATGAAAAGATAAAGTAAACACTCAGTTTAATCAAGAGTTTATCTTTTACTAGTTTAAGAAAATAATAATAATTACCAGGCTTTTGAACATTCTAAAAAAGTTTGCAATGCTATATGAAGTGTATGACTGATCCAAAATGATTGTATGTGTATGTGTAGGTCTACAATGAACAAAACACTCTGGAAGTCTACCAGATGGTTCCTCTTCAGTAACTGTGCATAATTAAGCTAATATGATGATTATTAAGAAAGTAAAAGTCTTACCATCCACAGCAAGAGCTCTGTGCAAAAGGTCTTTTGCTGCTCGAACAACGGTGCTTACCACAGAGAGAGCTCTGCTACAGTTTTTATCTTCCTCATTGGCTTTACTCAGAAGTTGGGACTGTAAATCTCCATCAAATTCACTCCTAGAACATGAATAACACATTAGATTATTTTACATGGTAGGCAAAACATGACCTAACTGTAAGAATCATATCTAAATCAGAGCTCCTCATATACAGTTTAAAAAGTTAAAATTTAAAAAAGTAAGTAGGTAATTATATAATTTCAAGGAGTAACAGGGCATCAAAAAAAAAAGGAACATAGGATAGAAAGTTATTTTAAATAAGATCAAGGACAGTCTATTTTAAAACTGCTATTATTTTAAATAAAGGCCTGAATTATGTATTTTAAAAAATTCTGAAGGAAAAGTATTCAGGCAAAAGGAACAGGAAGATACAATTTCAGAAAGGAACAAGATTGGTGAGTTCAAGGACAAGAATGCAGATAAGGATATCTGGAATGAAAGGAGAACAAGTGACAAGATGAGAAAGTTAGATCATGTGAAATGAGTATGCCAAATAACAACTTTACATTTTATACTTCAATGGGGATGGACATTTATGAGAGGATTTTGAGCAAGGGCAGAACTTGAAATGATTTACATTTCCAGTAGATCACTCTGGCTGTGCTGTGGAGAACTGACTGTAGGAGGGCAACACAACAGGAGGGAGACTGGTTTAGAGGCTATTAAAGTTATCCAGGTAGAAGTGATGGCTTGAAGTAACTGTTAATCATGGGAGTAATCTGACATTTTATTTTTTTAATTGTTTTATTGTTTAAAGTATTACAAAGAGTACTACATAGGTATCCTTTTTTCCCTGCCCTTAACAATTCCAAGGCCTCCCCTACCCCCCAGTGTCTTATGTACATTGGTTATGCTTATATGCATGCATACAAGTCCTTCGGTTGATCTCTTACCCCACCCCCCCACTCCTCAACCCTCCCCGGCTTTCCCGCTGGAGTTTGACAGTCTGTTCCAGGCAGCTCTGCCTCTTTATCTATTTTTGTTCGTAAGTTTATAATGGTCTTTATTATCCATGAGTGAGATCACGTGATATTTTTCCTTCATTGACTGGCTTATTTCACTTAGCATAATGCTCTCCAGTTCCACCCATGCCGTTGCAAATGGTAAGAGTTCCTTCTTTTTTACAGCAGCATAGTATTCCATCCTGTAGATGTACCACTGTTTTCTAATCCATTCATCTACTGATGGGCACTTAGGCTGTTTCCAGATCTTAGCTATGGTGAATTGTGCTGCTATGAACATATGGGTGCATATATCCTTTCTGGTTGGTGTTTCTGGTTTCCTGAGATATATTCCTAGAAGTGAGATCACAGGGTCAAATGGGAGTTCCATTTTCAGTTTTTTGAGGAAACTCCATTCTGTCTTCCATAGTGGCTGCACCAGTCTGCATTCCCACCAGCAGTGCACAAGTGTTCCTTTTTCTCCACAACCTCTCCAGCACTTACCGTTTGTTGATTTGTTGATGATAGCCAGTCTGACAGGTGTGAGATGGTACCTCATTGCTGTTTTGATTTGCATCTCTCGGATGATTAGTGACTTTGAGCATGTTTTCATATGTCTCTTGGCTTTCTGAATGTCCGCTTTTGAAAGGTATCTATTTAGGTCCTTTGCCCATTTTTGATTGGATTGTTTATCTTCCTTTTGTTAAGTTGTATAAGTTCCCTATAAATTTTGGAGATTAGGCCCTTATCAGATATGACATTGGCAAATATGTTTTCCCACACAGTGGGCTTTCTTGTTGTTTTGTTGATGGTTTCTTTTGCTGTGCAGAAGCTTTTTATTTTGATGTAGTCCCATTTGTTTATTTTCTCTTTAGTTTCCAATGCCCTAGGAGCTGTATCAGTGAAGAAATTGCTTCGGCATATGTCTGAGATTTTGTTGCCTTTGGATTCTTCTAGTATTTTTATGGTTTCCCGTCGTACATTTAAGTCCTTTATCCATTTTGAGTTTATTTTTGTGTATGGTGTAAGTTGGTGATCTAGTTTCATTTTTTTGCATGTATCTGTTCATTTATTGAAGAGACTATCTTGACTCGACTGTATGTTCTTGCCTCCTCTGTCAAATATTAATTGAGCATATTGGTTCGGGCCGATTTCTGGGCTCTCTATTCTATTCCATTGATCTATATGTCTGTTCTTGTGCCAGTACCAAGCTGTTTTAAGAACAGTGGCTTTGTAATACAGCTTTATATCTGGTATTGAGATCCCACGTACTTTGTTCTTTCTCAGGATTGCTGCAGCTTTCAGGGTCTTTTTTTTATTCCAGATGAATTTTTGGAGAGTTTGTTCTAGGCCTGTGAAATATGCTGTTGGTATTTTAATGGGAAGTGCGTTGAATTTATAGGTTGCTTTGGGTAGTATGGACATTTTAATGATGTTGATTCTACCAATCCAAGAACATGGTATGTTCTTCCATCTGTTTATGTCTTCCTCTATCTCTTTTTTCCAACGTCCTGTAGTTTTCTGAGTAGAGGTCTTTTGCCTCTTTAGTTAAGTTTACTCCTAGGTAGCTTAATTTTTTTGGTGTGATGGTAAATGGGATTGTTTTTTTAGTCTCTCTTTCTGTAAGTTCACTATTGGTGTATAGAAATGCCTTAGATTTCTTGGCGTTAATTTTGTATCCTGCTACTTTGTCGAATTCACTTAATACGTCTAATAGTTTTTTGATGGAGTCTTTAGGGTTTTTTATGTATAATATCATGTCATCTGCAAATAAGGGCAGTTTTACTTCTTCTTTTCCAATTTGGATGCCTTTTAGTTCTTCTTATTGTCTAATTGCAATGGCTAATACTTCCAGTACTATGTCGAACAGGAGTGGTGAGAGTGGGCATCCCAGTCTTGTTCCTGTTCTTAGGGGAAATGGTGTTAGTTTTTGCCCATTGATTATGATGTTGGCTGTGGGTTTGTCATATATGGCTTTTATTTTGTTGAGGTATGATCCTTCTATTCCCACCTTGCTGAGAGTTTTTATCAAAAATGGGTGTTGGATTTTGTCAAATGCTTTTTCTGCATCAACTGATATGACTATGTGGTGTTTTTCTTTCAATTTGTTTATGTGATGTATCACGTTTATTGACTTTCGGATACTGTACAATCCTTGCATCCCTGGGATAAATCCTACTTGGTCATGGTGTGTGATCTTTTTGATGTAGTGGTGGATCTGATTTGCTAAGATTTTGTTGAGGATTTTGGCATCTATGTTCACGAAGGATATTGGCCTATAATTCTCTTTCATTGTGTTGTCTTTACCTGGTTTTGGTATTAGGGTGATGCTGGCTTCATAGAATGAGCTTGGAAGTGTTCCTTCCTCTTGAATTTTTTGGAATAGTCTGAGGAGGATAGGTTTTAGTTCTTCCTTGACTGTTTGGTAAAACTCCCCTGTGAAGCCATCTGGTCCTGGGCTTTTGTTTACTGGAAGTTTTTTGATGACTGCTTCAATTTCTTCCATCGTTATTGGCCTGTTGAGATTTTTAGATTCTTCCTGATTGAGTTTTGGAATGTTGTATTTTTCTAGGAATATGTCCATTTCCTCTAGGTTGTCTAATTTGTTGGAGTAGAGTTGTCCATAGTATTTTTTAACAATCATTTGTATTTCTGTGGGGTCTGTTGTTATTTCGCCTCTATCATTTCTGATTTTGTTTATTTGGGTCCTCTCTCTCTGTTTCTTGGTGAGCCTGGCTAGAGGTTCATCAATCTTGTTTATCCTTTCAACAAACCAGCTCTTGGTTTCATTGATTTTATGTATTCTTTTTTTGGTCTCTATGTCAGTTATTTCTGCTCTAATCTTTATTATCTCCTTCCTTCTGCTCACTCTGTCCTTTTCTTGTTGCTCTATTTCTACTTCTTTGAGATGTAGAGTTAGATGATTTACTACCATTTTTTCTTGTTTTTTTGAGATAGGCCTGTAGAGCTATAAACTTCCCTCTCAGGACTGCTTTCATTGTGTCCCATAGGTTTTGGATTGTTGTGTTTTCATTGTCATTAGTTTCCAGGATGTTTTTAATTTCTTCTTTGATCTCATTGATAATCCAATCAATATTTAATAACATGCTATTCAGCTTCCAAGTGTTTGAGTATTTTGGGTTGTTTTTATTGTAGTTTATTTCTAATATTATGCCATTGTGGTCTGAGAAGATGCTTGGTATGATTTTAATCATCTTGAATTTGGGGAGACTTTGTTTGTGACCCAATATGTGGTCTATTTTTGAATATGTCCCATAAGCCCTTGAGAATAATGTATATTCATGGCTTTGGGGTGAAGTGTTCTGAAGATGTCAAAGAGTCCATCTGATTTAGTGAGTCATTTAGGATTGCTGTTTCTTTGCTGACTGTTTGTCTAGAGGATTTATCCAGTGATGTCAGTGGTGTATTAAAGTCCCCTACTATGATTGTATTGTTGTCGATCTCTACTTTGATATCTTCCAGGAGTTTTTTTATGTATTTGGGTGTTCCTGCATTGGGTGCATATATGTTTACCAGGGTTATATCTTCTTGTTGTATTGATCCCTTTAGTATTATGAAGTGGCCTTCCTTATCTCTTGTTATGGCCTTCACTTTGAGGTCTATTTTGTCCGATATAAGTACTGCTACCCCAGCTTTTTTTTCATTTCCATTTGCCAGAAGGATATTTTTCCATCTCTTCACTTTCAGTCTGTGTGAGCCCCTTCTTCTGAGGTGGGTCTCTTGTAGACAGCAAATGTATGGGTCATGTTTTTTTATCCATTCAGCCACTCGATGTCTTTTGGTTGGAGCATTTAGTCCGTTTACATTTAAAGTTATTATTGAAAGGTACTTGTTTGTAGCCACTTCTTTTTTTGTGTGGCTGTTTTCTTTCTGAGCTTTTTATTTCTTCTTTTTACACCAGTCCCTTTAGCATTTCTTGCATTGCTGGCTTGGTGGTGATAAACTACCTTAGCCTTTTTTGTCTGTGAAGCTTCTTATTTCCCCTTCAATTTTGAATGATAGCCTGGCTGGATAGAGTATTCTTGGATTCAGTCCTTTGCTTTGCATCATTTTGTAAATTTCTGTCCATTCTTTTCTGGCCTGAAGTGTTTCTGTTGAGAAATCATTTGATAATCTAATGGGAGATCCCTTGCATGTAACTTTCCATCTCTCTCTTGCAGCCTGTAAGATTCTCTCTTTGTCCTGAACATTTGCCATGGTAATTATGATGTGTCTTGGTGTGGGTCTTTTCGGGTTCACCTTGTTTGGGACTCTCTGGGCTTGTGTGATTTTTTTCTTCCCTACCTCTGGGAATTTTTCTGATATTATTTCTTCAAATAGTTTTTCTAACCCTTGTTCCTCTTTCTGTTGTTCTGGCACCCCTATTATTTGTATATTGTTTCGTTTCATGTTGTCCCATAGCTCTCTTAGGCTCTCCTACTGTCTTTAATTTTTTTCTCCAATTGCTGTTCAGTTTGGGTGTGTTTTGTTTCCCTGTCTTCTAATTTGCTAATTCGGTCCTCCGCTTCTCCTAGTCTACTGTTGAAACTTTCAATGGTGTTTTTTATTGCAGCTATATCACTCTTCATTTCTTCTTGGTTCTTGCATAATTTGTTGATTTTTCCATCCGTTTCTTTTTGATTCTTACATAAGTTGTTGATTTTTTTCATCCGTTTCTTCTTGCTTCTTGCATAAGTTGTTGATTTTTTCCTCCATCCGTTTTATGCACTCTAGGACCCTTAATCTGAATTCTTTTCCTGTCATGTTGCATGCCTCGGTATCACTTAGCTGCTTTTCTGGCGAGTCCTCCTTTTCTTTCCTTTGGTGGTTCCTCGTCTACCCATGTTTGATCATACCGGCATATCTAGATGTTAAGTTGTTCAGTGGCTGCTCCTTGGGTGGCAGTGGCTCCTCGGGCGGTTGTGGTAGCAGCTACTCATCAGTTGGTAGCAGCTCCTCTGGTGGGTGCTGTTCACAGTTGTGGCTCCTCTGGCTGGTGGGGGGAGGCTTCACACACAGCTGCTGTTCCTCAGACAGAGGGTGTGGTGATCAGGAGGCTGCTGTTCCTTGGATGGGGGCAGGCTACACATGCCTAATCTGACATTTTAAAGGTACAGCTGTCAGTACTTGATGAACTAGATGTAAAGTAAGAGAAAAAAAAGAAGGCACGACTACTGATGAGCATGCACCTCTTCTTGTGTACCGTACAATCGGAATACATTGTTAGTAATTAAGTCAAACCTGCCTCCTTGCTAGTATTTTAAAAGTATAGACCATAATGAATTCTCTTAGAAGCATCATACTTTGTATACTCTGTTTCTCTGTGTCTCATTTTTTATTGAGCATTTGGGAATGCAGTATTTTAATTGTAACTTTGCCAATATCTTGTCACCACAAAAGGCAGGATTACACTTTTTTTCTTCCAGGTTGAGTTAGTGTAGTGTATTCTGGATTATCAAAATACTCATATAGTTCTGGACTTTGAAATGGTATATATTCATGATGTGTAAAAAAGTATGATATATAGCTGTACCATCTTAATTACATAAAAATGGAAGCTTAGTTGTGTAGATACACAGGGGAATTAAAAAAATAAGTCAGACTGTAAGCTGCTTGTGGATATGGATGACTTTGTTCTTTACTTCTTGTGTTTTCAGTTTACTATTATATGCACACGTTAACTGCCGGGGTCCAACCCCAGCAGGTCCAGGGGTTCCCAAAGGCGTAGACGGAGTCGGCGAAGAAGGAATGACACGGAGACAGTGTTCAGTTGATCAGCAGCCTAGCCAGGATCTCCAGCCAAGTTCTGGTCTTGATCTCCAGAGAGGTTCTGCTTCGGCTCTCCAGCCAGGTTCTGTGGCCATGTTCCCTCGCTAGGTTCTCCAGCCAGGTTCTGTCTGAGATCTCCAGCCAGGTTCGGTCACCAGGTTCCAGTCAGGTTCTCCTGCCAATCTCTGTAGTCAGGTTCAGTCCAGGATCCCTTGCCATGTTCTCCCGTTAGGCTCTGTCTCTAGGCTCCGAGGCCAGTTCCTGTCCAGGATCCTCCGGCATGCTCTCTCCAGTGAAGTTCTTCTGTCTCTAGAGAACGTTCTGTGTAGGTTCTGTGCCTATGTTCTGTCTCTCTTGGTCCTGTCTTCCAAGCCCTGTCTCCTAAGTTCTGTGTTCTAAGTTCTGTCTCTTTCTGTCTTGTTACAACTGTATTTATACCAGTTGATTCAATCCTATCAATCTCTATTACAAAGGTTAGGGCGTTTCTTATCTCCATTCCAGGGAGTAAAGATTATGTAGCTTAAGCATGATTGTTCATAGTTAAAGTGAGTAATTACCCGCCTGGCACTTATTTGAGGGGTTTTATTCCCTCCCTAACTTCAGGGGAAAATCCCTACCTGGGGAAACAACCTTTCTCAGAGAGGAGACCTTGGTTAAAACACATAGTGCCAAGAAGGTGAGCAAACACTTTAAGAACAGTATGCCATATATGCCAGGTCCTTTGAAACAGCAAGGATGGACCGGCTCCTGGCAGTTAACTTTAAAAAAATGTTATTTTAAAAACTAAAAGAAAAAAAAAGACTCCAAGGAGTTTGGCTGAAACTGTAGATGAGAAGTATTACTTTGGACACATTAAGATTTCTATTAGCCAACTACCTAGAGCAGCTTTAAAGTGGATATATGACATAGAGGTAAGAGTGAGTGTTTGATTTCCTGCCTGCAATCCCAGGGCCACAATTTTACTAGAAGCATGCCTGTAGGGAAGGTGTTTAATCACTGTCTCAGTTCCTCATCAGTAAAGCAGGGATAGGAAAAGGGCCTACCCCTCATGAGGTTACTATGAGGACTAGCTGACAGCACAGGTAAAACATGGCATACAGTAAGTGCTCATCCTACATTAACTATCACCATCATTTCTATTACTGTCACTCAAATAAAGATATCAAAGTGGAAACTAGATATTCAGTCTGGGACTCAGACGAGATAAAAGCTAAAGGTATAATCTTGGGAGCCTCAGAGTAAAATGGTATTTAAAGTTAAGAGATTTTAATCTTTTTAAACTTAACTATTTTTTTAAATTGAAGCTAAGTGTATTTATATTAAAGCTTGTTAAAAAACAATCAAGATATCTGAAGCACTGTATTATGTAGAAGATATGACAATTAAAGATATATCTTCTCTTGTGTATAACATAGTTTTTACTCTATGATTTGAGAAAAGAATAATGTAGTGTTTACTGTAGTGCTATGTGACAAAGTTTTCATGACGGGTGAAATGATTAAAAAAACCTTTTGTACTCAGCAGCAACATGCCCATGTAGCTATTTAATGTGTATTATTTGTATCCTATTTCGCATGGAGAAAGGAGGCAGAAAGTCTACATTCAGGCAAACTATTTTGTGCTAATTGCCCAAGCAGTTTCTCCAGATGGTTTATGAATAAACAGAAAATAGCAAACCTCTGAAAGTGATATGCAATTTCAGTAATTTGATGCAAAGTCAGGTTGAGGACAAAAGTGATTGGTACACACTACTCCTTAGGATTCCAGCTAAGTTGTTAAAATAAAAATTTAGATTCAGAAATGTATACTTAGAAGTTTTTTAAACCCAAATAATATTTTTTTATGTCTCACTATTTACATAAGAAATGGTTCTTGTTAAATACATAAGAAATATATAATTTTATACTCTAGTACTAGAGTCACAGACATAAAAATATTCTGCAGACTGGACAACAGAATCAAGGCAATACTAGTACTCAGGTAGAATTGACTGATCACCATTTTTAGGTATTTTTGGAAAAAAATACATTCCATTTAAATTAGAAACTGCAGACCACAAACTATAAAAGTGACAACATAAAAGTTTCAAATATATTATGGAAATAATGAAAATTTCAAAGTATTCACCTTTAAGGTGAAACTGAATTTAGATATTAAAAATGAGACTTTTTAAATATGAATTAGCACAAGTACTATGTGCAAGAAAGAGATAAAGTATAATTTAATTATAATTTACCCATTCAGCGTATTTTAACTAGAGAGTAAATTATGTATGTTCTACTACTTTAAAATAGTTCCTGATTTCTATACACCCACCTACCGATAGTAAAGTATTTGTGGAATCTGTCCTCTGGTTTGGTTTGTGCCATTACTGCTCAGGCTGCACGTGCTGAATGTAAACGTCACACCATCAGGGCACTGCACTGTGGTCATTCCTCCATCTCCATTGGCCGTTCGGCTTCCATAATTCCTCAAGCGCACAGCATATTTAACATTTTCCTTCACAATAAATGTAAAACATGTTTATGTTTATTCATAATGTGCAGAAATATACAGAAGGAACTCTGAAGTAAACTGGGCAAATATATTGAATTTCATTGTCATTTATATAGACAATTTGTTTACATGAGTTTTTAATGAGTCAAACAGGGTAACTAACACTTATTGATATTTATTTTTTAACAGAAGCTGTCCTCAGTACTTTGTGTGATTTAATTAAATTAATCATTAAAAAAACCTCATGGCCCTAACTGGTTTAGCTCAGTGGATAGAGTGTCGGCCTGCAGACTGAAGGGTCCCAGGTTCGATTCTGGTCAAGGACATGTACCTTAGTTGCAGGCACATCCCCAGTGGGGGGTGTGCAGGGGGCAGCTGATTGATGTCTCTCTCTTCAATGTTTCTATCCCTCTCCCTTCCTCTCTCTAAAAAATCAATAAAATATATTAAAAAACAAACAAAACAAAACCTCATGAAGTCCTGTTATTATCCCTATTTTATAAATGAGGCATTTGAGGCACAGAGAAGTTAAGTAACTTGCCTATAGTCACAAAGCTAGTAAAAAATGGAACTAGGATTTGAATACAGGCAGTGTGATTCTAGTTCCTGCTCTTAATAATACTACCAAGAATTAGCCATGCTAAAAGATTAAAAATACATAAGACAATACTTTCCTTTGAATTTAACTTTTGAAATAATTTAAAAGAAAAAATAACGGTGAGTCCATTATATTTTTATTTTAAGAAAATATACTCAGAGACAGAAATAAATAGGCAGATATAGAAGAAATATCCATAGGAAAAAGTTGTCCAAAATATGATGCACTGTATATAGAAAATGTAAGATGCAGATACTGATAACTTATGATTTATGATATAAAATTCACAATAAAGGTTTCTGGTTTCTGGTTTCTGGTATCTGAACTCTTTGGTGAGGTTTCTGATGAACTTACCTAAAATTCTGCATTATAATGAAAATTATTACAGTTGACTGCAGCATTACTTTATAATAAGTATTTTAGTATTAAGTAAAATTTCTGTTTTGATAAAGTTAAAGTTATTTACTGCTAGATATTTAAGTTATATAATGTAATTTTAATAGTGAATACTATTTGTTAATATTAATTATTTTTTAAGAGAGTTCTGGCACAGAAGAGAAGAAAGGGCAGGAATTAATATTTATTGAGTTTCTAAACTGTACTAGACATTGAGGTAAGTACTTTATTCCATTATTTAATCTGAACAGCACTACAATATAGATATTATCCTTCCCAATCTACAGGTATGTCTCAAAATGGTTAAATGATAACAAGTCCAATATCTTGGAGCTAATATGTGAAAGAACAGGTATCTGAAGAAGCTAGATCTGTTTGACTACCAAATCTAACGATACCTTTCATTATACTGTACTTTTTACTATACCAGACTTTAAGAGATCTTTTGCAATTAGGAATATTATACAGTACAATGACAAGAATATAAATGTACTCCCTAAACATTTAAAGCACCACATAAAGGAGTACTTTTTGATATTTTTAAGTAAACTACATAATAATATCTATTATTTACAAAAGAAACATATTAGTAAAGTTACCTTTAAAGGAACAACTTTGTCAAGTCTGATTTCAGCGATATCACTGGGTGAATCATCTGTTGTATAGGTTCCTTTGACTAATTCTAGAGATGTCCATCTATGAGAATGAGTAGAATCTCCTGCATGTTCGCTCTAATTAAAATAAAACAAAACAAAGTCCACCACACTCTTTATTACAAGAACAATTTTGATGTATAATCCATAACTGTTTTAAAGCATATAACATTAGGTATTAGCATTTCCTCATATATATCATACACAAAATTTTTTGTACTCTATGAACTATTTACTTTTATCTGCTTTCTTGTGGAGTCTAAAACTGAAATCATATAAATGCACTTTTCTCATCTGATGTCCTCAAAGAATTCCTAGTTCTTCATAAGAATAATGCTATATCTAATTATAAAGCCTAATGAAATAAAGAATTAATTTAACTGTTTAAAAATATAAAACACAGACAAATTGCTATATATTAGGAAAACTACTTTCTGTTCCATTAATAAAGCTTTGTGAAAACTCAGGTACTTCTATTTAGAGCATATAGCAAAATACAGCTAAAGCAATCAATAAGTATCTTTACTAAGAATCATCTATTACCACACTATGACAAAATTGCTTAACCACAGATACAGGTAGTGATATTAGAATATTGTTCTTGTTTCTGGAGAACTTACAATAGCAGAAAAAAATTTACTCAAGACTGTAATCAGAGGCTCAGCTATATAATTTCTAGTCTTATCATTTAAAATCTTTCCTGGAAGTGTAAAAAATATGAGGCAGGAGTGATCCAAGATGGCACATAGCAATCGGGTAGAATCACTCTCGTTCTTTTTTCTTAAAATCTTCCATCTATGATTGATCTACCCTCAAAGATTTGGACTATCATACCATGATAAGACATCCTGATACACAACCCACACAGCAACATGAACACTGTGAGAGTGGTACTTACATCATCAACCAGCACCTCTAATTCATATTCATGAATTCCACCTCCTCCATAGACAGAAAAACCAACCACAACTATTCCAGGCTTGTCAACAGAAAAACAGATTGCATCAGGGGACCCATTCCCAGTGTTCCAACTTCTTCCCTGACTTGTTTTTGTGAATCGGTTAGCACTGGCTTTAACAGAGTGCAGAGAATTAAGTCCATCGATCTGTGAATGACAAAAGCAATTACAACAGTAGTCTACCTGAGTGTTAATAACATACCTTTAAAAAAAATCTGTGCAAAGGTTTCTAAGTTCAGTTAAGTAACCTACATTTAATAAGTGAGGTAAAACCTTCCAAATGGTACATTTCTATTAAAAGATAACCAGCAATAAAAGCAGATTTTCTCATTCTATATTTATACATCATTATCACTTGAGAGTATTTTCTTCTCTTAGGCATATTAAATGACGCATTTCACTTAATTTATAATGCCAGAACTATAAACTTGTTATTACAGTCACACCATATGAATGATCACTCACTTTGAAAACAGATAGCAAAAAATGTCATCAATATTCTATAGACCAACAAATTGCAAACTATACCACACAGAGCTCTAGGAATTCTGCAGATAGGTATTCAAGAAAGTAGTAAACTCAGGTTCCCCTCTTCAGCCAGACCACCACTCCTTTTATCTGTAAGTTTACAAGTAAGACTTCATTTGCAGAAAATGTTCTGTCTTAGGTCTGAAGAACACTAATGTATAGTGATATTAAAACTTCAAAAAATTTTGAATACACACACACACACAAATACAACCACACAGACTTTCATTAGAGAGGATCAGAGAACTTATTTTGGTTTAAAACCATGCTTTTTAATTATAGACCTTGTTGCTGATTTAAGTTGGCTTCAGAAATTTGAGAAAGAAAATTGAAGAGAGAGAAAAACTGTTCTGGGAAAGAAAGATATATGAATGTCTAAGACAGGACCATTGGGAACTCCAAAGGCTGTATATTAGAAACCTGTAATTTTGAACATTCCTTTTCATTAGACAGGTTAGTTTATAGGAGATAACTATATAGTAACATTCTGGGTGGGACTTATGTGTGCACTACAAACTTTCTCTATCAGATCTACTACAGAAGATAAGCATATTATATAGACTGAATTAATAATTTAGAATTTATTTTTAATGTTCTGACAGGGCTTCAGTGGCACCTGAGGCCAAAGCCTAAGCTAACTAAGACTGGGGGAAGGCTTCCCAGGTGAAATACTAAACTGCTTAGGTGCATATAATCACTAGGAAATCCTAAAGGCTAAACTGTCACAATGAATCAATAATGAGTGTAGACTAAATGGGCTAATTCAGAATAGATTCTAAAATAAATTTAAAAGTAAGAAAACGCAAAGACTAGGAATTATGAAAGTAAAATAGAGGAAAAAAGTTCCTTTGTAAAAAATCTGAGACCTGGGACCACTGAATATATGCTAGTTGTTAAATATTCATTCCAATGATATAAGAAAATTCATCATATCATGACATGATTTTTAAGACCAATGTACTATCTACTTTTGGGGGGAAAAATAAAATCACTTACCAAATACAGCCAAAATGTTTAGATAAATTATAAAACAGATACTATAGAGCAGTGAAATAGTGAAATATAATGCTACTTTACAAAATGTAAAGGTACTTAAAATGGTTTTCTCAAACATAATATTTGATCCTTTTAAAACTTTGTATTATGGCTATACAACAATGTGAATGTACTGTACTCAATGCCATTGAACTATACACAGAAAATTAGAATAAATTTTATGTTATTTATATTTTACTACATTAAAAATACTTTGTGACCTAGGTAAGATAAAAATTATTATTCCCATTTTACATGTGTATTTGTCTAGAGTCAATCAAGTGGGCATAGCCACCTTTTTACCCTTTCCAGCCATGCATTCAATAGTAATAGTCCTACTTCCATTACTCATTATGCAGCAATGCAAATTATTTTATTATATATTTTATTTTATATATATATATTTTAATTGATTCTGAGAGAGAGGAAGGGAGACAGAGAGAGAAACATTGATTGGCTGCCTCCTGCATGCCCCCCACTGGGGATGGAGCTGGCAATCCTGGCATGTGCCCTGACTGGGAATCTCGAACTAATGACCCTTAGATACATGGGACGATACTCGACTAACTGAGCAACACCAGCCAGGGCCAAACTTGCATTTACAGGGCTATGACAGTGGGGTTGTGCAATGAAGCAGCTAAGAGAAAAACATATATATTTGTATATGTGTGACATAATGGGTAAACTGGTGAGAGAGGACGCAAAGAGCAGAGAAGAGGTATAAGAAAGGGGAAAACAGCCTAGTTAGCTTAAATGTATTTTTTTAAAGTAAAAAAACAACAACACTGGGACTGAAATCAGTTTCTATGAAACCAAAATATATGAAAAAAGAAAGTATGTGGAAAGTTTAAACATGTGCTTATTATCCAATCTCAAAGTAGAACATTACCTCAGATCCCAGGGCTGAGGCTGTCAGTTCACTGACAATACTGGCCAGTAATCCACAGGTATTATAGACCAGGTGGGAGGAGAACAGCTCATTTTCCCTCCGCAGGCTGTTCCTGACTGGGAGCACAACAATAACCAGCATTTTCTCCAGAACTTCACGGAAGCTTGTCATCCCAGAGATGTTCTCTTCACTCTGTGATGCATTAAAAACAACAACAACAACAAAAACAGTTCCAAGATACTGATTTGTTTTCCTTCTCAGGGGCACTCAATTTCAAAATCTTGTCTTTCTAGAAGAGAACCTTAAAATTCAGACTTGAGTCTAATTCCATAAATCTATCCAGTTGTGCATGGAGTCATTATATCTATTTTTCACTTAGCAGTTCTTTTTAAATTATTAGCCTCTGTGTATCATAAAAGTATCACACATTTACAAGCTATGTTTTATTAGCTTTTTGTCATTTTAACTTATTTTCTTAACTTTTCAGTAACAACTCTTTATGACAAACAGAATAAAACTCTTCCCATTTAAAAAGCTTTCTCTATAGACCAGATTCCAATCTCAGATAATTATTTTTGGTATATTTAGAGGTAAAGCAACTAAGAAATACTGTAATCTCTGCAAATCTATTTTCTAACAAAATTCTTTCTGTATGTGTATGTAATAAAAATATGGAATTCTATAACTATTCCGATACAATTTTATAACTTCTATGTATTTGACTTCATAAACAAAGACAGAAAAATTCTAACACCTACCAATGGAAAAAAATCAAAATAAGAAATTACAGACTCTCACTAAAGACCAATGGGAAGTCCTAACGGCATGGCTCAGTGGTTGAGTGTTGATTTATGAACCAACAGGTCATGGTTCAATTCCCAGTCAAGGCACATGTTCGGGTTGTGGCCTCCATACCCAGTTGGGGGTATGCAGGAGGCAACCAATCAATGATTCTCTTTCATCATTGATGTTTCTAGCTCTCTCCCTCCTTTCCTCCTTCCCTCTCCCTTCTCTGAAATAAGTAAAAGTATATTTTTTTAAAAAAAGATGAATGGGAAAATACTTTTTTCCTCCAGAAAAAAAAGGAAAAAGATGATAATTGATTTTAATTGATATCCAGCATGAACATTATTTATCTCCTTTACCACCCTCTATATTTCTTAGCCAATTGTGGACGGAAAGCAAAATGTATTTAATTTCATCAAGGGGTCAATGGGGGAAAAAGAGGGATATATGTAGTACTTTCACAATAAAGATTTAATTAAAAATTATAAAGAATGTTCTATGACTATTGTTTTGTAATGCTTATTTTAATGTAACAAAATGTTATAGTAAATGTTTTAAAAGTTATTTATTTCCTTAGAATTCTATCTTGGCAATATAAAATATATTAGAAGATACAAGTTTTTTATAATATCTGCAATTTTCAAATGGTTCAGCCAAAAAAATTACACAGAATGCTTTAGATAACACTCTTAAATTTCTTATAGGTTAAGAATCATTCAAAAAAATTAGAGAAAAAAGAGTACTTATTTATAGGTAAACATGGGACTTTTTTTGCCTTAATTTTAGTCTTTTTTGTGAAACACATAATGATTTGGTAAATATATTTACTGATATAGAAGAATAAGCACTAAGCTAAATATGTCTCCATTTGACAGTTTTATTGCTTCAATATAAAAGATATTTTAGAAAACCTACCTGGCTGAGTTTTTCCATCTGGGCTACCAAAAGGGGAAAACGGTGAACTAGTGTTGAGTCATTCTCTGTGCTAACTTGTTTAACAATTGATCGTAGTAGTACTTCTCCATCATAAGCAATAGGAAAGATAGAAGTCAGTTTAACAGAGGTGTGACACAGAGCTGACATAACAGCTGCTAGGAGTCGACTACTTGATGTCTTGAAGTTTGCTTCTTGAATGTCCTTTTAAAAACAAAAATATGTAACCCACTAAAAAAAATACTGCATCAATATAATCCAAGTTTCTGGATATACAAATGGGAAACACCATTTTAAATCATACCAAAATTTTCTAGAGTTCAATCATTGTAATTGTGTTGTTACAGAATAATATTACACCAATACTTTTAAACACTTGTTTAAGTTACTACCCAACGACAATGGAACACTATTAAATATGGTCAAGAAAAATCAACTCCTGTTCTCTAGTAAGTGAGCTTATATATATTTCTGTATCTTCAGAATCACAGTTATGTCCAGCAGTATTCTTAAAGACATAATAAAGGCCCCAATTAGTATATATCTGAGGCATTTCCAGTAACAAGCATGAAAAAACTACTTTCCTCAAATGGATTAAATTGTAATCCTGTGCTCCTATAACATTTCACTAATGTTAACATCTCACTAAGATCACAAAATTATGCCATCACATTGCACAGTTTATTCAGGAAAAGTAGTAGCAAACATGTAAAATTTTAAAACAAAGATTTAAAGAGTTATCTGCACAGGATATCCTAATTCACAATGGAATTTGTGTACGCACTGCACACATTACTTAGTTCATTAAACACGTGTCACAAAGACAGGCTAAAAATAAAACAATATTCTAAATGTTAAACCAATATTTGTCAAAGTCAGTCTACTCAGCAGCATTTATCTATGAAAGGTAAGTGCTAGAGATATGCCACATAACATTGTACCTACAGATAACAATATTGTACTTGCACACTCAATATGTGTTGAGAGGGTACATCTTATGTTAAGAGTCCTTACCACAATAACACTTTTTAAAAATGCCAAGAAAAATAAGGTCAGTATCTAAATGGCTAAATAAATAAAAACAAAGTTGCCCACCCAGATGTCATTACTAGAATACCTTTCCACTAGGCTAGGATACCCTGGTGATTGATGCCAGTGAATTTCTTTTTTGTGGGAGGGGTGACCTTGAGAGGGGGCTCTATAACTTCCAGTACAATGTTGAGTAGGAGTGGTGAGAATAGATACCCTGTATATTGTTCCCAAATTTAGGGAAACAATAAATATTTCACCATTAATTTTTATGTTAGCTGTAGATATTCTTTATTAGATTTAGAAAGTTCCCTTAAATCCTAGTTTGCTGAATTTTTATCACTGAATAAAATTTTGTTAAATACTACTTTCAATCTGCAGTTGGGAATCTGTGTATTTGAAGTGCTGACCTAAGTTACATACAATTTTCCATTGTGTGGGTGGTCAGCCCACCTAACCTTCATATTGTTCAAGGGTCAACTCTACTTTTTCTGCATCTATGGAGAGGATCATATAATTTTCCCTCTTTACTTAGTTAATATGGTGAATTACAATGAATTCTGAATATTAATCTACCCTTGCATTTCTGAGATAAACCCCACTTGGTATGATACATTTTTATAGTTTGATTTGATTTGATAATATTTTTAAGAACTTTTCCATCTATGTTTCTGAGTAATATTTGTCTATCCTAATATTTTAATATCTTTGTCAAGTTTTGGTATCAGGATAAAGCTAACTTGATGAATTAGTTGGGAAGTGTTGCCTCCTATATTTTCTGAAAGAGTTTGTAAAAGATTGTTATTATTTCTCTCTTATATGTTTAAAAGAATTCTCCAATGACAATATCTAGGCCTGGAATTTTCTTTGTATTAGTCTTTGATAATGAATTCATTTTTAACGGATATAAGGCAATTCAGATTTTCTCTTTCTTATTGAGCAAGACTTGCTTAAGTTATATTTTTCAAGAATTTTTTTATTCAAAGTTATAATTTATTGGTATAAACTTGTTCATAATATTCCCTTTTTATCATTTTGATGTCTGTTGGATCTATAGTGATATTTCCTATCTTATTCCTCATAATGGTATTTTATGTTTTTTCTTTCTCTTGTCTCTCAATCAGACTTTCTAGGAGTTTTAAAATTTTGTTACATTTTCAAAGAACCAACTTTTGACTTTATTAATTTTCTCTATTTACTATTTTACAAATTTCTGTCCTTACCTTTATTTCCTTCCTTTCTCTTTGTTACTTTCTTCTTTCTTTGGATTTGATTTTCTTTTCTTTCTGGCTTCTTAAGATAGAAACTAAGATCATTGGTTTTAAACCTTTCTTTGTATACTAACTAGTAAGCATGTAAAAGCATACATTTCCTCTATAAGCAATGTTATAGCTACTTCTTACAAATTTTTATGTTATATTTTTATCTTTTAGTGTGAAATATTTTTTAATTTACTTGGATTTCTTCTTTGATTTATTGGTTTTTAAAAATGTGTCTATTTTCCAAATATTTGGTGCTTTTCTTGATATATTTTGCTATTTATTTCTAATTTAATTCTATTGTGCTCTGAAAGCACTTCCCTTAAAATTTTAAAATTATGAAGTTTACCAAGACATTTTATGACTTACCATCTCATCTATGATCTATCTTTGTAAATATTATGTATATAGTTGGAAAGAATATGTATATTGCATTTGCACATTCTGCTTCTTAAATGTCACTTAGACCAAGGGGGTTGATAGTACCGTTCAAATCCCTATAAACCTACTGATTTTTTTTCTGTCTAGTTGTTCTCTAAATTACTGAAGAAGCAGTATTGAAGTCTCCAACTATCAATGTGAATTTTTCTATTTTTCCCTGTAGTTTTATAACTGTTTTGCCTCAGATGGTTTGAAACTGTGATTTGGGGCATATGCATTTGTGAGGGTTGTGGTTTCCTTATGAGGGAACGGATGTCAACAGCTTTCTCTCCTGACAGTTTTGCAGATATGGAGTGGTGGGGGCTGCCCTTCTAGTACTGTACTGGCTCTCACATATTCACTCACTATTGTTCTTTCTCACACTCTCACACACACACACACACACACACACACACACACACACACACACACACACACAGGTTTAAAGAGCAAGTCAGCAACTGCACGTTGTGCCTGCCAATTTTATAACTAAAAATAATAATAAATCAAATAGAAAAATATTTTTTGAACATTGATTATTAAATCTCACATACCAAACTGATTTCCTGATTTACCTTTTATAAAAGTTGAAAGACTGAGGCAACTGATATTTATTATCGTGAAGAGTACTTATTAAGTAAGTATACCATACTTACTTTATATCAACTAACATTTTATAAACTTAAATTACCTGATCCAAACAATTCAGCAGATCACAAAGGCAAGCCCACTGCAAGGCAGGGGTTGGGTAGAAGGAATGGAAGCAGGCAGTAAAGGTGTTATGACACTCCTGAAGGACAGCTTCCAGGAGACTCAAGGGTTGACTGAGATATCCTTGAGGATCATTATCCAACTTCACCATGCAGTGATCAACTCCTTCTGATAAGATTTTCCTTAACAAAGTTCTGGTTTTTCCAATACATTCTGCTAATTTGCTAGTTTCTTCTACAACTGCTTTTCCTGTAGCTTTAAGGAAACAAAATAGGCTGCTAATTGAATAGAATAATAAATATGCATGAAAACATTCAATATAATTCATGTAATTTCCCATATAACTAAAAATCGTAAGTACTCATAACCAAGAAAGGAAACAATTCAGAAATTAAGTATGGTCCAAATTTATTTCTTTTTAAAACCTATATAGAAATATAAACACTGGTTTCAGCCTGTAAATCCAAATCAGTTGTTCAAAAATTTCTATTTGACAGAACCTGTTTAAAAAACCACTTTATTAAGAGTATTTAATTTTAGTCCAACATGATTTTTTGTTATCAGAATGACATGTATTTTATTCTTTACAAGCATCCCAGCAAGCTGACTTTCTCCCCTCTTTTAAGAAGCAAGATGAGGCAGTTAGGGCTTTTTTTAAATTGAATTTATTGGAGTGACATTGGTTAATAAAATTATATAGGTTTCAGGTGTACAATTCTATAATACATCATCTGTATATTGTATTGTGTGTTCACCAAGGGATCTTAAACTCTTGGCGATCCCTACATAAACCTTCTCAATTCTCACATATTTTCTCTTCAAATACGTTTAAAAAGAAGATCATACCTGACACTGGGTAAATTTCACAGGTATAGACACGCAGTAACCTCAGACAACAGGTACCCACAAAGCGCAGTCTCTCCAAATCTAGAAGGGTAGCTGTAAACTGGAATCCTTTTAATCCTCTAAGTTCTTCAACTCCTAAGACTAAGGTGGTCCAGCTCCAGTGAAGAATACTCAACAATGACTCAAAACATTCCTAATCCAAAACATGATGAATTAGATACAAATTAGTCCAAATTATACTATAAGATGAATCAAATCAAAAGCTTTATTTGAACTTGACATTTTTTGTTGGTTTTGGTAGACCAATTAAAAGACTTCTTATTAGTTCATTCATTAAATTACCATTAGGAGCACTTCTGAAGCTTGACAAAAATAGTAAAGTAGTTAGGCATCTATAAAACAACATTCTTTAATATTTTCTTATTTAAAAATACATTTCTAAGTTTCTCTGCTACCAACCTATCTAGTTTGTCACATCAGTAAAGAAATAAAAGAAAATCACTTATAAATATATTAGAGGCCTGGTGCACAAATTTGTGCATGGATGGGGTCTGGCCAGGCTGCCCCAATCGGGGCCCATCGGGCTGGGCTGGCTTGGGGGAGGGAACATGGGTGCTTGGCCAGCCAGCCCCACCCCCGATCAAGGTGGAGGGGTAGATCAAGGGCATGCCAGTGGGGGGGGGAGGGGGCAGCGGCGTGGGCAGTTGGCCAGTCAGCCCCGCCCCTGATTGGGGTGGGGGGGTGGGGCGATTGGGAGCGGGGCTGGCTGGGGTCAAACTCCTGGTCAAGCGGATAATTTGCATATTAGCCTTTTATTATATAGGATGTTTACTTGAAAGGAAAATTACACTCTACATTTTCAAGGTAGTAATGTGTAAATAAACCCAAAGTATTTTAACACTTAAATAATTTTTAATATAATAAACCATTTTAGCATATCAACAACATAAAAAGCTTATTTTATATCTACCTATTAAATTTTACAATACAACCTAAGCCAATTCTTGATAAACAAGTTAATAGAAGATAAAAATTGACTATAAAAATAATAAAAATTCTTACTTGGATATTTTTAAAATTCCAAAATATGGGTTTTGGGGGTTGAGCATTCCTGTAGTTCTAGCTGGTCTGCAGGTTTTATCATGCTTACATGATAATGGATACTAGATGTATTTTAAAGAAAAGCACTTATTCTCTCACTCCCACCAAATTCTCATCCTCTCGTATAGTAATACCAAGAATAAGAGTTTATATCTTAACTTTTAAAGAAATGATTTATAAGTTTCCTATATAAAGATTTCAATTACCTAATAACCATAAAACCACTCATGCATAAATACAAAAAAATTACTAAGCACAAAATAAAAGATCACTAAAAAACACTCACAACAGAATCAAAGATACTTATTTGAATCAAAAGATACCAAACTGATCATAATACTAAAAGGATCCAAGTTACCAAGTAGCAAAATTCTTGTGCTCTTTTATTCAAAGCACATTCTCTGTAAACTGTCCTATCTCTTTTGGAAGGCTAATGCGGCATAATATACCAAATTTTAAATGACACTTCCAGTAGAAATGCTGACATAAATGCATAAGTAATTTGAAAGACATACGTATGAATATAATAGTAAAAATGAGAAATAAACAGTCCTTTGATAGGAATAGAGTCCAATAATTTAGAATACAGAGGGTCTGCAAATAATGTCATTTCATTCAAAATCATTTCTTTTAACATTCATGAGATGTGTAGGAGCTTAGCTCTTGTTTTTATGAATTAGCCTATGGTAAAATTGGTTTCATTATACATCATTTAGCTTAAGGTGCAGAATCTATTATCAATAACATTAAGTGAGGACTTACTGTACAACCATTCTATGGAATATGATGCAAACATTAGAAAAGATTAAAATAGGGCCAAATGTGTCCACAGCATCCAAGGGTCCTCAAACTACAGCCTGCGGGCCACATGCGGCCCGCTGAAAACGTTTATCCGGCCCACTGGGTGTTTTTGCCGCCGCTGCCTGTTGCTTAGCAGCCGACTAGTTTTTATTTAAACTATAGTCTGGCCCTCCAACGGTCTGAGGGACAGTGAACTGGCCCCTGTTTAAAAAGTTTGAGGACCCCTGGTACTATGAAATTTTTAAAAAGGAAAATGCAAAACCTGAAGTATGATCAAACATAAATAAGAAGGTTCACAGCATATTGTATATGCAGAATAATAAGTATGTGTATGTGTAAAAATATAGTCTGGAAGAATATACATCAAAATGTAAATAGAAGTTATATATAGTAATAACAGGGTGATTATAGGGGGAAGTTTAATATACATTTAGCTTGGTTTTATTCCTACTCTACCCTATTTCACAAGGGATATGTATTAATTTTGTTTTAAAAAAATTAATAAAAAAGAAGAAAAGCATTTCCCAAAGCCTATTACTAATAGAACAGATTACCAGCTACATTGGTAAATCACAGTCATATAGTGCCTTACAATTTAAAAAGAATTTTTGCATACCTTATGTCATTAAAATTCATAGTGATGCCGTGACATATTTATGCAGATAAATTGTGTAAGCATCCACAACTAATAAATGAAAGAGCAAGACTTCCTGAACATACCATATTTCAATTACATCATGCTGACTTTCCATTCTACAAAGGTAGCCCCAATAGCATGTTATATCTTTAAATGTAGAATGGTGATGTCAAGTAGTTCAATAAAGTCCCTAGAGTTAGATATGAGACTTCTATTTCCTAAGGCAATAAAATAAAAGTTTTTGGTCAACACCACCCTTAAGTTATCCTTCACTTTCTAACTCTTTCAGCATATATATTCATTCATACATGATTTATCAGAAAATTGACCAGTTATTTCAGAAATAGCAAGACATGTTAAAATCAGTCACGATCTCTATTTTCCCATTATTTAAAGTACATGCTATTTGGCCTAGATTGTCAATGCCAATACAAAAACAAATCTGAGTTCATAAAGCTTATTGCTATGCTGAAATAACAACTGAGAGGAGTGGCTAAATGCTAAAGCATCAAAATGAAACTGAGCATTGAACAGAAAAGCTGAAATTTTAAAAAATGGCTCACCACTGAGACAGTTCTTGCAAAAGATCTCTTTAAAATGTGTACCGGTTCACTTGTTTGCTGTTTGCCTTTTGAAGCGCTGCCATCACTGGTTGGAAGTCTGAAGGTAGCAGATAAACATAAATTTATGCTGCAAAGGCCAATGACATTTTTTTGTTCATAATATACATTTTTGCAATAATAAAAAATTGAATTATGTATTTAAATATTTTTGTTAGGTAAAATTACAATATGGGGCTTTTAAAAAAACATTTTCCAATGCTAAGCAAACTTTTTAGCATCTGAGCATTTCAGCATTTAAATCCCACATTTGTAAGACTGGGTAGTAAAGAATCTCTTACTAGACAACATATGTAACTTACGCTCTGTAGTAATGCCACTACTAAATTCTACTATTTAAAAGTTATTCAACAAGTGTACCCAGAAGTCACCCAGCAACTTGTTATGTTCATAGTACTACATATTACAAATAGTAACTATAATAAAGAGCATAAAAAGAAACAAAAATCCCTTCTTGGGTAAATTAAGTTTATATATATCACCCAGATTCTTGAAGTGGTTACTAGAAAGGAAGATAGAGGAGACAGAGAATCACTGTTCTAGAAGTACTTTCTTTGATTTTTACTACATAAAGTAAGAATGACATTTTTTAGTGAGGTTTTATAGCTATTTGCATACTTTATTCAAAAAATTATTGCAGTAAACGTCTACAAGTAGGTGGAGACATACGCCTCCATATATGTATCAATTACTGTAATGTAATTAAAACTCTTAAGTATTGGTAAAATACAATAAATATTATATATAAGCAAGTTATTATTTAATATATCAAGCAAAGGTAAAAATTTTCAGTAGTAAGGGATTTTCCAATTCACTGCATCACAAGATGAACAAGAAAACATAAGACTACAGCAAATAAATCAGGCCTACTACAAAGTCTCTATCTAACACCATAATTTAATTTCTCTAAGACAAATTTTATTAGTTTACAACATTCTGAAACTGGTAAAATAATAAAGACATTAAAAATACAGGGTGGGGTAAAAGTAGGTTTTCAGTTGTTCATATGGAAAATAATAATAAATAATGCAAGATAAACTCTGTTTCACATACAACTGTAAACCTACATCTGCCCTGCCCTGTATAAGTCATTAAAATGTTACTGGCATAATATGAATAATCTGAGTTACGAGGTAAAATTTAAAATTAAGCTTGATGCAGAAAATACTTTAAATATACAAAACATTAAATGATTTTGTTAAATGCGCCCATATTTCTATTATATTAAAATGTTCTGAATGCTTCAAATGTGTATATATTTTATAGTGATCCTAGTTCATTATAGCAAAAGAATAAACCGTATTAATTAACAATAAGTATGCTAAATACCTGTAGAGTAATTGAGGTATCTGACCAGCATTAACATCTGTACCATTATTTGACTTCTTTGAACTCTTAAATTGGAAAACAACCCTAAGAAGAGAAAAAATAACAATGATATCAAAACCAACATGGTTCAGGATTCATTGAAAGTAATAATTCAACAATGTTCCCCCAACATTTTATTAATACCATACCATTTCATACTACTGAAGCTTTGCAATTAATAAACTGTACTGTCAAATTTTATAGCACGTATATATTTCTTTTTTTTATGGTTTCCAAACTCCCCACTATCATTGTCACTTTCCTCTATATAATTTCTAATATAGTAATGCAATGTAACACTCAGAAATATACACAAATGCCACCTGACAAGAGCTAAGAATTGCAGTGCCATTATCTCCCTTTACTGTCCTGATAATATACTGCATGTATATTATCAGGAACATCTAGACCAGTGATGGCGAACCTATGACATGCATGTCAGAGGTGACACGCAAACTCATTTTTTTGGTTGATTTTTCTTTGTTAAATGTCATTTAAACATATAAAATAAATATCAAAAATATAAGTCTTTGTTTTACTATGGTTGCAAATATCAAAAAATTTCTATATGTGACACGGCACCAGAGATAAGTTAGGGTTTTTCAAAATGCTAACACGCCGAGCTCAAAAGGTTCGCCATCACTGGTCTAGACTTTAACTTGGCATAAGATTATATAAATTTAATTTTAGAAGTCATTTTATGCTCTAGCCTTACTAAGATTTATCCTACCAAAAAAACTTCTGAGATTTCTAAACAATATTCCACTACCAAAAATGAGAGCTGCTTAAGGAACACTTAAACATTCCACTTACCCATCATCTGTGGTGATAGAAGCTTGTCCATGAGATCCACAGTCACTGCTGGGTCCTGACACTCGAGCCCAGGCTACGTACCACCACCCAGCTTGCAGAAGAACTGGTTCATCAAACATCATTGCGTATTTTTCTCTGCAAAAAAAAAAATAGTGAGTCAAAAACAATGCCTTTGCATTTCCACTACAAACATTAGTTTTTTAAATCCTTTATAAATAAAACATGAAATTCATTGCATTATAAGACCTGTGTCAAGTATTTAAAACCCTTTATTTAATAATGCCTAGACAAGAACACAAATAATATTTACTTGTGTTGTGGTCATAACATGATATTTCTTCCTCCTCCATCTTGAATTCTAAAACTTGCTTAAGTGCTATAAAACTTTTATATTAAAATAAGACCAAATTTTTAAAAATTGTTTAAAAAAAAAACCAGTAAAGTCAACTACCTCCCTCCAAGTGTGTTATAATTAAGCAGATATTATATGCATGATGTTGCAGGGATGGGCAAACTTTTTGACTCGAGGGCCACAATGGGTTCTTAACTGGCTCGGAATGCTGGAACAAAAGCATGGATGGAGTGTTTGTGTGAACTAATATAAATTCAAAGTAAACATCATTACATAAAAGGGGACGGTCTTTTTTTTTTTTTTTAGTTTTATTCATTTCAAATGGGTCGGATCCGGCCCGCGGGCCGTAGTTTGCCCATGGCTGCGTTAGAGTATACAGTTGATCTGAATTATGGCCCAGTATGTCTATTTGACACTATATATATAATGTTAGGTAGTAAATAATTGTATCGCATCAATAGAACGTTAGCATATTAGGTGTTTTCTAAGCAATGCATAAAAATAAAAGTGTGCAAAATGTATGTATAATATTTTCATCTTATCTTCAATGTAGAAATACTATTATTTTTAATGCAGCATTGTTAAAAGCAACACATTATCTAATATATAATTTAATTTCTCAAGTATGTGATCACTGATTACTTAAAACTTCCTGTTAAAATTATGTTTACTTATTTATAATGAATTTTTCACATTAAGTATCTGAAACGACTACACTGAATAATGAAGAAATCATTACCTAGCAGCACAGTCATAAGCCAGCACATCAGTCTCTGCAAGAAGGTCTCCATCAGTTTCATGATCTCCTCCATCAGGACCCAACTCAAACAGCTGGGGAAAGGGGAAAAACATACTGTGCTCAACCTTTCATCACATAAATCTGCTGAATAGTATGCTCATAAGTTTGCATGTGTCAATATTTTCTGGACACTACAAAATGTGAAAAATCAGAGCACCTATTTTTAAACGTTATTAAGTAAAATATACAGACATATATAATTAAGTCAAGAAACACATACCATGACTTAGTCTATAGTAATCGATTTTCCTTCCTTATATATTCATCTATTTAATGTCAAGTGCTCCAAATAGTTCTGTACCAAATATAAACCTCTGAAGGAGAGAAGTTTATAATTTGAAAGAGAGCACTCAACCAAAGTATATATCTAAGTGAGGTTGAATCTTGCTTCAACATTTACTAGCTGAGAGATCTTAGAAACCAGTTTTCTTATCCATAAAAAAGAGATGGATACTAACACAGCCTACTTCTATAATAACTGTGAAAATTAAATGGAATAGTATTTGTGGAAAAATGCTCAGAAAAATGCCCAGCAAAAAAGGCTAGAAAATGTTAGCTATGGAGAGAGAGAGGAATAATAGAAAATAAAAATCCTTAAAAACATAAGTAATGAAAAAACAATTCAAAATAATATGGCATGGGAAAAGGAGAGATGAAGAGTGTGAATAAAATGGTAATAAAAAAAGGAGAGGACACAGAGTCTCTGAAAAGGAATAAAAGAGAAGATATCAAATTGGCAAAGGTTATGAGATCAAGTAAAAATAGAGAATTATGAGGAAGAGTTTATTTTTTTAATGAACTAATACATATAAAAAACTCCCTATTTCTCTGAAGAATTATAGCAGGCAAACTATAAGAAAGGTGGATAAAATACTCAGAAGGAAAAGAAAGGAGCATTAAAATTTACTGCACAATTATTGTGTGCATGTCTTGATTTTTCAATTATATGCTAACTAGAGGCCTGACGCACAAATCTGTGCACAGGTACGGTCCCTAGACCTGGCCTGCGATCTTCCCCAGCTACCTGCAGCTGGCCCCACCCCCTGCCGCCCCCCACCTCTGGTTCCCAGTTTTCCATTGGATGATTGGAGCCGGGGGGAGGAACCGAGAGGTCAGCCATTCCACCCACTCGCCGGCCCCCACCCCACACCGCCGGCCCCCATCCCTGGATCCCCATTTGCCATTGGGCAATCGGAGCTTGACGGCTGGGGGAAGGGACTAAGAAGTCAGCCGTTCCTGCCTGCTCACTGGCCCTGCCCCCTATGTGTGGGGAGACTAGTGGGGTGGGGGCTTTGGCCTGGCACCACCCAGATCCCCTGCCATCCACCCCCGGTTCCATGTTCACCATTGGGCGATCAGAGCCTACTGGCCAGGGAAAGGGACCGAAAGGTGGTCAGTGCGCCTCACAGTGACTGGTCGAGTGGTCGTTCTGATCGTTCTGCTGTTAGGGTCAATTTGCATATTACCCTTTTTATTATATAGGATAGAGGCCCAGTGCATGGGTGGGGGCTGGCCGGCCAGCCCTGATGGGGGCACTGGATTGGGGTTGGGGTCCTTGCTGAGGGGCGGGGCTGGCAGGAGCAAGAGGCTGCCCACACCCCCGGTCAGGGTGGGGGTCCCCGCTGGGGCACCAGGGGCCGGGGATGGTTTGCCAGCCAGCCATGCCCCCGATTGGGGTGGGGTCCCTTCTGGGGGGTGGGGCTGGCTGGGGCAAGGGGTAGTCATCATTCTGCCATTTTGGTTGCTGGGCTTTTATTATATAGGACAATTTGAAATCCATCTTCAGCGCAGATCTTAATCTCCATAGTCCAATGATTTCCCCCAGCAGCTCCATCTTACTCATTCATTCTGAAGTGACTCATCTCTCCCTCCTCCTGCCGTCAATGTTCTGATAAATGGCACTATCATTCTTTGCTAGTTACTGAGAGAAGAGACCTGGAATGCTCCCTTTTTCCATACCTCTCTACCATCACTATGTCCACTCTATTCCTGGTACCAAAGCTGGGTGGTCCACCCATATCCACTGGTACTTGCTAGAATAGCTCAACAACAAGTAATTAGTCTTATCTCCTTTCTCTCCTTGCTCTAACCCATATTCCACAAAGCTGAGGATTTCTTCTTTTAATGTTTTAAAATGAACAATTGATCAGCATACTTCCTTAAAGTTATGTAGCAGTTTCTCATTTCTGTCTTTGCAGCATGATATAAAACTTCTTAATAAGTCGCCCCAACCTGGCTCCCTTGCTTATTTTTAACAAATCTCTTTGAATACATACAGTTCTAGGAACTGGGCATACAAGGGTGAATGATACAAACAAAAAATGGGGGCTGGAAATGCAAGCACCCTCTTAAAGGGCCAAGCCACAAAATCTGGTTTGTAGCTGCTCACCTTGGGCTCTGGCAGAGGGAGGGCAGAGTGGAATGGAGCAGTGTGAGCAAAAGCCAGAGTTGGGGAGTCTGGGGTTAGAACTCAGAAGGCAGATACCCTGATTTCTTGTGCTGAGTCATTCTTCATACTGCAAAGGACACCTTCTCTAGAGACCTTTACCATCCAGGCAGTTTTGCCTGAGGGGGAAGCAATTGCTCCACCCTATTGAAAACACCTTTGCCCCACCCTGTGGAGTTTCTGAGGCCCATTAAGAGACTGAGAATAACAACCAGCCTGCAGGCAGATGCAACTGCCCCACCCTGTTGCAAAACCTCTTGCTCCACCCTGTGGTGGATAGCCTCAGGCTAATCAAAACTGAGTAACAATCAGACAACAGAGAGATGTGGATCTCTGGAGGCTTTGAGTTTTTGCCTGATCTAATTGAGGGCTAGGGGCTAGGAAAAGCAGATCTTGGTGCACATATTGGTCCTTTCCAAAAGTTTCCACTCCCAGCTGACAGAGCCACAACTGTGGATTGCTGATAGATCCAAAAAAGGTACTCAGTGCCAGTCACAAACAGTGTCTGACACTGTCCTGCACTAGAGTTTGGGATTCATAGCAGATCTATCTAATACACAGACACAAACTCAAACAGGCAGCCAAAATGGGGAGACAAAAAACAAGCCCAAATGAAAGAACAAGAAAATTCTCTAGAAGAAGAGCTAAAGGAAATAGAGATAAGAACTTTATCAGATATAGAGTTTAGAATAATGATAGCAGGGATGCTCAATAGCATGAGAAAAGATATGGTAACAAATAAAAGCCCAGTCAGAAATGAAGAATGACATAGCACTAATAAAGAACACATTGGAAGGAATACACAGCCGATTAGGGGAAGTCAAGGATTATATCAGTGAATTAGGAAACAGGGTAGAGAAAATCACTCAATCAGAGAACCAAAAAGAAAAAAAAACAATTAAAAAACAGGAGGACAGCTTAAGGGAGCTGTGGGACACCATGAAATATACCAATATTTGCATCAGAGAAGTACCAAGAGATGAAGAAATTGAGCAAGAGCTAGAGAACCTGTTTGAAGAAATAATGGCAGAAAACATCCCAAACCTGGTGAAGAAAAACGTCACACAAGTCTAGGAGGCAAAGAGTCCCAACCAAGAAGAACCCAAACAGATCTATGCCCAGACACATCATAATTAAAATGCCAAAAATTAAAGACAGAGAGAGAATCTTAAAGGCAGCAAAAGAAAAGCAGTTGGTTACCTACAAAGGAGCTCCTATAAGGTTATAAGTGATTTCTCATCAGAAACTCTACAGGCCAGAAGGGAATGGCGTGAAGTATTCAAGGTAATGAAAAGCAAGTATCTGAAACCAACATTACTATATCCAGCAAGGCTATTAAAAAAATCATCTTCCACTTATTTGATCCCTTCTTACTTAACTTTTAGGTTTTTAATGAATGACTTAGTATTATTGTACATAAGATTTTAGTAGTATATAAAGTATTAATACTTATAGATTTTACCAGTTTCTGCAAGTCCTTTTTAAACGAAAGCAATATGAAAAGAATGAACCAAGTCAAAACATCTTTAAACAAAAAAGGCAACAGTGTCAATGAACTGCTTACCTTAATTTTAGCAGTATATTCTCCTCTACCACCAAACAGACCAAGACCACCAAGTAAAATGTCAGTGTCAGCACTAAAACGTATAGCTTCTACTGAATGAGCAGAGTAACCCCAGCCCCCTCCATGACCTAAAAAAAAAAAAAAGACGATTCATGTTTTAAAATAGTCAGACATATTTCAGTTAGAAGACAATATCTCCTAAATGTAAATATACATACTTTCAAACCTGTTCACTACACTATAATCTTCTTTGGAGTAAACCTTCATTACTGCTTGAGTCTCCTCCTCCGTACTTGCAACACCCATTTTTAAATCCTGCATAGTTGCCAAGGTATCAAGACAACCTAAAAACAAATAAGTAAGCATTCAATTCCTTGAAGTTATAATCTCCCATTATATTAATGAGATGAGATACTATAGGGGATAAATTAAAATAATAAACTGTAAGTGTGCTCAGCAAATGTATTCAAAGCGTTGAACAGCATTTCATGGACATATGCAATGAATAAACACTCTCCATTGGGTCATCATTATATTTAAAAATACATGGTATGACAATTTACTGCACAAAACCTTATCTCTGAAAAGATGAAATTGCTTAATCTTTGAGTCCTTACAAACTTCTTCCTTTTATGAAATTCTGAATTATTTTAGTTTCATTTTAAAATACTATTTGAAGAAGACACATTAACCTGAGATAACTTCAACTGATGGTAGTTCTGGATGTTCACAATGGTTAACAGATGAAATTTGTGAAAAAAGCAAGCAATTATATTTGTGATCTAGTAATTATGCTTAGAAATTCGATTTCACAATTGAAAATTCTACATAAACATAACTGAATCTCTTTAAGGGTATTTTTAAAGAAATGGAATGAGCAGTTATGTGTAAAAGTAAAAAATTTCCACAACAGCGTGTATGTGTATGTGTGCGTGTGTGTGTGTGTATGTGTGCGTGTATATACACACACACACACATCAACACTAATAAAAGAGAAAAATGGTAATTGGCGTACGACAATACACTTTTCATTGGCTAATCAGGGCTATATGCAAATTAACTGCCAACTAACATTGGCAGTTAACTGCCAACAAGATGGCGGTTAATTTGCATATGTAGGCACAATGCAGGGAGGCGAAAGGGAAAGCAGGAAGAAGCCCCCTGCCACTGACAGTGATCGGAAACCCAGGGGGTAGCTAAGAGCTAGGGGGCAGGGCAAAGGCGGCCCTGGGGCCGCCTTTGCCCTGCCCCCCAGCCATGATCGGAGAATCAGGCGCCTTTGCCGCCCTGGCCAGTGATAGCAGGAAGTAGGGGTGGAGCCAGCGATGGGAGCTGGACACGGTCGAAGCTGGCAGTCCCGGGAGCTAGGGGTCCCTTGCCTGGGCCTAAAGCGGAGCCCACAATCGCAGGGCCGCTGCAGCTGCGGGTCCCTGCTGCCCGAGCCGGACACCTCAGCCAGAGGCGTTAGGCCTGGGCAGGGGCGGAGCCTGCAACCGCGGGGAGCTGGGGGTCCCCTATCCAGGCCTGACACCTCTGCTGGAGGCCTCAGGCCTGGTCAAGGGGCCGATCCGGTGATTGGTGATCGGAGGGTGATGAGGGTCAACTCCTCTGGCCGAGGCATCAGGCCTGGGCGGGGGGCGGAGCCGGGGATTGGGGGGATATGATGGTCCCCTTGCCCAGGCCTGAAGCCTGGGTCAGAGGCGTCAGGCTTGGGCGGGGGGTGGAGCAAGCGATCAGAGGGAGATGGGGGTCCCCTGCACAGGCATGATTCCTGGGCCAGAGGCGTCAGGCCTGGGCAAGGGGCCGATCCTGCGATTGGAGGGTGATGGGGGTCAATGCCTGAGGGCTCCCAGTATGTGAGAGGGGGCAGGCTGGGCTGAGGGACACTCCCCCCCCCCCGCCCCCCCCACACACACACCCAGTGCACGAATTTCGTGCACCGGGCCCCTAGTATACATATAAACATATATATACATATAAGAGAGAGAGAATGCTATATCCCAAATTAATTAAATAGAAATGAAGTTGATGTGCTGTGGAAAACTGTACTGTATAAAGAGAATTAATCTATAAAATTAATATAATATTTTATAGAATTTAAAATAACGTATATAAATTAAATATACTTTTACATTTGAATATCCAGTGTAGATCTCTAAACTTTATGTATTTGGGTTGAGCTAAAGTTAGTTTTAAAAATCTACAATAGCCAAAACCGGTTTGGCTCAGTGGATAGAGCATCGGCCTGCGGACTGAAAGGTCCCAGGTTCGATTACGGTCAAGGGCACGTACCTGGGTTGCAGGCACATCCCCAGTAGGGGATGTGCAGGAGGCAGCTGATCGATGTTTCTCTCTCATCGATGTTTCTAGCTCTCTATCTCTCTCCCTTCCTCTCTGTAAAAAATCAATAAAATATATTTTAAATAAATAAATAAATAAATAAATAAATAAATAAATAAAAATCTACAATAGTTATATTGGAAAATTATATCCAGGCTGCTTTATATTTGGTATATATGAATCTTTCATGGTGTTGGTACAAGTTTGAGGTATTGTTTTCTGTAGGATAAATCTCTTAATAGGATATAACCTATTTTACATCTAGCATATTGTTTAACAAACGTGACAAAATAATACACAAAATTAAATTCTCTTTAAAAATACTCAGCACACAATGAAAATTAGCTAAAATTATCTGATCATCGTATAGCAACCCTACCTAGAATGTGCAAAGCTGCATGAGATCGGGTGGTGAGAGCCCTTGATCCTGTTGGTAATGCAAGTTCAGGGCTTAGAATGCTGCATCTGGACTGCATGTCTGTTGCAGAAGGAAGTCTGGCATCAGCAACCACTGCATTGTAACACCACAGTTCTCTAGTATTTGGTCGAAACCTTTCAAGAGAGAATAATTACAGCACCTCAACATACAGTTTCATTTGTAAAACGTAATTGATGATACAAAGAGAATAAGGCAGTTTAAACAGGACAAATATAGCTCATTATTTTCCATAACTGAACTAAACATATAAAGAACTTATGCCACTTATAAGTAAAACAATTTAAACAAAATAGTAATATAGATCACAATACTTCATGAATATAGAGCAACAGTATACTTAACTGATGCATACATATAGGTATGAAGCATGTGTACAATAAAAATTCCATTTTAAAAGTTGAAAGGCAAAGGACATGTCAAAAGAAAATATGAGGTAAAACAATATCCACAATTATAAGAGCTCCTGAAAGCCAGTAAGAGACAATCAAAGGTGGTTAAAAGACATGGAATGCTGTTCTCAAAAAGCAAGCGCAAACAGAATTATGCAGATGTTCAATCCTACTAACAGTAAAGCAGCAATCTATACTAATAAAAGGGTAATATGCTAATTAGACAGGGAGACCTTCAGGGAGACCTTCTGGACATCCTTCCAGACAAAGCCATGGTGGTCGGGCCAAGGCAGAGGTGGTTAGGGGCGATCAGGCCAGCAGGGGAGGGCCGTTGGGGGCGAGCAGGGGGTGGTAGGTAGGGGCAAGCAGGCCGGCAGGGGGTGGCAGTTGGGGGTGAGCAGGCTGGCGGGGGGGGCGGGTAGTTGGGGGCGATCAGGCCAGCAGGCGAGTGGTTAGGGGCGATTAGACAGGCAGGCGGGTGAGTGGTTAGGAGCCAGCAGTCCCGAATTGCGAGAGGGATGTCCAGCTGCTGGTTTGGACCTAAACCAGCAGTCGAACACCCCCCGAGGGGTCCCAGATTGGAGAAGGTGTAGTCTGGGCTGAGGGAGACAGCTCCCCCCCACACCTGTGCATGAATTTCATACACCAGACCACTAGTCTATAATAATAAAAACGTAATATGTAAATCGACCAAATGGCCTAACAGTGGAACAACCCTTCTGGATGAAGCCAGGGCTGCAAGGGCCGAGGCAGCCGGGGCTGCAAAGTCCTACTCTTGCATGAATTTCGTGCATCGGGCCTCTAGTAAAAATTATAAGAAATCCAAAATGCCTTAAGAGCTGTAAAACAAAAACACACTACTAAAAAACACAAAGCAGCCAGAAGTCAGGATAATAAAATGGAAGTCTGATCCTAATGAAAGAAAAACACATTTTAGCTAGTTTACTAGAACACGGAGAAGACTGTCCTTCATCTTTTAATATCTATTTTGGATCAAGGACCTGGCAAGGTATTTAAGATCATCTGTCCCATTGCTGCCACCATTTGTGAAAAAGGCAAGGTTCAACTAACTGGGCACTACACTTCACACTTCAGAGTTCTGCTAAGACCCCAGGGAAATGGCTGTTTAGAACCTTAGTTCTATAATCTCTAGTTCAGAGAATGCATTTCTAATTTAATGAATGTACCTAGAAAAAAATTGCAAACTGCCAATTTTTACTTTTTGTTAATGCAAATTTACTTCATTTAAAAATAAAACATATAAGGAATATAGAAAATAAATCTCTTGTATATTGACTTCTAATCAGTAAATAATTCTATCTGTACACAATTCGCCTCTCTATCCCCGCCATTCTATCCATTCTATTGCACTGTAAACACTCTAATTTTGGTTCTCTAACATTGTCTTCATAAGAATTACTACACATGACTCACCTCTAGTCTCTTGTTATTTAATTTATATTGTATAAAGCTTCCAGGGAGATCCAAAAGCACTACCCAATTCAATTCTGGCCTCCAGAACTTCCAATGAAAGCAACCTGGGGAGCACTGTAATCCTTCACTGAATGCAGGCCTCAGGACTGATAAAAAAAAAATCCCTCTTGGTGGACTGATAGAAGTGAAAGCAGTCACGGGCAGAAGGAAGACGATGAAAAAGTCTTTCCCCCTCCTCACTCATACCACTTTGACCTTTCAACTTATCTGAATTCTGGCCTACTAAACTATGCAGGCCAAATAAACTAAGCAAGAGGGGGAAAAAAATAGTAAATGCTTTGATGAGCCACTCTGGTAATGGCAGGGTACACTTCCTATAGCATTCAAAGCTAAAACTTCTGAGGCTAATTCTTTTCTTTACTCATTTTGTATATAAAGCACCATAATAAATCATAAACAAATGCAATATAATTTCTTGAGTACCTATATCCACCTCTCCATTTTTTATAATTTCTAGAGTTTAATAACCCTGCATATTTCTCTACTAATATGGGAATTTGGTATGTACATTCCTGAAGGTCAAGCTCATATCTTATTCTCGAATGTCTTTGGCATAATTTCTGCTACAGAGTTAGTAATAATTAGATATTTATGGTATCAATAAACATTGAATTCTATACAATTTTAGATAACAGTCCTGAAAGACTAAAATAAACAACAGAACTCTTGAAAGTAAAACTTCTAACTATAAAGACAGTTGCAAACACTTCTACAGCACTTACTATGTGCCTCTGTTTTAAGTTCCCCAATTCTCATACCAATCTAGGAGGTAGACTGACTATTATCTATACTAAAAAAGGGTAACATGCTAATTAGACCAGACAGACCAGGCGTCTTCCTGACATCCTTCCTGACAAAGCCAGGGCCTGGCCCAGGGAAAGCCCCCCACAGTACTGGGTGCCTGCGGGCAGTGGAGGGAGGGAAGCCCGGGTCCTGGGTGCCTGAGGAAAGCCGGTGCCGGCATCCCAGGTCCCGGAGGGAAGCCGGTGCCAGCAGCTGGGGGAAGGAAGGCCTACTCTTGCATGAATTTTTGTGCATCAGGACACTAGTTATTTTATAAGTGAAAAAAGTGAGGAACAGAGTCACAATAACTTTTCCAAAGGCACACAGAAAGTAAATTATGGAACTGGAATACACCTTTAGGCAGTTTGGCCCAGAACACTTGCTCTTAGTCAATACACTATACTATAAGGGTCCTTATAAATCACTATGATAAAAGTGTAGTTAATAGTTAAACAGGAGTTCTTAGGTATGAAAAATCTATCCATACATAAATTTCATAGTATCACAAGAAGGGAATTTGATCAAAATTTATTTACTTCTCTAGTTTATAAACAGAGAAGCTTACCTCCAAATGACATCATATACAGGATCAAGACACACACCAAATCCTTGCAGATCCTCTTGTTCAGAGTCGTTAAACGTTTTACAACTCCCATCCACTTTATTTATCAGAAGACATTTAAATGGAGGAGGTTCTGACATAGAAGCAGGTACCAAGCCTTGAGAAAAAATAGTTAATATTTTAAAGATGCATTACTTTTTTATATTTCCCCAACTTATAAGTATTATTATTTTCTCCATTTTACAGATGAAGAAACTGAAACTTAAAGAGGTTAAATAACTAAAAACCTTTAAATAGCAGAATTAGGACTAAAATCTCAGGCTGTCTAAATCTACAACACATGCTGTTAATTTCTACACTATACTACTCTATTATATAATTAACTAGAGGCCCGGTGCATAAAATTCATGCACCAGGGGAGAGGGGTGGGGGAGAGGGGAAGAAGGGGAGGCCCTCAACCCGGCCTGCACCCTCTCAAAATTCAGGACCTCTCAGGGGATGTCCAACTGCCAGACATCACTCTTGCAATCCAGGACACTGGCTCCTAACGGTTCACTTGCCTGCCTGATCACCCCTAACCATTCACCTGCCTGGCTGATCACCCCTAACCACTCACTTGCCTGCCCGATCGTCCCTAACTGCCTCTGCCTGCTTGCCTAATTGACCCTAACCACTCGCCTGCCTGCCTGATTGCCCCTAACCGCCTCTGCCTGCCTGACTGCCCCTAAGCACTCTGCCTGCCTCCCTGATCACCCCTAACTGTTCGCCTGCCTGCCTGATCGTCCCTATCCGCTCACTGAGGGGCTGCCCACTGGGGTAAGGGGCCGTGGTAGTTCTGGTCTCTGGTCCTTCTGGTCACTTGGCTTTTATTATATAGGATGATATCATGGACACAAGTATGGATTGATAAGTTTGATTTATGAAACCTTCTAAAATTAATTTCTATAATTTATAAGAACCAATATAGAAAAATTCCTCCTTTCAATTAGGTTACAATGTAGCTTATATTTCTACCACTCTCTAGCTTATACTTTGTTTCTTGATCTCCCAATTATTGCAATCTTCCAGCAAACAGACAAATGTAAAAAAGACACTCAGAAGCTTCTTTTAAATTTCTTCAGACAGAAAGAAAACAAAAAGCTATAAGATTATATCTCATAATAGGGAAAAATGAACCATTTACTATTAATCAAGATAATGATTTACAGTGGGGATGTAGGTTTGTTTTAGGTATTACCTATTATGTGTTTACTGGCAAAAATTTCTGATGTAGCAAGCACATGAGAATTAATCAGTGCTTCATCAATTCGTAAGAAAGTCTGGTCCCCACTTGCACCTATCCAGGTAGCTTTTCTTCCATATTTTGATCCAATGTTAGGCATGGGAGCTGGTTTTGCATTCCAATATGGCACATCCAGAATTGGTCTGCCCAGCTGTCCTTTCTAAAAGATTAAATGCACCATATTAACAATATTACTGAACAAACAATCTATAATTTTTATAGTGAGACAGTAGTTAAAAACAGCTCTATAAGACATTATTAGTCATCAATTGTTAATTTTTAAAATAAATTCATGTGAAATTTATACCAAATATTTATAAAGGTATAAAATAATTTTTATTATTCCTAGAATTCTTCTGCTAAGAAATCACAGTGTATTATTTTTTAAACATATTTTTATTGATTTCAGAGAGGAAGGAAGAGGGAGAGAGACAGAAACATTAATGATGAGAGAGAATCATTGATTGGCTGCCTCCTGCACGCCCCCTACTGGAGATCGAGCTCACAACCTGGGCATGTGCCCGACCAGGAATCAAACCAGCAACCTCCTGGTTCATAGATAAATGCTTAACCACTGAGCCATGCTGGCCAGGCACAAAGTGTATTATTAAAAAAAAAATAACAAACTTGAAATACTTTTCCATGTAAGAAATCTCCCTGAAAAACTGTGACTGTCTTCATTTATATTTAAATGAAAAGAATATAAATGCATAATATATTTAAAAATTAGTATTACGAATAGCACATTTAAAAAAATCACTTTGACATTTTAAGTTGACAGCATCACAGAAAATCTATTGAATTCACACAATCTGGAAACATTTGAGTAAAAGACCAAAACAACAAATACCACAACTGTGAATACAACTAGAAAAGTACATTTTCACATGATCATGTCATTTAATTTATGGTTCAATACAAACAACAGAATCAACAGTAAGGTATGATGTCTTAAGCAAATAACTGCTAATTCACTTATTTGCTGTCTACATGTACCTGGTTTGGTAAGAACTTAATTTGAAAAGTAATAGGAAATTCCTCTATGCTACTAGCTGAAAAGAATGTAGATGGATTGGTAAATATTTATCCACCTCCTGGCACAGGATCTTTCTCTCTCCCTCTTCCAAAAATCCTCTGGAGGGCAGAAAATGCTGCATCATAGTACCCAGGGATATTTACAAGTAATGGGAATTATAAACTATATTTTTAAAAAAAGAACAAAAATACCTGTGTACTGCCAATAGCTTAGTTAAGTTCTGAGCCAATTACCAGGTTTCTCATGAGTTCTGTTGTTACTCCTTCAACACCACAGAAAGAAAATACAGCTATAAACTGACTGTAAAAGCACCTGAGGTTCAACCCCTTGATAAGCAGGGGAAGGTAAAATGGCTGGTAGCAGCCAAAAAATTCAAGCACATGACTGGAGAAGAAGCCAAAATAATTCAGTGTTCTCTCTCAGCTTCTTTCAATGACTATCCTTATTTTTTGACAAAGAAAAAGAAGAGCATAAAAATGTAAACAGTGAGCAAAGTACATCATATTCAGGGATATATATTATGCTTTGGGAGAGAAAAGAAATATTTTTCATTGACTTTTGAAATAAATATCTATTCCTTTACTATCAACCAACTAATGTGAAAGCAGACCAAAAATATGATAGATGCCTGATTATAAATAAACCATATTTAAGTTCATTAAAGTTCACAAATAGGACTTTTGGCACTGGAGGACAATAATGACTGTCTGATTTCAAGTATTACCACTCACATTCCCCCCAAAACCAACACACAGACCAAATAAAACTACACATAAATCAAGCCTTCAGCAGTTTTAAGAAAAAGCAGATTTCATAACCTTAAGTTATCTGTAACCAGAGGGAAAAAACTAATTCAACAGAGTTTTTTTCAGCCACGTGCCACTGTAAGCCTGTGGGGTGGAGAGCACAAAGGGGGTTGGGGAGCTTGAGAAGAAGAGTATGCAGGTCTTAGAAAAGGCACTGGCAAAAGCATCCCCACAAAAAGAAAATCCAACCCTTAATGTCAGAAAACTAAATACGGGTAAAGACTTGAAGGTTCACAGCACTAGCTACAAGAAAAAGCCTTCTCACAGTATTCAGGGCCGTTTTTCCACCCATCTGACTGAGATAAATTAAAAGGTATGATAACACATTTTGTTGACAAGATTGTGAACAAATAGGCAACCTCATACACTGCTGGTGAGAATAAAAAAGAGAAGGGAATTGATACTATCTCACAAAGCTACATAGGTATTTAACCTTCAACCCAGCAATCTTACTTTTAAAAAATTTCCTCAGAGATACATCTCTAACAATATTTATTCCTATCACTGCAAAATATTGGAAAGTACTTAAATGACCAAGCATAAAAAATTGATTGAATCACCAGATCAAAGCTAACAAAAACCACTTAAATCAGAATGGACTGAAACATGAGGAATAGGTTTTATCTTATGATAAGTAGCCCAAAGACATAAACTTTTGAACTTTTCCGTTGTATATCAATTCCTGGAGATATGTACTAGTATATAAATCCTAAAGATTATGCTCTGAAGAATTTAGGAAAGAATGTTCATGTGTCCATACCACCAGACATCTGGAAGATTACAATCTAAAACTAATCCAGAAGCTAAGACTGTAGGACTTACTGATTTCAAGAATGTACTTTTTACTATAAAAACTATCAATTTTTCTCTTCCCTTCAAAATACTCTGGGTGTTACCTGCTCCTGTTTTATGATTTGCAAATTTTCAGACCCCTGAATAAAATTTTGTCCTTTAACTATATAAAAAATTAATTGAAAAAACTATAGTATATATTCACAGTGGAGTATTATGTAGATGTAAAAAAAAAAAAAAAAAAAAAGAGATCTTGAGACTTCCGGTCAAAATGTCAGAGAAAGTAAACTCTGAGCTAGCTTTCTCCCATGACCACATCAAAATTATAACTAAACTAGAGGCCCATTGCATGAAAATTCATGCACTGCAGGGGGTCCCTCAGCCCAGCCTGCACGCTCTCACAGTCCAGGAGCCCTCAGGGGCAGGAGGTAACCCGGCGATCAGGGGAAGGCGACACTCCATCAAACCTCTGCTGCTACCACTGCCGGTAGCACAAACCTCAGCCGGCCCTGGTTACCTGAGCCTTGGGCGGCCCTGGGTGGCTGAGCAGCTGTCATCCGAGGCTTACCTGCATCTCAGGTGGCCCTGGGAGGCTGGGGGGCTGAGGGGACTGGGGGACTCCGGAGGCAGGCGCGTGGAGCAGCTGGGCCTGCCCTTGCCACACGCCTGCCACCCTGGCGGGGCTGAGGGGACTGGATGCCACCATCTTGTGGCTGTGAGTGCCGCCATCTTTGAGGGCATGGCAATCAATTAGCATATTCCCTCCTTATTGGCTGTGGGCACCACCATTTTTGCGATGGCGTGAGGGTCACTTAGCATATTCCCTCTTTATTAGCTAGGATTCTAAAACAACTAATACTGAGAACCACCTGAAGACTAGCTGAACAGAGTTCCTATAACTAAGGATAAAAAGAAGAAACCACGTCTAGACTGGTAGGAGGGGTGGAGATGCAGACTGGGCAGGTCCCACACCCACAGTGTGGAGATTAAGAATCAGGAGGGCCCTAGCCAGTTTGGTTCAGTAGATAGAGCATCAGCTGTTTCAATTCCAGCCAAGAGCACATTCCTAGGTTGCGGGCTCCATCCCCAGTAGGGGGTGTGCAAGAGGCAGCCAATCAATTATTCTCTCTCATCATTAATGTTTCTCTCTCTCTCCCTCTCCCTTTTTCTCTGAAATCAATAAAGAAATAATTTTTTAAAAAAAAGAATCAGAAGGGATAGCAGCTTCAGAGCTTTCAGCCTCAAACCGGGCTCCCCAGCCAAGGAACCAGCCATAACATTTGGCTGTCAGACCAGCAGGGGTTACATCTGAGAAAGACAAAAGGCTGTGGGAGACTGAGATGCTCCCCTTAAAGGGCTGCCCCATGAAGTCGCTCGCTCATAAACTCACTCCCAGCACAGAGGCAGCAGCTCAAATTTGCCAGGGACATAACTAGAGGAACTAAACAACCTTTTTATGTGCTTAAAATAATTTCCAAATAAACTATTTTTTTAAAGTTCACATTAAAAATTTTTTAAAAATCAAGAGTTGCAAACTGCATCCCAAGGACTTAGGTTACAAAGTTCTGAATATTTATCCATGTCACCGATGATACAGGTTTATTAGCAATCTTATGGAGCTTTTCCTTGATATCTACTGTAGTCAATAGAAAGAGAATGAAGCGGACAGGCAAATGGAGAAAGAAGAAAAAGGAAGCTATAATTTCAAACAAATCTAATAAAACTAGACTTTTAAAAAGTTCTAAGATAGAATTATATATGTTAAAGAAAAATGAATCTTTACAAATTAGATGAGAAATGACTTTTCAAATGAAAGAATTAGCTCTAATGAAAGCTTAAAGGACTTTGACGTGGAATAAACATTCTAATTATAACACAGCTGTTAAATTCAATAAATTCTAATGCTAAACTAGAAAAGTAAATTATTTCAAAGTAATGTCATTCAAGTTTTGTGTATATTGAGGGTGGAGACAGGAAATATGCATATGCAATAATTATAATACAAGAATTTCACTGAAACCAGAAAAAATAGCTTACGTAGACAAATTGTAAGACAATGGTACAATGAATATTATCAATGCTTTAAAAATTCCTTACAGAAAAACTTCCAAATGTGAAGACCTGTCCATCCATTAAAAGTACTGCCGTATGGTTGCTGCCTGCAGTAACTTGTGTGCTAGGGCCCGGCAATGCTTGAACAAGAGTGGGACATCCCCTAGGTTAAAAAAAAATTAAGTCAGTATCTTAAAAGACCCAACTGAAATAAAAAACCATAAACAAACAATGCATAAGGAAAAGAGGTAACAGGCACTAATATGAATATTCAGTAAAAATTTATTTAAGTGCTATATTCCTGTCTCCATTCTAGGTGCTCAGGACACAAAGATGAAAATGACATAATCACTGATTTTAAGGAGATTATTTAAAAGATTTCCTGAATTTATTATCCTAACTATAGACAAAATTTTTAATTGTTCTGAAAGACTGGTGCTACTTTTGCTGTAGAAGAAAATTTCTTTAATCTTTACCAGTGAATAGCATGTTCAAGATCTCTATAAATATTTATTGGATGATATAATCATGCAATAATTTAACAAAATTCAATCCAGGAACTATAATAAACAACTGATTTTATGTCCTCTTTTCTACTTTTTTTCACTGGACTATAACTTAAGATTTTAACACAGTAGTTAACGAATCAGAATACAGTATCATGAGAAGCTCTGCAGCAGTTGCTAAAAGCTTAAGCTTAAAGATATGGGTGTGAATCCTGGCTCCAATAAGTAACACCAACATGACCATGACTTTGAACAAGTTACTCATCCTTTCTGCATTTCATTTTTCTCTGCTATAACACAGAAGATACTAATAATCCATAGGGTTCTTATGAACAATAAGGAAGCTCACATATGTCAAGTGCTTGGCACACAGTTAACACTTAATAAATGATAAACAATTATGACAAATAACATCCTTATATTGATTCTTGTATCACTCTATTTACCATTTATTAACCATTTTTAGTAATCATTGTCTGTAATTAGAATAATTATCACTATAGATACAATCCACACATAACCGAAGGGCTTTGATTTTGAGACAATGTTATTATGATACTTTAAACTTTAAAAATTACATAAAATATATTTTTAATAATTTTTCAGGCTACAATGAAAAATGAAAGGAGCAAGATTAACAGCTGGAAACCTAGTTAAAAAAATTTCACAATAACTGGGTGAGTTAAGATGAAGGCACAAACTAGGAACAGAGTGGATTGAAAGCAATGAATGAACTTGACAGCTATCTAAAAAACAAACAAACAAACAAACAAACAAAACCAAACGATTGGACTTGGCAAATGATTGATAAGAGGCCAGGAGGGATTACTGCTTATGTAACAAGGTACACAGTGGTAACATTCTTAAGCTATGAGAATGAAGATGATTAAAAAGAGAAAAGAAGAAATCGTGGTTTTCATTCTGAGTCTCTCCTAACACTGTCAGTATGGACAGAGAAAGAAAAACCAGTAGAAATCTATGACATACCAATGAGGAATAATGAATTCTGGAAAATGAAGTGAGTTATTGGAAGAGAAGGTTTCAAGAAGGGGGAAATAATCTACATGCCAAATGCTTTAGAGAGATATCAACTGACCACTCAACTTTTTAGTGAGAAGAAAGTCTCTGGTAGGAGTAGGCACAACACTGTAGCAGATGAGAAGTTAACAGTGGGGTCAGAGACTACGCAAAATCCCTTCAAGCATCTCAGCGGGAAAGAGAAAAAGAAAGAACCACCAGCTAAAGGGAAAATGAAGTTGAAGGAGGGACTTTGGTCCTTTAAAATGATGGAGAGTTGAAGTTTAAAAGAATAAAAACAAAGAGGCTAAAGATACAGGTCAGAGAGGAGACAAGAAACAGAACTTGATCCCTAAGGAAAAGGTGTAGATAGGCTTCATAAATATTACATTAAAAAGAAGCAAAGTAGTAGTGTAGATGCAAGTATGTTTGTAGAGTTGGTGGGCTAAAGAATTTCCCACCTAACAGTTTGTATTTTTGTTCTAATAGAGGTCATGTGCTGAGATGAAAAAGGAAATAGGTGAGTAGAGAATCTGAAGATTACAGAAAAGGTACGATGCTGAATGGAACAAATAAAATACTGAGATCAGAAGTTTTAAACCCAATCCAAAGGGCTTCTGGACAGTCTTTTAATGAGCTTCAGGAGATCTGTGAATCTCTTAAATCTGTAAGTCAATTTCTGTGTATATGCTCTTGTATCTATTCTGAAGAGAGAGCACATATCTTTCATCAAATTCTCAAAAGATCTTAAACCAAATAGTTTAAAACAACAAAACAGGAGGATTACTGCCCATCATAAGTAGAATTAATTGAACCTGGAAACCATATAACAAACTGTACATGTGTGAATTTTTTTCTGAAACCTAAGTTAGACATGAAAAATATACAGACTGATTTATGCCTGAAGTTTTGTCATGCCTTAGCATCAAGACCAAGAGGGTAAAGAAATTGAGGATACTGGCAAGAGTATAGGTGAAGAGAATAAAAAATCTCTAACTTAGGTAATAAATAAAATGAAAAAGGTGAAAGAGTAAAAAAGCAGAGGGCTATAGGGAACTGAATACTGATAATGTCAATGGCCAAGTAAAGTTAAGTAAAGCTAAGTAAAAGAAGGAGAAATTGTGATCAGATTATGGTTGTGTAAGAGATGAATTTTAATTTCTCAACAATCTTTATTCAAACTAAGGCTTAATAAATTACAGTCATATAGTTGGTAAGAGATGAAGCAAAGATTTGAACCTTGTCTAAATTGTTCCAGACACAATGATGGTATACAATATTAATGCAGAAGGAGAACAGTATAGTAAGAAAAAGATGAAACTCAGAAACATTTAAAAACTAGCAAAATTCTATTGGAAAAGAATAAAAACATCTAAACTATATAATCTATTTCCCAACATCCAGGTTTAAATTTATTGAAAATGGTAAAAGAATTTGGAATTCAGAAATTTAGAAGCATACTGGACAAAATAAGCAAAAAAGTGAGTTGGTAGACTCATGTCATGAGTGAATGTATAAAAGCCATCATAAACTTTTCTTACATTCACTTTAAGAAGAGACAATAATAACAGCTAACATTTGTTGAGCACTTACTATGGGGTATGCCCTGTGCTAAGTAAATAACATGCATCATCTTACTGAATTCTCACAACAACCTTCTGAGGGAAATATACTTACTCCTATTTAATAGAGAAAGCAATTGAGACACAGGAAAGTCAAGTAACTTGGCCAAGGTCATATAGGTACCAAGTGATAGAATCAGGACCCAAAGTAGAGACTGAGCTCAGTCATTTTGGCAAGTCAATACATTAAAAAAAGAAAATACAAATAATATTTATCTATCTTTATCATCATGCACACTGCAATATTTATCTGACATTAATCACATATTATCAATGTGTGCTATACAATAAATTCCAGTTAAAAGCACTTGATTACTGGAAACTTAAAAAAAGACCCACCAACTCTACACTTATTTCAACTGTCTATAAATGTTTTGCTTTGTGGTAGTTAATATGTTGGCTATAGGGGCTTTGTTCCTCCTGGGATTGCTCCACCATAAAAGTGGGTCAATTCCTTTTTGAATCAATAACCAGCTCTTTACTCCTGCCTTCCAAGTCCTAATTAAGACTAAGAGGGTAACTAGAATGTTTACAGCAAAAATGGTTTTGAATAATTGCTTGATCCACCAGGCACAGTGTGTAGGCATTATTTCACTGGGCTATCCATCTTAGCTCTCCACACAGCACATATACTCAGCCTTACAGTTACAACTCAATCAATGGAAACAGAAGTGGACATTTACACATTAGAAAACATTTGGGCAGTTAAAGCAAAACTCATTAGAGTTTAATTTTCTTAACAAATCCTAATATTTTATTTTTAACATCAAAAGCTATCATATTCGTGAAAATGATAAATTCAAGCTATTTAACATACTCAGAAGATTGTTGGTATTATCACCTGAACAAGTCACTGCTAATCAAGGATGGTGCGCATTGGTATAATCAGGACATTGAGGTCAAGTTTTTGGGTAACCTCTTCATATTAAAGACTGACATGAGCACCTTCCCTTTCGATAGCAATTACACCTTAATGTGGTATGGCAGGATCTTGGTTTATGCTGTTCATTCTTTATATTTCACAGTTACCAGAGGTCTGTGATTTTTATTATAGTCATGATTTTCACAATTTCCCTTCCAAGAAGACCATGAAATATAACGATTTACCCATTTTCTGTGGAATGACAACCAAGTACAGTCTGATCTGTGGAGAACTGCTCTCCTTGCTGCACACATGATCAATGCTCCATCATGTCTAACTACAATGCACCTTTCCCAGTTTATATCATGACTTACAAAATAATCACCAGCTAAATAACAGCAGCAATACTGATGTCATCATAATCAAACCTCCTGTTCTATGTTGTGAGTCTTCAGTGAGAAACAGAACAAAAAGTTGCTAAATTCTCTTTCACACAAACGATAAGCCCTGACTCAGTCTCTACACATCAGTGAGGCCATTCAAAGGTGAAGCAAAACATCTGCTGCCTCTAACACCTGTGAAAGTAATCGTTCAACCCTGCAAGCCATTCATATTCTGTCATATGCAGTGTCCAATATCCAAATGTCATGTCCAGTGACATTTGATAAAAGTAATTTTGCCAAAGACCTTTTGCTCTCTTTACTACCACAGTATTTGTCATTAAGACTGTGATAGTCATACAAACCTCTTGACAATAATGTGAAATGTATGTTGCTCTGCTCCTTTTAGTGAGAAACTTAACTCAATTATACCTCAATCATACCTTCTCATTAGCAACAACATTCGTCAAAGTAACTGAGGACATTCTGTTTCATCCTCATTTTCTGTGCATTGCAAATGAACCTGACCCAATCCTCTCGGGATAAACAGGAGTTCTCAATTCTGGACGGCATTAGAATCTGGGGCTTTTAAAAGACAGTTGCTGCCATCCTATATAGAACTGCACTAGCTGCCTCTAATACCAACCCTCACCCCCAACACAAACCTCTTAGAAATTCTAGCTGTAGAATCTATACATGGTATTTCTGAAGTTGTCCAAGTAAATTTAGTGTGCAGCCAGGATTAAGAATCATGAATCTTTACTATGTAGTTGGCATAATTCCATCCTTGTCTCCATAATGGAATGATTTCAGACCAAAGTGGCAATATGGATTTTATGTAATAACTAGAGGCCCGGTGCACAGATTTGTGCATTGGTGGGGTCCCTCAGTCTGGCCTGCACCCTCTCGCAATCCGGGACTTCTGAGGATGTAGTAATGTGAGAAGCGGCAGGCAGCCAGGGAGCAGCCCAAGCCCGGGTCGGGTGCCACACTGCTCCCGCTCAGTAGTGCTGCTACGGAGGCAAGAGAGGCTCATGCCAGCGGTGAGCCAGGCGTATGGCGCCCGTCGGTCAGCTGAGTGGTGCTCCCACTGTAGGAGCACACTGGCTCCTGGTGGTGTGTGTCATAGCGACCGGTCGACCAGTCGTTCAGTCGCTTAGGCCTTTATGTACATATTAGAGGCCCAGTGCATGAAATTTGTGCATGGGGGCGGGGGGTGTCCCTCAGCCTGGCCTACCCGTCTCGCAATCAGGGACCCCTCAGGTAGGGTTCCTAGGCCTGGCTGGCAATCAGGGCATATCGGGGCTTTCCTTCCTCTGGCTGCCAACAGCTGACCCTGCCCCCACCGCTGCCACTGCTTGCCATCTGTGCAATGCTACCCCCCTCCCCTGCCACTTTCTGTGGGCGACAGTCATGGGGTGTGATCATTTGGCAGGCCTGGGCCTCCCTCTGCGGGGCAATCACTTGCCGGCCCTACACACCGCCACAGTGTCACTGGCTGGTGGCCTGGGCCTCCTGCTTTGGGGTGATTGATCGCAGAGCTCCGCGATCAATCATGGTGCAGAGAGAGGCCCCGCCCACCCAGCTGGGACACCATGATCGATCACCGCAAGAGGGTGTCGTGGGCCTCCCTCAGCAGGGAGATCTTGGGGTGATGGCGGGGCCCCCCGAACAATCGCATTGCACCCGCCTTGGCTGGCTTGGCGCCAGGGCGTGTCATAGCGTGGTCGTCAGGAAGGTTGTCAGGACGGTCGTTCAGCTGTTTGGTCGTTGGGTCTATTTGCATATTATGCTTTTATTATTATAGATAGATTAGAGTAATTCACGTATGTAAACGAGAAGCCATGTAGGCCCAGTTGATTCTGGGGGTATCTTAAGACTATAGGAAGAATAAGACATTGTGAAAAGGCAAAAAGAAAGAAGGTTCTAGTGGTAAATTGCATTAATGAGTCAAGTCTGGCCTGAAGCCACCCTATATCTCTCCAGACTTGATGAAGAAGCCTGGTTTCAATGGTGGGCAGCCACACACATAGATCACTCAGATCTTCAAGACAATCTGCTGCAGGGAGCATAGCTGACTGATCCTCAGAAGCTGTCTCTTTGGATTCATAAGGCCATTCTTTCCCGGGATGCTAACAGCCTGTGACTGAGCACAGTGAGGGTATTAAACTGCCCATGCTGCCCAAGCTGGGCCTCTTTCAGAGGTCATATTGGCTTGAGGACACCCACTGGCCTGGCTGACCTCTCTCTGAACTGCACACTATTCTAGATTCCGCCTATTCCATTTTTCTTCATTCTTTTCACAGGGGTTAGACCTACATCGTGCCTAGAGGGTTTTCCCTGCCTATTCCTGCTCTTTTCCCTTTTATCTTTCATAGGAGTTTTCTCCCAATAAATTCTTTGAACATTTAATCCTGTCTTAGAATCTACTTCTTGGAAGACCTGAACTAATAAAGAAGGATTTTCTATACTTTTGACGAAAAGCACTCTCACTGTAGTAAGCAGGAAATGGATTCAGCTATTATAAGGAAAGCCAAAAAACAGGGACTTAAGACAGAAGTCTATTTTTGATTTAGTTAAGCATCCAATTGCAAAGAGCTGAGGTGGCAGTTCCATGGTTTCAGGGATCCAGGCTATTTCTATTATGTAGCTCTGGTGTTCTCAATACATGGTTTCCAACTTATGATCACTATGATGACGACTTCTCCAGTTCCTGCAACTGTGCATGGATTCCAGGCAGCAAGCTGGGAGAGGAGAAGGGAAAATGAAGGGGTGGAAGCCCTTTAACTGCATGATTCTAACGCTACATCTATCTCTTTAGTTCTCAAGGCCTTATCTTGCTGCAATAAGGTAGGGAACTGAAGTCTTTAGCTGCCTTGTTATGTCACCACTAATACTTGACTACCCAATGAATAGAAAAGAATGGATATTAGGAAATGTCTAGTTGTCTCCACCACAATTAGCTCTTCACTATTCTGGGTAAGTCAAAACTGTTTCTCTGAGAGACCATTATGTTTTACTTAAAAATTATTCAAAAGCTTCAATATCTTCTTTTTAATTCTGGACCAACATCAAGTAATATAAATAAATCCATTACTGATTTTGAAAAATGCAATCTGGGGATATTCACTGTCTTTTTTATTGCCACGAGCAACCTTTAAAAAGATAATTATTAAAAACATAGGATTTTTGTGATAATAATAATCACATATTTTAAATGTATAGAATGTAAATAATTTTTTCTACTGAAACTACAAATCTATCCCCACAAAAACACTCAACCATAAAATCAAGAATCACCTATAATTTTACAGGCCACACTCTATAAAACAGTGGTATAAATACTATTTTAAGTATGGAAATATGTATTTAGACAAAAAAGAAGGAAAGAAAAAAGAAAGGAAAAGAAAAAAAACAATCCCAGTATCTTCAAACAATAGGTCAGAGCAGCAGTCGCCAACCTTTCGGACCTGTCTGCGGACCACCGGTGGGCGACCGCTGAGTCAGAGTACCTGGAATTGACATCTCCATGTCCTAGCTGCCCATGTTGTCCATATCCAAACGTATAGACATCTCCATTTTCCATTAAAACCACTGAAACCAAAAAAAAAGAGCTTTATTATTTCATTATGTACATTTTATATTTCTATCACACTATAGTAAAAGCAGTGCAATTTTCACTATTTAAAATTTATAGAGCCATTAAAATAGGCAATTGAAATATAAGTTTATATTTAATAAAAAATATAATTTTAGGTCAGAAAGACATTTTTGTAGGTTACAAAAATGCAGTGTTTTTCATAATAAATACTGTAAAATTTAAATAAATGCTATTGAATAACAAGAAACATTGGGTCAACTGTAAAGTTTGTAATAGTAAGTAACTACATATAAAATATTTTTCTCTCAGATCTAGGATATATAGGTAACAGACAGATCTGAGCTCTGCATAATTACGTACAACGTCAATGAATGGTCAGAACTTCAATAACTGCCAATGCCTTACTGAATAAGGAAATATATTTGGCATCAAAGAAAAATTTAATATTTTTTATTTTTATAAAGGTTGAATAATACAACCTAAGCTATATAACCTAAATGCAATAATTTATTAAGCATTTAATTACTTTTTAAATTTAAAAAAATAAAGAAATTTATTGATATACATTTCTCATTAAACAGTAACAAAATAGGTGACCTGATTATAAAAATTAAGAATTCTAGAGTCTAAAAAAATTTCAGAGATTATTTCATCTTCAGGAATTTTCTGAATTGAATTATAATATAAATCCATCAGAAGACAGAATAAAAGTTAGATCTCTAGACAAGTACCTATTTCATCATGCCCTAGTTTTTAAAAGGAATTCTGTAATAAATACAAAGCTTTTTTTTATGTTTGAGAGGTATGGTCACACTAGAGATTTTAACACACATTTAACAGACTACATTCGTCTCCAGTGGTTGGCAAACTGTGGCTCGCGAGCCACATGCGGCTCTTTGGCCCCTTGAGTGTGGCTCTTCCTAAGCCTTAGGAATACCCTAATTAAGTTAATAACGATGTACCTACCTATATAGTTTAAGTTTAAAAAATTTGGCTCTCAAAAGAAATTTCAATCGTTGTACTGTTGATATTTGGCTCTGTTGACTAATGAGTTTGCCAACCACTGGTCTCTACTAAACAAATAATTGATTTAGCACGATTGTAAAAATGCAGTTATACCCTAAAGTTCCAGCTGCTACCTGAATGGTGAAATCCACAGCTGACTTGTACTGCCCGGAGCTCACAATCAAATCGCACAGAGCCTGGAGGATATGTTGTGATTTTGCTTGCATCCTTTTCTCCTCGTTCTCCACTTCCATCTGTAAGTGTTATAATTTGTAAGTAAGCCATTATTCATCTTCAAAATAAAATTTTAAATCAGTTTACTATGGAAGAACAAGAGAAAAATGTTAAAAGGAACAAGCAAGAAGAATCTGCAACTGTTAGAAGTGATAGATCAAGAATCTACCTGCAAAGAAGCAATTTTGAAGAGATATAGTACTATACAGTTCTGCTTGCAAATATCGCTAAATCAATAAAAACAGAAATCTAATTATGAATAAAACCTATTAAGCTAATCAGTTACATAATATAAATAAATCCATGTGTTATAAAAATAAAATTACAAATATAATAATTTGTATGGGAAAATTTAGTTTGCACAAAAAATAACTGCATGCAATGTCATTTAACAATTATTTTATACTTAGTGATATTGTTAGTACTAGTCATTAAAAAAAATTCCTAGTTGACTCAAAAATAACTTATATTTCCCAATCTTAGAAAGGCTACCCTATCTATCAGTATTGCTAAACTCAATTAAACTTTAAAAAATGTATGAACACTAACTAGCTCATTCTTTTTCCCTGTCCCACCTTCTGGCCCCCAACCACTAACTACTCTCAACCAAATCTTTCTGCTTTCATTTCTTTTTTCCTCTTCCCTTCTTATAATTTCCTCCCTTAAGCTTGCTTTACACCTTCCCTGATTTCTACATTTGATTTTAATATTCTGGCATTCTAACTATAAAGTTAAAAAACACACACCAGAATATAAATATTTTAATTTAGAATGCATAAAAAAGGGAGGTAATCTATTTTTCCTAATCTAAAACTACACATCACTAAAACATGACCTCTGTATCATCAAGATTCAAATTCCTTGTACATTTGTATAAGGAATTTATTCCTTGGAATAAATATCAATCTAAGCCACTCTACTGTGGCATAGCAACTCTAAACAAATCTATATAACATGCAGGTAAACATGTGGATCTACAGACACACACATTTTTAATTCTACATTTTCATTGCCCATTTTAGAAAGCTAAACAGAATAACATCAAATCATGTTCATGTTATCCTTTCTTTTTTTATCTCCTATTTCTCACATTAGTAATATCCAGGTCAGACCAAATTGGCCTAAATTATGACTTTCCTTTCTATAACAAAATGACTATCGTTCTGAAAAGCTTTCCACTCCTTATAACACTAGGACAGTAAAACCTCACTAATTCGGAATAACATTGAAAGGTTTGGCCTATATGACTTCCTGAAAAGGTCTGTCATAGAACATTTAAGAAAAAATTCAATTTCATTACCTGGAAGCAGTACAGATTATAAACTAAATGCTACAATAAATGAAAGGTGATTACCTACATTATAACTCAAAATAGGCCTATATTACATAAAAATGTACCATAAACATAAAAGTCCTTTAACATACAAGAATTAATTGCTCGACCCAGAGGTTGAAGGCACGTTGAAGGAATCCTTCATTTCTTGAGCCCTTGGTTTGAAAAGCTAGTGATTTTAGACAGGTTTCCCCTTATAAGTATGACCCTGAAAATTCAGAGGAAGAAATTACTTTGAATTTTTACTCAAAAAAGATCACAAAAACTGCATCTGTAGTATAATAAATTCTGAATTAGTGAGAGGTTTTACTTTAATAGGATAAAGAATACGATCCCACTTCTGCTAAATTATCTAATGTGGGTTTGACAAGACTGGATGGACTACAAAAAAAAAGATTACAACATTTAGTTTCACTTCACCCAAAACAAAATATACTCTTAGTTCAAAGACTCCTCAACTTGGAAAGACAGTGGAATGGTTAAATATAAACAAAGGCCAATACAAAAGAAACAACCAGCTTCCAAAGACTATTTAAAGAAGATGAAAGATGTACAGAAATTTCACAACTTTATCTACATTGTTAATAATATCTAATTACTAAAACCAAATCTGATTTAACATAGAAAACAAATTGTGTTCATACAATGTTACCAAACTTAACTAAATTCAATATTACACGTATCATTCCACTTTATATAAATGGATTGAGGCCTAGTACAATCTTTTACCTCTGAATTTAGCAATTTGCCCTCTTCCTTAAGTCAGAGATTAAAAATAGATACAAATCCCACAATAGAGACACAGCATCAGGGAAGGAGAAAAAAAAGCCTAGTAATTTACCGATTAAAACCATAGTGATTAAAAGAGTTTCAGCTAGTATTTAAAAGTAAAAATAATACTAGAAACATTCTGTTTAAGTTCATCTAAACAAACCTATATCTATATAATTTCTCAATTATTATAGTTGGTTAAAATATTATTATAGTTGGTTAAGAAGCAAAAAAATAAGGATAAGGCTTTTGATCATTATCAGCATCAGTGGCAGAATTAAAAAGATATCTGTAATTGATGTCAATTAAATCCAATACAATTCTAATAACTTAGAAATTTATTAAAGTTTACAAAAAATGTGTCTAATAGGTAGGCAAAAATTTAGTGTAAATTCCAAGTGAAACTCAGGGAGATTAATTCTGCTCAAGTTCATTATTCAGTAATGTGTTAATAAGCAGCAGTAAAATTAATCTCACATTTGTATGAAAAATTATTGTTCTGAATATTCTTATAAGTGACCATTTAGGTATAAGAATATCTATATTTTCCCTAATATAAGTAGGTTCATATATACATTATATGATATTGAAATTATAATAGTTTTTGACAGATATAATAAAGTTTTGACAGATGTATCTAAAATATTGTTTGGATATGTATATGTGTATATATAGTTCATGCACATTTGTTTCCATACATAGAGAAAAGACTCAGTATCTAAAGGACTCCAACTTATTTTAATTTTTATTTAAATCTCTTTATTTTGGGGGTAACCTTATGGTCATGTATATCACAAAATGTATATAGAGCACAGTGAGCACTTAAGCAAAATCACTAAATAAAAGAGCAAAGCAGTAATAAGTACACTTTGCTAACCACTTGGCTCTGTGCTATACACTGAAAACTTAAATAGCACGGTGGATAAGTGCTTTGGGGCACTAGGGCCTAAGAGACCTGGATTGGAATTCTGGCTCTCCTATTCGCTAGTTGTATGATGACTAGATTTTGTAAGTCTTAGTTAGCTTTCCCATCTATTAAATCGCAATAATGGTACACCACCTCACAAGGCTCTTATGAAGATTAAGTAAAATAATGTACGAAAAGTGCTCAATCAATATTCACTACTGTTGCTTTCTTTAGTCAATACAATAATCTGATGATATAGGTACTGTTATTGCATTTTGCAGTTGGGAAAACTATGGCTTATAAATAGAGCAGTTTTAGAGACTGATAAAAAATAAGGCTCATGCATTTTACCACCACCAAATGACTTACATTTTAAACTTTTTTGAAAAAATAAACTTATTGTGTATTTAACAAATCTCAAATTTTGTAACTTTAGAATAATAATAAGAGAAAGCAAAGAATTCAATTTAAAGAATTAAAGTATTCATGGAGGATTTCTATTTGCAAAATATATATACATGTATTTATATACATCCACATCTGTATCTTAATTTAATCTTCGTATCAACATAGTCAGAAATTATCATTCTTATTTTTAAAATAAGAAAACTAAGGACAAAAAATTTAAGAAATTTATGAATGGCCATACAGTTCTTGTACATGAAAAATTTAGGATTAAAACTAAGGCCTTTCAAGACTACCTCCAGAACAATTCAGATGTTCCTAACTAAAATATTATGTTAATATCCTTTTATATGTAAGGCACTAAACTGCTAAAAAATATATATATTAATCTAGATATCTGTTTGAAATATAGTCTATGGTTACATTTAAAAAATAACTTACTATATGTTACATGGATTATATGTTATACTTATTGATTCAGCCTTAAATACTCTATTATGCCTCTAATCAAAATTTGCCTGCATAGGATGGATTCTGTGACCTTCTCTGAATTCTCTCCAATCAGCCAGAAGCTCTCCAACATTCCATCTTAGAACTCACTCCTGTTAACAATAAATCCACAGTGCTTACCCTCCATACACCCCCAAACAAAAAATCATAATCTAGAAAATTTTAATTATCATCATCCCACAATTTGTACCATCAACATAACTGATTGTAAAACAGAACACAGCAATTAATATAGTGAATTTTTCACTGGAAGACAAATAGGGTTAAAGAAAGAGAGAAAAAAAATATGTAGAAAAAATATTATTAAAAGACTGACTATGCCCTGGCCAGGTGGCTTAGTTGGTTAAAGCATCATCCTGATATGCAAAGTTACAGGTTCAATCCCTGGCTAGGGGCACATACAAGAATCAACCAATGAATGGGTAAATAAGTGGAACAATAAATCAATGTTTGTCTGTCTCTTTCTCTCTCTCTCTAAAAATAAAAATTTAAAAAGTCAACCAATAAAATTCTTTAAAAAGACAGTATATGTATCAAGAGTAAAAAGCAGTGAATAGTTAGATAATTAAATGCCAGTTAATAATAGTGAATACTATAGGGGTAAGAGAGAGGGAATTTATGGGTATATAGGATTTAGTTAGAAAGAGTTAATACTCTTTATATAAAATAGGTTACCATTACTTTAAATTTTGGCAGTAAAGGGATAAATTGTTTCACACAATGAAACCATAAAATCTGATTTTTAAAAAACTGGCCCTCCACCATACTATAAAATAAGTCCTTCCAAAAAGGCTGCCACGAATAAACAAAGAGTCTTGTTATGAAATAACCCTGTGGCAGAAAAGATGGAGGGCTACCTATTGGTGAGTAATTTCTACAGCTAATCAATTTGACAATGTAAAATGTGTTTTAAATTTGTAACCTTAGTCTTCATTTGGCATTTCATTTTAAATTTTTGGAAAAAAATAAAGATGTTTGTCCACAAGGAGCTGAAACATGGAGCTGAAAAAGTTTTAAACTGTTTTGTGTATTGTCAATATTTAACCTCAGGTAAAGCATTGGAAAAACTTCACTTTTCTATAATTAGGGGCAGAGGGGGAGACACTGAGAGTATCTGTTCTAATTAGTGGCATAGTGGAAAATATGAGATCAGAGATTCTGGTAAATACTAAAATATTTTTTCATAGCATATCCCAAATATCATTCCTTATATTTAAATATTTATGGTATTGTTACAGCACTCAGTAAATAAAGCATCTTAAGGATTGCTCTACTTGTTTTTGTACTAAAAACAGGGGTTTTGTCTCTTTGGCTTTTGCTTTGAGTGGCAAACTGACAAAGTGAGACAGACAAATAAAATTAAAGTTGATTGCCCTAACCGGTTTGGCTCAGTGGATAGAGCGTCGGCCTGCGGACTCAAGGGTCCCTGGTTCGATTCCGGTCAAGGGCATGTACCTTGGTTGCAGGCACATCCCAAGTGGGGAGTGTGCAGGAGGCAGCTGATCGATGTTTCTCTCTCATCGATGTTTCTAACTCTCTATTCCTCTCCCTTCCTCTCTGTAAAAAATCAATAAAATATATTTAAAAAAAAATTAAAGTTGATTATATTTTATGTGAAAGTTTAAAAATAAAATTAGTCTATAACAGTTTTGTAACCCCCCAAAATTTTAAGGCAGACACATTAGATAAATTTGACTATATAGAATGTGTGATTTTAAAACTTTCTATTCTATTTTGTGGTATTTATCTCAGGCATTTAAGAAAATAGCAAGTATAAGTTTCACTAGTCAAAGACCCCTGGTTCACATGCTAGGAGTCAAGGCAGAATTTATATATCAATTTATAAATTCTCTACATTCAATTCCTTCCTGATCTTAGTTGACCCATAATCTGTGGTTTAAAAGTAAATAAGCTTGCTTTATATATTTTTAATTAATATATAACTCTGATACCTCAAAGAATTGTGCATAAACAGCTTCCTCACCAACTTTTTTGGACTTCTGTCATTTTCTGAGATCTAGAGTAGGTCTACATAACTGTTTCTTACACCTATCACTACTTAACCCTCTACTATCAAGTAAGTCATGTGTGTTGTATATTAAAACATAAACTTTAATATTAAAACAATGGAAAAGCTTAATCGCAGTCAACTCATTATTACTTTATAATTGAATTTTGTTAATTCTAAAGCAAATAAACAGCATTTTAAACAAGTACAATGCCAGATGGCAGTCAATTAAGAACAGTTAACAAAGGATAAAAATAGAAAGCAATAATTACTTTTTCCACCTTCCCTTAACTGTATGAAAATTGAAAAGAAATGGAAAAGAAGAAGATATACCGTAAAATGTCTTAAATTTAACAACAAAAAAAGAAATAGGATTGACAGTCATCAACAAACAGTACAACATTCAGCATGTTCTTTCTCCTCAGGCTGTATATAGTAATGAGAGAAGCAAAGTGGAAGAATTAGGTTTGTGCATTTTCCCCAAGATGAAACTCAAATGAGTGGAAGAAATTGGGAAAGTGTCCCACCTAGTGATAAGGAAGACCAAATACCTTTGTGCTTGTCCCGTTTATGCTTTAGCTGTGCTGGATGGGATCTGAGTCTGGCTAGAGCCTGTTCTCGATGGTTCATAAAAATAGGACCAGCAAATACAAGGGGGCCTGAGGAGAAACATTTTGTATGTGCATAGAAAAGCTCACAAAATGAAAACACTACAATGAAAAAAAGTCAAACTAAAAAGCATGGAAATTTATTCCTTATTGTTTTAGACATCATACTTTTCTCCCAATTCCCCCACATTAACTCTCCCACCCCCAACCATAACCTATTTACCATTCCACACACAAGTTTTAATATCTTTAATGTCTTTAGTTTATACAATACAAATTCTATCTTCTATACTTATAAAATTATCAGGTAGCTACTAACAGTCTCAAGTAAACAATTAGAAAGTTCAAATAGAATAAATGAAATATTTTACCTTACAAATATTTTAACATTATATATATTCAAACTTAGTAATCTACACGATCATTAAAAAATATCTTTCATACTGCAATGAAATAAACTGCAATGCCAAAAACCAACTAATTTTTAAATTCAGGATTAAATTTAAATTGGGTCTTGAAGATTTAATATCCATATCAGTCTTACTACAAAACTAAGGTAAGTGTTATTGACTTAACTACATTCTGTCACAGAAGGAAACAAGACAGCCAAAACAAAAAAACACACAAAAAATTTAGTATGATCGCATACACACTTATATAACTTTCTAAAAACATTAAATCTAACTTTATAATTTCTTTAACCACATACACAAAATCAGAAACAAAGATAAACTGAGCTTCATATTGTTGCTAAGGAGGGGAATCTAAACCCAGTAACATTTGTGGAACAGTAGTCATCTCTCATAAAATAATTTCCTTCTGAAGCTCCACTATGCATATACACAAACATACACAAATACATAGTCACATAGAGTACCATTATTTCCACTTTTTAGTATTCAATGAAAAAAGTGTGTAGCCAAATTAATTTCAATAAAATTTAAAAATTGCTTTTCCCCTTGAAAAGAAAGTAAACTTTAAATTATACCTTAAATTTTCAGTTCTTTTTTTCAATAGAACAGAACTGCAGCTTCCTTAAGTTTTAGCAATATGCCTACAAATTTCAAAACACTCTAAATTTGACAGTTAAGAAGTATTTGAAAAGAAAATTGACATTACATACTGTAAAACAGTGAACATTTTTAATTTAAGCAATTTTCTTCATAATTCTCTAGAGATCTTCAGCTATAATTACTTTTTCTAACAATGGATTAAAACAAAACTACTGCCCTTTTATAAAATTTGACAAATGTCAAATTAAAATACCAAAATACCCTTTATAAACATTTAAAAATGGGTACAGAAAATATATTTCATTATGTCTTTAGATATAAAAATACAAGCAGTACCAGTTCTATACAGACAACAAGAATAAAAAACATATTCTATGATTATTACAAAGAAATATGCTAATCCAATAATGTATGAGGCAAAAGTAGGTCTACAGTTTTGAGTATGCAAAAGTTTATGCTTTGTATTATTTATTACTGTATTATTTTGCACATAAACACTGTAAAACTACTTTTTCCCCACCCTGTATTATTTCCCAGTAATACAGTATCAATTCTTTTTAGACTAAAGCTATTTAAATTGAGCTTTTTTTAAAATGTAGTAAATGGGGAGGAACCATGATGGCGGCATAAGTAAATGCAGTACTCACATCCTCCCACAACCACATCAAAATTACAACTAAAATACAGAACAACCCTCTTTCAGAACCACCTGGATCTGGCTGAATCCAAGTCCTACAACTAAGAAATGGAAGAAGAAACCGCATTGAGACTGGTACAAGAGGCAGAGGCTCACAATGGGGTGGTCCCACACCCATGTGTGGTGGACAAAAATCATGAGGGATACCTTGGCTGAGGAGGTCCCCCCTGAGGAGCATGGGGTCCCAGTCCCAGGAAGTAAGTCCCCTTAACTTCTGCCTGTGAAAACCAGTGGGGATTGAGGCTGAATGAGGCTAAGGGCTGCTGCAGTCCCAGGCAGCTCCTCTTAAAGGGCCAGCACATAGAGTCACTTCCTCTGAGCCCCATCACAGGGACAGCAGCTTGAAAGGCACCAGAGACATACAGGGAGGAACTGAATTGTTTGGGATCAGAGTGAGAGCTGGAGGGACAGCTTTCTCCCAGACAGAAGTGCTGGCAGTGTCTTTATTCCCTTGTTGAGCCCTCCCTTATAGAGCCATATCTGAGACTCCATCAACTTGGCACATAGGGTTTACAGCACACTGTTGATTCCCTGAAACCCTGCTCACCCAACTTTCAGGCCCACCCAAGCTGTTTCCAATGGCTTTCCCATTGGAATGCCTGTCTTGGCTCATGCTTCAGATTTAACTAAAATCTCTCAAATGAGCAGCATCTGGCCTCAGCAAGCCCTGTACCTCTAGTTAAGTGGCCCCAGGACTGGCACTAGAAGCAGCTGGCCTTACCTGGTTCACAGGTTGGCCTTGCCTGGGCACCTTCAAACACAAGAAGCAGCCATCTGCAGATCGCTTTGTAGCTTATGCCTGGTGGCCCTGGGCAGAACACAGGCAGCGGTTGACCTTGGCCTGCACCACCTGGAAGGCTCCAGAGCCAGCACACCCAGTTGACAGCTTCAGACCACGTCAAAGCACCACCACCCAACCACCTCCATAAGCAAGACACTCAAGGCAGACTCAGTGAGTATCTGAGCCCTGATGAAGTAAGTCCTGCTCTGTGTAGTGGGCCCCTGCACAGCTGAACCTCCAAGGAGGCAGGAGGTCACAGCCAGTCCTTGCAGCTGAATTGCGTGGATAAATCCCTCCCATTGACATGCCAAGAGCAATCAAGACTCAACTACAATAGGAGGATGTACAGACCACATGGGAGCCCACCAAAAATGCCCAGCTGGGGTGATCAAGGAGGCTGTGCCTCTGGAACCTACAGGACACCTACTATATTAGGCCAAGCTATCAAGCCTAGGAGATGTAGCAGCTTTACCTAATACATAGAAACAAACACAGGGAGGCTGCCACAATGAGGAGACAAAGAAACATGGCCCAAATGAAACAACAGAACAAAACTCCAGAAAAATAAACAAAATGGAGATAAGCAATCTACTAGATGCAGAGTTCAAAACATTGGTTATAAGGATGCTCAAGGAACTTAGTGAGGACCTCAACAGCATTAAAAAAAAACAACATTTAGAAATGAAGGCTACACTAATTAAAATAAAGAATAATTTATAGGGAATCAACATTAGAGTAGATGAAGCTGAGATTCAATCAGCAATTTGGAATATAAGAAAGCAAACAATAGCCAATGAGAATGGCAAAAAGAAAAAATCCTATATAGTAAAAGAGAAACATGTAAATTGACCATCCCTCCACTGCGCTCACCAGCCAATCAGGAGTATGCAAATTAACCTGACAAAGATGGTGGGTTAATTTGCATACACAAGCGCCAAGCAAAGAGCAGAGTGGGAGAGCCAGCGGCTTGAGGGGACATGACTCCCTCAGTCATTCCCCGCAAGCCACTGGGTGGAGAGCAGAGCAGGAGAGCTGGCGGAGAGTGTAATGGCTTGGGAAACTTGGCTCCCCAAGCTGCCAGAGGGAGAGCAGAGAAGGACCACTGGCAGCTTGGAGGACTTGGCAGAGAGGGAGGCCATGGGATGGAGACAGAGCAGGAAGGGAAAACCAAGAGCATGGGGAGCACTAGGAATTCTGGGAATAGTAGTTCTGGTGGCAGCCCCAGGACCAGAAGCCCAGAGCATGGGGAGCACTAGGAATGCTGGGAATCGTAGTTCTGGTGGCAGACGGATCTCCTAGACCAGCCGTGGGCAAACTATGGCCCGCGGGCCGGATCCGGCCCGTTTGAAATGAATAAAACTAAAAAAAAAAAAAAAAAAAGACTGTACCCTTTTATGTAATGATGTTTACTTTGAATTTATATTAGTTCACACAAACACTCCATCCATGCTTTTGTTCCGGCCCTCCGGTCCAGTTTAAGAACCCATTGTGGGCCCTCGAGTCAAAAAGTTTGCCCACCCCTGTCCTAGACACTAAGGCAGCGGTTCTCAACCTGTGGGTCGCAACCCCTTTGGCGGTCGAATGACCCTTTCACAGGTGTCGCCTAAGACCATGCTGCATATCAGATATTTACATTATGATTCATAACAGAAGCAACATTACAGTTATGAAGTAGCAATGAAAATAATTTTTATTTTTAAATATATTTTATTGATTTTTTACAGAGAGGAAGGAACAGGGATAGACAGTTAGAAACATCGATGAGAGAGAAACATCGATCAGCTGCCTCCTGCACACTCCCCACTGGGGATGTGCCTGCAACCAAGGTACATGCCCTTGACCTGAATCGAACCTGGGACCCTTGAGTCCACAGGCTTGATGCTCTATCCACTGAGACAAACCAGTTAGGGCACAACGAAAATAATTTTATGGTTGGGTCACAACATGAGGAACTGTATTTAAAGGGCCAGAAGGTTGAGAACCACTGCACTAGAGCAAAGTGAGCCTGGAGCAAATTACTATTGCAGTGGGGGATGGAGTGAAAGCAAAGGTGAGAGACATAAGTAAAATCAGAGTATCTAGGAATAATTAAAGGGAAGATATCCTAAAACTTCCAGGAAATCTCCACCAATGAAGGAAAAAAAAAATGCCTCTATTATTCTGTGAGCAACAAACCAAACTGAGTTGGGGTCTCAGACAATTCGCTCAGTTCGCTCATATGATTGCAAAGACAGACAGAAATTCCCGGATTGGAGAGGGCTCCCCTGAAGGCTCCCAGATTGGAGAGGGTGCAGGTCAGGCTGAGGGGCCCCCACAACCCCTAGTGCACAAATGTCATGTACCAGGCCTCTAGTAATAAATAATGAGGATAGTGTAAGGAGCCTCTGTGTACCAACATTCACATCACGGGGATGCCAGAGGAGAAGAGGAAGAGCAAGAAATTGAAAACTTATTTGAAAAAATGACATAAAACTTCCCTAACTTGGTGAAAGAAACAGACATACAAGTCTGGGAAGCACAGATAGTCTCAAACAAGATGAACCCTAAAAAGCCCACACCAAGATACATTAAAATTGAAATGCAAAAGTTTAAAGATAAAGAAAGAATCTTAAAAGCAACAAGAGAAATTCAGTTAGTTATCTACAAGGGAGCTTCGATAAGACTGTCAGTTGTTTTCTCAATAGAAACCTTGCAGGCCAGAAGGGATTGGCAAGAAATATTCACAGTGATAAAAGCAAGGACCTACAACCAATATTACTTGACCCTGCAAAGCTATCATTTAGAATCAGAGGACAGATAAAGATCTTTCCAGACAAGAAAAAACAAAAGGAGTTCAGTACCACCAAACCAATATTATATGAAACTAAGGCCTGGTGCATGAAATTCAGCATGGGGGGGGGCAGGGGTTCCTAAGCCCAGTCTTCACCCTCTCCAATCCAGGACCCCTCAAGGGATGTCCGACTACCTCTCGCAATCTAGAACCGCTGGCTCCTAACTGCTTGCCTGCCTGCCTGCCTGATCACCCCTAACCCCTCTGCCTGCCTGCCTGATTGCCCCTAACCTCCCTGCCTGCCTGATCACCCCTAACTGCTCCCCTGCTGGCCTGATCACCCCTAACCACCTCTGCCTCGCCCCGCACCTGGGACCCAGGATTCCCTCCTCCAGCCGGTCACAGGAACCCAGGACCCGGGCCAGCTTCACCTAGTCTGACCGCAGCTGCAGGGGATCGTGGGCGGGAGTCTTCACCTGGGCCGCAGTGCAGGCAACCAGGATCACAGGGCGGTCAGCTTATACCTCTCCTGGGCCGCAGGAGCTGGCACCCAGGACCACGGGGCGGGCTGCTTGTCCCTCTCCCAGGCCGCAGCCCCAGCCGCTGGCGCCTGGGACTGTGGGGGTGGACAGCTTGTCCCTCTCCTGGGCCGCAGCCCAGCTGGTCCCCATTCCTCTCTTCAGGGCTCATTTGTGCCTGGCTGGTCCCCATTCCTCTCTCGCAAGCTCATTTGTGCCTGGCTGGTCCCCATTGCTCTCTCGCAAGCTCATTTGTGCCTGGCTGGTCCCCATTCCTCTCTAGCCAGTGTTGAGTGTCTGAGCTGTTACAGTGTGAGGGCGTGACGACCATTTTCATATTAGCTCTTTATTATATAGGATGTTAAAAGGCCTTATTTAACACTAGAAAGACTGAAACTTAGTATATACCTATATTGCCCAAAAGCAGTCAAAATGACTGCATTGTGAAAGAATAATATCGGAGCACTCTTCACTTATGTTCCTTAGCTTTTCCAATAACTCACTTCCATTCGACATTTCTTTCATGAATTTAGGGCGCAAAAGAAATAAAATAAACAACTTATTAGAACAAGTATCACTGCATAAAGATTTGAATAACAAGTACTAGTTTAGCTTATTGAGCAACTACAACTTATCAAGTATCGACAATTTATCATGTACTTGTATGTTATCATGTGATGGTAATCGAAAAAAAATGAAAACTGTTATTTCAATACAGAGCCGAACTGGTCATATAAGAAATTTACTCAATTCAATAATAAGAGTCATAATTTCCCAAGCAGTCAAAATGACTGCTTTTGGGCAATATAGGTATAACACATATATATATACCGGAAATGAAGGAGGGGGAGGTAACTACAATTACTAATAAACGCATTTATATGTTGTACAAAAAGTCACAAAATTCTAAGACATTGTGTCCTTATATACATAATTGTTTTTCTAATTGAAATTAAAAACCAGTCAAAATGACTTCCTTGGGCAATCTAGTGTTAAGAAGAAAAAAGATCACTGGCTGGTGTGGCTCAGTGGTTGAGCATCAACCTATGAACCAGGAGATCATGGTTTTTATTCCCATCAGGGCACATGCCCGGGTTGTGGGCGCAATCACTCGTAGGGGGCATGCAGGAAGCAGCCGATTAATGATTCTCTTTCATCATCTATGTTTCCATCTCTCTCTCCCTCTCCCTTCCTCTCTCTGTGATGAATTAAAAATAAATAAGAAAGAAAAAATATAAAAAATATATGAACAATAAAATGGCAATAAACACATATCTAGCAACTGAATCTACAAACAAAATGACCAAGGAGAACAGAAACAGACACAAAGATACAGAGACCTTTGTGGTCCTGAAATTTTGATCCACTTTGAAACAGTTAACACAAGCTTGGTAAAGAAGATAAGATAAACAAGTTAAATAAAAATATTTAACATAACATAACCCTGAAGTTAAGAAATTTCAACATAGGTAAAAGCCAATTACTAATGAGCATAATTATTAACATATTACTAAACTCTTAGTATCTAAAAAAGTAACAAGCAGAAGCCAAGAAGAAGAAAAAAACATGTATGTATGGCAGTTGGAACACTAAATTTTTTTGAAATTCCTGTTCCTCATGAGGACAAAACAAGACTAACAATCCTAGCATGGAGCCAAACAAGAGCCTTGCAGTACTGTACATGTGACTCAAATCTGTATCCAGGACTCTCATGCAGAAATTCTATTTCATTAGACCCATTTGATGCTGATGTAGAAAATCCCTAGAGCAGTGGTTCTCACACTTCAGCACCATCAGAATCACCTGGTGGGCTTGTTTAAATAGTTTGCTGGGTCCTGAGTCTTTGATTCAGTAATTCTGGGATGGGACCTGAGAAAAGGTAATTGTGTGTGTGTTTTAAGTACTACATTTCTTGGTTAATTGTTATGGGTCCACTTTTTGAAATATATTTTTAATGATTTGAGCGAGAGAGAGAGAAAGGAAGAGAGAGAGGATAAAAAAAGATTGGTTGCCTCCTGCACACACTCTGACAGGAGTCCAAACCCACAACCTGGGTATGTGCTCTGACCTAGAATTGAACCTACGACCTTTTGTGCATGGGATGACGTTCAACCAACTGAGTCAGGGCAAGAATAGGCAATTGTAACTAAAGCCCAAGTCAAGTCGGTCCCTTTGAGAGCACTTAAATAACCCCTGAGCTGAAATAATTAAAGCATAGTACCTAAAAGGGATTCCTCCATCCAATTAAAAGTATTTTTTAAAACAAAGTTAAAATATTAATGCCTTAGAACCAATCTCTATATATATCTATAAATAGATACTTTTTAATCTTCACCTGAGGATGTTTACTGATTTTATTATTATTATTATTTTTTAGAGAAAGAGAAAGAAAGGGGGACAGAGGCAGAGAAACATCGATGTGAGAGAGAAACATCTATCGGTTGCTTCCCAACCTGGAACCTGAGTCTGTGCTTATAAAATCAGATACAACAACATAAATTCTGTAAATATTTAAGTAATAGAGTTTTAAATCTTTATAAAAGATTAGAGTTTACATTTTAAAAATAAATGGTAAAAGAATATTCTGCAATTACAAAGTTTTGTTGAATAACCAATGCATAATCAATGTCTTTACTTTTGACATGCAGAATATACTCTAGCAAGAGAAGAACAGCTTTTTATAGAAAAAAGATTAACAAAATACACAACATTAGGCAAGTGAAAAATGCCATCACAAGGATTTGGTGAGTTTTGTAGGTCAATTCATATGATTCAACCTAATAGTTTTAAAAAGAGAAAAAACAGGTAGTAAAAAGATACACTGATAATTAACTTTAGGCAAATCATACTGAGGAATTACCATCCAATTACCATATGTCATTAAGAACCAAAAGTTAAATTTTACCCTATTTTCTATAAAACATTTAATGTGCAATTTTCCATGTATTTTTATTATGTAAATAATGACAGTATATACATTAATCTCATTAAAATATCATTTAAATGCAAAGATTTTATGTAAACAAAGCCAAACCAACAGCAAATAATCACTGTTACCAATTAATCAACACTGCTTATCAGGCTCTGATAAAGAGTAATCCAAGCATATATTTTACAACTTAAGTGTAATAAAAATGGAATATACTACTTGTGCTATATAATTTATTGCTTATTACATTTTACATTAAAAACTGCCTAGAAAAAACAATTTGTAATGATGGTTAATGAATAATAGGCCCTATATCATGTATTAAATAATATATAATTTCTAATAAGTATTTAAAATATACAATATCAATAAATGTTTCTAATCAATCTTTTGCCTAGCAGAGAAATAAAATCACAAACCTCTGTAATAATCCATCTTAATCCTACAACAAAAAGATTCTATTAGGCATAAAGAGCTTTAGTAACACATATTTATTTGTTTATTGTATATATACTCAAACACCTATTATAACCACCATTAAATTTAACTTATCCTGAAAAATTATCATAAACAATGAGGACTAGTTAAATAATAAACCTATCTTCACAATTAACACCTGCATACACTCCTTCTTGTACATAACCAGAATAAGATTTTTCAAACAAACAAACAAAAAAGACATATAAAAGTATAGCTATGCACTGGATTGAAATGAAAGGTAGTAGGACTATGCCCAAATGATAATGATTACAAATTAGTTAGAAAACAGAAAATCTAGATTATAATTAAACTAGAGGCCCGGAGCATGAAATTCGTGCACTGGTAGGGTCCCTAGGCCTGGCCGGCAATCAGGGCCAATCAGGTTCCCTGCCTCCCTGCCTCCTCCTTGCTTCACCACCCGTGCACCGCCACCGCACGGTCCTCGCCTCTCGGCCTCCCTGCCTCCCCACTTCCCGCCTCCTCTTTCCCTTGCTCCCTCAGCACCCCACCTCCACCGCTGGTTGCCCAACATGTTCCACACCGCCCCCTCATGATCAGCACACACCATAGTGAGCAATCAAACTCCCGGTCTGCTGGTTGAACTCCCGAGGGCACAATTTGCATATTTGCCTTTTATTATATAGGATAGATGATTCCAAAATCTGGGTGAAGAACTAGTTCTTAGAATTTATAGTTTTTAAATAATTGCCATTGCTAATAGTTTTTAATGCTTGGCTGATGGCACAACAATTCTTAAAACAATTGATTTTTGCCATAAATACTTTACTGTACTGAATTAAATGTATGTTATTAATTAGCACAATCATAAATACCCTGAATATTTTCACATTATTTTCACGAGTACTAGAATGCTACTAACTTTAACTTCAATTTCTTACCAAATCAGCCTATTCTGTATCTTTAGTGGTCTCAGCAGAGGGTAAGAAAATGGATTTTCAAATACTTTTTCTCTGCAGCTACATCTTACCTCTTCCTTCCTCTAATCTGTGTCTCCTGATTACTCGCTGCCGTTTTTCTTCTTGTCTTAACTGAAGGTGTTCTTCAATGTTAACCCCAGGCACTGGGACAGCTAATGATTGACCAAAAAAATTTATATATAGATTTATAAATATATACAGATATATGTTTATACACACACAAACACATAATATAATAGATATGATAATAGATGTAACAGAACTAGATGAAATTCAATAACATAAAAGCTAACAAAAATAGTCTAAAACAAATTATTTTTAATGCAAAAATCTTAGCAAAAAAGAAAAAAAGAATTTCTTCCCTTTATTAATAACATATTTTTAGTTACAATACATGTGGTATTATATTATTAACTACTAGAGGCCCGGTGCATGAAATTCATGCACAGGTAGGTTCCCTAAGCCTGGCTGGCAATCAGGGCCTATCAGGGCCTTCCGGCTGCCAGCTGGGGCCTTCCTCTGTTCTGCACTGCCCCCTGGTGGTCAGTGCATGTCATAGCGAGCGGTCGAACTTCTGGTCTGTTGAACTCCCAAAGGGACAATAGCATATTAGCCTTTCATTAAATAGGATCATCTTAACTTTTTAGCACATACCTAATAGAAATTGTATAAACTATCCTTATTACTGAGTTGAGGACAAGATGTTTGGTACAATAAAGCAAATTACCTAATAGAAGGTCTAAAGGTATCATCTCTTTCACCGCATCAAGAATTCCTCTTTGTCTTGCCTCTTGACCATCCAACTCTCTTGCACAAGCCTTGCAACATCCACACACAGCACAGCCAGATTCTCCGGAACCACAACCACAGATACTTAAAACAAACAAACAAAAAAAAGAATTAACTGAAATCCTTCTACTCTTTCCTTAAAACACTTTTCTATATGAGGTACCATCTCACACCTGTCAGAATGGCTATCATCAACAAATCAAAAAACAACAAGTGCTGGCAAGGATGTGGAGAAAAGGGAACCCTTGTACACTGCTGGTGGGAATGCAGACTGGTGCAGCCACTGTGGGAAACAGTATGGAGTTTCCTCAAAAAATTAAAAATGGAACTCCCATTTGACCCAGTAATCCCGCTTCTAGGGATATATTCCAAAAAGTCAGAAACACCAATCAGAAAGGATATATGCATCCCTATGTTCACAACCAATGGACATAGACAATGGGGGGTGGGGGGAAGCTAGGGCTGGGGAGCAGGGGCAGGCTGGGAGAGGACAATGAGGGGGAAGGGGACATATGTAATACTTTCAAGAATAAACAATTAAAAAAAAACACTTTTCTGCATTTTTGAGATTAAATTAAATGAGGCAAAAATGAAATTAACCCTTCAGATCAGGAGCAGGATGTGTCAATTTTTAAGGAAAGGTATGAATAGATGAATAATTAAAAACAAAAGTTTATTAAGTTCCTCATATTTCTACAGAAAATACAAACGTATTCTATCTTCAAAGCTGCTATTAACAAGTATTTTTCACGTTTTCACAATTATTGAAGGACCAGCAGCTTTACTATTAAGTGGTCTGGATGGCTTGGTTAGTAAACAAACAAATATTCCTACCTACCAGATAAGTTAAGGGAGGTGTTGACAGCCCACCTTGCCAGCTTAATGTATTAGTCTCCATTTCCCTCCCTATCCTAAAAAGGATAAAAAGCCCTACTGAGCCCTGGCCAGTTTGGCTTGGTGGATGGAGAGTCAGCCTGTGGACCAGGTTAGGTTTCGGTCAAGGGCATGTACCTTGGTTGAGGGCACATCACCAGTAAGGAGTGTGCAGGAGGCAGCGGATCGATGTTTCTCTCTCATGGATGTTTCTAACTCTCTATTCCTCTCCCTTCCTTTCTGTAAAAAATCAATGAAATATATATAAATAAAAAATAAAGCCCTAATGCCCTAACTGGTTTGGCTCAGTGGCTAGAGCGTTGGCCTGTGGACTGAAAGGTCCCAGGTTCAATTCCAGTCAAAGGCATGTACCTTGGTTGCGGGCACATCCCGAGTTGGGGGTGTGCAGGAGGCAGCTGATCGATGTTTCTCACCCATCGATGTTTCTAACTGTCTATCCCTCTCCCTTCCTCTCTGTAAAAAATCAATAAAATATATATTTTTTAAAAGCCCTACTGAATTGTATGTGGGCACTATTTAAAAAATAATGTTTATTTTTAAACTTATTCTAAAATATATAGTCATAATTTTATAACTGAAGTCATGTTTAATAGTGCTTAGTGTCCCGGCACAAATTCCTATGTTGACTTTATTCATGTATTCATTTCTGCTTCATTAGTAAATAAATTATTGTACTTGGTTAGGTATTGTCCATTTGATCTATAAATAATTATTGAAAACTGACAGTAAATCTCAGGGGGAGAAGCATATAAAGAAGAATGAATAATTTTAGGAAGGACAAGAGAATTATAAATTCATTTATAATATGCATCGATTACTTAAATTCAGATATTGGAGACATTTAATTTTAATGGAAATAGATTAAGACATCTCCAGGAGGATAAATTTCAACTCCTTATAAAAGAAATATTATCTTTAGCTCTGGTTGGCAGCTCAGTGATTAGAGCATTGGCCCATGCACCAAAGGGTCACAGGTTCAATTCCCAGTCAAGGACACACACTTGGGTTGCAGGTTCAATTCCTGACCTGGTCCAGGCATGTGGTGCGGGAGGCAACCAGTCTATCTTTCTCTCTCTCTCCCTTCCACTTTCTAAAAATCAATGGAAAAAATATCCTTGGGTGAGGATTAACAACAACAAAAAAAAAGGTAAAAAAGAAAAATTATCCTTTAATAAAGAGAGCCAAAATATTTTAACATATACTAAAAAAGCAAATCAAATGTACTGTTTAAAAATCATAGTGTTTCAGTAGTTTAAGAGAAAAGACCTGCTATTTAAGATCTGTTTCACTATGTTAGCCATAGTATAATTCTGGGAATGTACTCCAAGTAGATCCAGACATTATTTGGGAAGAAGCACCTGACTATACTAAGGAGATGTCAAATAGGAAGGTCAACTATAGGGGTTGGTTGGCTGTCCTCACCATGGCTGATATTTTTCCCACAAGATTCCCTTTAATCTCCAAAGTAAGCTAATTATCAAAATCTGATCTTATAAAGATCAGATATATCATAATACAAAGATCTACCATAATTAATTCAATCTTGCAAAGGATACCCCATTATGTTACATTGGCTACAAATGGCAACACAAAAATAAGAATCAAAATCTTCCTTAACATTCTAGGGAAAAATCTGCATTCTGATTGTGCCTAACTCACACCTTAACTTTAAAATGACAATACAGACTCTGAAAAAAAAAAAAAAGTGGTCCAGTAAGAATAAAAACTATATATAACAGGTGCAATGCAACTTGAGCCATGATAGTTCCTAGAACTCCTAAAATTACAAAAAGTAAATTCAATTTAAAAGGCTATATCCCTAATAAAACATTCTATATGTGTATGTTTTTTTACAATTCTACTCAGAAAAAAATTCGTATGTGTTATTAAAGCAGTCTTAGAAAGAATACAAATGGCTCAGTGGTTGAGCTTCAACCTATGAACCAGGAGGTTATGGTTCGATTCCTTGGTCAGGGCACATGCCCCAGTTGCAGGCTCAATCCCCAATGTGGGGCGTGTAGGAGGCAGCCCATCAATGATTCTCTCGCATCATTGTCCCTTTCTCTTCCTTTCTCTGAAATCAATAAAAACATATTTTTTTTTTAAAAAAAAAATACAAATTAAGGCACAGCCCAAGCCTTGAAAAAGATGACCTTTTTAAAAATAATGCTTTAAATGGATCAAATTATATAAAAATGACACTAAATTGGAATTGATTATAATTCCCCACCCCTACTCTAAGTATGTCCTCAGGTGAGGATTAAAAATGAAAAATAAAAAAAGAAATAACACAGAATACTCTGAAATAATTTTGAAAAGAAATGTGTTATATGCATTTTCTAGTAACTTTTTATTTCTTCAATATTAATTCTTTTTCTTACCCTCCAGGAACTCTGTCTGGACGCCCACTACTGACACAGCTGGCTCCATAACCTGTACAGTCTCCACAGACAGTACACACCATGCACTGCTCCAGCTTCCACTTATGCATGCCTGGAGGGCACATCATAGACTTCTCATCTTTTTCATCTAGTTCTTCTTCTAGGTCTTCATCCATTGCTGTGGCCATATTTTCAACTCCAAACCCTATTTGAGAGATCAATTTATAACATTTTAGTAGATTATTTCCATGTCTAAAAAACTGACATTTGTATTTCCCAATTAAATACTGTATGTATATATAACATATACTAATCCAAATGAGTATACAAAGAAATGCTAAAATATAAGAGCAAGAAAAATAAAATTTAGTTGAGGGACTACTAATAAGTGCTCTCCCCATTTCCTTTTCTGCAAAAAGAGGGAAGACAGAAAAATCTCTTAGCTGTTGGTGCTTTCTGTCAATCATATTTTTAATTTTTTTGGATTTTAATTTTAGTCCCTCTTTTCCATCTTTACTGCCAACACTTCTGTACAATAGACCAAAGAATGATTCCTAACCACACTTTAAGCCAAGAGTCCTTCCAACTAGAACATCCTCCCACTGCTAGCAATCAGCTTTGTAAAACATATACTTGTTCCTACGACTTCATAATTTACAAAATTCCTCAGCAAGATACAGTCATTCACAAGATGGCTCCCAATTTTCTCCAAACTCACTTCTTCGATGCAAACTACATTCTACCCGAACCTAAATTCCCTCTGCTTTCTAAGCATCCTGTGTCCTTTCTCATGCTCTGGGCCTTTGCTCATTCCTGCTCCATTTCTCTTTCTACCTCATATACCTGCCTCTCTACGCCTCATCAACCAGAAAGGTTTTCAGCCCTCAAAAACTCAGCTCAGAAGTCATTTCCAAGGAAAGCACTTACCACTTTTCTGAAGGAAACAGTCACTATCTTCTTAAACCTGTTTATACCTCAATTACAACTTAACTGTGTTATAATTCCTTCAACTATTCTTTTTTTACTGAATACCTACCTAAATGCCGTGGGCATTTCCCTTGATGGCAGACAAAACATTTTTTGTAAAGGGCCAGATGGTGAATAATACAGGCTTTATGGGTCATATTAAGTCCGTGTCACACTTTTTAAAAATAACCCTTTAAAAGTATAAATCCATTTTTAGCTTGGAAGGCCATACAAAAACAGGCTATTGAGCAGATGGCTTGTAGGTCTCTGCTTTAGGCACTGAGGACTATGATAATGAACTATTTATTATAAACCTTATAACTTAGTGATAAAGACACACATTAATTGAACAACCATACAGAAAAGAGTAAATCTACAACTTTGATAGACTTATAAAGGAACATATAGTGCTACACGAGCATATAATAAAATAACAAATCTGTAGGAATCAGGTAATTATTTTTAATCTCTGTCTTTTCTATTAGACTTAGATCCTCAAAGACAAGGTATTACCTTACTCACGTTACCTCTTAACTTAGTCAACCTTATTCTCTTTTATCACTTACACCTATAATAGACTCAGTATATAGGTCTGTCTAATCAAGAAATAAACTCATGGGATATATAACCTTTTTTATTTTTGCCACTTCTAATCTATGTACAGGCTGGAAAATTAGATAACCATGTATTGGATAACTATGCATGTCTACAGTTAAAATAAAGCAATCCGAAAGACGGCCAAAGTGACTATTTTTCATAAGAACAGGAGCTAAAATATATTGAACACTTATCTGGGTCTATATATATTACTTAATCATCCCAACTGTACTATAATTATTATCCTAAAAATAATCTCTAAAATTCAAAGCAATATCAATCACATTGCCAAGTAGAAAAGCACACTCTCATCCATATGGAAAAAAGGCCCAACCTAACTACATAAAGCAAAAATTTATTAAAAAAAAACATACAAAAAACTTGCCATCAAAATTGAAAAATTATATACAAGTAAAACCATAAATATAAAAGAGAGAATCCACAAGTTAGTAAAAAATATTTGTAACACATACAACATAATATATTAAATATTCCTACAAATTAATAAGAAAAAGCTAGAAAAATAAGAAAAATTTGAAAAGATAGTCTAACTCACAATTCATAACCAATGGAATGCAAATTAAAAGAAAAATGAGAGACCCAGCAATTTTCCTCCTAATTGTATATCCCAAAGAAATGCAAACATATTTTCACCAATATTTACTAGAAATGTTCAGAGCAATACTATTCATAATAACCCAAACTAGAAATTACCCAAATGCCCATAATACTAGCAAAAGTTTTAAAACTGAGGCATATTTACACAATTTAAAACTACACAATGATGAGAATGAACAACTTACAGCTAACCATGTCAACATAGATGAATCTCATGAAAGTAAAGCTGAGTGAAAAGAAACCAGACATAAAAGAATTGATACTACATGATTCCATCTATAAAGTACAAAAGTATGCAAAAGTAATGTACAGTGTTAACTGAAGAGGAGGATAGCAACTGGAGAGGAACATAAAAGGGCCTTCTTTGGGTACTGTTAAGAAACTTTCTTGACCTGGGTGCAGATTACAAGAATATGTTCAGTTTGTGAAAATTCATAAAAATACATACCTATGCTAGGTGTATTTTTCTGCATATATATTATACTTCAATATAACAAGTAAAAAATTACAACGTCACAGCCATTACACTGGCAAAAATCAGAGTCTGTCAATATTGACTACTTGAGTAATGTGGAAAATCAAACTCTATTAGTAAGAGTATAAATTGGTACAATCTCTTCCAAGAAAAATCTAGCACAAAGCTGAAATTTATAGCATAGTAATTTCACTAGAAAAAGTCTCACATGTTTAGTAAGAAATATGTATAAAGGTTTTAAAATTATTTATAATAGTGAAAAATTAGAAATAAATTCATTTATTAGCAGGAGAATGAATATATTGTGGTATGGTAGTGTTATGGTTTTTATTACACAGCAATTAACATGAATCATCTAGTTTTATGTGTACCAACATGGACATATTTCAAACATGATGGTGAAAAGACAAAAAAAAAAATTTGCAGAAAAATATGAATAGACTAGAGGCCCAATGCATGAATTCGTGCATGGGTGGGGTCCCTCAGACTGGCTGGCGTTCAGGGGCCCCGAATGGGGCCGAGGGAGGTTGGCCGTGGGGAGGGGCTGTGGGAGGCTCGGCCTGCCAGGGCAAGGAACCACAAGAGGTTAGCCAACTACAGTGGGTTTGCTGTGGGAGCACACTGACCACCAGGAGGCAGCTCCTGCGTTGAGTGTCTGCCCCCTGGTGGTCAGTGAGCATCATAGCAACCGCTCGACCAGTCAACTGGTCGTTTGGTTGCTTCTAGATAAGCACTTATAAAGTACTTTACTTTTATTTGTAAAATATATGTGTGCAATGTATTTCACATAAAATATAAGAACAACCTACAAGGGAGTACCCATATGACTGTAAACTTATTTCTCAACAGAAACTATGCAGGCCAGAAGGGAGTGGCAAGAAATATTCAAAGTGATGAATAACAAAAACCTATAACCAAGATTACTCTACCCAGCAAAGCTATCATTTAGAATTGAAGGTCAGATAAAGAGCTTCACAGACAAGAAAAAGCAAAAGGAGTTCATCACCACCAAACCAGTATTACATGAAATGTTAAAGGGTATTCTTTAAGAAGAGGAAGAAGAAGAAGAAAAAGATAAAAAATATGAACAATAAAAAGGCAATAAATACCTATCAACAATTGATTCTAAAAATCAAAATAAAGAAATAAAAAATCTAATGAGCCCTAACCAGTTTGGCTCAGTAGATAGAGCGTCAGCCTGCAGACTCAAGGGTCTCAGGTTCGATTCCGGTCAAGGGCATGTACCTTGGTTGTGGGCACATCCCAGTAGGGAGTGTGCAGGAGGCAGCTGATTGATGTTTCTCTCTCATCAATGTTTCTAACTCTCTATCCCTCTCCCTTCCACTCTGTAAAAAATCAATAAAATATATATTTTAAAAACATCTAATGAACAGAATAAACTGGTGAATAAAATAGAATCAGAGACATGGAAATGGAACAGACTGATGATTTTCAGAGGGAAGGGGATAAGGGGGGGAGAGATTAAACAAAGATCTTATATGCATATATGCATTACCTATGGACACAGACATTACCTATGGTGAAAGCTTGGGGTGGGGAGGGAACCAGATGGAAGGGGCCATGGGGGGTAAAAGAAGGTCATCTGTACTATTCTCAACAATAAAGATTTTAAAATAAAGAAGCAAACAAACAAATAAGTAAATAAAATTTAAAAAGAAAAAATAAATAGAACACGACTGAAAGAATATTAATCAAAGTCATGATGTGGTTAGTTCTGGAGAGAGAGTATAATATTAAGCCTTGGAATAGGAATACAGGACACTGGAATCTTATCTATAATTTTTTAGATTGAAAAACTGTAAGATACAGTGGTAGACATACAACTTTTTAATATTTCAGTATTATTTTCTATACTTTTCAAGTTTTTTAAACTTTTAAAAATCCCTTTATGTTCTTCATGAGTCAGCAATCTGTACTCATTATGTGTCTTACACTACTATATTCGCATGCTTTCTAATTCAATACTTACAGAATAGGTGTGACTTCTAATAAATAAAAAATATTTTAACAATTTAATTTTGGTTATTACAAAATTTACACTAAGAATCTACAATATAGTTGTAAATGTATGCCAAATTTCACAAAAGTTTCAGAATAATAAAGAAACAATTTTGTTCATTTCACAACTCTTATAAAACATAATTTGAATACATACTTAAATAGAGGAAACTAAAAGGGTTCTCTCCTCTTTGCCTAGTAGGTCTTATCTAAAACTGTGGTTCACTAGTTTAGCAATATTTCTATTTTGGAGTTATCCATTTCTTTTTTTTCTTTTGTTCTTCCTTCTTTTTAAAAAATTAATATTCCTCTAACAGACTTACTCTTTTAAAAACAAAAGAATTAAAAAAAAAACTAAAGAATTTTAAAAACACACATATATAAAGAAGCTAAGGGGGGAAAAAAACCAGTAGGCTTTAATATCCAGATGAGTCTGCCATCAAGAAGACCCCCAAAGAGCTAAACTTGATTTTGTTAATTTAAACAAATATTAATCCTGAAACTATGTAGGCCACAGTTTAAAGTATTTGTATTTTAAACACAGCTTAATACTTAGTTCTAATAATATGTATATATTTCCTATTCTCAAGTCCACACAAAATTAAAAAAAGAAAACCAGACATTGGAGGAAAGGGTATAAGAAGGCACTGATAGCAGCTACAGTAAAACTTGAGAGCAAGAATGAAGTAGACACAAACTATAACAAAAACAAAATCACAAGCATGGATCAGTGCCTCTCTTACCTTCAATACCTTTAGTGTTTAAGCAAAGGATACGGTGGATGGGGGGTATCCACAATTTATGACTTGATAAAGGGTCAAATATTCTTAAGGATCATTCTCAATTGTTAAGAACTGACTGAATTACAGGCAGCATATACTGTTAAACAGGAAGATAATACTTGCCAGACAGACTGCTGCCAAAAATGGTTTGAAAAACGCTTTTTTAGAAAAATTTAGTCACCAAAGATGCTAAATCAAAGAAGTGCTCTTATATTTATATAAAATTAAGAAAACATACAAGTAAAAAACACTTGCTCAGAAATTAAAGGTGTAAAGTATAGTTGATTATTCCAGTGATATACTGTCAAATAAACAAGAAATTCAGTGGTTTTCCTAATTTGTGAGTGTGAAATCAAGGAGTCATTTGTTTTGAAAATAGTAAGATTCTTTACCATGTTGTTCTGAAAAGCTAATGAAAAGGCTACACACAATTTAACATTAATACAGTAACACCTACCTTTCCCACCTTGGTTCATGGCACCAGTGTCTCGTCCACACTGTCCTTTATTATTTACACCAAAGGTCCAAACTTCTCCATTCTTCATTAAAACACAAGTGTGTGCTTTGCCCATAGCTACCTGAATTACAAAATGGCCCTTCAAATCTGTTACCAAACCTATAGGAAAGATATGAATTTAATAAGAAACAACAAAAAAGCCTTTCTGAGCCTACCACCTCAATGCTGAACTTTTTTTTTTTTTTTTAGATCCTCACCCGAAGATATTTTTTCAATTGATCTTAGAGAATGGAAGGGAAGGAAATGGGGGAGAGAGAAACATCGATGTGAGAGAGACACTGGTTGCCTCCCACACACTCCTCAACTGGAGCCGGGGATCAAACACACCCTTGACAGGGAATTGAACTGTGACCTTTGGGTCCAAGGGCCGATGCTCTAACCACTTAGCCAAACAACACCAGGGCTCAATGCAGAACTTTTCATTTCTGGGATAAAATAACCCACCAAAATGAGAAATAAGTGGCCATAAGACTGGTACTAAATTAATTTTATAATGTTATAATGAATCCCTAGCCAAAAGGATTTTAGCAAGCAATAGTTACACTGAGTATTATTTTTAAACTATACATGACCCCATCCCAAAATTTTGATTCATTTGACATAAAGGCCAACTACAAATCTAATTATTACCACATTAAGCAACTCACATATCACCTGAGCACAGTTCAACTTAATAATTGCTATGAATGTTTGTTATATGTCATTTCCCTAGGCTTTACATATTTACCTCATATAAACACCTTCTAAGTGGGTTGCCCAATCATTATACTCAATTCTAAGTGCCAGAAAGAAAACCTAGCAAACAAATGTTTTTAAAATCAAAATTCATAAATAAAAAACTATCTGGTTAGTTCTATCCTTCATATTCACTTCTTAAACTTTTGTTTTACATGTCACTCAATCACTTAACAAGTAATTCTTGAGCCCTTATTATGTACCAGACGCTGTGCTGGGCACTGGGGATATAATCTACGCTAATAAAAGAGAAACATGAAAATTGGTGTCACTCCGCTACGCTCACCAGTCAATCAGAGTGAATATGCAAATTAACCCAACAAAGATGGCGGTTAATTTGCATATGCAGGAGTGGAGCAAAGACAGAAGGCTCCAGCTGAAGTGAAGACTGAAGACTGAAGAGGCTTGGCTTTTCTGCTGCAGCCGCAGTGAAGAAACCAAGCCTCGTTGTGGCAGGAGGTGAAAAGCCAAGCCTCACTGTGGCCGGAAGGGAAAAGCCTAGCCTTGAGGTTTGGCATCTCCGCTGCGGCTGGACCAAAGGCCTGGGTCCTGGGTGCTAGAGGAAAACCAGTGCCGGCAGCCAGGGGAAGGAAGGCCTATTGCGCGAATCTTCATGCAATGGGCTTCTAGTACTATGTAATAAAAGCCTAATATGCTAAGTGTCTTGATCATTCGTTTGACCATTCAACCAGTTGCTATGATGCAAACTGACCACCAGGGTGCAAATGCTCCAACCAGTAGGTTAGTTTGCTGCTGGGGTCTGGCTGATCAGGATGGGAGAGATGGGCTGGACACTCCCTGGAGCCCTCCCGTGGTCCCTCCCTGCCCCAATCATGCACCGGTGGGGTCCCTCGGCCTGGCCTACACCCTCTTGCAATCTGGGACCCCTCGGGAGATGTTGGAGAGCCAGTTTCGGCCCAATCCCCACAGGCCAAGCTGAGGAACCCCACCAGTGCACCGGGCCTCTAGTAGTAAATAAGGGAAAGAGAATCTCTCCCTAACTACCTAACAGGGGGAGGAGAGGAGGTAAGTAATTTATCATATATAAATCAGTTATGTTATACAAATAATTTCCCCACAGCACTACCAGAAACATGTCACGTGAGCATCTAACTGAGCTTAGGGAAAGCTTTCCAGATAAAGCAACAGCTGAAATACAGCTGCACTAGCCAAGTGCCATAATTCATTCTGATAAAACTAGAGTGTGTTCCCAAAAATAATACAGGAAGGAATCACAAAATGTTTTATTTGTAAGTAAATGTGAAAAATGTAGAGAAAGCAATCTACAAATATTAATTTTCTAGACATATCTATGCAATACATAATGTCTAGTCTTGAACTTTCTTTGCATAAAAGTGAAATAGTATTTAAATTTAACTTACTTGAACTATCAGAGTAAATGGCATCTTTTCCAAACATGTATAACTCTCCATCTTTAGAAATAACAGAACTACTTCCATTATTGCAGGCTGTATACACCACAATTTTTCCTTCCATCTTAATTATCTTTTTAGGTTTATAGGGTTTTGATTGCCGTCTGCTCTTAGCTTTAAAAAAGTTAAATTAAGGCATCAATGTACAAGTAAAAATAATTTGTATATAAACCACAAGGGAAAAAGACATGTTATTTGCACTTATGACACACTTTATTTTCACAAAGGCCTAGGTTTCCCAACATGTTCATTAAAATGTATCAACCTTACAAGCCTCATCCAGTTAATTAAATTTAGGCTATCAGTGCCATATCTTCTTCTTTGCAGCACAATGAAATTCCCAATGGGAAACATAATCTTCTACCAAACTTCTGGGAAGCCCAATCTCAAGATTAGCTACTTACGTTATCAAAACCATTTCATTACCATATGTTTAAAAATTCCCTTTTCTCTCAAACTCTATCTTACATATATTCTTATATTAGAACCTTGAAAGTAAAATCAGTTCCTCATTCACTCAAAACATATTAAGTAGCTACACATAGTCAATATGTAAGAAAGGGAAATATACAGAAGGAGGGAAAGAAAATAAATTCAATGTGGAGGATTCAAGCAACCTCTGCTTTCCAAACCTAAATCCCTAAAATCAGTAAAATATGGGAAATATCCATCTTCCTGTTTCTTTATTCAACCCGAATTTTGCATGCCTTTCAGAATAAAACATTCTGCTGTGCGGGGTACAGTTCTGGGACTTAAAGATGCCATTATATCTTTTCATATAGCACAGTCCACATAGATACACACAGCAACTGTGTTATTTGGTACTCTGAATGCTAGAAGGAAAAAGTGGCTGTGCTAAAGCTTCTGACTATTTTAAGGGATTTCTTTCGAGGTCTTTTTATTTACACATGATTTTTACATTAGATGTTGACTTCAAACCTACTCCTCATAAGGTGCTACCCCAGTGTGCTAGACTGTATAAAGTAAATGCGAGGTTATAAAAAGAGAAACAGGACACTTTGAGGAAGACTTCATTGCTAAGGGTTTGCTTTCATCTTAGAGAAATAACACCAAGAGCAGTGATCCATCAATAACTGACACTAATACAGAAGGTTACACAAGGTTTACTTTATTCTGAAATATATATTACTCTAAAAATTTGGGGTTACTTAAAATAATATATTGAAATAAGTAAGTTTGTAAAAATAGTAACAACTGACAAAAACAGAGAAATAGCCAAGTAAACATAAAGCATATAAAAATTCATGCATATGAACTGCAGAATACAATCTGCAATCACAGTTCTTTAATAAACAGTACCCCACCATTAACTGAATAAGCCCCAATTTAAAATTCTCTAGTAACTTGGTGAGGTAACTGCAGTTGAAATTGATATGCCTCATGTTAATAAATTCTACACTATTTTTACTGACTATCCAGTTGATTAGTTAACTTACTTGACTCTCCATCTTCTCCTTTACTAGCAGATCCTGTAAAAAATATGCTTCCATCTTCTGCAACTAAAAGGGCATGAGAGCCATCATGTCCAACGGAAAAATGCACAATCTTTGGAGATTTTGTAATTGGTAGTTCAACCCATTTTCCTGCTGAAGGACCACCTTGTTTGATTCCAAGACTCTGGTATTTTCCAGTGTAATAGATCTGATATTTAAAAAAAAAAAAGAAAAAGAAAAAAGAAGAAGAAGAAGAAAGAATAGAAAACAGGACTTAAAATGACTTTTGTAGTAGTGCACCAGGTTTTACTTGACAGAAAAAAACAACCTTCCATGTTTTATTGAAGAACAAAAATAACAAGAACCCAAACTCTTTTTTAATACTATTTGACTTATGTGAGCTGAGGAGAGAAACAGGCATATTTTTCCAAAAAGACATAATAGGTTTTTCCTATCTATTCAGAATACTTATCTTTTGTCTCTCAATTTTATTTTATTTTTTAGTATTTCTTTTAAAAAATTATTTATCTTTATTGTTGAGGGTATTACAAAAATAAAATCTACAAAAATTAAATTGATGCCTTAATTTAATTTAGCTTTTTTTAAGAAAAATTATTTATCTTTATTGTTGATGTCCCCCATTTTCCCCCACTGCCCCTCCTCAGGCCATAACCAAGCTATTGCCTATGTCCATGGAATATGCATATATGCAAATAAGTTATTTGGTTATTCTCTGTGTCTCCCCTCACACACACCCTGCCCCCCCCGTCCCCCCCCCCCACATATATGTAGGGCGCGGCTATAGGGTTAAGCCTCGATCTGACCTGCTGGCAAAGCCACAAACAAGTCCCAGCTTAGAGGGCACAGTCCTCTTAGCATAATTAGGCTTGACCTTATGAGGCTCCCTAGATCTTATCTGGGTAGCTAATGGGCTGTGGGAGATGCAGCAAGCCCTGCCAAAACAAGTGAAACTCACAAGAACATTGTAACTATGGTGACCACTACCTTGTTCACCTCTGGCTATAAAATTAAGGCTCAGCTTGCCTCTGGATCTCTCTCTGTGGCCTCAGCCAGGCACAGGAAGATCCACCTAGACCCAGCTTATTCTCTTTGTCACTTCTTCATCCATTCGCCACCCTCACTCAGGCTTTCGAACCCTTGTCTGAGCTGGCTCGACACACACACACACACACACACACACACACACACACACACACACACACTTCCCTCTGAGATCCATCAGTCCTAGCCATGCTTCCATGCCTCTGGACCTATTTTGTTCCTTGGTTTACAACTCAAACTCAACAAAAGGAAGACAAACAATCCAATTTAAAAGTGTCTACCTAAGTAGACACTTCTCCAAAGAGGACATATGGACAGCATATTAAAAAGTGCTCAAAGGCACTAATCATCAGAGGAATACAAATTAAAATGACAATGAGGTATCACCTCACACCTGCCAAATTGGCTACCACCAATAAATCAACAAACAACAAGTGTTGGCAAGGATATAGAGAAAAGGGAACCTAGTACACTGATGGTGGAAATGCAAACTGGTAAGCCACTATGGAAAAGTATATGGAAATTTCCTAAAAAAATTAAATATGTGATCCAATGATCCCACTTACAGGAATATATCCTAAGAATCCCAAAACACCAACCAGAAAGAATATAGGCACCCCTATATTCACAAGAATGCTATTTACAATAGCTAAGATTTGAAAGCAGCCAAACTGTCCAAAGTAGATGAGAAGATTAAAAAAAGCTGTGATACATTTACAGAATGGAATACTATGCAGCTGTACAAAAGAAGGATCTCTTCTCTTACCCTTTGAGACACTATGGAGGGACATGGAGAGTATTATGCTAAGTAAAATAAGCCAGTCAGAGAAAGACAAGTATCACATGATTTCACTTATAGGTGTAATCTAATGAACAAAATAAATCCACAAACAAAATAGGCCCACAGGCATGGAAGCATGGCACAGATTGACAGATCATCTTTCAATTTTATAAGATACTTTATAAGTATCCTGAATAGATATGAAAAATATGTTTAATAAATATACTCAAAACTCAAAACACTTAACAAGTTCAGAAAATTCTCAAGTCATTTTCTCCAGTATAAAAAGCCCTACATACAAAAACACTGTATTTGCATAGAAATTTTAGAATTATTTTAATTACCTTACTTTATCCTCACAGGCACTAGATAAGAAAAAAGTTTTCAACTCCATAGATTGACCTCAACAATCTATAACTGAATTACACATGCTCCTACTTCCTCCAACCTGTATTCTATATATTTCTGCTCATTTATAGAAATTTGCAATGGATATCCTATTCATCAAAATAAACACAAAATGTGAATTTATCCCCAACTCAAAAAATTACACAGAGTCCCATAATTAAAAAGTAAATATTTATAAAAATATAAGATTTCATTAAGTTTTATATTCTTAAATGTCAATTTTCTTTCATACTTTAGCACAAAATTTTACCATATAACACGAAATAATTTAAATCAAAATTTAAAATGATTGTTTACACATGTGAACTATATAAACTAATCAACTGATTGTACCGACTATCTCTTAAAGCAGAGAATGTTAATTTTTAATCCTAAAATAGTAATTTACCTTTCCATTTGCCGTTTTCATTAGTGCAAACTCTCGTCCTGCGCCAAGAATTGCTGACTCCTCATCAAATCCTGTACCTGATAATACAACAAGACTAATAAATTCTATGATTTTAATAGAAATATTTTCACACACAATTTGCACTATTTTGAGTAATTAAAAAGTCAATTCAATTAATATAAACAAAAACAAGTACGACAAAATGTCATATGCCTGAATTTTTGAAAATTATTAACAATAGGTACATTACTCCAAGGGAAGATATGGTCACCATAAACTTCTTAATTTGCTCCAAACTAGTGTCAGATTAATTTTTTAAATATAAAAAAGTTTTTTAAAGCAATGCCAGCAATATCCCTTGAATTACTGAATGAATAACACATTTTTAGTGCGCATACATTATAGAATGCATTTAACCTTATTCTATTTGATCCTCACAATTATACTGTCTAGTTTATAAATAAATAAATATAAAGCTTGATGAGGTTTGTCCAGACCTTTGAGCATGAATAATGCCATGCAAATATCTGAATTAAGGTACTTCAAATTCTCCATTCCATGCTTTTTACTACAGAAAATTTTTATGAATTTGAGCACATATGTGTGCATTTTCAAATTATAAAACTAATATTAAATAATTATATATGGCACATTTTATGATTTTGTCCAATTATACAAGTTACTAATTAATTAGCTCATAGCATTGTTAAATTTAAAAACTATAATTTCAATTCAATATTTTTCTATGAAAAAATACTACAAAATTCAATTAGTATGAAAGTAAATCACTATATGTTAAAAAGTGGCACTATTAACCCTGCAGCAGGTTTAACTCAAAAGGGAAACCCCACGGAAACTAGTAGTACTAATCACTACTACAACACTGCAAGAATAATTACACTAAGTCTGAGAAATACACTGAAGTTGTCTCTATATCTGTATCAAAATGAAAGATTGTTAATCAATTTGTTAGGTCAACTACCATTTCCACAATTTATAGGATCATTCTATGGCTATCCTAAAAATATTTTCAAACCAAAATTAAATGTTTCAAAAAGATAACTATGTATATCACTGTAGTAAAATTTTACAAAAGAAGTGTTCAAATTTTAAACAATTGAATATAGATGGAGCATATAAACTAATGATGTCCATAAGCATTGTCCATCTAAGTCTTATCAAATGTAAACTTATTTTCTTTTGATCTATTGAAAATGAAAATGGAAAATTATTAGTCACTTCCTTAAAATGGCATTCATATATCGTACTGTTTAAAGGCCATATTTCCTGGATACTTATACATATTAATTCATAAGTGTGCTTTAAAGTAACAGCAAAATAGCTGCTAAAATATAAGCTACACTGCTGAAAACAGTGCTAGTCTTCAAAAGAATAAAGAACTTAAAAATTAAAATATGGAATAAAGGCTTATTTGACCACCCTACTTATAATATGCAAGTCCTTTTCCAGATCAAATAGCGAGATACCACAGGCGTGTAAGCATTTTCTGGCCAGTTTAAGTTGTAATTCTTGTTGCAGAACAGGTTCAGTGCTGGTGGCAAATATTCTGACAACAAAGCCATCCTAAAACAATAAAACATCCACAGTATTATGTTGCATAAATTGATCTTTTAAGGCTCTATATTCCATTTAACACAAATCAAGTAATAGATAAGAAAGGGATTCCATTTACATCAGCTACTCATGATTCAGAGTACTTACATCTCTTGAAGCAGCTATCTGATTAATATATTCTCCATCAGTGAATAAAATATTTTGACCTTCAGTGTGGCAATCTGTGCAGAAGGAAGAAAAAGTAATTATTTTACACTATAAATCAACACCTCACAAAATGACTTTACTCCTCTGATGAAGTCAGAATGAGACTTTTCCACGCAATAAGGATAAACTTAAACTCAAAGGGAGACTGTGCTTTTTAATAAAGAATTACAAATTAGCAGGAACTAAATAATTCAACTAATAATACTTATTACATTTTGTGCTTACATTTATAAATCTTCCATAATCAAGAAACTCAGAGCCCACCTACTTTCAAAATGAATTAGTATTAAAGTCTGATCATAAACATGCACCACAATAAACAAACTACAGTCATAGGTTATAATCATTTCAATACAATCACATGCGAATGTAAGCAACACTCTTCCTCGGACATACATAACAGGTGTTAGTGTCACAGAAAAATACCGACAGACCTAAAACTTCTGTACTTGAGTCTATGGTGCCCAACTACAGATATCCCTTGCTTTATAAAACAGAACTGGGTTTACAGTTTCTACTTAGACGTTTCATGCTTAATCCCAGCATTTTTAACAGTTAGCATGTTATACAATTTTTAAATGTTCATCCTTCATAGAACAGACAAATTTATGCTTATGTAGTTCTTTTTGTCTGAAAGTGCTCATAAATTTTGGCTGGAATGCCATATTTTGTCAATATGTCCGTATGTGGAACAGTATACTATATACTTTGATCAAAATAATGCACAAGCGCGATTATAACAAGGGATACCAGTATTACAGAAGGACCATTGGGGCATGTGTTAGTGACTGCTACTAAATAACATGAATCTACAAGCAAAATCAACATCTAAGCATAAACTGTATCCTTTTGGAAAAATAAATGTTCAGCAAGCAAGTAAAAAAGCACACACGCTTCCCAAAATAACTGCAGAGAACTAGGATGAATCACTCCATTAATTTACAATACCAAGAAAATAATATTTAATTTCTATTTGCACCTGAATCAACAAAACATAAAATTCTGTTTTTGGAATGCAGTAATGGAACCCACCCAAATAAGATGGATTACTCTGTATCTTTGCCCAGGAGCTTCATACTAGCATACTTCTTTATTATAAATATGCAAAACACAGGCAGACCCTTACCAAATAGAGAATTCAGTGATCACAAACTGGAAATAGAAACTGGGAGACAAGGCCCACTGGTAGCCCAAGAGACTTGGTAATCAAAGAGAGGAGAAATCGAAAGAAAGAGTTCCTAGTCCACTGTACAGAATACAAAGAGGCGCAAGAAAGATGCTTCTCAAGCTCTAAGCAGTAAGATTTTAAACTAAAAAGCAAAGAAGAAAAACTCATTATAATTCAGATAATTGCAGGGGTGAGGACTGAAGCGGCGCAAGAAGAGTAGCAAAAACCCTCATGATCTGAGGCAACCTGTCACCAGACATGGAGAGTAAATGACATAAGGATACAATACAAAAAATATGCCAACAACATAAAGGCTAAAATGACAATAGGGGAAAAATTACGTTTTGAGTTCATCAATACTAGGTTTAAAACAACTAATTTATGAACTAGACTATAAGACAAGGTGGATCATGAAGCTCAAAGAATTACCAGATTTATATCAATTTTAAACATGGTATTCAATTCTGTCTATATCCAGACAATTCACTTCTGCTTGTACTTGATTATAAAGCTATAGGGTAGAGCTGCCTGTAGCTAGAAAGAGAGAAAAAATAGTGCTGTTGAAGAAATTGCAGTCCAGGTCAAAGAAATGGAAAGATGGAAAAAGACTTCTTCAGGCTTGAGGGCAAGTCTTCCTGCTGTGTGGTTTCAAAAAGGTTTTCTCTTTATTCTTTCTTTATCCATCATGTAATGTTATAAGACAGCATCTTCAGGAAATATCAAGCAACATCTGCCAGTTCGTAAGGCACACAACATGGGACTATCCTCCCAAAGTTTGTTTCATTCTTCACCGTGAATACGATACATATTTATGAAACACAGAAAGCCACACTTGTATTCGTAAAAAGTCGCGTTTCATAGATTAAATAATGTAAGCTGAAGGCAGTAGTAAGTTATTTTTTATCATGGTGTAATAAATACAACAGCTGAAGATAGACCATTTAAAAATGGTCTTCTCAGTCAATCTCTATTAAATGAGGGTTTCTCAGAAGTAAATTGTTTATATTAGTATCAATCTGTTGGACGAAGGTTAAGAATTTCTTTCAGTTTATTATCCTAAAATAACTTGCACAAAGACAGAGCAATAGGGACACTCATTATGGTGTAATTTATATTGCAAAAAATTGGAAGAAACTTCCATCTCAATATGTTAATGAATGGAATATATTTTGTAACATTAAAATTATATTGTGGGAGACTATTTAATAGCCTGGAAATTTATTCATAATGATTAGTGAACAGGATAGGTTAAAAAGCAGTATGGAGCATAAAATCACTTTTTTACAAGTATGTACACATACATAGGAAAAAGATAGGAAGGGCATTCACCAATATGTTATAATATTTATATATGGGAAGTGGAGTTACAATGAATTTTGTTCTTTTTGTTTAGATAATACTATACATTAAATACAAGGTGGGACAAAAGTAGGTTTACAGTTGTTTGTATGGAAAAACAATTAATAGATAATACAAGAACAAACTGTGTTTTGTGTATTTACAATTATAAATCTACTTTTCCCCACCCTGTATAATCCCTTTTATATGGGGACACACGTTATTACTTTAAAATATGTAATATTACTATTATTACTGTTATTCGAACCAGAGACATGGTCCAAACTTGTGATATTAAAAAAAATTCTGTACAGATATCTAAAAACAGATGACTATTTACAAATTGTTTTAATAAGTCAGCTGTTTTCCAAAGTAGCTTTTTTGTGAAACACACATAAAATGTGGCATTTTCTTTAATAGAGTGTCATTTATACTAACTCGGATATGTGTATATATAGCAATGCTCAAAGAAATGTTTGATGAAGTTATAAAAATATATTAAAAAAGTAACAAGCAGGCTTGGAACAACTATCCTTCCCAATGTGATCTTCAGAAGTAGTTCTCTATCATTTTCAGATGGCAAAGTGCACAAGAGGTAATATTGCTGCTTACCATGAAATTATTGATAAATATATTAAGTATTCAATATTTTAATATAAAGTCTTTCAGAATCTACTAAAGGTATAAGCAAATTCAAAGACTTTCCAATTGAGAATATATTATACATTTGCCCAATATTCCACAAAATTTAAGATCTACTCCCTCAGAATTTAGACAGCTCAGTGATTTGAGTGATAAATATGAGTAAAACCTCACAATTAAACCAAAGGAATCTTATCAGAGTATTATTAAAAGTATAAATGATGGAATTTTTAAAAATTCCTGAGCTGCCCTGAAATCTTTGTCTGTGAAAACCTTTTAAAAATAGAAGAAAACCCAAAGTGCATTGTTAAAGTAAAAATAAACAGGAGGTTCTTTATTCCAGCTATATGAGAGCCAGAGCTGTGGTTTTATCAAGAACAACAAACATCACCCCACTAATTCAGCAGCTGAAATAGCCTTGGTGGGGGGTCAGGCTGCACATGGGCAATAATTTAAAATAAAATAAGAAAACACTTTTACTATATCCTTGATGTTTGTTTTCCCTAGATGTATTAACTTTATATAGACTATAAAATATTTTGCATGTCAAGATTTTTTTAACGTATTTGTAAACAGGCACTTTTCCTTGCTACTCATTCTTTATATGTCTAAATAGCTTAACATGCACATCTCTTAAAATCAAATATGAAGAAAAAAATGAGGTGTTCACTAACATACCTGGTAACATGACAGTACCATCTTGTTCCAGTGTTTCAGGGCTTATTCTTATGGCTGTCATGCTGTGGTTATTCACATCTCTATACAATAAATAACCCTGATAACAACAAAAAATTTTGCTATATTATGTGTTAATTTTTTTTTTCATTACCAACTTAGCAGTAAAAGCAGTCATACAGTTGTGTATTATGGTTTTTTGAGATATAATAATACATCACTACTGATGTGTAAAATAGGGTAAAGATTAAAAATATAAGAACATGGGTAAACTTTAATAAGGAGAAATTGTATATCACTGGGTATCAATTAACCTGTTATATTCTCAGATACATTTATTAGACCCGAGAGGCCCAGTGCATGAATTCGTGTATGGGGGTGGGGAGAACCATGGGAGGTTGGCCAACTGGGGGAGGGACCGCGGGAGGTTGGCTGGCCGGGGGGAGGGACCATGGGAGATTAGCTGTGAGAGCGCACTGACCACCAGGGGATAGTTCCTGCATTGAGCGTCTGCCCCCTGATGGTCACTGCGCATCATAGCGACCATCTGTTCCAGTAGTTCAGTCATAATAGTTGCTTAGGCTTTTATATATATATATATATATATATATAGGTTCTGCACTGGACAGCACATTTTGTTCAAAATTATTATATCACTTGCTAAGTAAATAAGAGAAATGACCACTGTTAGTTTAACAAATATTTTAAGGAAAAATAACGGAAATATTTAAGTTAATATTTAAAAATAAATAAAGTAGTAGTTTTAGATAGTGATATGCCCCTGAACATATTTTTGTAATGATTATTTTCCATGGCATTATTTCTTAGATAAAATATAGTGGTGGCAAATAAAAATTTGATGAGACATTTTAAACCAGGTTAAGTTTTAAGAGACAATTACTGAGAAACTGACATTTTAAATTTTAATTTCAAAATGCCCCCCAATAGTTTGTATAGTAGGATTATTTTTCATTTAACAATAGTAATTTCTTTAATTTTCAAAATGCTTTTGAATATCTTTTACTATTTGATACTAACAACAGTGAGCTGGGCAAGGGACATCTTTATTCTCTATCTTCCACAAGGGACTTTGTCTTCACCTCTCAAGTAGGGATAGTACAGAAATCAACACTTCTGACCCCTCTGTGCATCGTTTACTTGCTTCTCTCTAGAGGAGGAAGAGTGATGTATCTGATCGTGGACACCCATTTGGCCATGTTAGTCAGGTGATAAGACAGCAGCATTAAGAAAGCAACATAGGCCCAGCTCTTTTTTCTCTTTGGTGATACTTTGCATGATCCTCTATGTAGGTAGCTATCTACTGGAAAGACCATACACTGTTCCCTGTAAGGTACTGGTTTAGATGAAGAATAAACGAGTTTATAGGAAGTTCTAACTTGGCCTCAGGTCACAGCTATATTCCTATTGCAGATTTGGTAATGATAAAGGCAGTCTTTGATTTTTATCTAGAGGCTCACTTAAAAGAGAAGTCCAACAGAAGACATTTTATCCCCATTTCACAGCTAAATCACAGACAATCAAATAATTTAACTGAGTTGACCAAAGTCACATAGCTAGTAAGAAGCAGGGCAAAAACTAAAAGTAGGCATTTAATGAATTCTAAGCCAAGTTTTTTCGCTATACCATGCCACTGTTACAGACATATTATTAAAAATATACCATGTCTATTTAAATAGAAGCGATATTATTTATTGATTAAACAAGTACAAACCACGTTTTTAAAAAATAAGAAAGAAAAGTTTTGTCGATATTCTCCTACCTGAGCATACCCTAACCAAGACTTTTTTTCTTTTCTGTTTCTGATGCGAGATGTAGAATTATATATATGGCCCTGCAAAATAACAAAAGTTAGTCTACCAATAGTTTCATCATTAATAACCAATAAAAAATACATGAATGATATTTAACACATTTGTTTCCACTGTAATTTTTCAAAGAAATACTATTATATCAAAATTAGATGGTACTCTGAAAATGAAGCTAGAAACAAACAGAACACAAATCAGTGTGGATATAACTTGTTATGATTAAGAACTATAAGAAATCACATTACCCTAACTGTTCCACTGTATCCAGAGCCTATTTTGTATAATCCATCCTTGCATAGCAGATAAAGAAAAAATCCATCATTCTGAAGTAGACACTGATCATCTTCATCAACAGATATTTCTTTTAATGGCCACCTGTGCATTAAAGCTGCTTTCTTAATGCCATTGCTAAACCAGTCCTGAATTTGAATTTTTCCCACCAACACTGCCTGCACACTTCTCTGTAGTGAATTTAGTATCGTTGGCACCTATACAAAAGAGAAGGAAAAAAAAACATAAAAAGACATTGTTAAATGTGGCAAACATAAAACAGACAAAATAAAGACACTTTAATCATGTATAATCATTTATAAGAAAATAAATTGTTATAATTGCATCAATAGAATAAAATACCTAGGAATAAATTTAATCAATGATGTTAAAGACCTGTAATCTGAAAACTATTAGACACTAATAAAAGAAATTAAAGACAACACAAAAAATGGAAAAATATACTGTTTATAGATTAGAATTAATATTGTTAAAATGCCAATACTATCCAAGTAATCTACAGATTCAATGAAATCCCTATCAAAATACTAATGAAATTTTTCACAGAAATAGAACAAATAGTCCTAAAATGTATATAGAGTCACAAAAGACCCTGAATAGCCAAAGCAATCTTGAGAAAGAAAAACAAAGCTAAAGATAACACATGTCCTGATTTCAAACTATACTGCAAAGCTATAGTAACCAAAACAGTATGATGCTGGCACAAAAACAGACACACGGATTAATGGAACAGAATAGAGAGCCCAGAAATAAACCCATGTTTACATGGTCAATAAATCTATGACAAAGGAAGCAAGAGACAATGGGGAAAAGTAAGTCTCTTCAATAAGTGTTGTTGGCAAAATTGAACAGACACATACAAAAACATGAAACAGGACCACTTTCTTACACCATATATAAAAATAAATTCAAAATGGATTAAAGACTAAGATATGCAATGTGAAACCAAAAAATTATTCTAAAAAAGCATAAGCAACAAACTCTTTGACATCATTCTTAGCAATATTTTTTTTGGATTTATCTCCTATGGCAAGGGGAACAAAAGCAAAAAAATAAACAAATGGGACTATATGGAACTAAAAAGCTTTGCATAGTGAAGAAAACCATCAACAAAATGAAAAGGCAACCTAGTAAATGAGAAAAGATATTTGCAAATGCTATATCAGATATCCAAAAAATATAAAGAACCCATACAATTAAACAGAAAAAAAATCTGATAAAAAAATGAGCAGAGGACCTAAATAGATATTTTTCCAAAGAAGATATACAAATGACCAACAAATACATGAAAAGATGCTCAACATCACTAATCGTCAGGGAAATTAAAACCACAATGAGATATCACCTCACACCTGTGGGAATGACTATCATCATAAAAACAATTAACAATAGTGTTGGCAAGGATATGGCAAAAAGGAAACCATTGTGCACTGTTAGTGAGAATGTAAATTGGTACAGCCACTATGGAAAACAGTATAGAGGTGTTCCTCAAATATTTAAAAAAAGAACTAGCATACAATCCAGCAATCACACTTCTTGGTATTTATCCAAAGGAACTGAAGACACTAATTTGAAATGATATATGCACCCTAATATTCACTGCAGCATTTTTTACAATAGCCAAGATATGGAAGCAACCTCAGTGCTCATCAATAGATGAATGGATAGAAAAGATGTAGTACATATAAACAATGGAATATTACTTAGCCATAAAAAAGAATGAAATCTTGTCACTTGCAATGAACCTAGAGTTTCATTCATACAACATATGAAAGTTTCCATTACTTTTTGTTTCAGATAATTTCTATTGATGTCTACTATGAAAGATGATGACCCTCCCCTTCCTAATCCTCAAAATTGAGCTACTTAACCAGTTAACTACCACGCATCCAAAATAGAAATCATCCCCACATGCCAAGATATTCTGAATTTAATTTTAAAAATCAATTTGCAATGAATATTATAAAAATAAATATATTACTCACAATTCGGGTGTTCTTGAATATTTTCAGCTGAAAATTCTCCCGAAAAATGATTTAAAGTTAGTCGAGGCTGCCACTTAGGGAAAAGATTTTTTTTTTTTTTTTAATAGACGCATGTGGCGTGTGGGGAAGGTCCGCCACTTGCATCAATAGACGCTTATGGTGTACAATGGGTTAATAATTTGTGGTTAAATCAGTATACAGAGGTCACTTTATTATGAATGTGTAATCATATTCAAGAACTAAGTCAAATTATAAAACATATATTTCTCACCTTACATAATTTTTCTTTGTTTTGTCCAGTCAACAACTGACCCATTTTTGCATATGCTAAGTTATCTCTATAACTATCTTTAAGTGTTACCCATACTCCTCTCAATAAAGTAAAGCATCATTTCCATTTTTCCCTGCTTTAGTAGAGACTAAGGACAGTAGCAAACATAAAAGTAAAAATTGTTGCATACCTAGCATGTTTGAATGCATCATTATCTTTCCCCAAACATGACCGATGATTGAACTAGGGATGGTGAACATCATTTCCCCACCTCCCTCTCTTTAAAGGCACAGTTCTGCTATTTTCTATGTCAGTGTTGCTTCTGAGAAGTGCAAGGCCATTCTGCTTGATCTTTGGTACACAACCTGTCTTTTTGCTTTCTGAAAGCTTTATCATCTCTTTATTACCACTGTTCTGATTTTGTAAAGGTATGTCTAGTGTGAGCCTTTTTCATTCATTGTATTAGGCACTCAGTGCATTTTTTTTTTTTTTGTCAATATGAAATGTTTATATTTGTGGTGAAGAAGTTTTCTTTGTAAATTTTCTGAGGTAATTTCTTCCTCTCTGCTGGATACCTAGATATTGGATTTCCTAGTTGGATCCTCTAATTTTATTTAATGTTACACATCTCTCCCCCTCTCTCCCACTCACCAATTCTCTCTCCTCTCCTCCCCCCTCTACCCACCCCTTTTCGCTGTCTCTCCTCCCCATCTCCCTTCTCTTTCTCTTATTTTCTGAGGACCTCTTCAACCTGATCTTCTATATTACAACTATACTAAATGCTTTTCAATCTTCAACATTCCACTCTTATTCTTACCTCCATGCCATAGCACAGTAATACCAAGAATATTCTCTCCATACTCCCAACACTAACACCTCCTGCCTCTGGAGCGTCTCATTTTTAACTCATCATTTAAATCTCACCTCATATCCTGGTCAAAAAAAAACCAAAAACAAAACACACACACACACACACACACACACACACACACACACATCACATGGATGCCTAATAAGCTCATGTGTTTATGCTCACTATACTTTTAAAATTTGGTATATGATATCAGAATGTTTGTTATTTTATTAAAATTTAAGAAGTATTTATATATTTTCAGTATATATTTATATTAAAATTTTTGCCAAACTCTTAAAGCACAGCAGCAGAACATATTTTGAAAAACACTGCATAGAGGAACTTCAAAATAATTCAGGATAACCCTAGCTGGTTTGGCTCAGTGGATAGAGTGTTGACCTGCAAACTGAAGGGTCAAGGGTTCAGATTCTGATCAAGGGCACATACCTCGCTTGTAGGTTTGATCTCTGGCCCTGGCCAGGGTGACTGTATGGGAGGCAACCGATGATGTGTCTCTCTCACATTGATGTTTCTCTCTCTGTCCCTTCCACTCTCTCTAAAAATTAATGGAAAAATATCCTCGGGTGAGGATTAACAACAACAAAAATGAAGGATCATAAAGAGGGAAAAGAGGATTTCAGGCAGGACAGAAAGAGGAAAAAGAGTAAGAATAGAAAATTAAAGTAAGGGCACAACTCATGTTTGATAAGGAAAGTTCCATATCACTGAGTAAGTCCCAGAAATGATCCATTATACTCCTTTTGCTATCTTTGGCCTGCTTAAAACAGGATGGAGGTAGCCTTTCCATGTGTTCTGGAGCTTATCCAAGGGGCCAGAGAAAAGTAGTAACTTCTTACTCAATTTCCAAAACCAATTAAATCAACTCTACATATTAGGATGATATTTCCCACCACTAACAATGACAGAAAGTTTATTCCATAAATATTAAAAGCTTAAAATGTATTATGCAACTTAAAGTAGCTCAGAAACAAATCATGAAAACTACAATCAACCGATCGAAAATATAGTAGAATAATACCATATCTTTTTCTTTAAACAAAAGATGTTTGGAAACTATGAAGAAATTCCATATTTGAAAATTTAGGGCAAGAGAGGTGGGAGAGGTTGGAGAGCATGATGCCACAGAGAAAGATAAGGCTGTGGTGCTGACACAAAACTAAGCTCAAGATTTGCATTTTTGCCAAATTTCATTTATTACCTTTAATGCTACAGAGTTAAACACACATGTAGCTTAGCTTGAATATGATACATTACTTATATATCAACTTTGGACAGATCAAACTATTACACAGACTGAGAAAAATCAGGAACTCCTACTGATAGAAATCAAGATGAATTCAGCATCTTATCATTCTCAAAGCAGCTATAAATATGAAATACCTGAATAGTTTGGCAAGCATGGCTGCCATTGTTGGTGAGGATAGCAGAGATGGCCTGAAGTGTCCTTCCTGTTTCTCCCCAAGAAGCCACCAGACTAAAGAGGCAAGCACAGGAAAGTGCTGTCAGAGACTGTCCTGTGCTGTCATTCATGCCAGTACTTCGAACAGTGATTTCCAAAAGGAGCTGGAAGAGAGACTCTGTAGATAAAATAGAATTCAATTATATTCACTCAACGGACAGAACATTATATGCATATATTTATTTATTTTTACCTTTGGCTCATTACAAAAAAAAATATTTAAGGCAGCTTGAATACTTATTTTGCATTAGTTCCTTTTAGTTATCCTTTTTTTAAAAGAAGTTAGAAGATTTATATACAGAGAACCTTAGAAAACATTAGTTCAGTTCCTCATTTTTATCAATAAAGACATGGAATGTATCCAAGGTAATTTATAAGAAACTTTCCTTGAGGCATTCACATATGCCAGAAACATCCTATTAAGTAATAGACTATTTATTGCACTGATTTTACCTTTAAGGGAAAAATACGAGCTTCTTAAAATGTTAAGTGCCCAGAAAATTATGTATTTATTTGCAAAACAACAGAATATATAAAATATGTGCTGTAATTTACTTTATTATAAAACTAGAGGCCCAGTGCATGAATTTGTGCACAGGTGGGGGGGGGCAGCTGGCCCAGCCCCAACCGGGGTGGATCAGGCTGGGCCTATCTGGAGGAGGAGACAGTGGGAGGTTGGCCAGCCAGCCCGCCCAGATCTGGGCCCAATCAGGGCTTGGCCAGCTGGGGGGAGGGGCCGTGGGCAATTAGCTGGTGGCCCCCGCCCCTGATTGGGGTGGGGAGGCTGACTGGGGTCAGGGCCAACCATGAGATGGGACTATGGGTAGTTGGCCAGCCAGCCCTGCCCCTGATCGGGGGCCAATTGGGGGCAGAGCTCACTCGGGGGAGGGCTGCAGGCCAATCAGGGTGGTGAGAGCCCAGTGGGGTGGGGCTGGCCAGGGGGAGGGGCCACAGGTGGTTGGCCAGCTAGCCCTGCCCCTGATTTGGGTATGAGGGCTGATCTGGGGTGGGGCTGGGCAGGGATAGGAGCTGCAGGAGGTTGGCCAGCTGGCCGCACCCCCTATGGGGGTGGGGGGCCGGGTGATCAGGGGTGGGGCAGACTTGGGGGAGGGGCTACGGGAGGTTGGCTGGCCAGTCCCACCCCATCCAGCCGGTTCGCTGGCTGCAGTGGGCATCATAGCAACCAGTTGTTCTGGTCGTTACATCATTCTGGTCACTGGCTTTTTATATATATAGACTACCTTTATTGCTAACATAGCAGTTCACACTTACAGAGGTGATGTGTAATTCATTTTATACCCTAGAAAAACCTCCAATCCAAAAAAACCGATGTCCTCCTCCTTTGATTAGTAATGAAAATGGAAGCACAGGGAGGTTAAAAGATTCTCCTAAATCATAAACCATTTAGTGGCAAAGATGGAAAAATAACACATGAATGTTCTATGGCTATCAGAAGTCTCCACATAAAATTCCCTGAACAACTCTGCCCAAGATTTAATCAACAGACTTCTGGATACCTCTTCTCTAGAAGGGAAGGGGAATTTGAAAATCTTTAAAGAGTGACTACTCAGTCAGAAAAACTGAGAAAGATAAAGAGAGGGAGAAGGAAAGGGGAAGGAAGAAGGAGAACGAGAAAAAGAGAATTAATGTATCACAATTCTCTTAAAATTACAAAGCCATTTAGTTTGTTTTTTTGGGGGGCTTGGGGGGTTTTGCTAACTCATGGAAATCTAGGCTTCCTCTATTCCTCATCATCCATGCCTAATTCTTAATTAAGTCCTGCCAATTTTGCTTCCTAATTAATTCCTCTACTTTTCTATCTCATTACTATCTTCCCAACCCATGCTATCTTCATCTCTTTTTTTAAAAAATATATTTTATTGATTTTTTACAGAGAGGAAGGGAGAGGGATACATCAATGAGAGAGAAACATTAATCAGTTGCCTCCTGCACACTCCCTACTGGGGATGTGCTCGCAACCAAGGTATATGCCCTTGACTGGAATCGAACCTGGGACCCTTTAGTCCGCAGGCTATCCACTGAGCCAAACTTGTTAGGGCCTATCTTCATCTCTTAATCAGACTACTAAAAAGTTTTCATAAATTTTAGCTCCTACCATTCACTTTTTCCTCTTTATAGCCAAAGAGAATTTTCAAACCAAAAATCTGGTTTTTCACTTAGTACCCATTCTCTTCTTTGTTAATTCCTTTTGCTCCTCTTCCTTCTTTCTAGTCTCCGTCCCTTTCTTCACTTGTGTTTCCTTTTTCCATTTAACCTTCCCCTTTGCCTTCCCTTCACCTTTCCCTCCAACTATCCTTCCTTTCCTCCATCCTTTCATCTATCCTTCTTTCCATCCTTTGTCCTTCCTTCCTTCTATTATTATCCTTCGGCCCATTAATCTTTTAATTATTCAGTAAATACTTGCTAAATTCTTCCTATACATCAGAAACTATTCAAGGTTAGCATAGTACATTGGCAAACAAGACAAAGAATGCTTCTGTCATCAAAATGTTAGATTCAAGTGAAAGGAAACAGTGTAAGTGATATAAAATAATGTTTTAAAGCATAAGAAAATACAGGGTAATTTTCCATTCCTCCTAGAGCACTAATCAGACTCCTTTAACATGGCCTATCAAATTCCACATGATCTAGTCCCTGACTTTTTCCTCACCTCTGACAAAGCTGTCTCTCTTTTTAGTCATTTTCCTTCCTGTCTCAGAGCCTTCCCGCATGCTGTCCTTTCTGCCTAGAAACTTAGTTAATTGCTTCCTACTTACCCTTTAAATCTCAAATGCCACATCTTGAGGGAAGTCTGTTATAGACTCTCAGAGTTCCCTCTGCTTTCTCCTATGCTACTCCACATTTGAAATCATATATGTGTCCAAATATCTGATGCTAAGTCCCATAACAGCAATAACAATGTCTGGATTGATTACCCTTGAATGATAGCTCTTAGCACAGAACATAGGAGGTGCTATTACATTTAAGTAACTACTTGAGAACATATATTATAACCTTAAATTGAACAGAAGTATAGATATAAAGGAATATTTTTTTAACTATACCATTTGTAAACCAAAATCCATTTAAAAAAAAGAAAGAAACTTAGTGTATAATAATCATCAAGCTATTCCATTAGCAAAAGTGAAACATATACATACATTTCATGAAATATACCAAAATAGAAAAAAAGTATAACTAATGTGGTTATATTAGAGCAAAAGAAAAAAGCAGACAGATTTCAATATAAATTTAGTTTAAAAAAAACAAATTACTTACATCTTTGATCTAATGAAACAAAATAAAATATATGAAGTGATCATAAATCCTTCAAAAGAAAAATAAGTCAAAGTAGTAATCAGAAAGAAGCACTTAAAGGATAGAAGAGACTAGCAAATCAAATCCAGCAATGTAATTTTTTAAAATACAGGAGATAATGGAACAAGTAAAAATATTTCCTCAATAGATATTGTATCATCAAATGTCAATCTTAAATTTAAGTTATGAATTTAATTTAATACCAAAAATGGTTTTTTCTTTTAAATGAATCCTAAAATATATGTGGAAGAATAAGTATTAAAGTATTTTTTTAAAAAAAAGGATAGAAGAGATAACAAAGGTTAACAAGAAAATAAAGGCAAACAAATTAATCAGATGAAAGTTTTGATAGAAGATGATTAAGCTAAAGCACACATTATAATTTCAAAACTCAGTATTATGAACAAGATCTATTTTTAAAATAATAAATGAAAGGGAGTATTTAGGTATAGGCTGGATACAGAAAAAAGTATATAACAACTGATAAAAGACAACAGAATGGTAAATAGTCTAGGAGAAGAATGACTATCATGTTGTTCAAAGTAAGAAATAGGATATACAGGTGTTAGTGGATATTTTTTTAAAAAATATATTTTATTGATTTTTTACAGAGAGGAAGGGAGAGAGATAGAGAGTTAGAAACATCGATGAGAGAGAAACATCGATCAGCTGCCTCCCGCACACCTCCCACTGTGGATGTGCCCGCAACCCAGGTACATGCCCTTGACCGCAATCGAACCTGGGACCTTTCAGTCCGCAGGCTGACGCTCTATCCGTTAGTGGATATTTTTAATATTTCAATTTGTTAATTGACAAACCGTAGCTAAGAATAACTAGTAAAATATTCTAAGTAAAATTAATCAATTAATCAATAAATTCTTCAGTAAAATGCCATGAAGTCAAGTAGTGCATTACAACAGTAATACTTGTGCTACCATGTTAATAACCAACAAGCATGACAGCTTTTATTTGGTGGTAGCATTTAATAACATGGGGTGGGAAGCCGGGGGTGGTTGGGGATGGCTATTGTTTTTAAAAATCCTCAGCTTGCTTTCATAGCCAGCACTCCCTTCCCCCACTAAAATAAAACAACAAACATCAATCACAAAAACTAATCATCATATATGACTGAAAAAGAATAATCTGACATGTAATTAGGTTCATGAAATTACTTCTCACATGTAGATCTAATGAAATCCAAACAGTCAAGTAAAGAAGAAGGATCAAACTCTAGTCCAGATCAGCAGTGTGATCCCCAGACTGGGAGTATTGGCATCGGCTAAAAACTATTCCAAATGCAAATTCCTGGGTCCCGCTCCAAATCTAGAGAACCAGAAATTCCACAGATAGGGCCCATGTGACTGATACATGCAGATGCTTGAGATTTAAAAAAATGCAAACTCTTCAAAGGGATGGATAGCTTCAGAGAAAAGCAATTACCATTTTCAAAATTAAGTCTCCATCTCTATTTCTATTTCTTAAAAACTCCTAAGTCAATGGCATGTAAGCAAGTATTTATAGAATTCTAATACACTTTAAAAGAAAGCAAAGATTTTTATTTAATAGAAGTTGGTACTAATTTAGAAGCTTTATAACAAAACTATACTTTTATCTATTATGAATTTTTTTAAAAGCCCTTTGTTTAGAAACATATTGCGCTGGTAGCATTTGTCCTGTTTTTCTTTTTAATTGTCCAGAGCAACATATAAAGTTAGAAAAAGTCAGTACTAGATATTTTGGCCAAAAGTTTAATAAGAATAATTTAAGTTAATAATGACTATAAAGCTTGAGGATTACTTCTGGGTACCAAGGATTTATGTTTTGCTATTTATCATCAGAATAATAAAAATATGTCTGTCTGTACATGAACTGTAACTCTTGAACCATAACTATGGTAGAATATAGCAAAATACCTTAAAATTTATATCCCTGCTGTTTCAATACCATAATTAAACAAAGACTGCATTACAGGTTGCTGTATGTGCTTCAGGAGAAACTCTTTACATTAAAGACTTCAATGCCCCTGAGTTCTTACCTAGGACCTCTGGTGGCTCTGACTGGAGGCCTTCTGGCTGCTGACCCTGAAGCACGTTCAGCAGGGCTTGGAGACTCCTGAGGCACAGGGATGGATGAGAAAATCGTGTCTCCTTGATCAGTTCAAAAACTTCACAAAGTCCCACCTCAATGATCTATTTAAGATGGGGAAAAAAAGAGTATACCTTATAACCAGACAGTTTAATAGGAACAGCTTACTTCCAAAGCAAATTATTAATGCTACAATATTTAAAAAGCAAAAAGAAACACATTTTTTTTTTTAAAAAAAAAGGAAGACCCAATATGTTTAATTTTAAGATTTAGGTTTAAAAAACCATTCAGTTACATGGATGGTTAAAAAATAGTGACACTGTTTAAAAAGCAATTTTAGAAGGAAGCCATAATAAAATATCATGAAAACTGTTTGTAACAGTGAATGAAGTACTATAGAATTCATTCACTCAGAAAAAATAAACTATTAATTTACAAAGTTCATTTGGCTATACTCAAGCAAATAGGCATTCTTTTTGTTCATAATCATGTTAATTGCTACTTAGAGCCAGAAAAAAAAGTCAACAAAGCATACATGGTGAAAAGATAAAAGTAGGAGTTTTTCACCTTACCCTATCCTATTATGGCACAATTGTCATATTATTTATAGACAGTGCCCCTTCTTCTTTTAGGTTTTATCATGAAAAGAATTTAAAACTGCCTAGCTAAAGTATCACTACTACTTGTACTTTATCTTATTATTCCTTATCAGGATCTAGCCAAAGATAAATAAGGCAGTAACTAAAGAATTAGAAATGTGATGAACTGGTATAAGGAGGTAGCTTCAGACTGATATACCAATAGATAATGAAATTCCACTTCTCAGTTAATGCCAGATATATGATATTTTCAGGTGTTAAATTATTTGGAGAAGTAACATAAAAAGTTAAAGTAAGAACAATTAGCATCAATTTATCAAAGCATTAATACCATTAGATATAATAATGGAAGAGTATTCTCTCTACTGAGATGTGTGCATTAATTCATACATATTATATATATACATACATATATATATACACACATACATATATATATGTGTGTGTGCGCACACACACACACACACACACACACACACACACACTAGAGACTCAGTGCACAAAATTATAGTCCGGGAGCCCTCAGGGGTTGTCCTACTGACAGCTTAGCTGCAGCTGGCCTCTCTCTGCGGGAGGCAACCAGGCTGATCAGAAGAAGACGCCACCCCCATCACCCCGCTGCTGCTGCCACTGCTGGCTGCCGCAGCCACCAAGCTGTTTTCATCAACATGGACTCCAGTCCCTTCACCATGAAAAAATAACAACTTTCTTTAGGGATGGTCAATTTACATATTTGTCTATTAGTATAGATCAGTGGTTGGCAAACTGCAGCTCACGAGCCACATGCAGCTCTTTGGCCCCTTGAGTGTGGCCCTTCCACAAAATACCAACTTCTGCACATGGGCCACGAAATTTCAATTACACTGTACGTGCGCGCCCGCACGTGGCATTTTGTGGAGCCACACTCAAGGGGCCAAAGAGCCGCATGTGGCTCGTGAGCCACAGTTTGCCAACCACTGGTATAGATGAACTTTGAAATTGCACTGTACACTTTTTCTTTTTTAAATATTTTTATTGATTTTAGAGGGAGAGGGGTATATATCAACATCGATCAGCTGCCTCCTGCACACCCCCTACTGGGGATTGAGCCCAAAACTGGGGCATATGCCTTGACTGGGAATCTCTTGGTTCATGGGTTGATGCTCAACCACTGAGCAATAGCAGGTCAGGCCTGGTCTGTTTCTTTAGTAACAGGGTAACTGGTGAGAAGGCAAGTCACTGACTACAAACACTGGAGGCTTTTACAATGAAGTGGGGAGGCATCTAGTAGAAGCAGAAAGGACCCCATTTTCTCTGCTCCCAGACTCCTTCTACAGAAATGAGGGCGTGTGTGTATATCTTAATTCTTATACACTCCTTCCACAAAAATTAAGCAAGTGCCCCCTTCTCTTGATTTCCTTCCTTTCTTACTAAATGGCCAGTTTGTCTAGAAATTTCATTGCTTCCTGCACTTCTTCCCTTTTTATCTCTTCTAGAAAAAAACACAGAGAGTGCTTATTTATGTTGAGGGTACGGATTTGAGCTGGGGACCGCTAATATTGTGCTACTCTGATATCCAGAGACTGATGGGTGGGACTGAGGCCAATGAGCCAGACAAGACAGTAGATTGAACAAGCTCTTTAGGCTCATCACTGCCAGGCTGCAAGGAAAATCCAACGAGCGGCCTCTAGTTGGGAGGACGATTTCTCCTCTGATGGGAGAGGAAGGTAGGATGCCAAACCAGGACTTTGGTCATTAGGGGATGGGACTTCTGGCCTCAAAGAGGATTAAATAGCACCTCTGATGGGAAGACTGGAGGATGGGATGCCAAATGAGAAGTTTGACCATAAGGAAAGTGGAGGACAAGCTACTTTAGCTCCTCCATCCCCAGGTTAGGTCTCCAGCCCTCTCCAGCTTCCTGTGGCTATCAGAAAAGCCAGCGTATAAATTCTGTTTGGTTACCTGCCAGTCTGAAAGCTTCTCCTGTGGCTTTGAGCTTTCTGCTTGAATAACTGTGTAGCCTAACCAGAGGTGACCAGAAATTCAGTCAGAAGCCTCAAATGACCTGACCCTCTAAAATGGGAAACAGGAATCCAGGCAGCTTGTTCCTTAGTAGGCAGTAGTCCAAACACCCAGTGGTGACGTAAGGAGTGGGAAGGCAGGCACTGAAGATCAGGCCTGGAAAATGCTATAGATAGCCGAGTATGGACTTGGGACCTGGAGTTAAGCACCTGTATTCACATCCGGCTCCGTAAGGCCATGGGCAACTTAAGAAGTAGCCTACATTTCCTTATAAATGGTAAGGATTAAATGAGATAACCCATTCAGAGTGCAATTGGCAAGTTCCAACACAGAGTAAGCACTCAATATGTGTTAACTACAGTCCCAAGGAATCCTAATCCATCCTGCCAGAGAAGTACCACACTCACACCCGTTTCTCAGCTCGCACATTTAACCAGAGGGTTTTGGCGTCTACTGGGTTGGCTTTCCATCCATGATCTCCGCTGGAAGCAGAGCCCCACCGCATCCGAGCAGAGGCAGCAGCATCTATCAGGAGCTTTAGCCTCCTACGCAGGGGGCAGGCTCTCCTTCGGGCTGCGGCACGGTCCACGGCCCTCTGTAGGTGGTGGGTCAGGGCCCAGCTGATCTTCATTTCTGTTAGGCTTCGGGGCTCCCTTCACTCCCTGCGCCCTGCCGCTCTCAGGGCTCACCGGGTGTGCCCGCCTGGCCTGGGCTCTCTGATGCCTGGAGCTCTGCAGGCGACAGGAGCCAGGAGGAGAAGCCGCGCGCAGGGCTGGGATGACTCCTTAGCGCCGAGGCCCGTGTCCAGCCGGAAGGGAGAGGGGCGACCTCGGCCAGCCGGGCCCAGCCCGGGGTTAGTGGATTGCTCCCGGCCCCGGCCCCACTGGCTACCTGGCGGAGGCCGCGGCGGAGCTCCGGGGTGAAGGTGTCTCTGAAGGTGGCCTCGCAGACGGGCCAAGGCGGGGAGCCGCGCCTCACGCCTGGATAGGCCGCCACTCACTCCAGCAGCTGCGGGTTATGCAGCCAACACACTTTACACTTTGAGGCCTGACTTACGGTCACTGAGAACAGCACACTATACTTCCTGCTCCCTCAATTTTAGGAAGAAAGAGTATATAAGGAGAAAACTATGTAATACATCAAATACAGTATGATTTCATTTGTGCAGACATATATTTTTAATGTGTGTATATAAAAAGGTTTCTAGTGGGTATTTTTGGTTATTAGGATTTTAGAAGTACGTTCTAACTTATAAAAAATTTTCTGCATTTTTCAATTATCTACAATATGTACTAACTTTATAATTAGCAAAATAAATCAACAAATGTAACTTAAATAGTTCATTAGGATAATCAGATAACGCAATAAGCTTTAATACGTTCAATAATAAACCATAACTACCAATGAACATGGTCTTCCACTTCTCCTCAGAAAACAGTCTTTTGTGAATTTTCTGAATTTTACCTTTACTGTTGCTTTCAAATAATTAAATCATGAAGACTCTCTATTATACCTGAAAGAACACAAAATCCAAATGACTCCCTGATACAGCCAATCCAATATCACTACTGAGAAAAGTGAGATAAAAACATACTTGGCATAAGAAAAATGACTGAATGAGCCTTTCAAAGTTTTATTTTCCTCTCCTACAATCATATATTTCCAAAGGTGATTTTATTATTTCACTAATAAGTGTGAACAAGAGAATTTAATTACATCACATTTAGATTTAATAATTATCTCTTTGCCATTAGAACTTGTATCCTATTCTATTACAATCCTGATTATCAGTTCTAGAACTTCCAAAACACATTTTTAAAAGTTCAAGAGGAAAACCGAAGCAGATTTATATACTACTATCGAGTGAAGTATACTGTTTCTTAAAAACTTTTTATATAAAGTAAATATCTGGTACAGACAACATTTACAAATAACAAAAAATAAAAATCTAGAGGGGAGAGAGAGGCAGTCAGAATGCTATGGGTTAGGGCAGGGTGGGAAGTGAAACAGGTGATGTTTTGGCAGCCACTTACATGACATAAAGGATTGACACAGAAGAGATGATGAGGTCTTTAGGGTTTGAAGTGATTGGAATTTGAGGGTAGGCAAGAAATGCTGGCATTTTGCTTTTCTTTTGACAGGTCTGTGCCTTTGTTCCAGATGCTAGTCTTTTATGTCAGTTCTTTCATTTCTCTGTTGTTCCTCTCGTGCTCCTCCTGAATGTGTGACTTACTTTCCTTCTCCTCACCTAAGGTTTCTTTCTCTCTTCCTTTTTCTCTCACATAATGGAGAGAGTTTTTTGTTGTTGTTAAAGTATCCTTTTGAAACAATTTTTTCCTCTTTTTGACTTTTAAAAGTTAAAATAAATTTGTTATATAGACCTTGCTTGTCAGGGTTTTTTTGCTTTATGTTTTTTGTGGGTCATTAATCATCAACATTTTAAAAAAGACTTTTTTTTAATCCCCACCTAAATGTTTCTACATTAAGTTTTTTTTTCTCAAGTTTTTACACAGCTCAAATTGTCTTTGATTAACTAATTTCCAGATCCTCTAAAGAGTGCCAAGTTTTATAGCTACATAATTGTTTTATTATTATTGATTTTGGACAGAGGAAGGGAGAGGGAGAGAGGGATAGAAGCATCCATGATGAGAGAGAATCATTGATCAGCTGCCACCTGCATGCCCCCTACTGAGAATCGAGAATGCAAACCAGGCACGTACCCTGACCTGCAATCTAACTGTGACCTCCTGGTTCATTGGTCCACACTCAACCACTAAGCCACACTGGCCTGGGTAGCTACATAATTTGTAATAATGAAATTTAGGAGTCACACTTCCCATCTAGTCATATTTGAGGCTAGTCATGCCAGATATTTTATTAAAAGAAGCAGACTTACATAGACAAATTTCCTTCTTAATTCAGTAAAAGTTTTTGAGTTTATAGCTTAGCTTATATTTATTATATTATTATATTATATTATATTATATTATATTATATTTATTATATTATTATATTATATTATATTATATTATATTATATTATATTATTATATTATATTACATTACATTACATTACATTACATTACATTACATTATATTATTATATTATATTATATTAATTATATTATATTATACTAGAGGCCCGATGGACAAAAATTTGTGCACTCGGGAGGGAGTGGGGAGCCCACAGCCCGGCCTGTGCCCTCTCGCAGTCTGGGACCCCTCGGGAGATAACCAGGTGGCAGAGGGCAGGCCTAATCCCTAGGTGCAGCCCCTGGTCAGGCTCAGAGCAGGGCCGATTGGGCAGTTGGGGCGCTGCCCCCTGTCATGCACAGAGCAGGGCGGATTGGGAGGTTGCGATGTCACCCTCAGTCACGCTCAGCGTAGGGCCGATTAGGGGGTTGGGGCCCCGGCCCCTGTCACACTCAAGGCAGGGTCCATGGGGAGGTTGCGGCGCCACCCCGTCACACAGAGCAGGGCAGATCAGGGGGTTGGGGCGCCACCCTCTATCACCCACAGAGCAGGGCTGATCAGGGGGTTGGGGCGCAGCCACTGTCACACTCAGGGCAGGGCCGATGGGGAGGTTATGGCTCTACCCCATCACACACAGAGCAGGGCCTGTGGGGTGGGGTGGGGGGGGCACCGCCCTCTATCACCCACAGAGCAGGGCCGATCAGGGGGTTGGGGCACCGCACTCTGTCACACACAGAGCCACAGGGAGATCAGGGGGTTGGGGAGCTCCTCCCTTTCAGGCACAGAGCAGGGTGGATAGGGAGGTTGTGGCCCCGCCCCCTGTCATACACAGAGCCACAGGGCGATCGGGGGGTTTGGGTGCTGCCCCCTGTCACGCTGATCCCGGTGCTGGGAGGCATATTACCCTTTTACTATATAGGATAGAGGCCTGGTGCATGGGTGGGTCCCGCTGGTTTGCCCTGAAGGGTGTCCTGGATCAGGGTGGGGGTCCCCACTGGGGTGCCTGGCCAGCCTGGGTGAGGGGATGATGGCTGTTTGCAGCTGGTCACACACCCTTCAGGGTGGGGGTCCCCACTGGGGTGCCTGACCAGTCTGGGTGAGGGGCTGAGGGCTGTGTTCAGGCTGGCGGGTGACTGAAGCTCCCAACCACTCCTTTTTTTCTTTTTTTTTTCTTTTTTATTCTGGGCCAGCTTTAGCTCTGGCTCCAGCTCTGAGGCCTCTGCTGCTGAAAGCAGGTATCTGGTTTGTTTGGGTTCTATAATCGAAACTCTGTTTCAACTCCAGCTCTGAGATCCGGGCTGGCTGAAAGCAGGTTTCTGGGGTTTTGTTTAGCTTCTATATTTGTAACAATGTTTCAAACTGCAAGCTCAGAGGCCGGCAGGGCACGTTGGTTTCCTCTGTCACTGAACCAAGCAAGCTTCATGTTAGCTTCAAGCTGCCTGGCTGCCGGCCGCCATCTTGGCTGGCAGTTAATTTGCATATCGCCCTGATTAGCCAATGGGAAGGGTAGCGGATGTACGGCTAATTACCATGTTTCTCTTTTATTAGATAGGATTATATTATATTATATTCAAAATGATGCAACACTGTCCCAACCCTTAAGGAAGTTATGTGTAGTAAGGATAGGAGGCACGTCTAGTGTCTTAAGTGTTGATAGGGGCATGGTAGGTATAGTGGAACACACCAGGGAATATGGATGCAACACTGACTGAAGATGCACTTTTAGGCAGAAGAAACAGCATCATTAGGAAAGTACCAGTGGTCTATTTTGGCTAGAGTGGAGTGGTAGAATAGGGCAAAAGGCAGAGAGCAGGAGTTTGGCCCATGAAGGGCCTAGATGTCATGTAACCACTTTCAGATTTTGTCTTGTGAATTGGAATTATTGAAGATTTTGAACAAATGAGTTTGATCAAACTTCTATTTTTTAGTAAAGATACTGGTTGTTGGTAAGACAGATCCATGAGAGAGTGGTGAGATTAAAGCAGTTAGGCAATATGGCAGTAGTCTAAAAAGTATTAATGGGGGTTGGAATTAGTGTAGTGGCAGTGGTGGGCATACAAGAAGCTTCATTTCCCTGGATATAAAGTATTTCCTAATAAAATGAAGATTTCCTTGAAAAGTAATAAAATTTATTTGCACCTACACATTTTCTTATTTGTACCTAACCTGGTGTTTATAACTACAGATATCATTTATTGAGCAGGCATGCATTTGATATTTACTAATTCACAGAATCTTCACACTACAACTCTATGAGTAGGTATTATCCCCATTTCATACATGTCAAAACTAAGGCACAAAGAGGTTGCATAACTTTCCCAGATTCACACAGCTAGTATGTTTAATGGTGAGTATTTGAACCCAGGCAGTTTGACTCTACTCCCCATGTTCTTAATCTGTATACCCTTTTTCCTGATGGATCAGTATTTGATGAAAAACTCTTTATTAATTATTTGGATAATCTGATTTTCTTTGAAAGATCCCTTTTGACTTAGAATCTTTTTATAGTTTCAGAATCTTTTTATAGTTTCAACTATGTTAAAAAATGCCTGATATTTTATTTTTTAAATACTCATTAAAACCATTCTAAGGGTTGGTTGTTTTCAACTGTGCAGTATCTTTTCATTTCAACTACAGCTTACTGTTCAAAATCTGAAGATCTGTGTGAAAGATTTCTCTGGGTTTTTATTTTCCTTCCCAATGCTAAACTTAAGCTGGGTAATTATAGTACAGTGTGAATTACCCACACATAGAATAGAATTGTTATCAAAAGTATATTACATAGCCTCATATCCTAACTTAACAATATATTTTTCCTCAACCTCCCCTAATTAAGTATAAGAAATAAGAATTAGAGACCAGGATCTCTAACTGGAGAGGTTCACATGGAAAGATGAGCCAGTTTGTTTTAAGTTAAAGAAAAAAGCTACTGGAGGAGGTACAATTAAGGACACTGAAAGATAGGGACTAAGGGAAAGAGAAGAAATAAGGACACCTGAAGATGGTTGTTAAGAGGCTGAATGAGGAAAGTCACAAAACCTCTATTACCCTATGAAATAGGAAGCAAGTCATCTGCTGAGAATAAGGTGAGAAGAAATCAACAGTAATAATTAAGGACAGTGATACCCTTAAAAATATCCACCATGAAGTGTGTGAAAGAAACCAGATCAGAAACACAGGTTGTACCTTAGCTGCTATTTCCAAGTAATAAAATATTTATATGATACTAGAGGCCCGGTGCACAAAAATTTGTGCACTCGGGGGGGAGGGGGGTCCCTCAGCCTTGCCTGTGCCCTCTTGCAGTCTGGGACCCCTCGGGAGATAACGACCTGCTGGCTTAGGCCTGCTCCTGGGTGGCAGAGGGGAGGCCCAATCCCTAGGTGCAGCCCCTGGTTGGGCTCAGAGCAGGGCTGATTGGGCGGTTGGGGCGCACCCCCTGTAATGCACAGAGCAGGGCGGATCTGGAGGTTGCGATGCCACCCTCAGTCACGCTCAGGGTAGGGCCGATTGGGGGGTTGGGGCACTGCCCCCTGTAACACTCAAGGCAGGGTTGGTGGGGAGGTTACAGTGCCACCCCCTGTCACCCACAGAGCAGGGCCAATCAGGGGGTTTGGGCGTTGTCCCCTGTCACGCACAGAGCAGGGCCCATCAGGGGGGTTGGGGCTCCGTACGCTGTCACGCACAGAGCAGGGTCAATCAGGGGGTTGGGGAGCTCCCCCCAGTCACACACAGAGCAGGGCCCACCAGGGGTTTGGGGAGGTACCCCTGTCATGCCCAGAGCAGGGCCCATCAGGGGGTTGAGGAGCTCTCCCCAGTCACTCACAGAGTAGGGCCCATAGGGGAGTTGGGGCACCGCCCCCTGTCACACACAGAGCAGGGCAGATCAGGGGGTTGGGGCGCCGCACCCTGTCACACTCAGGGCAGGGCTGATGGGGAGGTTATGGCTCTACCCCATCACACACAGAGCAGGGCGCGCGGGGGAAGGGAGGTCTGGGGCGCCGCACCCTGTCACACAAAGAGCAGGGCAGATCAGGGGGTTGGGGCGCCGCACCCTGTCACGAACAGAGCAGGGTGGATAGGGAGGTTGTGGCCCCGCCCCCTGTCACACACAGAGCCACAGGGCGATATGGGGGGTTTGGCCTTGCCCCCTGTCACGCTGATCCTGGTGCCGGGAGGCCTCGCGGCTCCGCTGATCCCAGTGCTGGGAGGCATATTACCCTTTTAATATACAGGATAGAGGCCTGGTGCATGGGTTGGGGCTGGTTGGTTTTCCCTGAAGGGTGTCCTGGATCAGGGTGGGGGTCCCCACTGGGGTGCCTGGCCAGCCTGGGTGAGGGGATGATGGCTGTTTGCAGCTGGTCACACACCCTTCAGGGTGGGGGTCCCCACTGGGGTGCCTGGCCAGTCTGGATGAGGGGCTGAGGGCTGTTTTCAGGTTGGCGGGTGACTGAAGTTCCCAACCGCTCTTTTTTTTCTTTTTTTCCTTTTTATTCTTGGCCAGCTTTACCTGAGAGGCTTGGCCCCAGCTCTGAGGCCTCAGCTGCTGAAAGCAGGTATCTGGTTTGTTTGGGTTCTATAATCGAAATACTGTTTCAACTCCAGCTCTGAGATCCCGGCTGGCTGAAAGCAGGTTTCTGGGGTTTTGTTTAGCTTCTATATTTGTAACAACGTTTCAAACTGCAAGCTCAGAGGCCGGCAGCGTCAGGCGGGGAACATTGGCTTCCTCCGTCACTGAAGCAAGCAAGCCTCATGTTAGCTTCAAGCTGCCTGGCTGCCGGCCGCCATCTTGGCTAGCAGTTAATTTGCATATCGCCCTGATTAGCCAATGGAAGGGTAGCGGAGGTATGGCTAATTACCATGTTTCTCTTTTATTAGATAGGATGCCATATACACATATAAAGACATTTTCAAGGCATAGTCTTAAGGTATTAGTTTAGTAAAAGGACAACATACATGAATCATTTATGAAAAAATCATTCTAAAATGTCTGTATTTAGAAAAAAGCAGATGCATACATCATTTATGACAAAGGTACAGTTTTTAAATGTTTACATTTTTGCCCATTCTTTTTAGAATTACTAACTACACCTACTATACAGAAAAGAAAAAAATATATTTATAATAACATTATAGTCTTGAAATATACCAATACTTTAATAGAACAGAGTACTTTAAGAATAGTTTGTTCTACTATGGTACCTATTTCTATTACATCAATTATTTTACATGCCTCTGGTAAATAAGGGAGCAATCTTGGAACAATGTGGAAGTTTTGTTGGTTCATATGTAATTTTTCCTAGGCAAGGGAGCCAGAATAGCAAGAGTACAACAATAGCCTTAGGAAAAAAAGGTAAAAGCTCTCAGCTCAGGTACTGCACGGACAGGAGCCCTTCCAGTTCTATTTCAAGAAAAATAAAAATGTGCACATGTACAAGAGCTCCCTCCCCAGCAGGCAGCAACCCCAGCTTTCCAGGCTTTTATTAGCCTTGTGGTAGCTGGCGCTTCTTCTGGGCCCACCATAATGGCAGCCCACTGGCTCAGATCTCCACTTCCATCAGCAATGACTCCATGCCTTCAAAGCACCATTTCCACTGTATAGACTCCAACTTATTGATCTCCCTTTCCTAGTTTTTCCAAGTACTCCCTTGAGTTACCAATTATTAACTTTGTTAGCACTCCAGTTCTAAAGTTGCATAGAGCTTTCCTGATCTGCTCCAAACCTATTTTTACTCTTAAGCCACCTCATTTTTAGTGCACAATCTTATAAAAAGCAAGGTATGTTAGCAATGCAAATATATGTGTAATAGCCAAGACACCCATACGTTATGCATCTAAGTGGAACTTAGTGACTTACCTTTGGAAGCTTGATAGGGGGCTCTTTGGATTCCTCCTCTTCATCACTATCTGATTCTCCACTCTGAACAGAGTTCTTAGATGCAGCTGCCAATGATGTTTCCTTTTTCTGCCATTCCAGAACGCAATGGCGTACATTGCAATAAATATTAAACGCAGAAGGATTGCTATGTAGTTTGATATCTGGTATGATTACTGTATTCTCCAAGTTTTCAGACTGAAATACAAGATATAATACTTCAATTTCATATTCCTTTCCATCATTAATTCTAATTTTAAATAAAAAAATAAAAATATTAGAATTAGACATGCTAGATGACCTTCAGAAGTCACATAATTGGCAGAGCAAAAATAATCTAAATCTACTTATAGTGCCCTTTCTACTATACTTCATTACTTTCTGAGTAACACAGCAATAACCAACTTGACAAGGGCTAGAAAGGGGCAGGTGAAGAACTTAGGAATACCTTATTATCCCGTGATGGGAATTGAGTCAATATAGCTTAACTGCTATAGTCTCAAAGGACATTAATTGGGAGCTTTTCTAAGAGACACCAAATGTATTGTAGAGTCTCAATGACTTACCACAAATGTTGTATTACATTTTTATTTCTTTTAAAAGTAGATATAGGGATTTAAACAGATATTAGGGCTAAAAAGAAAAACCCTTAATTTTAGTTAATTCTTCAAATTTCATTCTCATTCAAATAGTGGCAATACTATGAAAACTATAGATTATGAACATACACTTTCCTAAAGCTGTTTCTTTGCTATCAGTCTTGATAAATACTAAAAATCACATGCTTAGTAATTTATTAAAATTAAATAATTTCTGTCTTCTCCCAGCATTTTATTCATCAGACCACAACCACTCTTTTATATCAACATTTACATTATAAATATACAGACAATTGGTTTAAGATATTCTACAAATGCAAGTTCCAATAATTAGAGTATTTCTAGGAAGTATGCAAGATAAATAAAATGATAACTCAAGTACCAAAAACACTTGATCTCAAAAAATGATACACTTCTTCCATAAATAATTGGTGAAAAATGAAAAACTCTTTATTAAATAAAAAATGTACTAATGTTAATTGAGACATAATATGTAAATATGTCCTCTAGAGATATTTAAAAAAGAAAATATTAGCAATCCAAATCTAACAATATATAAAAAAGGTAACACATCATGATAACCCAAAATCAAGGTTGGCTCAACACTGGAAAAGCAGTGTAATTTCCCATATGCATACCATAGCTAACACAGTAAAAAACAATGCTTGCAAACTAAGACTGCAAACAAGGCAAAGATATCTATTCTAAGCAATTTGATTCAAAACTGTACCAGATATGCCAGTGCAATAAGCCAAGAAAAAGAAATAAAAAGTATACTTAGAAAGTATCTTCTAGAAAACAAAATGCCTTTATTTGCAGAAGATGCTTAAAGAATCTTAAGAAGTCTGCAAAAAAAAAGCATCTAGAATATACAAAGAATTTTCAAAACTCAACAGTGAAAAACAAACAGGTAATCCAGTCAAAAAAATGGGCAAAACACATTAACAGACATGTCACTAAAGAAGATATACAGAAGGCAAATAAAATAAGCACATAGAAAAAGGTTCAATATCATAAGCCATTAGGAAATATAAATTAAAAAAAAATTATATATATATATATATATATATATATATATATATATATATATGATACCTATCATACTGGCTAGAATAAAAAATAGTGATAATCAAATGCTGGTGAGAATCTGGAGAAACTGGATCTCTCACACATTGCTAAAAGGAATGTAAAATGATACTGCTACCTTGGAAAAAGTGTGGCAGTTTCTTATAAATTTAAACATGTGCTTACAATAAATCCCAGCAATTGTACTCCTGTGAGGAAAGAGTTAACACTGCAGGTATGATTTCTTATTCCTTGTAATTCTCCAAGGGAACCATGACTGATCCTTGGTAAATCCTTGGGAGTGTGGTCTTTAGACTTTTCTTCGTTAGCTGTTGATGATTCTGGCTTGTCCTATTGCTTTGTACAAATATCAAGGTTGAACCTGAGTTTCAATCTGTGATATACTATGTGATATCACCTGAGATTCACTTGCCATGCTGGCTGCACAGCAGGATATGACTATATGACCAGACCCCCATAAAATTCTTGGATCCTGACTCTAATGAGCTTTCCTGGGCAGAAACATTCTACACATACCCCTGTAGTTCACTGCCTAAGAGGAAGCATGTCCAAGGAAAAATTAGGAAGCCTGTGCCATAACTCCTTAGACACCTCCAAAACATTTTTTTCCTGCTGCCTACTGCGTATGTACCTTTTGTTGTACTTAGTCTTAGTCATTAGTATAAATTGCTTTGGGTCTTCTGAATCCTCTGGCAAGTCATGGAAGGAAACACTGCCTAATCATTCTACTCCTAGATATTTACACCACCACCCCCACAAAAACCACCAACACATATATTCACACAAAGACTACTAGATAAATGTTCATAAAAGCTTCATCTGCAATGGCCATAAACTGGAAACAACATGTAAATGTCAAAAGGGTGAATGGATTAACAAATCAGGATATATCCATATAATGGGGTAACTAATCAGCAAAAAATAAGACTAAGCTGGTTAATATGCACAACATGTACACAACTCAAAATCACTATCCTGAGGGAAAGAAGCCAGATATTAAAAAGTACACACTGTATGATTACATTTATATGAAATTCTAGAAAATGACAAATAATCTATAACCACAAAAAAAAAATACATCTGTGGTTGCCTACATCCAGGGCTTCAGGGAGAAATGGAATGCAGCAAAGGAAGAGGAAACTCCCAGGGATGATGAAAATGTTCTGAACCTTGATTGTATCATTCAAAACTCACTAAAATGTACACTTCAAATCCCAGTCTCAGGTTCTGCTACTAAGATAATGACCTAAGACCATTTGAAGCAGGATGGTGAGGAAATTTCCTGTGTAATGGATTTTATTTCTCCTATAAAAAAGTAAAGTCATTTGCTAGAGGGTAGGATTTATCAGAAGTCTGAGGAGACGGGCAATGGTCTGAAATAGTAATAGGAGAAAATGAAAGACCTAATTGACCAGAAAAAAATAAGAAGATAGTCTGGCTATGGAAGGTTCATTTGAACATGTACTGGTACCAATAAACTCTTGTTTAAACTCCTCTTAGCAGCACATGATAGTCATCTGAAGGAGAAGAGAAAACAGCTGGATTCGTATAAGATTGAGTTTTGTAAGACGGATGCAACAAATATAGATGGAGGAAAGGAAGATGTGGTAGGCAGAATAATGGCCTGCAAAAATGTATTCACCCTAATCCCAGGAACCTGTGACTATGTTACCTCACCTGGTAAAAGGGCCCTTAAGACATGATTAAATTAAATCTTAGGATGGAGAGATTTATGTGGATTACCTGGGCGGGTCCAATTAATCACAAGGGTCCTTATAAATGTGAGAGGGTGTCAGGACAGTCAAAGAAGGAGAAAGTGTTGGAGTGAGGCAGCATGAGAAAACTCAACCAACCATTGCTGGCTTTGAGTTTGCAATACTAAGGTTTAGAGGCTGCCTGTATCCAGGGGATACAGGCAGCCTCTAAAGCTGGAAAAGGTAAAAAAAAAAAAAAAAAAAAAAAGAAAAGAAAAAAAAAAGAATTCTCTCCTAGAGACTCCAGAGGAATATAGCCTTACATACATCTTAACTTTAGTCCAGTGAGACTCATTTTGAACTTCAGACTTTGAGAACTGTAAGATAATTTGCACTGTTTTAAACCAGCAAGTTTGTGTGATTTGGTACAGCAGCCATAGGGAACTAATACTGTAGATTAATTAAGCAAGAGTTATTCTAAAAAAAAAACCAACAACAAAAAAAACCCAACAACTGTGGTAACTAAACTGAATAAGAAGGAATTAAATAAAGGACATGGCTAATGGATGAGAAAAAATACTAGTAGAGGGGTCAATGACAGTAAGAAAGGAGATATGGTAGTATAGATAAATGGATTTTTTGTTTATTTGTTTTGCTGAAAAGAAATACTTGTTTTTAAAAAATATGGGGAAAAAAGCCCATTGGCATTTTTTACATAACTTTTTTAAAAAGAGGGTGGACGAAAAATAGTCCAAAAACAGTAACAGAGGGCAAGGAGACTAAAAAAATGTTACTATTTTATATGCTTATCATAAGTAGGAAATGTTTCTTATTTATCTTCCTAACCCAAATATCTAGCATAATACCTACACATAGTCAGTATGCAATTAATATTTGAGGAATATAAGAATGCATTTTTATATCATTCTTATTACAAGCTACTTCTATAAAGGCGATAGCAGATATAAAACCTGAAGCTAGATAAGAACTGAGAATTACAAAGGGCACAAAGATAGAGACAGAATTGAAAGGGACAAAAAAACCTTGACTATCCCACATTATCCTGATATCATATACTACCACCTTTAGGAATATCACTAAATGAAAGCTTAAAAGAACTTAAAAAGATCTTCAAGATTCCCATACTATGACTCTGCACATAAATCCAAAAAGTGGATAAGGGGTAGAGGTTGGAAATCTAAATGAATATAAATCTGTTAATTTTTTATACATACATACATATATATATATATATATATATATATATATATATATATATATATAGTAAGTACATTAAGAATGCTCTCCACTTTTCTCTTCTATCTCAAAAGCAGAGTAGTAAGAGGTGATAGAGTGAAAATATACTATCTGCCCACCCAGCAACATTTTCCTTAGGGTAACCCTTCTCCCATTCCACATGGCCTGCTCATTGGGGTGCTCACCTCTAACCAAAGTACCTAATCTCCAACACCAATGTAAATAATACAGGTTAATAAAAAAATCATACCCAAGACATTCTGCTAGAACCAGTAGGAGAGATGTCTCTTGCTCAAAGAAAATGAAGATGGAGCTGCCAGCAGCCTTAGTGCTCAGCCACAGGCAATAAGCCCACACCGAAGCAAGAGACAAAGACATAGATTTGATGAATTATTTAATCCCTGAATCCATCTCTGTCTCAAGATAGAGCCACCAAATAAATTTTGTCCCTTATCCTTTTGGAAGTGTTTTGTTTGTTTACTACTTTAAAGTTGATTTCTCTCAGTTACAATAGCAAGAACACTAATTGGAAAGAGCAGGAAACTGTCTCTAGAACTTAAATATGATATACAGGCCATGCTAAGCTATATTAACCAAAAGTGGAGCTGTTTAGAAATCATAGTTATGACTCTTCTCTTCCTCCTGTCTAGGCTTCTTAGTACTGTTCAAAAGAAAAGAGACTCTTATATAGAAAGCAGAATCTGGACCCTGAAAATGTTTAAGAAAAAACTAGATGAATTTTATAGCAAAGAGTTTTGTCTTAGGTAGAAAATGAGATCTTTGATTGCTAAAATCCCACCTAATTAAAATATTCTATATTGCATTTTCTTTTGCACTGCCACCCAGTCAAAAGAATCTCAGAGCAATATAGATGCACCAAGATTCTCCCTAATTCATGACACACGCATAGGCATATGATGAACCCAAATTCAGGTCCCAACTCACAAGCCAATTCTACTCAGTTTGTAGTACAGGTAGTCAGAGTGTAAGAAAGAAGAGAAATGGTTATGTTTCCCCCAAATCAAAAATAAGAATAAATAATAAACAATTTTCAGGATCCAGTTATTAACTTCTAGCCTACTGATCGAAATATGAAGCTAAGCGGTGTAATTAAATACTAAGAGGCTTCTAAAAAATTACTTTAACACAGAGACGTGAGATGGTGTGCTAATTATACTCACACCTTTTTAATCTTGGCATTGTAATTCAAATTACTACATAAAAAAATTCCTTATTTCTGATAAACTGCCAGCAGTTTTACCTTGCTTCTTGTCTTGACTTTTGATTTGCTCTTCTGTTTTCTTTTCAACTTCTTCTTATTTAAAATTTTCTTATTCCTAGAAATGTAAAAACGTGGAAAAATTATGAAAGTTCAATATTAGGACATACAAAGCTATTAAAAATAGGTACTTCCAAAGTAGAGACTTAAATATGTATCCTACAAACTTCCTTTCTATGAAACAGTAAGATACTACCATATAATGTAGCTATTGAAATAACACAATACTAGATTATCTAAGCAATACACATGAAATGATAAAAGACTTGAATTTTGCAAGTAGTTTTATAAAATTAAAAAAAATTTAAAGGCATCAAATGGAGGTTTTTAAACTTTATTTAACAGTGGAAATGCTAATAAATATCAACTATGTTCCCTTCCCAGAAAAATCTGCTCTTTGTAGTAGTGAGGACTACAGTGCAAAAATGGCCAGGAGTCCATTTTTAGCAAATTACTATAAATAAACCCCAACTCATAGACTTCCTACATCCAGCAGCCAGTTTTTCATTACCTCACAGCCCTGAGGCCAAATTATTCTTTTAAGCAAAAAGAAGTCCCTAAATGACTCTGAGAAAGAAAAAATAAATGAGGCAAATAATGAGAATTAGAGTGGAAGAAATATGACTCAAAGAAAACATTTTAATTTCATCTAATATTTTTTATGTCTATCATGCTGAAGTACACACTTCTAGGTACTAAATTTAGATACAAGATAAAAAAGACAGTTCTTGCCCTCAAGGAGCTCCGAGACTTGGATAAAAAGCAAGAGGGTGCTATTGCTATAATAAAGACAAAAGGTGAAGAGAGCGGAGAAGCAGGAGGAGAAGGGGGAGAGGAAGAGGAGGAGGAAGAGGAGAAGAAAGAGACTCTACATGATACAGAGTTCAAATCCATAACACTTGCTAACCAATTAGTGGAAGCCGTAGTAAGGCTAAGTCACTTAGAGGTAGGGATGTCATTCACAAAAGTATGGAAGTCAAAAGGAAGAATTACTTTGCTAAAGAAAAAAATGGATTTGATTTTGAAGATGTTTAACTAATGAAAAAGATTTTGAAGATTCTAAAATGTTAACAAGATAGATGTGAACAAGCATATGTAAATTTTTTCCTCGACACTTCCTTCAGCTTCACTCCATAAACCAAAATAATCACAAAATCCTGTCAATTGTATCTCATACAGTTCTTGAATCTATCTACATCTCTACTGCTGCTAAGCTAATAATCTAAGTCACCACCACATCCTGCCTGGACCACTGCAAAACCGTCATAACACATTTCTGCACATTGATATTTGCGTCCCCTTCATTCCATTCATCACATTAAAAACGCAAGTCAACTTCTTAAAACACAAATCTGTGTAGGTAATTCCCCCACTTAAAACTATTGACAAAAAGAAACAAATGAAAAAAAACACACACAAAAAACATAGAAAACAACAACACACACACACCAAACAACTCTATTAATATCTTCTCGATTCTCTTAGGATAAAGTCTAAAGCAGCGGTTCTCAACCTGTGGGTCGCGACTCCTTTGGCGGTCCAACGACCCTTTCACAGGGGTCGCCTAAGACCACCCTGCATATCAGATATTTACATTATGATTCATAACAGTAGCAACATTACAGTTATGAAGTAGCAACGAAAATAATTTTGTGGTTGGGTCACAACATGAGGAATTGTATTTAAAGGGCCAGAAGGTTGAGAACCACTGGTCTAAAGGAAATGACGGCTTAAAAGCTCCTCTACCGATATCTGACCTCTGCCAGTCTCTCCTGCCTCATTCTGCAGTCATTTCCAACTTGTTCTTCATACTCCAGCCACAAAGACATCTTTTTCAATGGTCTGGACTGGCTAAGCTCCTCAGGGACTTTCACAGAGGTTCTCCCTCTACCTGGAATTCTCTCCCACATTCCCTGCTAACCACTCTTATTCTCTGAGGTCCCAGTATATGAGTCACTTACTCAGGAATGTCCCAGACTGGGTTAGTTTCCGTAATACACACCCTCATTTCATTTTGTACTTGTGTTTCATTGTGTAATCTACAAATATAATTGTGTATGGGATTATCTGTTAAATGCATCATTCCCTCACAACCTGTATGCCTCAAGAGTGCAGAGACCATGTCTTTCTTTCTTATTACTCTAGCTCTTTGCCCAGAAAAGTACCTGGAACCCAATACTATTTTGAGAAAGAGAAAGTAGGATGGAGGAGAAAGGAAGGGTTGAAAAGAAAGTTCAGAGCTATAGCTATGAGCGTTACACAAAGAGTAAATAAGGAGAGAACCAAGGATAGATCCATAGATAGAACAAACATTAAAGGATATCTAGCCAGAAATGTCCATTAAGGAGTTACCCATAGAATTATTTTATGCAGATTGTGGTGCAAAAAAGGTAATGGAAACCATGTATGTGAATGAGATTTCCCCAGTAGAGTAAGCTACAAAAGTAAAGAGAGTGACCAACAGCTATCAAATGCTACACATGAGCAAATATACCTGCTTACATAATCTATTCAACTACGAGTAATGTGAGAGCATGAAGAATGTCTACTTCAACTCCACACTTTCAGCACCTGCATCAGTGTCTGACACATCATGGATGTTCAAGAAATATTAGATGAACAAACACATTAATGAAAATATTTCTCATATATGACTTAGGAAACCAACCTCCTTTTATACTAAAGTTTATTTGAGTAAAATCAGTTATCTGAGCAACAGGAGTATGTTACTGCTAAAAGGTTAGCTCCTTCTATGCAAATTATAAAAGCATCAAAGTTCACTCAAAATGAACTGTCAGAGGAACGAATATATAAATCCAAATTAAGATGAATTTCCTGAAGCCTAGTTATCATGAACCTAAATTTTCACCAGTATACATCAATATTTTTATCTGCCTTGCTTAAGAGACTTCAAAAAATTTTTAATTGATTTCAGAGAGAAGAAAGGGAGAGGGAGAGCGAGATAGAAACACTGCTGAGAGGAAGGCTCCCTCCTGCACACCCTCTACAGGATATCAAGCCCATAACCAGGGTATGTGCCCTGACCAGGAATTGAACCTGTGACCTCCTGGTACCTGGGATGACACTCAACCACTTGAGCCACACCAGGCGGGCTTTAATGGACTTCTTGAATGTTCAAATTACAAGATAGATTTCTTTCTATGCATTTTACATTTAATTAGTTATAACAATTTAAATAAAACTGAACCTACTAATTCCTGAATATAGATCAGCTGAAGAATCAGCTTTCCCAAATCCCCAGAAATTAATTTTACTGTGTGTGTTGTTGATTTGGATTGTTTTAGAAGTAGAGGGCTATCAAAAAGAGCCAGTAATAAATTAAACATTATATAATGAAAACTCATTTCAACATTAGAAAATAAAAATGCTATTTATTAGTAGTACTAAAGGCTCAGTGCATGAAAATTCATGCACTGGAGGGGGGGTCCCTCAGCCTGGCCTGCCCTCTCTCACAGTCTGGGAGCCCTCAGGGGCGGGAGGCGACCCGGCGATCAGGGGAAGGCTATGCCCCCATCACACCTCTGCTGCTGCCACTGCCGGCAGCTACCACTGCCAGCAGCGTAAGCCTCAGCCGGCCCTGGTTACCTGAGCCTCCGGCGGCCCTAGGTGGCTGGGCAGCTGCCATCTGAGGCTTGCCTGCACCTCAGGTGGCCCTAGGAGACTGGGGGGCTAAGGGGACTGGGGGATTCTGGAGGCAGGCGTGTGGCCATCTTTGAGGGCATGGCAGTCAATTAGCATATTCCCTCCTTACTGGCTGTGGGCACTGCCATCTTTGAGGGCGGGCAGTCAAATAGCATATTCCCTCCTTATTGGCTGTGGGCGCCACCATCTTTGCAACAGCATGAGGGTCAATTAGCATATTCCCTCTTTATTAGATAGGATAAGATCCCATTACATGACTGCATTTGAAAACTAAGCTTAAATAAATTTTTCATAATATCTGAGAATGGATAAAAGAAAAACTCTAGAAAGCAGTCTTACACATGAACAATTCATCTTGGAATTTCTGGTGATTTAGCACTTTAAATCCTCTATCAAATAGGAGCTTAATGAAGAATGTCTGGAATTGATCCTATAAGTTTTTTAGCCTTTTCATACAAAGAACCCCATACCCATGAGATTTGAAAGAATTATGTGTAGTAATGAAAGGCAAAGGCTATTAACATGCTTTAAATATTTATTTTAAAATGTTTACTTTAAAAATGCCAAAGAAGGAACATTCATAATGACAATCATTGTTTAAGGAAAACCAAACACTCTGCAATATGAGGACCAATGAATTTTGCAAGTTGTTCCATGATATAGTTCATTAGTTTCTCTACCAGATTACTACTGAGTCTGTTTTCTAACAAAACAAAAATTAGTCATAATTTAATTGTAAAACCTCTCTCTGAATCTGTTTCTTCATCTGGAAAATAACAAGATTAAGGAGATTATCTCTGAGATTCCTTTTAATTCTAAAATGCTAGGATTTTAGTAAATCCAAATTCAAAGAACTTCAGGAATAAGAGGGTGTTTTTTTAAAATATATTTTTGTTGATTTCAGAGAGGAAGGGAGAGGGAGAGAGAGACAGAAACATCAGTGATGAGAAAGAATCACTGAACAGCTGCCTCCTGCATGCCCCACACTGGGGATCAAGCCCACAACCCGAGCATATGCCCTGACCAGGAATCAAACCATGACCTATTGGTTCATAGGTCAACGCTCAACCACAGAGCCATGGGTTTCAATCTTTTGTTTAATTTGCCTTAGCAATGAGAAATTTAAAAATTCCTGAGTCTATGGTCTAAGGCAGGAAAAGGCAAATATTTTTTTTTTCTGTAAAAGATCAGATAGCAAATATTTTATCCTTTGTAGACCATTGAATCTCTGTTGCAACTACTCAACTTTTACAGCATAAAAACAGCCATAGACAGCACATAGATGAGCATAGTTGTATTACAAAAAAACTTTATTTCTGGGAGAATGTTTTCTTAGCTCACAGGTCATACAAAAACAGGAATTGCGCTGATTTGGTCTGTGGACCAGTTTGACGACTCGCAGTATAGAACATATTTTGATTAACAGGCTCATGTCAGAAAGAAAAAAAAAAACACCGTAATTAATGGTACAGGCAGTCCTTGGGTTACGTCAGACTCAATGTACATCATTTCATGGTTACATAGCCATCTCCATTTGTAAAAAAAAAAAAAAAAAAAAAAAAAAAAAAAAAAAAGGTCCGTCATTTTGACGTATGTACATATGTGCTTTATGTTTTTTATTATTTATTTACCACAAGTAAAGGTCAGGAATTGTCATCTTTCTTTTAAATTTTTTTACTGTTTCACTTCATTACTGCTGTGTACGTGCTCCATGTGAGTGACGTTGGTGCTTATGACGTAGGTGGGTTCCGACTTATGGCAGAAATCATGTTACGTCACGCCGTAGGAACGGATCTCCGACATAACCCGAGGACCTACTGTATGCAACTCAGATAAAACTGTTCAAAATATCACTATGCTTATACAAATAAGCACTCTAAAATTATCTGCCTTTTCTTTTTACCAAGATTAACTCCTGACTTCCACTTTTCTAAAGTAGGATACTAGATAGGGGCAAGCCACTACTCTTCCTTCAAAAATAAGACAGTCAGAGAAAGACAGGTATCACATGATCTCACACAGATGTGGAATCTAATGAATAAAGTAAACTTATAAAAAAAAAAATAGATCCAGAGACATAAAAGCATGGAACAGGCTGACAAGTCTCAGAGGAAAGGGGAAAAGGGGCAGGAGAAGATTAAGCAAAGAACTTATATGTATACTAGAAGCCCGGTGCATGAAATTCATGCATGGGTGTGGTCCCTAAGGCCTGGCCAGCTATCAAAGCGCAAGCATCTGGTGTGGAAGGGAAGGTCCCAGCTGACCTCTGGGCCCTGGGCAGCACCTGGGCCCCCAGGCCTCCATGCGCCCTCCTCCACCTAAGTCACAACACCAGAGTCCCCATGCAGAGATGCGGTAAGCGCAGCTGGCTGCGGGCCAGGGTGCAGCGTGGGCCTCTGGGCCACCCAGTGGTGCCACACGGAAGCCGGGCCGGCAGAACGCTCTCTCCCAGCTGGCCTCGCAGACTGGCTCCTGTGTGACACCTGACCGGCCCTGCGGTCCCAGCAGCTGCAGTCCAGCTAACCCTGAAGAGGCTGCGTGGGTGCAGGGCAGGCTCCTCGCGGGCACCGGCACCTGAGCGCAGGGGCATCCCCAGCACGAACCCTGGTGTCCCAGGGGAGGGTAGCAGGGGGAGTGACAGCGAACTCGGCGGACACCCCGCACCTTCGTCCCCATCACCCCCACCCCCGGGTAGCCGGTGAGAAGTCACAGCACGTCGCCAATGCTTGCCATGTTCCACGCCACCCCCTGCTGGTCAGCACACATCATAGCAAGCGGTTGAACTCCCAGTCTCTCAGTAGAACGACTGCCAGAGGGGACAATTCGCATATTAGGCTTTTATTATATAGGATATGCAAAACCCATGGACACAGACAATAGTGCCATGAAGGCTTGAGGGGGGTGTGAAGGGGGTCAATGGGGAAAAAAGGGAGACATCTGTAATATTTCAATAATAAAGATAAATTTAAACATAAGAAGCTATGGAAGTAATTTAGGACAGATGAACTAAAAATCCAGAGATGAAAGAGCACTTCCAAGGGTATTCATATTCTTCCAAGGGGGCATTTGCAGAGTTTGGGAACAAGTGAAAATCGAGCTTAGCTTAAACAGGGTACTCTACTAAGGGAAACCAGAAGCTACTGGTGCTTTAGATGTCTTGCATGCATTGGAATGATGGACTTGAACTCAAGAAAAGCCCCAAATATGTGGCCAGTTTTCCCAATGGTAGATCTGCTTAGTGATGGGGCATGGAGGAAGAATAAGAAGACTATGCCAATAGGCCAAAGTCAATTTCTCACAGTCTCCCAGTGTTTAAAAGACAAAATCCCAGTAGAGAGAGAAGTCTATTTAATCCTTGATTGGACTGAGGTAGTCAATACTTCACCCTATCTGTCTAACACAGCAAAGAACAAACTTCTCTGAAAGAAAATAACTGTTCTTTTACACACAATGTTAGGCACACAATACCAGTAAACATTACAAGACATCCAAGGAAACAAAAGAATGATACAGATAATCAAGAGGTTCGATCCCCAAGAAGGGTGCATACAAGAGGCAACTGATGTTCAGCTGGTGTGGCTCAGTGGTTGAGCATCAACCTATGAACCAGGAGGTCACGGTTTGATTCCCAGTCAGGGCATATGCCCGGGTTGCAGGGCTTGATCCCCAATAGGGCTCATGTAGGAGGCACCCGATCAATGTCTCTCTCTCATTGATGGTTCTCTCTCTCTCTCTCTCTCCCTCTCCCTTCCTCTCTGAAATCAATAAAGATATATTCTTTAAAACACATATTAAAAAAAGAGAGAGAACAGATGAACAAAATAGAGAGTGTAACATGTGGGACACAGTCATATGGTCTCATATTTATGTAACAGGAATCCAAGACAAAACAAAAAGGAAAAAAGAATGGGCCAAAAGCACCATGTGAAGAGATAGATAACTCATGACAATTTTACAAAAGTGAGGGAAGAAATCAACCACCCAGATTCAAGAAAATCAGGAAAATGCAAAGAAAAACTACACCTTGGCACACCAAATGCTAGGCACAAACTCCTGAATTGAAGGATAAAGAAAAAAAATCTTAAAGCATCCAGAGGTAAAAGATAGACTCAAGGGAACAACAATAAGATTGATCACTTCCATTCTTTGTGCTGAAAAGTGCTTGCGGGGGGGGGGGGGGGGGACCTAGTAATCTAGAATTATATACCTATCAAATATATCCTTTAAAAACAAAGACAAAAATAGAGATATTTTAAACGCACAAAACCTGATATAATTCATTATCAACATGCCAACACTATCAGAAATACAAACTTAGAGAGATGCAAATTAAAACTACAATGAGTATTATGCTAAGTGAAATAAGCCAGTCAGAGAAAGACAAATATCGCATGATCTCACTCATATGTGGAATCTAATGAACAAAATAAACTGATGAACAAAATAGTTCCAGAGACATAGAAGCATGAAACAGACTGCTGACTCTCAGAGGGAAGGCAGGGGTGGGTCGGTGGGTGGGTGGGAAGAGATCAACCAAAGAACTTGTATGTATATATGCATAACCCATGGACACAGATAATAGGATAGTGAAGGCCTGGGGCAATGGGTGGGAGTGGGCTAGAAGGGGTTAATAGGGGAAAATGGGGACACATTAAATATTTTCAACAATAAAGATTTAAAAAAAGACTTACAATGAGATATCACCTCATACCTGCCAGAGTGGCTACCATCAATAATCAGCAAACAATAAGTGCTGGCAAGGATGTTGAGAAAAGGGATCCCTAGTACACTGCTGGTGGGAGGCAGACTGGTGCAGCCACTATGGGAAGCAGTATGAAGTCTCCTCAAAAAAAAAAAAAAAATGGAACTGCCATTTGACCCAGCGATTCCCCTTCTGATAAGAAGAATCCCGAAACACCAATCAGAAAGAATATGTGCACCCCTATGTTCATAGCAGCATTATTTACAGTAGTTAAGATCTGGAAACAGCCCAAGTGCCCATCAGTAGGTCATGGTCCGATTCCCAGTCAGGGATAAAAGTGCTATGGTACATCTACACAATAGAATACTATGTGGCTATAAAAAAGGATTTCTTACCCTTTGCAAAAGCATGAATAGACCTGGAGACAATTATGCTAAGTGAAATAAGCTAGTCAGATTTGGAATCTAATGAACAAAATAAACTGATGAACAAAATAGGTCCAGATGCATGAAAAAGACTAACATCTCAGAAGGGAGAGGGGTGTGTGTGTGTATGGGGGGGGGGGGGGGAGACCAGAAGAAATAAATCAAAGAACTTATATTCATATTTGCATAGCCATATATGGGGTGAGGTGGGGGCTGGGTGGAGGGAGGAAGTGGGGGAAAGAATAGGGGACATCTGTAATAATGTCAATAATAAAAAATAAATAAAACAAACTAAAAAAACAAAAGGAAAGTCTTCCTTTAATAATTACTATGGTGACAGGAGACTTGACTTTGGGTGGTGAACACAGAATACAATATACAGATGATGTATTACAGAACTGTACACTTGAAACCTATACAATTTTCTTAACCAATATCACCTCAATAAATTCAATTCACCAGCCTCCCCAAATAGTAGTATTTGACAAAGTAATATTTAAGGCTCCAAGTATTATTAAAGATGAGCAGAGCAGTTCATAATGCTAAAAGGGTCAAATAAAAGGAAAACATAACAATCCTAAATTTAAATGCATCTATTAATAACATAGCTTCAAAACATATGAAGCAAAACTGAGAATAGGAGAAAAAAAATTCACAAAAGGGTAGATTTTAACATATCTTCCAACTGACAGAACAAGAAGAGGACAAAATAGCAAGGATACAGAAAAATTCATAAACATAATCAACTTGACCTAATTGACATATAAAGAAAAACACAACCAACAACTGAAGAATGCACATTATTTTCTAATATATGTAGAATACTTACCAAAATCAACAATATGCTGGACCACAGACCAAGTCACAACAAATTTAAAAGGACTGTGATCACTGGAAAATTAAACTAGAAATCAACAGAAAGAAAATTAAGAAATTCCCAAATGTCTGGTAACCTAAAAACCAGATTTCTAAATAAACTATGTGTAGAAGAGATATAATAAAAAGTTACAATGGAAATTAGAAAATATGTTCAATTAAATGAAAATGAAATATGACATATAAAAACTTATGAAATGCAGCCAAAGTATTTGCCCATGGGAATTATATAGCTTTTTGCAAATACATAAATGCATATAATGAAAAGAAAGTCTGAAAATAAATTATCCAGGCTTACAACTTAAGAAGCTAGTAAAAACAAAAATGCAGCAAATTAAATGGAAAGGTTGTAAAAAGAGAGGAATATAAAATAAGAGCAGTTATCAATGAAATGGAGAACAAACATTCAAGAAAGAAAATTAAAGAGCCAAAATTTAATAAATATAATAAACCTCTAGCAAGATTGATCAGGAAAAAAATAAAAGTGCGTATTACCAATTTGAGAAATAAAAAGGGGGATGTCACTACAGATGTGCCCATAAGTTACATAACTTAAATAAGATGGACAAATATCTTGAAAAATATAACTTCCAAACACTAACCAAGGAAAAAATACAGTATCTGAATCTCTAATCAAAACCTTGCCACAAAGAAAACTCTGGACTTAGATGGCTTTGCCAGTGAATTCCTCTAAACATTTAAGGAATTAGCTGATACATTCTTTCAAACAATACTGATCTTAGATGAACTCTTCCTAAGAATATAAAAAGAAGAAACATTTCATACAAAACAAATCATACAAAACCTTTTAAAAGGGGTATTTTGAAATAAGGAAATTTCAGGCCAATATCTCCCACAAACAAAGAAGCAAAAAATGCCACACAGGCCAAAAGTGGAAATAACCCTAATGTTCATCAATTGATAAATGGATAAACAAAATGTGAGACATCCACTTAATGAAATATTAGTCAGCCATAATTAGGAATGAAGTAGACACATGCTACAATATAGATGAAGCTTAAAAAAATTATGCAAAGTGAAAGAAACAAAGACCAGGAAAGGTCACAAATTGTATGATTCCATTTATATGAAACTTGAGGCCCGATGCACAAAATTCATGCAAGGGCCTTGGCCCCGGCTCCTGCCACTATGGCCCCCGCCCACCACCAAGGCCAGAGGCCACTGCCGCCTCTGCCTTGGCCCCCACCCCTGTGGCTTTGTCTGGAAGGAAGGACGTCCAGTCTAATTAGCATATTACACTTTTATTATTATAGATGTCCAGACACACAAATATATAGAAACAAGAAGTTGATTAGTGGTTTCCAGGGGCTATGGAAATGAGAAGGGGAGTGATTATTAATAGGTATGGAATTTCTTTTCTGGGGTGAAAAAGAAATAGTCTGCTTGTACAACTTTGTGAATATACTAAAAACCACTAAGTTGTATACTTTTATAAGGTATATTTTATGGTTATGTGAATTATATCTCATTAAAAAATAAGAGGAAAAAAGTCATCAACCTAAAAATAATCTCAATGTCCAGAAATATACAAAAGGGAAAATAGGTAAAATAAAAAATCCAATTGATGCAATTTAACATAATACCAGAATGAGGGGAAGGGGGAAGAATATGATCACTTCAATAGTAGCATAGAAAGTATCTTCAAAAACTAGAAACTATATTAGCAGAAGAATTTTTTTAAAACCACTATTTATGATGGCATGCCTCAGTGAGCTAGAAAAAGAAGTTACTTAATCTGGTAAAGACTATCTATTAAAAAACCTGTACTAACATTAATTATAGTCAATGATGAAAAATTAAATACCTCCACTAAGTATGGGAAAAAAACACATGGACTTATACTATCACCACCACATCTACTTAATACTGTACTGGAAGTAAGTCAAGCCAAAAAAAAAAAAAAGTCATAATGGTTGAAAGGAAAAAGTAAAGCACTTTTATTTGTAAAACTAGAGGCCCGGTGCACAAAATTCATGCACTGGCAGTGGGAGCTGGGGGGGGAGGTGTCCCTCAGCCCAGCCTATACCCTCTCCAATCTGGGACCCACAATCTGGACTGCTGGCTCTCAACCACTCGCCTGCCTGCCTGATCACCACTAAACCACTCCCCTACCAGCCCAATTGCCCCCAACTGCCCTCCCCTGCCAGCCCAGTCACCCCCACCTGCCCTCCCCTGCCGGCCTGGTTGCCCCACTGTCCTCCCCTGCTGGCCTGGTTGCCCCTAACTGCCCTCCCCTAGTGGCCTGATCACCCGCAACTGCCCTCCCCTGCTGGCCATCTTGTGACCACATGGGGGCGGCCATCTTGTGTGAGGGCATGATGGTCAATTTGCATATTACCTCTTTATTATATAGGATAACATAACAATTACTTTTATAGAAATTTTAAAATAATCCACAAACAATAAGGAATTAAAAATTGAATTATCTAAGTCACTGAATATAACACCAATTTTTAAAAATCAAGTAATTTATAAAACACTATATGTAAACTGAAGCTTTTCTATAGAAGCAGACTTCTGTGTAATTAATGTAATGATACTTTCATCCCTGTGTTCAAGCATCACCAAGTAAATCAGGGAGGAATAGTCATCTAATTACTAAGTAGAAAACTTTTATTTACTCATCCTAGCCTGATAATCAGTAACAAGAAATGAGATTTTAAGTTGATCTAAGGGCAAGATGCAAACTGATTCCCTATATATAGCTTCAGTCTCTTAATCTTATTTGGAAATCTTCACATAGGGGTGAGAGGTGGGAGTAAGAACTATAAATAAAGCTACCATTGCAGTGGGCAGGGCAGCAGAAGAAAAAAAATAAAAAGGAGGGGAGAACAAAAGATAAAGCAAAAGGGTGGGGAAGAGGGTAGGAGGATAGTAAGGAACTAAATCTCTGAAAAGTTATGACTTTAGACCATGCAGTTATCCTGAGATGGGCAACTAGAGCATGATTCTACCGGAGAACTCTAATAGATGGTATAGAACAGTGGTTCTCAACCTTCTGGCCCTTTAAATACAGTTCCTCATGTTGTGACCCAACCATAAAATTATTTTCATTGCTACTTCATAACTGTAATGTTGCTACTGTTATGAATCATAATGTAAATATCTGATATGCAGGATGGTATCAGGCGACCCCTGTGAAAGGGTGGTTCGACTGCCAAAGAGGTCGCGACCCACAGGTTGAGAACCGCTGGTATAGAACATGGCTCAGTTATCCTAACTAAAGGATGAGAAAAATGAGGTATTTATCCACCAACTCCTCACCCATCACTGGTTGAAGTCTTTCTGAAGGGATTTACCTTCTGGTATTTCAAGCATGTCTCCATAGGTAGTACGAAAGGTCTCAGGCAGAAAGTCAGAGATGTAAGTAGACAGTATGGAAATGAATGTCAAAGACATATGGCTAGGACACTAAGAACACCAGCTACAAAGTCTCTTATCCAAAAGATAAATTAATTCTTTGTCTCCTTCCTCTTTCCCTTTAAACATTAATTTCTAAATTCTCTAGTCCCTTCTCTGACCTCAATTCACTTTTCCAATAAAATGTTGCTTCTCCCTGCCTTCTGTACAAAAGGTAGGAGTGAGTGGGTGTTAGATAATTATGATCTCTTAATGCCAACTTCAAGATAATGTCTCAGACCTACAAAAAAAGAGGTAGGTTCTAAGTAATAGTATATTCATGAGGAACCTTTGAATATACTGACAGGATTGAAAGACTCCCAGCATTAGAACTGTCAAAATCCAGGTATCCTGGGAAAGGTTTTAGCTACAACCACAGACCAGGAAGTCAGAAATATTTAGGCAATAATTGAAATCATAGGACTGGCTGAAATAGCCAAGAAAGAAATTTATATAGAAGGGCACCAAAAAATGGACTCTTGAGAAACTAGTTCTTCCTCCCATGCTATCTAGAGGAAAGGCATTATTTCTTGAAATCTAGTACCTGTTACACATTCTTTCTTCATCCTCTAATACCAAAATGTCTCTCAAACTTGTTCTATTTCATCTGTTCCGACTGCCATTTCCCAGGATTCATTATCACCTGTCAGTACTGTAATTGCTACTTTAAAGATACTCCTGCTTTGGGAATCTGCACCCTTTCAGCCTCTAGAATGTTATTAGAGATATTTTTATAAATTGAAAGTTAAACTACGGTTCTCAAATAAACCAGTACCTAGAACATAATAACCCGGTCCTAAACTTTTCTTTCTAGTCTCTTCTACACCCTTATCCTCATTCACCCAGTTCCCCAAACATTAATTATTGCCAATATTTGTGTTCTTCACTTATTTGATTTTACCCCTGAATTCACAATATTGCTTCAACAATTTTCACTGTCTACCTCAGGAGTCAGCAAACTACAGCCTACAGTTCAAATCTAGCCTGCCACCTATTTCTGTAAATACAATTATAGTGAAACACAGCCATGCTCCTCTATTTACATACTGACTATGGCTGCTTTCAAGCTTTAACCACAGGGTAGAATAGTTGGAACAGAAACTATATTGCCTTCAAAGCCTAAACTAGTATCTTGCCCTTTACAAAATAAATTTGCTGACCCCTCATCCATATCAAGCAGTCTCATATATGTATAACTGGATTCTGAGAAGGAAATAAGAGGTTGGGTTTGAAATAACATTTGAAGAGATAATGGCCAAAATGTGACAAATTAAACAAAAATTCACATTATGCAGAGCTAAGAAGGTCAATGAACACTAAGCACAGGATATACACACAAAAAATATTTAGGCACTGTATAGTCAAATTACTAAAAATGAAATATAAAGAGGAACATCTTAAAAACAGGCAGAGAAGGAATTCTATTTCCAATGTGATACAGCTTGTCTTTCCCACTGTTTACAATTAAAAACTAGACAAAATACCAAAAAGAAAAAAGAAAAGGAAAGAAGGAAGGAGAAAGAGAGGAAGGGAGGATGAATTGCTTGAGAACTCTAAAAAGCAAACAAAAGCAGATTGTGGAGGGGAGTCAAACTTAGAAAAATGACCCATAGTTAGAGTGAGCTTCCCATCCTGGTTTTGTTTTTTGTTCTCCTTTTTTTTCTTTTTCTAATAGTTTTGCCCAAAGGCCAGGAAGCAATCACTGCATACAGAGCAACAATCCAGAAATTAAAATTCCAAGAGAAACCCTATTTTTCTGGCCACAGAAATTGGGGGAAAGAGGCTCATGCCTGCTGGAGAAGGTGGAAGAAAACCTGGAAAGGAGAAAAGATCGAAAAGGGGATTCCCTAATTCTGTCTATAAACCAACACAAGTTTTGGGCTTACTTTGGAGCTGTACAGGTATGTACAAACATAGCAAAGGCTCTGAGAATTGAACTCAAATTTGAACCACTACTCACAGAAGGCAAGACCAAATTTGCCATCTGAACCGAAATGGGTTGATAGTCTGCTAATAGAAACAACAAAAATCAATATTCTCCAAAGAATTGTGATAAGCCAGAGTTTATAAAACATAACATTCACAATTCAAAATTCTCACAATGCAAAACTCAAGAAAAAATATGATCCATTTCAAGGAAAAAACAATAGATGCCAACCCTGAGATGATCCAGATGCTGTAACCCAACAATACCTCTAGAGCAGTGGTTCTCAACCTTCCTAATGCCGTGACCCTTTAATACAGTTCCTCATGTTGTGGTGACCCCAATTTCATTGTTACAAATTGAACATAATTAAAGCATAGTGATTAATCACAAAAACAATATGTAATTATATATGTGTTTTCCAATGATCTTAGGCAACCCCTGTGAAAGGGTCATTTGACCCCCAAAGGGGTCGCGACCCACAGGTTGAGAACCACTGCTCTAGAGCAACTGCTGTAAGTATGTTCCATCAAGTAAAGGCAAATACACTTGAACTGAATGGAAAATAGTTTTCGGAAGACAAAGAGAAATTATTTTTAAAATGTAAATTTTAAAACTGAACAATATAATATTTGAAATAAAAAAATTCCCTGGACTCAGTAAGAGAATGGTGATGATAGAGGAAAATGTGAATCTAAAAATGAATCAATAAAATAATCCAATCTGAAGAACAAAAAGAAAAAAATACTGACAAAGGAAAAACAAACAGAGACTTGTGGGACAATCTCAAGAGTTTTATCGTGAAGAAACCAAGATGGCGGCATAGGTAAACAGTTTGCTGCCTTGAACAACCACTTCAAAAATACAACTAAAAGACGGAACGGACATCATCCAGAACCACAGGAAGGCTGGCTGAGTGGAAGTTCTACAACTAGGAGGAAAAAGTAAAACGTACCGAGACTCAGAGGAGGCGCAGTGCTGAAGTAAAATACTAAGGTGCGGAGTGCATGCAGAGCGGGCTGGCGGCTGAGGGCATGGTTGTTGTTTTCAATCGGGAGGGAGTCTCAGACTCTGAGCTCCAGCTCCGGGCGAGTCTCTAGGGACCCAGACTCATACAGGAGAAGCGGGACTGTGTGGCATCGCTCAGAACCCTAGGGCAGCTTTCTCCGTGGGGCTTGAAGCAATTACTGGGACACTGAGAAGCAGAGACTCTGAGGGCAAGACTGAGAGCAGCCATAATTGCTAACCCCGCCCTATTGATCCCGTGGGACCCGCCCCGCCCAAGCCCTGCAGGGAGACTTTTTCTGGATAGCCTCAGGCAAAGGCTAGATTAGCACCTCCCTAGAGATCCAGGAGCCAGGAAGCCCAGAGGTCCGAGTGGGACCATCCAGTTTGCAGCTCTGTGGAACCATAAAAGACACACTCAGGGGGAAGACTTAGTGAGCACCAAAGCCCCATTGAAGCAAGTCTAGCCCCAGAGCGGTGTCTCCAGCACGGAAGTTCTCCCAGTGCAGACACAGCTGATTCTCACAGCCAATTGACCTGGAGGTCAATTCCTCACAGTGATACCTACAACAATCAAGGCTTAACTACAACAAGACTGTGCACAAAGCCCACAAGGGGGTGCACCAAGAGTGTCTACCTCAGGTAATTGGGACAGTCAGCACAGAAAGGCACTCTATCGACACAGCGAAGCATAAAAAATGCCGAGACAAAGAAACAGGACACAAACGACAGAATTGGAGGAAAGCAAACTGCTGGATATAGAGTTCAAAACCACACTTTTAAGGTCTTTAAAGAACTGTCTAGAAGCCGCCGATAAACTTAATAAGGCCCTTGAAAAGACTGGTGAGACTGCCGATAAATGTAGTGAGATCTTCAAGAAGACTGGTGAGACTGCCGATAAATGTAGTGAGATCCTCAAGAAATCTAATGAGACCCTCGATGTTGTGATAAAGGACCAACTAGAAAGTAAGCATACACTGACTGAAATAAAGAACATTATACAGACTCCCAACAACAGAGCAGAGGATCCCAAGAATCAAGTCAAAGATTTGAAATACGAAGAAACAAAAAACACCCAACCGGAAAAGCAAAATGAAAAAAGAATCCAAAAATACGAAGATAGTGTAAGGAGCCTCTGGGACAGCTTCAAGCGTACCATATCCGAATTATAGGGGTGCCAGAAGAAGAGAGAGAGCAAGATATTGAAAACCTATTTGAAGAAATAGTGACAGAAAACTTCCCCTACCTGGTCAAAGAAATAGACTTACAACTCCAGGAAGCGCAGAGAACCCCAAACAAAAGGAATCCAAAGAGGACCACACCAAGACACATCATAATTAAAATGCCAAGAGCAAAAGACAAAGAGAGAATCCTAAAAGCAGCAAGAGAAAGAAAATCAGTTGCCTACAAGGGAGTACCCATATGACTGTCAGCTGATTTCTCAACAGAAACTTTGCAGGCCAGAAGGGAGTGACAAGAAATATTCAAAGTGATGAATGCCAAGAACCTACAACCAAGACTACTTTATCCAGCAAAACTATCATTCAGAAGTGAAGGCCAGATAAAGAGCTTCACAGATAAGAAAAAGCTAAAGGAGTTCATCACCACCAAACCAGTATTATATGAAATGCTGAAAGGAATCCTTTAAGAAGAGGAAGAAGAAGAAAAAGGTAAAGATACAAATTATGAACAACAAATACACATCTATTAACAAGTGAATCTAAAAATCAAGGGAACAAATAATCTGATGAACAGTATGAACTGGCGATTGTAATAGAATCAGGGACATAGAAAGGGAATGGACTATTCTTGGGGGGGTGAGGGAAGAGATTGGACAATAATCGTTTACCTATGGATGAGGACAGTGGGTGGGGAGTGAGGGCAGAGGGTGGGGTGGGAACTGGGTGGAGGGGAGTTATGGTGGGAAAAAAGAGTAACGTAATAATCTGAACAATAAAGATTTAATTAAAAAAAATAAAACACACACACACACAAAAAGAGTTTTAGCGTAATTGTCATTGTAATCTTGAAAGAAGTAAAGAAAGAAACTAGGGCAGAATATTTTAAGAAACATTAGCAGGCCCTGGCGTGTGTTGCTTAGTGGTTAGAGCATAGGCCCCTGCACTGAAGGGTCACAGGTTTGATTCCCAGTCAAGGGCACTTACCTGGGTTACAGGTTCAATCTGGTCCTGCAGCCCTGGTCAAGGTGCATGCAGGAGGAACCCAATCAATGTGTCTCACATCAATGTTTCTCTCTCTCTCTCTCTCTCTCTCTCTCTCTCTCTCTCTCTCCCTTCCACTCTCTCTAAAAATCAATGGAAAAAATATTCTGAGGTGAGGATTAACACACACACATACTGGTACACACACACACAGAAAACAAACAGAAAAGAAGCAACAGCAGAAAGCATCCCAAATTTGATGAAAGACAAATCTCCAGATTCAAGAAGCTGAGCATTCTCCAAAGAGGATAAAACTCAAAAGAAAATCACTTGACAGATCAAATCAAACTGCTGAAAAACAAAAAAAAATGTTATTGAAAGCAGACTGAAAAAAATGGTATACTATAGAAGGAAATATGATTCAAATTACAAGTTTCTCTCAGAAATCATAATAGTGAAAAGTTGGAACATGATTAAAATACTGAAAGGAAACAAGTGTCTGCTCAGAATTCTATATGCTCCAAAAATATCCTTTAGGAATGAAAGCCAAATAAAGACATTCTCAGATCAAGCAGAGTTTATCCCCAACAGACTACTCTACAAGAAATGCTAAAGTAAGTACTTTAGGTTGAAAGGAAATTTAGCATCTTCGGGAATAAAGGAAGAACAAAAGAAATAAATAAGTAAACATAAAATCTTACTTTTTTCATTTAAGTTCTTTAAAATATATATGACTTTTGACAGCAAAAACTATAATTGTATGTTGAGGTTTTCAAAGTATGTAGCCATAACACATGTAACAACTATAACATAAAAGGGGAGGGGGACAGCAGAAAGAAAATAAAAGATCTATATGACTGTAAGTTTTCTCCATTTTAAATGATGCAGTACAATAGTAACTGTAAGTAGGCTGTGAATGGTGTGTGTGTATGTGTGTGTGTGTCCATCCAAACATTCTTGGGGCATTAAAAAGCAAAAATGAATATATATATATATATATATATATATATATATATATATATATATGTAAATATACAATATATATGGACAAATTGATATATATATATATCTGTGTGCATGCAGGAGGAACCCAATCAGGATATATCCTATTGTATATATATATATCCTATACAATAAAGAGGTAATATGCAAATTGACCATCACTCCAACACACAAGATGGCCACCCCCATGTGGACACAAGATGGCCAGCAGGGGAGGGCAGTTGTAGGTGATCAGGCCTGCAGGGGAGGGCAATTGGGGGGACCAGGCCTGCAGGGGAGGGCAGCTGGAGCGATCAGGCCTGAAGGGAAGGGCAGGTGGGGGAGACCAGGCCGGCAGGGAGGGGAGGGCAGTTAGGGGTGACCAAGCCTGCAGGGGAGAGCAGTTTGGGTGACCAGGCCTGCAAGGGAGGGGAGGGCAGTTAAGGGTGACCAAGCCTGCAGGGGAGGGCAGTTGGGGGCAACCAGCCTGCAGGGGAGGACAGTTAGGATTGATCAGGCTGGCAAAGGAGGGCAGTTAGGGATGACCAGGCAGCCAGGGGAAGGCAGTTAGGGGCAATCAGGCTGTCAGGGGAGTGGGTAGGCGTCGATCAGGCTTGCAGGGAGTGGTTAGGAGGTGATCAGGCTGGCAGGCAGAAGTGGTTAGGGACAATCAGGCAGGCAGGTGAGCGGTTGGGAGCCAGCAGTCCTGGATTAGGCCCGATCCTAAATGGGCAGTCGGACATCCCTTGAGGGATCCCACATTGGAGAGGGTGCAGACTGGCCTGAGGGACACACCACCCCGTGAACGAATTTCATGCAGCGGGCCTCTAGTATATATATAAATCCTTAGAGCATTAAAAATAAAAGGACAGAAGGGAGAAAAATGGTGATCGGGAGGAAGGTAGGGAGGGAGAGAGTGTGAGAGCGCAAGGAAGTGATAGAGGAGTGTGTGGACATGTGTGGTGTGTGTGTGTGTGTGTGTGTATGAGCTAGGGACAGTTAGATTCTGCAGGTCTTCTAAGGGGCTGCTAAACCGGCAGTCTTAGGTGGAGGAGCCCCGCTCCCTGCGTGGACAATCCTGGGCGGCCAGCACGGGAACAGCAACCACGCCATCTTGGGAAACAGAGCTGCTTGAGACTAGGATCCTGGCCTCAGCACTACCCAGTCTGATCTCAGACGCACACCAGAACCCTGCAGCCACTGGGGACAGAGACCTGTGACCACAGCTACAGACCTGCGGACACCAAAAGTTCAGAAATCCCCGCGGCAGATCCGTGAGTAACAGAGCCCATCCCCCTCCCTTCAGGTGCCCAGGCATCGCCATAGTAACTGATAGACCCACCCCTTGCCCAGGCCTCAGTGCTGCCACAGGAACTATAGCCTGGAAGTGCAAGAGCACCTTGGAACTTGTCCAGCGTAGTGCCCACTTCAGGAGTCCTGGGCTGGGAGCAAATGCGCGAATACCGGGAACTGGTCCTACGCAAACTGCCTGCTCCAGGAGCCCTGGGCTGGGAGCAATCGCACGAACACCGGGAATTTGTCCCACGTAGCACGGGGCCCAGGGACCCCGATTCTCTGGGCAGGAGGCAGCACCAAGCACCAGTGACTTGACTGTGTTTCTTATCACCTGCGCCTGAGATTCCTGACTCCCTGTGCGTTCATACTAAGAGCCACTGACTCCAATTCTTGGTGCAAGGGCACACAGGGACCCTGATTCTCAATGCGAGGTCGAGGGAAGCAACAGAGACTCTGATACTGGATTCTTGGGGAACTCTGACTCCTGGCGCATGCTAGGGGGCGCTGATTTTCAACACGCTCCAGGGGGGTCTCTATTTCAGCACGGTGCAGGCAGGGCCCCTGATTCTAAGGGCACGCACGAGGCCCCATTGAGCGCTGGCAACACTGACTCTGAGCGAGACTGGTTCCCACCAACCCACAACAATAACACATCTTAGTGTCAGAGCTCTTCAGTGACACTGGGGTGGTGGGAGGCTCCCACTGCATATGGCCCAGGCCCACGCAACTCGACGTTTGAACCATCGGGAGATAATCAGAATGAAGGGATGACACAACACCCAGAGGAAAGACAATGAGGAGTCGCCAAGGAAGGAAATTAATGAAGTTGAAGCATGCAACATGACAGAAAAAGAATTCAGAATAATGGTTGTACAATTCATTCGCCGGATGGATGAGAAAATCAACAACCTATGCAAGAATCAGGAAGAAATAAAAAGTGATATAGTCACAATCAAACACACCATGGAATGTTTCAACAGCAGACTAGAAGGAGCAGAGGGCCGAATTAGTGAGTTAGAAGATAAGGCAGAGAAACAAGCTCAATCTGAACAGCAACTGGAGAAAAAAATTAAAAAGCGGGAGGAGAGCCTAAGGGAGCTTCGGGACAACATGATACGAAGTAACATACGCATAATAGGGCTGCAAGAAGGACAAGAAGAGCAGCAAGGATTAGAAAATCTATTTGAAGAAATAATGACAGAAAACTTCCCAGATAATGGGAAGAAAACAGTTACACAAGTACAGAGAGTCCCAAGCAAGATGAACCCCAAAAGACCCACACCAAGAAACGTCATAATAACGATGGCAAATGTACAAGACAAAGAGAGAATCTTAAAGGCTGCAAGAGAGAAACAGAGAGTTACCTACAAAGGATACCCCATTAGATTATAAAATGATTTCTCAACAGAAACACATCAAACTAGAAAGGAATGGAAGGAGGTATACAAAGTGTTGCAAAGCAAAGGACTGAATCCAAGAATACTATATCCAGCAAGACTATCAATCAAAATTGAAGGGTAAATCAGGAGCTTTGCAGGCAAAAAAAAAAGGCTAAGGGAGTTTATCACTACCAAGCCAGCACTGCAAGAAATGCTAAAAGGAATGCTTTAAAAAGAAGAAATATAAAGGTAAGAAAGAACACAGGCACGAAAATAGAAATGAATCCAAGCCCGTACCTTTCAATAATAACTTTAAATGTAAACGGACTAAATGCTCCAATCAAAAGACATTGAGTGGCTGAATGGATAAAAAGACATGACCCATATATATGCTGTCTACAAGAGACCCACCTCAGAAAAAGGGACTCACACAGACTAAAAGTGAAGGGATGGAAAAATATATTTCAGCCAAATGGAAATGAAAAAAAAGCTGGGGTAGCAATACTTATATCTGACAAAATAGACCTCAAAATGAAGGCCATAACAAGAGATAAGGAAGGCCACTTCATAATATTAAAGGGATCGATACAACAAGAGGATATAACCCTTATAAACATATATGCATCCAATGCAGGAACACCCAAATACATATAAAATCTCCTGGAAAATAACAAGGGAGAGATCAACAACAACACAATCATAGTAGGGGACTTAAACACACCACTGACATCACTGGATGAATCCTCTAGATAAAAAATCAGCAAAGGAACAACAGTCCTAAATGACTCACTAGATCAGATGGACTTAATTGACATCTTCAGTACATTTCACCCCAAAGCCACGGAATATACGTTCTTCTCAAGTGCACATGGGACATCTTCAAAAATAGACCACATATGGGTCACAAGCAAAGTCTCCCCAAATACAAGAAGACTGAAATCATACCAAGCATCTTCTGAGATCACAAGGGCATAATATTAGGAATAAACCACAATAAAAACAATCCAAAAAACTCAAACACTTGGAAGCTGAATAGCATGTTAATAAATAATGATTGGGTTACCAGTGAGATCAAAGTAGAAATTAAAAACACCCTGGAAACTAATGACAATAACAGTAAAACAACCCAAAATCTATGGGACACAATGAAAGCAGTCCTGAGAGAGAAGTTTATAGCACTACAGGCCTACCTCAAAAAAACAAGAAAAAATGATACTAAATCATTTAACTCTACAACTCAAAGAATTGAAAAGAGAACAACAAAAAAAGCCCAGCGTGAGCAGAAGAAAGGAGATAATAAAGATCAGAGCAGAAATAAATGACATAGAGACCACAAAAACAATACAAAAGATCAATGAAAGCAAGAGCTGGTTCTTTGAAAGGATAAACAAGATTGATGAGCCTCTAGCCAGGCTCACCAAGAAGCAAAGAGAGAGGACTCAAACAAAATCAGAAATGAAAGAGGCGAAATAACAACAGACCCCTCAGAAATTCAAAGAATTGTTAAAAAATACTATGAACAACTCTACTCTAACAAACTAGACAACCTGGAGGAAATGGACATATTCCTAGAAAAATACAACCTTCCAAAACTCAATCCAGAGGATTCTAAAAATCTCAACAGGCCAATAACTATGGAGGAAATTGAAGCAGTCATCAAAAAGCTCCTGGCAAACAAAAGCCTGGGGCCAGACGGCTTCACAGGGGAGTTTTACCAAACATTCAAGAAGAACTAAAACATATCCTCCTCAGACTATTCCAAAAAATTCAAGAAGAAGGTACACTCCCCAGCTCATTCTATGAAGCCAGCATCACCCTAATACCAAAACCAGATAGAGACAACACAACGAAAGAGAATTATAGGCTAATATCCCTCATGAACATACATGCCAAAATGCTCATCAAAATTCTAGCAAATCAGATCCAGCAATACATCAGAAAGATCATACACCGTGACCAAGTAGGATTCATCCCAGGGATGCAAGGATGGTACAATATCCACAAATCAATAAACGTGATTCATCACATAAACAAATTGAGAGATAAAAACCACATAGTCATATCAATTGATACAGAAAAAGCTTTCTACAAAATTCAACACCCTTTCTTGATAAAAACTCTCAGCAAGGTAGGAATAGAAGGATCATACCTCAACATAATAAAAGCCATATATGACAAACGCACAGCCAACATCATAATCAATGGGCAAAAACTAAAACCATTTCCCCTGAGAACAGGAACAAGACAGGGATGCTCCCTCTCACCACTCCTGTTCAACATAGTACTGGAAGTACTTGACATTGCAATCAGACAAGAAGAAGAAATAAAAGACATCCAAATTGGAAAAGAAGAAGTAAAACTGTCCTTATTTGCAGATGACATGATACTGTACATAGAAAACCCTAAAGACTCCATCAAAAAATTATTAGAGTTAATAAATGAATTTGGCAATGTAGCAGGATACAAAATTAATGCCAAGAAATCTAAGACATTTCTTTACACCAATAGTGAACTTACAGAAAGGGAGACTAAAAAAGCCCCAACGTGCTAGGGCATCTGCATGCACGACTCCGGAGGCCAGGTTCAGTGACGCAGATCTGTTTTATTGTGGAACTACAGGGTATATATAGCATGAGGGGACCAATCAGAGGGAGACACATTGCTACAGGCGACCAATGGCTGAAAGGCTGGGGTACTGTGCACGTGGCTCTAGGAGTTTGTTCAGGCAGGCGTTGCTACTTCCTGGTGTGCCGAGGAAGCATGTCATGCTGGAGTGTGCTCACACCATTGCATCAGCCGCAGCACTGAGACATACTTCCCGAGCTCTACGTACATGTTACAAAGCCACTGTTCTCAAAACTGCCTGGTACTGGCACAAGAACAGACATATAGAGCAATGGAATAGAATAGAGAACCCAGAAATCGACCCAAACCACTATGCTCAAATTAATATTTGACAAAGGAGGCATGAACATACAATGGAGTCAAGACAGTCTCTTCAATAAATGGTGCTGGGAAACTTGGTCAGACACATGCAAAGAAATGAAACTAGACCACCAACTTACACCACACACAAAAATAAACTCAAAATGGATAAAAGACTTAAACGTCAGACGGGAAACCATAAAAATATTAGAGGAATCCACAGGCAACAAGATCTCAGATATATGCTGAAGCAATTTCTTCACCGACACAGCTCCTAGGGCAATGGAAACTAAAGGGAAAATAAACAAATGGGACTATATCAAAATAAAAAGCTTCTGCATAGCAAAAGAAATCATCAACAAAACAACAAGAAAACCCACTGCATGGGAGAACATATTTACCAATGTTATCTCTGATAACGGTTTAATCTCCAACATTTACAGGGAACTCATACAATTTAACAAAAGGAAGACAAACAACCCAATCACAAAATGGGCAACACATCTAAATAGATACTTTTCAAAAGAAGACATAAGGAAGGCCAAGAGACATGAAAACATGCTCAAAGTCACTAATCATCTGAGAGATGCAAATCAAAATGACAATGAGGTATCTCTCACACTTGTCAGAATGGCTATCATCAACCAATTAACAAACAACAAGTGCTGGCGAGGATGTGGAGAAAAGGGAACCCTAGTGCACTGCTGGTGGGAATGCAGACTGGTGCAGCCACTGTGGAGAACAGTATGGAGCTTCCTCAAAAAACTAAAAATGGAACTCCCATTTGACCCAGTGATCCCACTTCTAGGAATAGATCCCAAGAAGCCAGAAACACCAATCAGAAAGGATATATGCACCCCTATGTTCATAGCAGCACAATTCACCATAGCTAAGATTTGGAAACAGCCTAAGTGCCCATCAGCAGATGAGTGGATTAGAAAACTGTGGTACATCTACACAATGGAATACTACACTGAAGTAAAAAAGAAGGAACTCTTGCCTTTTGCAACAGCTTGGATGGAACTGGAGAGCATTATGCTAAGTGAAATAAGCCAGGCAGAGAAAGATAAATACCACATGATCTCACTCATTTGTGGACTACAGAGAACAACATAGACTGATGAACAGGGACAGATCCAAAGACAGAGAAACAGCAATCAGACTATTAATCCCCAGAGGGAAAGTAGGGGAGGTTGGGGGTAAAGGGAAGAGATCAACCAAAGGACTTGTATGCATGCATATAAGCCAAACCAATGGACATGGACAACAGGGGGATGAGAGCATGAGTGTGTGTCTGTGGGGGGGGAAGAGGGGGGAGGATGGGGGTAAATGGGGGGGGGGAATGAGGACACATTTGTAATTCCTTAACTAATAAAGAATTTAAAGATAAAAAATAAAATAAAATAAAATAAATACAAGGACAAAGCCAAAAAGGCCCACAGTTATATTAAAATATAATACTAAAATACAATTCAAAAGAAGAAGAGGAACAAAAAATAAAGAGGGAAATAGAAGGCAATTAAATGGTTTACCCAAAGCTAATGATATCAATAATTAATTATATTAAATATTAATATTCTACACTCCCCAAATAAAAAGCAAAGATTGACAAGATAGATTTAAAAAACAACACCACCACCACCAACAAAAAACAGCAAAATCCTACATATGTTGCCCACAGGAGAGAAACTTAATGTTGCAGATAGGTCTAAAGTAAATGATGGAAAAAACTTATCATGCAAAAAGTACGCATAAGAAGGCTGGAGAGGCCATTTTGACGTCAGGTAAAATAAGTTCAAGACAAGAATATTATTGGAGATAAAGAGAGATGTGTAATAATGAAATAAAAAAGTAATTCACCAGGTAAGTTTTAACCATTATAAATGTATATAATAGCAGAGCCCCCAAATACATGAGGCAAAACTGACAAAATTAGAGGAACAAATACAAATCTATAGTTACAGTGGAATATTTTTAATACCCCTCTCTCGGCAACTGATAGACTAGACAAAAAACTAGTACGGACATAAAAGATTCAAATAACAGTATCAACCAACTTTAATTATTCACATGCAACTCTACATGCAAAAATGGAAGAAAACTGTTTTCAAGTGCCCATGGTACAATCACGAAGGAAGACTATACATATCCTGGGAGATAAAGCACATCTCAATAAATTTTAAAAAGATAGAAATCAGAAAAAAAAACCTATAATAATAAAAGCGTAATATGTTAATTAGACCGGACAACCAAACGACCTTCCAAGTGTCCTTCCGGACATCCTTCTGGATGACCTTCTGGACGAAGCCACAGCTGCGAGGGCCTCAGCTGTGAGGGCTGCGCCCTTGCACGAATTTCATGCATCAGGCCTCTAGTGTGCATTATAAAGTAATTACAATAATATATAAAGAAACTCCAACTATCTGAAGGTTAAATAATTCTAAACAATACGTAGTGCAAAGCTGAGATTACATAGAAAATATTTCACACAAAATGACGAAGAATACAGGGTGGGGTAATAGTAGATTTACAGTTATCCATATGGAAAATAATACAATAATTACAAAGTAATAGTACAAGAATAAACTCTTGTACTACAGTACAGTTTCACATACAATTGTAAACCTACTTTTGGCCCACCCTCTACACTGAGAATCAAAATTTGTGGGATACAACTAAAGCAGTGCTTAGATAAAAACTCATGGTTTTAAATACTTATGTTAGAAGAGAAAAATACCTAAAATCAATGACAATGAGCTAAGGTTCTACCTAAGAATGAAGAAAAAATGGCAAAGCTAACTCAAAGTAGAAGTAAACTATAATGAGAGAAGTGTCAATTAAATAGAAAATCCTATCTAATAATAGACAAACATGGTAATTGACCCTACCTTCGCTACACCTCCCATTGGCTAATCAGCATGATATGCAAATTAACCACCAACAAAGATGGCGGTTAATTTGCATACTGCAGGCAGGGCAGGACAGCACAGCCACCAGCGCGAGCCGCCATCCCGGGCCGCAGGCCGGCCCCAGAAGCCCCAGAAGCCACCCAGAAGCCGGTGATCGGGGGGAGATGGGGGTCCCCTGCCCAGGCCTGACACCTCTGGCCGAGCTATCAGACCTGGGTGAGGGGCTGATCCAGTGATCGAAGGGTGATGGGGGTCGATGCCTCTGGCCAAGGCGTCAGGTCTGGGCGAGGGCAGAGCCGGTGATCGGGGGGAGATGGGGGTCCCCTGCCCAGGCCTGAAGCCTGGGCCAGAGGCGTCAGGCCTGGGCCGGGGGGGCCAAACCAGTGATTGGTGTGAACTACAGAGGAAACACCTTTTCTGACAGCTCATTGGCTAAGCTCCCTGTATGCCACTGGTAATATTCTTAGAACTTGGGTAATAAGAATCCAAAAAGGTGATCCAGGGTTTTTCACCACACACCTGGCGAAAAAAACGAAGGTCCGCTGCTGGAGGGCTAAGAAATGTCATATCCTGCCCTAGCCAGTTTGGCTCAGTGGATAATGCCTTGGCCTGCCGATGGCAGGGTCTGGGTTCAATTCTGACCAAGGGAATGTACCTAGGTTGCAGGCTCCTCCCTGGCCAGGGCCCAGGTCATAGCTCATGCAGGAGGCAACCAATCAAAGTGTTCCTCTCACTTTGATGTTTCTCTCTGTCTTTCCCTTTCTCTTCCACATTGTCTAAAAACCAATGGAAATATATCCTCAGGTGAGGATAAAAAAATAATAATAAAGAAATTATTATTATATGAAAGACACATCTTGAAAATGCCTAAAGAAAGTTGTCATTTTTTCATGGTGAAGAGACTGGAGTCCGTGTTGACGAAAAAACCTTGCTGGCTGCGGTGACTGGCAGTGGCTGCAGCAGCGGGGTTATGGGGCTGGGGCCTTCCCCTGATCAGCCTGGTCACCTCCCACAAAGGGAGGCCAGACTGCGGCTTAGGCCCGCTCCCCAAGGGGAGCAGAGAGCGGGCCTAAGCCATCACTAGAACATCCCCTGAGGGCTCCCAGTATGTGAGAGGGGGCAGGCTGGGCTGAGGGACACCCCCGGCCCAGTGCATGAATTTCGTGCACCGGGTCCCTAGTAGATTAATAATAGAGAACGTTGGTTCTTTGAACTTATAGATAAAATTAACAAACCTCTAAGCTGATCAAGAAAAAAGAGGAAACCCCCAACATAAGGAATGAAAAAGAAATTAAAGGATAAAAATGTTATGAATGACTTTACGCCAAAATTTTCCACAATTTAGATAAAATGATGAAATAAGTAAATCTCTCTCTCTCAAAAAAATACAAGTTACCAAATTGACATGAGAAATAACAAAAATCTGAATATCCCTATATCTATTAAAGAAACTGAATTTGTCAAAAGCTTCCCTACATGAAAATTCCAGGACCAGATGATGTCCCCGGTGAATTCTAACAAATATCAAGAAGAAATAAGATCATTTTGATACAAACTTTTAAAAAATACAGAAGGGATTACTATCTATCTCATTTTATAAGATAAACATAACTGTAATACTAAAGCCTGACAAAGACATTACCAAATAGAGTAACAAAAAGTATTATAGATCAATATGCTTCATGAATATAAACCCAAAAATTCTTAACAAAATATCAGCAAAATAAATTTAACAATGCATCACATATTAGAAGGTTTTATCCCAGGATGCAGGGCTGACTTAACATTCAAAAATTATCCTTTTCTTTTACTCTCTTAACATATGATCATTTCAATAAACGCAGAAAAAGCATTTGGCAAAATTCAATACACATTTATAATAAAAACTAGAGGCCCGATGCATAAATTCATGCACACGTGGGGTCCCTCAGCCTGGCCTGTGATCAGGACCATCGGAGGGATGGCTGGCCGGGGGAAGGGACGGCAGGAGGTTGGCCGGGAGAGGGGTAGAGGGGCCGCAGGAGGTTGGCCAGCCGGGGGTGGGGGGAGGAGGGGCCATGGGAGGTTGGCTGTGGGAGCGCACTGACCACAAGGGGGCAGCTCCTGTGTTGAGCATCTAGACCAGGGGTGGGCAAACTTTTTGACTCGAGGGCCACAATGGGTTCTTTTGTTCTGGACCGGAGGGCCGGAACAAAAGCATGGATGGAGTGTTTGTGTGAATTAATATAAATTCAAAGTAAATATCATTACATAAAAGGGTGCGGTCTTTTTTTTTTTTTTACTTTTATTCATTTCAAACGGGCCGGATCCAGCCCTCAGGCCGTAGTTTGCCCACGGCTGATCTAGACCCTGGTGGTCAGTGCGCATCATAGCAACTGGTTGACCGGTCATTCTGATCATAATGGTCATTTAGGCTTTTATATATATAGGCTAGAGACCCGATGCATGAACTTCGTGCAAGGGGCTCGGCCCTCACAGCCGCGGTGGCTTGCCTCAGCCTGAAGCAACCACAGCAGCTGCCTCAGCCCTCACAGACCCAGCTTCATCCGGAAGGCCATCCAGTCTAATTAGCATATTACGCTTTTATTATTATAGATTATCAACAAAAGTAGGAATACTAAAAAACTTTCTCAAACTGGCAAAGGCCATCAAAATACCTACAGCTAACATCATATTTAATACTGAAGGATGAAAGACTAATTTGTAATTGTTTCCCACTCAGATTAGGAACAAGGAAGAATGCAACTTTCACCACTTCTGTTTAGCACTACTGTGAAGTTCTTGCCATTAAAATAATGGGGGAGGGGGGAGTGCAGGGGTATCTGGAGATCAGAAAGAATGATAATCTATACTAATAAAAGGGTAATATGGTAATTAGACCAGATAGACAGATGTCTTCCAGACAAAGCTGCAGTGGCTGTGAAGGCCGAGAAGGGAAGGCAGCCGCAGTGGCTGTGAGGGCCAAGGAAGGCCAGCAGCTGCCAGCAGTGGCAGCAGCAGCGGGGTGATGGGGGTGGCACCTTCCCCTGATCAGCCAGGTCACCTCCCACAGAGGGAGGCCAGACTGTGGCTTAGGCCCATTCCCCATGGACAGTAGAACATCCCCTGAGGCAGCGGTTCTCAACCTGTGGGTCGCGACCCCTTTGGCGGTTGAACGACCCTTTCACAGGGGTCGCCTACGACCATCCTGCATATCAGATATTTACATTACGATTTATAACAGAAGCAACATTACAGTTATGAAGTAGCAACAAAAATAATTTTAAGGTTGGGTCACAACATGAGGAACTGTATTTAAAGGGCCAGAAGATTGAGAACCACTGCCCTGAGGGCTCCTGGATGGGAGAGAGGGCAGGCCAGGCTGAGGGACCTTTCCCCCAGCCATGCACCGGGCCTCTAGTATGATTATAACATCCCAGAGAATCTAGAAAACAGTTATTTAAATTAATGAACAGCATTTACGATAGACTACCTATTATCCTACTAGGATTCACTTGCTTCAAATAAAGCTCCTTCAGAATTCTGGTTGGTCTCATTTCCTAGAGAAACTTTCCAGAGGAAGTAAAGCAGGACAAACTACATCTTCCCACCCCCTCCAACTGGTTTCAAGGCCAAACATGATAATCACAACATCTTCTCCGCTAGCCATTCTAGATTCCCTTCATCTTTGCATTTCTGTTGGTCCAAGTGGCTGTTCTCATGAAATGGTCATCAGGCCTTTCTCATGACCACTTACCATCAAGATTGGACAATGATGTACCAAGAGACACTTAATAAGTTATCCGTGAGCCAAACGCCCATGCTCCATTGTGAAGCAGCAGCCCTACCTCCTCCAGATAATCTCTATATCCTAAAAGGCCTGTGGTCATGACCAAAGGAGAAAGGGCTCTTGCGGCAGGTGGGGCGGGGTGCCGGCGACGTCCGCGGAGCATGGGAGGCACTGCAGGGCTGTGGACATGGCCCTGATGGCAGGTTAGGCCTGGGGACCCTACATGCGCATGATTTAATCATGCGCTGGGCCTCTAGTTAGATATATTAGCCCAGTCAAAATGGTGACTCCTTTCCTTGGAAAAGGAATGCCAAGTCCCAGCTGTAGCTGTGACTTAAAAGGATTCTTGTGTCTTCTGTTGGAAATGATTCCAGTCCTTTCTGAGAACCACAATCTTTTAATCTTTGTGCTCAGAGCTAAAGGGAAGGGAAGCATAAATTCCCCCAATGGATCACTGAGAGTGATGTTAACAGGAACTGATACCACTGTAATTAGCTAGTTATTAATAATAGAAAACGAACAAGGGCAAGGCCAGACAGTATAGGCATGGTCCCTGAAAAACACTGGAGGAAGAGGACTGGACAAAGGAAAGATAAACACATGCCCAGTAAAGTTGGGGTGACATAGGGAAGATACTTGCCTGTCAATCACATCTGGGGACAGAGACGGCTGGCCAGAATGGGCATGGCCACTGCAAACATTCAGGAATTGGGGATATATAATCCCCTAAACAAAGAAACTTGCGTTCTTATGCTCCTGGTTCCTCTTAGCACTCTTTTATTATTATTATTATTGATTTCAGAGAGGAAAGAAGGAGAGAGATAGAAACATCAATGATGTTTCACTGATTGGCTGCCTCCTGCACGCCTCCCACTGGGGACCAAGCTGGCACCCCAGGCATGTGCCCTTGACTAGAATTGAACCTGGGATCCTTCAGTCTGCAGGCCCACGCTCTATCCACGCAGCCAAACCAGCTAGGGCGCTCTTGGCACTCTTAGCTCACGTCTCACACTTGGCTTCCTGGCATTCTCCTGTGTAGCCCACAGCCATGCAGACCCTCACAAACCAGCCTGATGCTGTACTGGACCTTGGTGTTTACAGAGTATTTGATCCAACAGCTCCAACATGGAAAGGAAACTCTGGACACTGGCTTTACTTCTAGTTTTATTGAAACCCCAGCTATACTTCTTCTATGACTGGACAAAGGGAAATGGAATTTTGGAAAACCAAGGATGTAAGTTCATGGAAATAAAGCTTTCTACTATATTGCATCCTCCCGTGGGGACCTCCAGAAATGCTTTTTCCAGCAGTACCCCAAGCTCCCACTAACAATAGGGAAAGATGAGGCATGTTTTTCTTCAATAACAGAACCACTCCCATTTCCATTTGTTTTTCCTGCTGGGATCACCAAAGGATGGGACTTCATCCTTGCAAGCTATCCTGTCCAAACTTGAGGATATCATCATCAGTTGTGCCATCAACAGATTGTTTTACTGCTCTAGAGTTAAAAGCATCTGGGTGGAGGGGCGCATGATGAGAAAAATGAATCCCATGGATCCTCCTTTCCTATATATAAAGTGGGTCCCTAATTCTGAAGTGATATTACACAGACCCTGTGTCGTTAGATCAAATACTCTATAAGTACTGTACTTCCCAGAACACAGACGTGGGTGGCTACTGCCAGACTGGACTGTCAGAAGCTCAGTTACTAGATCAGTGGTACTAAATAATGGTCTATTATTTGGTCCTTGCACAGCTACCATCAGAACTTTTTCTGCAACACCTGTAGGTCAAAAGAAATACCTAACAGCATTGTTAATTAATTAGATCCAAATAATTAATAAGAATTTATATCTGCCCTAGCTGGTTTGTCTCAGTGGATAGAGCGTCGGCCTGTGAACTGAAAGGTCCCAGGCTCGATTCTGGTCAAGGGCACATGCCCGGATTGTGGACTCGATCCCCAGTGGGGAACTTGCAGGAGTCAGCCAATCCATGCTTCTCTCTCATCATGGATGTTTCTATCTCTCTCTCCCTTCCTCTCTGAAATCAATAAAAATATGTTTAAAAAAATACTTTAAAAAAAGAAATTATATCCTAAGAACTTTGAAAAAAAATACACATAAATTGAAAAACAGGGTTTTTTTTCATTCTTAAATAACTATAGTTCCTTAATAATAGGACAAGTACACCTTCTAGGCATTGCACAACTTCCCAAACTTGGAATCATATTGAACATGTCATACTCCTTTCCTGTTCCACACTGATTTTTGTGCAGTGTTTGATTTATACCACAGCAAGTACCAAAAAACTTTGAAAAGTTAGGACATCCTCAAAAGGAATATTAGCATGACCTAATGTCAAAAATGTGAACTACCTTAAGCTAGTAGTTTGCAATAGATGTTGCTGTGTTTCCTTTGAAATTCTGAAATATCCCATGGTATTCATGTGTTTCTGCTGTGGTGTTTTGGGGTGCCTCAGCACACAGTTCGAGAATCTATGTGTGTGTGTGTGTGTGTGTGTGTGTGTGTGTGTGTGTGTACGGCCATAAGCACATATATACAGTCCCTTTCCTCCCTTAGCAGGCTAACACCTCCTAATAGATTTTGTTTTAACTTACCTCTAATTATTGGTTTGGTGATAGCAGTAGTTAGGACAAGAGTAGATGGAGGTTGTAGCAGCAGTACAGTCTTCAAGCAACTACCCTCTATCCAGAGGAAGCAGTTCACTTCTGTAAGCCCAGAGGAATCAGGGGAATTTGGGGTTTCAAAGATTTCAGCCTTAGCCAGTTTGACTTAGTGGATAGAGCGTTGGCCCTCGGTCTGAAAGGTCCCAGGTTCAAGTCTAGTCAAGGGCACGCACCTCAGTTGCAGGCCCCAAACCTGAGTGGGAGGCAACCAATCAATGTGTCTCTCTCACATCGATGTTTCCCTCTCTCTCTGTCTCTCCCCCTGTACTCTCTCTAAAAATCAATGGAAAAATATCCTCGGGTGAGGATTAACAAAAAAAAGTTTTCATATTCGACAACTCAGATATTCCATTCTAAGAGTCAGGGTCCACCCCCACTTCTAACCAGAGAACAGACACTAGCATGGCAGACTTGCTAAGAATTCAACCCATCCAGGAGCTCTACTACACTTAAAATTAAGTCTTGGGCCTAATCATTAGCTTTTCTTTCTTCCTACTACAAAAGTAAGTTTCTTTACATGATACTGAAGAAATCACCTAATTTTCTCACTTTCCCTCCCAATTACCTTTGGCCTTTCATTGTCTGTCTCCATTCTATCAATGTCACTCACCAACAGCCATTTGGTCACACTACCCTTATCTTTTATAGTAGAGGCCTGGTGCACAAAATTCGTGCACTTGTAGCAGGGGGCGGGGCGGGGGGGGGGGTCTCCTCAGCCTGTCCTGTGATCTCTCATAGTCCGGAAGCCCTCAAGTGATGTCCAACTGATGGCTTAGGCCCGCTCCCATGGGGATAGGGCCTAAGCCATCAGTTGGACATTCTTAGCTCTGCGTGGAGGCAGCAGAGGCTCCTGTCACTGCCTTTGCACTCACCAGCCATGAGCCTGGCTCAGGACTTCTGGCTGAGCGGTGCTACCCCTGTGGGAGTGCACTGACCACCAGGGGGCAGCTCCTGCGTTGAGTGTCTGCCCTCTGGTGATCAGTGCGTGTGATAGTGACCGGTCATTCCGCTGTTCGGTCAATTTGCATATTAGCCTTTTATTATATAGGATATATAAAAGCCAAAGCAACCAAACTACCAAATGGCCAACCGGTTGACCAGTCACTATGATGTGCACTGATCACCAGGGGGCAGACGCTCAACACAGGAGCTTCCGCCTGGTGGTCAGTGCACTCCCACAGATGGAGCAACACTCAGCAAGCTTAACGAGCAGCTCAGTGGCAGGCACAGCAGGGCTGGGATGAGCGGAGCGGCGCAGGCTCATCCCTGGACACCTGCCACTTTGCGTGCTACTACAACCCTCGGGGGATGTCAGACTGCCAGTTTCCGAAACCGCAGTCCAACATCCCCCAAGGGGTCCTGGATTGAGAGAGGGCACAGGCCGGGCTGAGGGACCCCACCAGCACACAAATCCATGCACCAGGCCTCTAGTATCCTTATAATTAACAACTTCCCCAAACCTCTTAAAAGCCTGAGATATTATACCAATCAGTACATTTCCTTTTACAGGTATCCCATTATAATTCACCACCTGTGAAAGTTTTAAGAGTTGCACAGCTAAAGGGCATGCCAAAGGTTATCAGTGCCAGTGCTCCATCTTATACAACCTGTAGTGGGGTTCAAACATTGCCAGCCAGCCACCAGCAGATAATCTAGCCCCAAAATTCCATTTTTTAAAGTCTACTTCCTCAGACCATTCCTGGTACCATAACTATCTTGGGTAAGGTTCCTCAGGAAATAGACTCTGAACTGGAGATTTGCACACCAGAAGTTTATTGAAGAATGCCTCCCAAATCAACAACTGTGGGAGAGTGAAGGAAGTAAGATCTGAACAGAGAAAGGAGTTGAATTACAATAAAATCACAGGATGGCCTCAGCCAATCCCCTGGTGGGCTTTGCAGTTGGGATCTTCAAAGTTGTCCTGTCTTAGTGTAAAAGGGCTAGGTATTTATAGCCAATACAGGCATCAGCTACTAGCTGACCCTGAAGAAGAAGCATGACTTAGAACAGCGGTTCTCAACCTGTGGGTCGTGACCTCTTTGGGGGTCGAACAACCCTTTCACAGGGGCCACCTAAGACCATTGGAAAACACATATATAATTACATATTGTTTTTGTGATTAATCACTATGCTTTAATTATGTTCAATTTGTAACAATGAAATTGGGGGTCACCACAACGTGAGGAACTATATTAAAGGGTCGCGGCATTAGGAAGGTTGAGAACCAGTGACTTAGAGGGAAGCATCTCTGTTGGCTAAGAGGAATGCCTGGAGAGGGACTTGGAGGCAATCAGTTTTAGCTGCCAATATTCACAACAGCTAGGGGAACCTGTACCTGAACAGAGGGATCTGGGTAGTGAACCACAGCACCTGCTATACCACTACTGGACTAGTACACCAATTTGGCTAACGAAGGGAGAGAATTAAACATTTACCCTGATTTCTTAGGAGAAACTACAATTCATCACTAGTTGATGAGGGAAACGCTTCTTTGCAGAACAGAACCAGCTAATAAACATAGAAGAAATAATAGAATTATAAAAATCATCATTTTGAAACCCCTAATAAAATTATTGACTCAGACAAGTATTATCAAAGGATGTCAAACCCATTAGGTGAAAGATATACACAGTATGCAAAAGTTATTACCCATGATTACTCATTGCAAATGGAAAAGGCGTACATTTATAGAAAAGAGATCTAAAGGGTAGCATCTTACCCAAGTAATTAGACTGAGCATTATTAAACAGTGAGACAATTTGAAAATCTCTGATGGCCTTAGCCAACCTCTGGATAGGATGCAATATGCAATACCCATAGCTACATACAAAATACAATTGCTAAAAAAATGTTTAACCAAAACCTAATGAAGCTTTAAAACTAACTTCCACTTATAGGAAATATGGATGGAAGACAGAGATTAACAATATCTGGGGACACCTGTCCTTAAGGAACTGGATTTATAAGATACTCTAGAAAAGGTAAACTATTAAGTGACAAAAAGTGGGTTAACGGGAGGAGGAGGGAATTAACTGAAGAAACTTTTTAGAGTGATGTAAATGTTCTATACTTGACTGGTGATAGCTCTAAGACCCCTCATATGAATACTTTTAAAAGAGCGAATTCTATTGTATGTAAATTAAATCTAGATTAACGGATCCCCTCCTCCAAAAACCTGAATGTTTAATGTTTTTGAATAAAACAGACTTTTCTGTTGATATTTTTTAAACAAGTATCTTAAAGTGCAAAAGTATTTTTAAATTAACATTTTTATTTACTTTATAAGCGCAAAGGCAAGATTTTTCTTATGGTAAGCTAAGAGAGTAATTCATTTCATATTTCTACCTACCAATACACCAAAAGAACAGTTTTTGTCTTAACATGTGTTGATATACAATTCCATAGATGTAACAGCTACATGAAATAAATTACTACCTATCCACAAATATAGGGCATCAATCCTACATCACTTCCTAAAACACTCCTACAATAATCTCCAATAACTCAAACCCATCAGTGTCTACTGAATAAAACCAAATTCTTACCTTGCTGTTCAATCTTCCCTGCCCTCTGGCCACAGTCTCCATTTCCAGAATGAATTCCCACTGGTCTCCCTCATAATACCTACATTCCAGCTCTAATGGGATTCTTACCATTACCTGCACAGAAACTATGCTTTCTCACCTCTTGCTCATGCTTTTGAGCCAGCAGGGAATGCCATCCCTTTGTCATAAAACACTAGGCTTCCACAAGGTTTCATTTAACACTGTTATCAGTACCTCCTTTGTATCTTTCACCCCCATCCAGACAATAAACTGAAGTGTAGAAACTTTGTCTTATAAATCTCTACAGGGCCAATAGTAATAGTCCCTGAACCTTTGTTGGATTAACTGACTACTTAACTTCTTACAACCAAAATTCCATGCATCTGAAATACAGGCTCAAATATAATTTTTAACAACAAAGAGATAAAGCAGCTAACAGAACTGAGTGGGTTTAGCTTAGAGAAGCAAAGCAATTCCTCCCTTTAACCACAATATCACGTTTTTTTCTTTGATCTTCCATCACACTTCAACCTTGGGGGAAGGGGGTGCAGTGAAGAAGGAAACTTGATTTAGTGCAAAAACAGTTCAATTGTGATACAGCACAGCTGTGAAAACAGCACAACTGTAGAAGGGCCCTGGGGCCAGACCCCTCTCTAGTTAGACTGGTCTGCTTTGCAATGCGTGAGTTTGCCCCGCACCAGGATGGTCTTCTCTCTTACTCTTTGTGCCAGTGTGCTTAACTCTGCTCTAGGAGACATCTTCCATGTTTCAGCTCAGACACAGAGACAGTCTCCATTAATCAATGGGGGGGAAAATGTACTTTCAAGAAGCTGGCTCATAAAGACGGGAGTTCCACCCCAGGTCCCTGATTGGTCCATGCTCATGCAAATGAGGACTCCAAAACCCTGCAGTTTGACTGGTCCAAAAGGCACCATCCTGATGGGTCAGTATAGTGGCTCAGTTTGGTCAGAGCTGCACAGCTATGATTAGATGAGGAAAGCCTCAATCCTAATGGTTGAAATAAGATTCCAGGAAACCTTTATACCAGGTGTACCGGTTAATAATGCGGATTTTGTAATCAAAGAAAACATGGTAATTTCAAGAGAAACATCAAAAGTGCTTCATTCAAAGTAATGTCCATCTCTAGCTATACATTTCCCCATCTTTCAGGTAATTTGTGGATACTGTCCCAATAGAACTATTATTGTTTTGAGGCAAACCATTCAGAGGCCCAATTTTCTACTTCTTGTTATGTTTTGAAGTGCTGCTCAGAAAGTGTGTGTGCCATTGATCAGAACAAGTGGTAATCTGAAGGAGCAAGGCCTGGTGAATACAGCGAGTGACGTGTCTTTAGCTGGTTTTGAAGTGTGTGATGGTGCATCATCATGAAGCAAAATTACTTTGCTGTGTCTTCTGGAACATTCTGGTCGTGTCACGATCAAAGCGTGGTTCAAATTGATTATTTGTTGTCAGTAGCGATCAGTATTACCGATTTCATCTGGTTTTAGAAGCTCATAATACACCACACCTTCCTGATCCCACCAAATGCAGAGCATTGTCTTCTTTCCAAAGCGATTTGGCCTTGCAGTCGATGTTGATGGTTGACCTGGATCAACCCATGATCTTGTGCATTTGGGATTCTCAAAATAAATCCACTTTTCATCACCAGTCACAATTCGACATAACAAAGACTTTCTTTCGTGCCGTTGAAGCAACATTTTACTGCTGACTTTTCAGTTTTCCATTTGTCTTTCGTTCAGTTGATGTGGCACCAATTTTCCTTCCTTTAAAATCTCTCCCATTGCTTATAAATGATCGGAAATTGTTTGCTGAGCAACATTTAATCTTTCTGTAAGTTGTTTTTGAATTTGACATGCATCTTCATCCAACAATGCTTATAATTGTTGGTCTTCGAACTTTTTTGGTTGACGTGGACATCTTTGTCTTTCACATCGAAATCATCACTTTTAAAGCGTTTAAACCAGAGTTCACAAGTATCTTGAGATGGAGCATGTTCACCATAAGCTTCCCGAACTATTCAGCAACACTTTTCTTCAAAATAAAGTAATGAATTATAACTTCCTGCAAATGCTCTTTTTTTGGCATGAAATTCAACGTTTAAGTGTAAAAATATCTATGATGTTAACACCTTCAGCAAATTTGACATATGAAGTTTTGAAGCTTGTTGTCAATACAACAAAATAGCATATATATCAAATCGCTTATATATCATCAACATATGTGTAACTCCATCTATTGAAAAAAATCCACATTATTAACTGATACACCTAGTAAGGATTGGCTCAGATGGCAGAAACACAGTATAGGCAGGCAGTTCAGCCCAGGCTTCTCCAGGAAGTGTAATTTGCATGAGAGGCTCCTTTGCAGAAATGGCTGGTAGGCTCTGTGTTGTTTTTTTAATTTGAGCCCACAATTCAACTTTGAATTAACTCAACTAGCCATTTCTCCATTTCTCTTTTTTGTGGAAAAACTTATCATGCTGATTAGAATTTTAAATATGTGATTTTGATGATAATAATAACCATAATGATAACAGCAGCAGCCAACAGCTAACTTTACTTACTAAGCACTTGTCATGCACAGGCACAATGTCCTTTCAATAATAATAAGGTTACAAGTAAAGAAACAGACAAAGGAATACTAGTTAACTTGCTCAACTTAAGATAGAAAAAGGTAGAACTAGGATTTGAACTAAGGTAGTCTGTCTCCAGAGTAGATTTAGCCACTGAGCTATGGTTTCATCCAAGTGCACTGTTGTGCTGCCATTCACACACAGAACTGATCAAACATTCCTTTATTCATTTCTTGTCCCATCTCTTTCCCCAACTGATGTTCTCATTTTGATTGGTTCATTGATACAAAATATATGTATTCAATCACTGAATAAATGAAATACTTATTCCCACGTTCAACACAGTCACTGAGACCAAAAATAAAAGAACAAGACATGATCCTTGCCTTCTCTTTAAGTCCCCAAATTCCATATGCCCCCTCACTCTCAGCAGAAATCAGTAACTAATATTTAATAGCACTTAATGTGCCAAGCACTTTGCATATATGGATTCATTAACTCTACAAAAACAATCCTTATTGAGAAAGTAAGATGGCGGCATAGGTAAACACCGGGAAATTGCTGCCTCCCACAACAACTTCAAAAATACAACGAAAAGACAAAACAGACATCATCCAGAACTACAGGAAGGCTGGCTGAGTGTAAATTCTACAACTAGAAGAAAAGAGAAAAGCACACAGAGACTCAGAGGAGCTTCAGAAGTAAAGTGCAAAGGTACGGAGGCTCGAGCACGCAGAAAGGGGCTGGTACCTGAGGACGCGGCTGTCTTTTTGAATCAGGGGGGAGTCACAAGCTCCCAACTGCTCTGAACTCCGGTTCCAGGAAGTCTCTGGGGACCCAGGACTCATACAGAGAGAAACTGGACTGTCTGGCAGCGGGCAGAAATCTGAACTTGAGGGCGGCTTTCCCTCAGAGGTGTTTGCAGCAATTATCGGGACACTGAGACATGCGGCCCCTTAGGGCAGGGCTGAGGACCAGCCATAGCTGCTTGCTCCGCCCTTGATTTCCTGAGACCCCGCCCCACCCAGGCTGCAGCAGAGGCTTCTGCATATGAATGCCCTGGCCCTTTGCAACCTGAAAATTACCTAACAAATTGCAGCTGGGCCAGACAGTCCCAGAACTTCCAAGAGAAGGCCCAAGGCCCCACAGCAGCTTGCACTGCTTCACAGCTGGGCCTCATCAGGGCACCTCCAAACTCCAAAAAAGGAAGGGGAATCTGCAGTTCTCTTAGTAGCTCCTGCTGGGTAGCCTTAGGCAGAGGCTAAATTAGCACCTCCTTAGATCCAAGAGCCAGTGTACCCAGTGGTCAGAGGGGGACCATCCAGATTACAACTCCTCAGATCCATGAGGGACACATCCAGGGGGCAGACTCAGTGAGCACCAAAGCCCCACTGAAGCAAGTCTTACCCCATAAGGGTGTCTTCAGCACAGAAGTTCTCCCACTGCAGACACAGCTGATTCTCACTGCCAATTGGCCTGGAGGTCAATTCCTCCCAGTGATCCTACAACAATCAAGGCATAACTACAACAAGACTGTGCACAAAGCCCACAAGGGGGTGCACCAAGAGTGTCCACCTCAGGTAACTGGGGAGGCTGAGCCACTGGGTCCTACAGGACACCTAGCACACAAAACCACTCTACCAACACAGGGAAGCATAAAAAATGCGGAGACAAAGAAACAGGTCACAAATGACAGAAATGGAGGAAAGCAAACGACTGGATATCAAGTTCAAAACCACGTTTATAAGGTTTTTCAAGAATTTTATGGAAACCACCGATAAATTTAATGAGACCCTGGAGGATATGAAAAAAGACCAACTAGAAATTAAGCATACACTGACTGAAATAAAGAATAGTTTACAGAGATCCAACAGCAGACAAGAGGATCCCAAGAATCAAGTCAAAGATTTGAAATACAAAGAAATAAAAAAGACCCAACCGAAAAAGAAAAAAGAAAGATTCCAAAAATATGAAGATAGTGTAAGGAGCCTCTGGGGCAACTTCAAGTGTACCAACATCAGAATTATAGGGGTACCAGAAGAAGAGAGAGGGCAAGATATTGAAAACCTATTTGAAGAAATAATGACAGAAAACTTCCCCTACCTGGTCAAAGAAAGAGACTTCCAAGTCCAGGAAGCGCAGAGAACCCCAAACAAAAGGAACCCAAAGAGGACCACACCAAGACACATCATAATTAAAATGCCAAGAGCAAAAGACAAAGAGAGAATCTTAAAAACAGCAAGAGAAAGACAACCAGTTACCTACAAGGGAGTACCCATACGACTGTCAGCTGATATCTCAACAGAAACCATGCAGGCCAGAAGAGAGTGGCAAGAAATATTCAAAGTGATGAATGGCAAGAACCTACAACCAAGATTACTTTATCCAGCAAAGCTATCATTCAGAATAGAAGGTCAGATAAAGAGCTTCACGGATAAGAAAAAGCTAAAGGAGTTCATCACCACCAAACCAGCATTATATGAAATGCTGAAAGGTATTCTTTAAGAAGAGGAAGAAGAAAAAGGAACTCTTACCATTTGCCACAGCATGGATGGAACTGGAGAGCAGATAAATACCACATGATCTCACTCATTTGTGGAATATAATGAACAACATAAACTGATGAACAAGGACTGATCCAGAGACGGAGAGGCATTGATTGGACTGTCGGGCCTTGGAGGGAAGGTAGGGGAGGGTGGGGGTAAGGGGGAAAGATCAACCAAAGGACTTATATGCAAGCATATAGGCCTAACCAATGGACACGGACAACGGGGGGGGGGGGGGGGGGTTGGGGGCTGAGGGCATGAGTTGGGGGGGGGGTAGGGAGCAACGTGGGGATAAGGACACATATGTAATATCTTAATCAATAAAAAATATATTTAAAAAAACAATCCTTATTATTATTAACTTCATTCTACATACAAGAAAACAAAGTGATAAACAAAAGTAATAAACAAGTGGAACTACAACAATCTAAAAAGCTTTTGCGCAGCAAAAAAAAAATCAACAAAATGAAAAGGTAATCTACAGAATGTGAAAAACATTTGCAAATCATGTATCTGATAAGGGGTTAATATCCAAATTTATTTATATATATATATATATAAGTACATATATATATATATATATATATATATATATATGTGTGTGTGTGTGTGTGTGTGTGTGTGTGTGTGTGTGTGTGTGTGGATATATATATCCACACACACACACACACACACACACACACACACATACATACATACAGGGTGTGCCAAAAAAATGTATACAAGCTTTAACAGCTGATAACTCAATTTTTTAAAATATATTTTTATTGATTTCAGAGAGGAAGTGAGAGGGAGAGATAGAAACAACCATGAGAAAGATTCACTAATTGGCTGCCTCCTGCATGCCCCCCAATGGGGCATGTGCCCTTGACCGGGAATCTAACCTGCAACCTCCTGGTACATGGGACAATGCTCAACCAACTGAGCCACAATGGTCAGGGCTAATAGCTCAATTTTGAAAATGAAATGTATTTTAATAAACACTGCCTTTATAATTATTCAAAGTGTGCTTATACATTTTTGGGAGACATCCTACACACACACACACACACACACACACACACACTAGCATAATTCAGTAACAACAAAACAAGCAATCCCAGTAAAGAATTCAAGAAAAAAATACATATGGCCAACAGGCACATGAAAAAGGGCACTCAACATCACTAATCATCAGGGAAATGCAAATCAAAACCACAAGGAGGTATCACTTTACACCTGTTAGAATGGCTGTTATCAAAATAAACAAGTGATAACAACTGTGGGTGGCCATGTGGAGAAAAAGGAACTCTTGTGCACTGTTGGTGGGTCTGTAAATTGGTGCAGCCTCTATGGAAAACAGTATGGAGGTTCCTCAAAAAATTAAAAATTGGACTACCACATGATCCAGCAATTCTACTTCTTGGGTATTTATCCAAAAGGAAAGGAAAACACTAACTCAAAAAGATATCTGCACCTCCCTCCTTATTCTCTGCAGCAGCTATCTACAATAGCCAACACATGGAAGCAACCTAAGTCTAAGTGCCCATCATCGGATGAATGAATAAAGAAAATACTATTATTACTCAGCCATTGAAAAACAAAAATCTTGCCATTTGCAACACCATAGAAAGAACTTAAGAGCATGATGCTATGTGAAATACCTCAGAGAAAGACAAATACCGTATGATCTCACTTATATGTGAAATCCAGAACACAAAAACCAAACTCATAGATACAGAGAATAAAATAGTAGTTGCCAGAAGGGGGAGGGGGATGGGCCAGGGAGGGAAGATTGGGCAAAATGGGTGAAGATGTACAAACTTCCAGGTATAAATAAGTCATGGAGATGCAATGGACAGCAGGGTGACTATAGTTAATAATACAGTATTGTATACAGGGTGAGATAAAAGTAGGTTTACAGTTGTAAGTATGCAAAACAAAGAGTTTATTCTTGTATTATTATTTATTAATTATTGCATTATTTTCCATATGAACAACTATAAATCTACTTTTGCCCTGCCTTGTATTTGAAAATGCTGAGAATAAATCTTAGTTTTCATCATAAGAAAAAAATTATAACTATGTGTGGTAATGGATGTTAAATAGACTTACTGTGGTGATTCATTTCACAATATATACAAAAAAGGAACTGTTATGTTATATACCTGAAATTAATGTTATATACCAATTACATCTCACCTTAAAATAAATAAGAAAATTGAGGTATAGAAGTTATGTAATGTATGCAAGGTCACACAGCTAAAAAGTGGCAGAACCAATATTTAAAACTAGTGGACTTGCCCTAACCGGTTTGGCTCGGTGGATAGAGCGTCAGCCTGTGGACTGAAAGGTCCCAGGTTCGATTCAAGTCAAGGGCATGTACCTTGGTTGCGGGCACATCCCCAATAGGAGGTGTGCAGGAGGCAGCTGATCGATGTTTCTCTCCCATCGATGTTTCTAACTCTCTGTCCCTCTCCCTTCCTCTCTGTAAAAAACCAATAAAATATATTTAAAAAAAAACAAAACACAAAACTAGTGGACTTAAGAATCTAAGCTCTTACCCACTTCACCATAATACCATCAAAGTCATTAACTCCATTAGGCTTGCATCCCTCAATGTCTCTACTATACACCTAAAAAATAATCCACGGTAATGAATTCATTCACTACTGACTGATAACTCACCTTGTTTTGTTCCTTAAACACAAGCTTGTTCTCACCTCAGAGCCTTTATTATAATTACCTAAAAGACTCTTCCTCTAGATCTGTCTTCCCATTATTACAATTCCACTTAAATGTCAATTCCCAGAGACCTATCCTGACCACCCTACCTAAAACAGCACCTCCCCACCTACAAATTGTCTATCAATGAAATTGGTTTTATTTTCTCTATATTTATCACTACCTGATATTATCAGTTTTTCATTTCTCCCCACTGGAGTAGAAGTTCCAAGAGAGTGGAGACCTTGTGTATCTTGGTCAATGCTGTATCGTATGCATCTAAACCAGTGCCTGACTCACAGGAGGCATTGATATTTACAGAATGGATGCCAAATATTGTTCTAGATATTTGAATTACCAAAATAAATAGAATGTAATTCTTATTCTCAATAAACTCTTAGTTTTTATATTTTTAAACACCTCCTCCACCTGTATATTAATGAAAGACTAGCTCCTTACTTTTTTCAACAGGTAACCACTCTGTCTTTTTTAAAAAATATTTTTATTGATTTTAGAGAGGAAGGGAGAGGGTTAGAAGAGGGATAGAGATAGAAACATCACTGATGAGCGAGAATCACTGATCAGCTGCCTCCTGCACAGGATATCGAGCCTGCAACCCAAGGAATGTTCCCTGACCAGGAATCAAACTGTGACCTCCTGGTTCATAGTCAATGCTCAACCACTGATCCCCACCTGCGAGGCTCCACCTGACATCTTAAAACAGTCCCTGAGATCTCCCTTTGACCTCTCCCCATCAATTATCCTTCTTCTCACTTCTTTAATTTCTCCTTCTCCACTTATTGATAACCTGTGAATCTCCCCATTTCCTCAGCATCTCCCACTGACTCTTCACCACATCTCTCTACTATGACCACTTCCTCAAAAGTCATCAGTGACCTGGAAAGTGTTCTCACTTTCTTCAGCATTTAACACTGCTGTGGACTTTCAATCTACTTTCTTAGGACCAGAAATGCTACAATCTCATGGCTCTCTTCCTAGTATTTTTATTTTTTTTGAAGCTTTCTTCCTGTTTCCTTTCTCTCATCCTTTAAACTTCATGCTCACTAGAGCTTTGTCTTCTATTCTTGCTCTCTCTGTCTCTGAAATATCTCATTTGCTCCTCCAACTCAGCTAGTTATAATATTATCCATTCAGTACCTAACTCCCATTTCCACTTTCCCATCATATTTAGTAAGAAATGTGATTGAATTTTTAAGGAAATTCTCAATAAAGGTTAGTTGCAGGCTAAGACTTAGAAAAAATAATGTGATCGATAATAAACAATAATGTTCTGAACAAGCTGTTGAAGGTAATATTATACAACTTAAGGCAGTTTCCATGAGTACTTCTTGATATACTTGAACTAATTCTTCATTAATTTTAACTGACAGCTTGTACAAGAATGGGCCAAAAGCTAAAAAAACATTCACAAATTTTAAAACTTGAATACAGTTCTAGATATATAGAAATTGCATTACACAAGTATAATAGTAAGAAGTTAAAATAGGATTATACCAGTCGCAAGTTATTGTGTAAATCAGGAAATAACATACAAAGTAAATTCAAATTCTTTGGAAGAGCTTTGTAAAGATGTATCCTTAGTACCATAATTTAGAGACTCACAGCTCAAAATTATAACTAATTATCAGAGCAGTGTAAGGTTTTCTATTTTTAAAAATATTAGCAAGAAACAGATTTGTGCCATTATGGCCTTCAGCTTAGATAGCATAAGGTAGTTACATACATTTATAACCATATGATAAAACTACTCATGCATCTAATCCTGTAAACAATCACAGATATGAGAAAACTGGTTTACCCCCCAAAAAAAAGGGGTGAACAAAGCTCCACCTTTTCAACTCTGCAATAGATAGAGCCACAGTACATACTGGTAAAATTCCAATACCTGACTTACAACTTACCCCTTTCATAATGGGAGAAAATGACATCTGGTTATTGCCTAACAAACTGCACATTCAATAAATACTGTAAGCTCTGCGACATTTAACAAAATTCTACAATGCTTTCCCCATTTCCCCATATATTGCAAGAAGCTGTGAGAAAAATGATGATGCTAACTCCCAAATACCACTGTCAAAAGCCAAGCTGGTGAAACAAGTCAGTCACCCTCCTTCAGGGTGTGTGGCATGTAAGGGCATGGAAAAGAAAACCACAGAAGAGCCCTCAGCAAAAAGACACCCATATTTTAAGAAAAAGAAAATGAAAGTGATTTAACATCTCCTACATATCACGGAAGCTAAAGGAACAGGGAGTCTAGGAAAAGATCTAGGAGCTACTCAAATTTTCTCATTGGTGGCAGCTGAACACTACCTACCCAGCTGTCATATTTTGAAGTTCAGCGTTCCCCTTTTCCCACAAAACCCGCTCTACTCTAAAGCCTGTAAGTGACAGACGAATGAAATGGCTGATGGGACATCAGAACACAAGAGCAGCTGCAACCACATTTCTAGAAGACCAGTTATCAAAGTGCATCTCTAAAAATCTGAGTCAAATACCTTTGGCATCCACATAAATCTCCATCTGCATCCTTCTTGCTTAATTCTCTTAAATTGAAACTCCATGCCTTATCCAACTGCCTGATTATCTAAAACTCGTCATATACATAAATATATGGATATATGTATACACACACACGACACTATCTTTAGCCTATACCATTTCACCCCTAAGTGAAAGGTTGGCAGATTTTTTTAAATTATTTATTTTAGGGGGAGTTGGAAAGGGGAGGATGGAATGTCACGGGGGATGGGAGGGGTGAGAAATTCGTGCAAATCCTATTGCGACAGACACTGGAAACGCCACTGCCTTCACCACTCTTGCAAATTCTCTCCATGTATTAATTACCCCCTTACTCTTTACCCATCCCTCCTCCTTTCTCAACAATACACACACGTGTCATACCCGACCCGCGCCATCACCTTTCTGGAACATCACACGCTACCCTCCCACCCTCTCCAACCGCCCACAAAGACACACACTAAGAGCAGAAACTGCTGCCACCGCACCCTCCTACTTCAATTGAGTGTTTCTACCGCACAGCATCAGGCATTGCTGAAAGGGAGCTCAGTCAGTAGGTACGTAGACACGCGCGCGCGCGTGCACACACACACACACACGCACACGGGAGCGCATGCAGCATGTGGCGCAATGAGGGGCACCCGGACACGCACCTGGAGGCCGAGTGTCCAGCGCTGCTGCCTCCCTGGTCCCTGTCACTGAGCGCAGCTGTGTAAATCCTCCGGTAGCGGTCGGCCAAGGCCCGGCCTGACAGCAGCAGCTGGTAGTGACCCCGGGAGTCCGCGGCGGGCAGCCCCAGCCCCAGCCCCGCGGCAGCCACGGAGCCCTCGGGAACCGGCATGAATAGCGCCCCCGGCGCCGGGAAGGAAGAGATGGTGGCGGCTTGGAAGAATCCGTCCCCGCCGGGCCCCGAGGAGGAGGCGGCGGGGGAGGCAGTCGCTGCGCACATCATCCTCCCCGCCGCCGCCGCCGCCGCCGCCGCCTGGTCCCCGCGGGCCGGACAGGCAGACACGCGCGCGCACACACAGCCCTTTTCCAACGACGACGGCTCCGGCAGTGGCCTCTCGCTCCAGCAGCCGGGAGACTACAAAGACAGCGACGACCTCCTCCTCCTTCTCCTCCTTCTTTTCCTCCTCCCCCCCGCGCCGCCTTCGCCGCTACCGGGGCCGCTCATCTAACCCCGCCACCTCGGGAGTGTAAGGAGGAGGCGTAGCCGCCGCAGCTGCCGCCACCACCGCTCCCACCGCCCGGACTGCCCGCAATGGGAAGCTGCCGGCTGCACTGGGCATGCGCTACGCCCCGCACATGCTCAGTAACGCCAGCCTTTCCCCCTCCCCTCCCCCTCTCCTCCGCCACTCCCTCTGCCTCTCGGCCTCGGGTGTGGGGCTGTGAGTCCCTACGGAACCTGAAAGAAATCCGCTTCTCCGGGCTTTACTAGCAGCTTGAGGAAGAGTAAGGAGAGTGCTAGGCAGGCTGTCAGCTGCAGACGCTGGGCTTCAGGTAATGGTTTCCGATCAGGTGGGAGAGCTGGGACCTGCGAGCAGAGGGAACGTGCCTCCCGCCAGAGTAGAGTGTTATGTAACCCTGCCACCTCTCCCGACCTGAGCAGTGCTGGTTAATCCCGAATTCAAGGCCCAGAAGGCCAACCGGATTACAAGTCCCTTTGCAGAATTTTTGTCTTTAGGATTTAAGTCTATTTAAAATGGCATTTACTTACAAAAGACAGGTAGTAAATTAGTGCATTCTCTTTTTTTTCCTGTGAAAGTGGAATTCACAGGACAGTGTTCACAAGCCAGAGTCATTCCCAAAGTATTGTTCTCAACATTTACATCAGAGTTAAATCTTAAGGCATTATTCTATTCTTAAATACTCTTTTGTCGACTCCACATTCCTCCTAAAAGTGCACTCTTATCTCTCGAGAGTGGTTACTTAATGGCTTATCTTTTTCTGCCCAGACTTACATTACTAAAGATAATTCTTGAATATGGCCTGAAACTATAGTTGTGACTGTGTCTGTACAACATCTGGAAATGTCATATCTACCAAAGATCTTATCATTGTTATCTATATAATGTAACACTTGCTGAGTTCCCTGTTCCAAGCTATTCTACTAACCCCTTCTAAGTAAATGCTCTAGAATTATATTTGCCAATGCATCCTGTTTCCTATTAGTTTTATCTTTATTTGAAGAGTATAAATTTATACTCCTGACAAAATTATTGAGTCCTGGCCTCCCAGTACTATATTCTTTATCCAATTACTACCTCCTATGTCTGTGCCTCTTCCCTGAACGTCCTTCACTAAAAAAGAATAATAAATAAATAAACAAACAAACAAACAAACTTGGGTAAGTAAATTAATTCTAGTTGGAGGGGAGGGCAGGAAGTGGTAAAGGAATCCATTTTTTCTGGGGCTTTAAATGATAGGTGGATGTCATTTTTAATAACATTAAAAAACAAAATAGCCAGAAGTGGGATAATGAAAACATAGGGACCAAGGGCAGGCCTGCAGAATTATAGTATTTTCGTACAGTGAGTAGCCCTGTTAAACAATTTTTGTCTTATTTCTTCAACTATCCTGTAAGCTCCTTCAGACATTCTTATTTGTCTGTGTGTCTTCCTTAGCTTCTTGTACAGACCCTTGTACATAGAAAGTATTCAATTAGTATTTGTTCTCACGTTTCAGCAGAGTTACAAGTTCAGTACTGAACAGGACGCCCTCTTCCCCAACCCTGGGATGAGAGCTAAGACACAGGTAGAGAGGCAGGTAACGGCAGGTGGAGTTAAAGGCCTGAACTGCATGTAGGAGCTGCTGTAAGGGCTCCTCGCTGTTGCAGAAGTCCAGGAGGTAGCCAAAAGGCTCTGACAGACTAGGGTTTGGATCCTAACCCTTCTATTTGTGTCTTTGGGCAAGTTTCAACTTCTGAATGAATAATGGTCAAAATAATAGTACACGATATTATGGGAGGGCCTCAAGCATCTAGGATGTCCACCTTGGCACATGGCTTTGTGCAAGTGGTAGCGCACAAAACAAAACATTCTAAGTATTTTTCATAAGGACAAGTATGGCGTCTGTGTCCTCCCCGCCCCCCCAACCCCCCACCCCTTACATTCCCAGATCCTTCTACACAGGCTCTAGCCCTAAGCAGGAGGGAAATATATATTGGTTGAATGGATGGATGGATGGATGATGAGTACCCAGAAAACCATTTCCAGCTTAGACTTAGGTGGCGGCCTGTGCAGTCATTGTCCATGTACAGTGTCTAGTGGGACTGACCCTATGGGCTGCACAGGTTTCAAGTTCTTCCCACCCCTTCCTTCATTTCACCTGGGGCTTCACCATACCCTTCAGTCCCAGGCAGGCCCTTTCCTGAGCCTCTGGGTACACACAAAACCCGGTGACTGGAGAATTTCATAAAGAACCCGTTGTCATTGAGCAGCGCAGCTAGGCGTGCGCAATGCCCACACTTGCTCACTTAGGTTTCTGACCGAGGGCGGCGTATCCTTCCACCACCGCGGCAGCAACAGCGGGCGGCAGCGCTACTGTAAATTAATAGCAGACGCTGCGTTTTCTTTCCTCCTCCTCCTCCTCCTCTTCCTGCCTCTGCAGTGTGCACTCCCCGGTCACTGCAACTGCTACAGCTTCTGCCTTGGCAGCTGGGCACCTTGGAAGGCTTCCCTGGGTGGCCGGGAAGGAAAAAAACAAAACAAAACAAAAAGATTGGAGTCTCCTTTAATTCCACTGTCAAGGGGACTTGAAGGGAGGGTGGCCCCCAAGGCAAGTCGCAAGGATCACCTGAACCGTCCCCGCTGACGGATGATTTGGGTTTCTGGCAATATGCAAAGCAAGCGTCCCCTCCCGCCAATTTTGCGCACCCTACTATTCAGTGTCTTACGCTGCTGTGCTGGAGGTGAGGTGGGTGGGGTCTGGTTATTAAAGAAATGTGCAGAATGAAAGAACATTGCTTTGTTTTTCCTGTCCCACTGAGTGCGGCTCCTGCACTTTCCGCGCTGCCATCTTAGCTGTATCTTCTCTCCAGGCTGGGGTGTGTGCGTTTGGGTTAGGAGGGGGCTAGAGGCTTGGGGGAGAGTGGATGGAAGGAGCGAGCAGTGGGCAGGTTGGGTGTCAGAATTGGCTAGACGGGAGTTCAGGGCACAGTTGCCCTCAACGTTGGACTAAGGCAAATCCTGGTTTTCACCATTTTATTATTTAAAAAAACATGCGTAGTATGTTGTAGTCTTTGTGGTTGGTATCATGTTCATTTCTCAAAAGCATCTATCTCTCTAGTCTATGATCATAGAAGGCTATGGCCTCGTCCTTCGTTGGTATGGTCACAGATTTTGTCACTCTTTACATTGAAATCTGAAGCCTGCGACTATATAATGTTCTAAACTCTCTACAGATTTACAGATTTTTCACTCTGTTTTTTTAAGGGTATGTTTTTTTGTTTTGTTTTTTTAAAGCAGGCCATCAGCACTGACATATTTAAAAACATAGCAGAAACCATGAAGTGTATGGAAGTGGACAATGGTTGATGTTGTTAGAGTCATTCTAGAGGTTAATATTGTACTAATGTTTCAAGATTACAAACACAGGAAGCATGTATATTATCAGGAACATCTAGACCAGTGATGGCGAACCTATGACAAGTGTGTCAGAGGTGACACGCGAACTCATTTTTTTGGTTGATTTTTCTTTGTTAAATGGCATTTAAATATATAAAATAAATATAAAAAATATAAGTCTTTGTTTTACTATGGTTGCAAATATCAAAAAATTTTTATATGTGACACGGCACCAGAGTTAAGTTAGGGTTTTTCAAAATGCTGACACGCCGAGCTCAAAAGGTTCGCCATCACTGATCTAGACTGTTGAAAATGCTGTGGACAAGAGTCTGAGTTGGTTTCTCCCATTTGTATAATGATGTATTAAAAATAAAATTGGTAGTTGAGAAAATTTTGAGAAAATTTTAAAACAAACTTGGGTAGCTGAGAACAATGTGGAAAGGAAAAAAAATGCTCAAGCTTAAAGAGTGAAGAACTGCTTCACCCCTCAGTCATCTTTGCTTTTTAAGGACCACAGAATTCTGGATCCTTTACCAATATGACCATATTGCACTTTAAAATAGAATATATTTTATATAATCTATTTATAAATAAAACTGAACAGGAAAATTCAACATGGCAATTGAAATTCTTTTAAACATAAATTACATGTTGGCTTCCCTAGAAATCGTGACTCTTGCTTAAACAGCTGTATTTTTAGAGCCTTAGAAGATTCAGTAATTTGTAAGCATGAAGACTGAATCTTTTTCATTTTTATTCATATTACTTTTTAAAGTTTTAAATATATACAAATTATATGTCCAAGTTTTCCTACAGGTAAAAAATTTATATTTAGGGGGCCTGACTTATAAATGAACATTTTTGTCGCTGAAAATTTATACTAAAATATTTGTTAGTGGGTGAGGGTATTCTTTGAAGTAGTGAATTCAATAATATATACAGGGTGTCCCCAAAACAAATATACACACTTAAACAGCTAATCACTCAATTTTGAAAATGAAATGTATTTTAATAAACACTGCCTTTATGATTATTCAAAGTGTGTGTATACATTTTTAGATCACTGTATATTTAATGTGTCACATTTTTTTTAACCACATTGTTGTGATGCATTTTAGACCATGGGATGCTTTCACAGCTGGTATAGAAAGTCATATAAAGATTAACTTCTTGAGCCCTGACCAGTTTGCTCAGTGGATAGAGCGTCGGCTTGCAGACTGAAGGGTCCCAGGTTCAATTCCAGTCAAGGGCATGTACCTTGGTTGCAGGCACATCCCCAGTAGCGGGTGAGCAGGAGGCAGCTTATCGATGTTTCTAACTCTCTGTCCCTCTCCCTTCCTCTCTGTAAAAAATCAATAATATATATATATATTTTTAAAAAGTATAACTCCTTGAGAGAAATGGAAGAACCACATCATTATAATTTCAAAAACTTCTTCAGTATAGTGAGGTTTTAGAGTTTTTTAAAAAATATATTTTTATTGATTTCAGAGAGAGGAAGGGAGATGGACAGAGAGCTAGAAACATCAATGATGAGAGAGATTCATTGAGCGGCCTCCTCCTAGACAACCCCTACTGGGGATGGAGCCCCAAACCCAGGCATGTGGAAGGGGGGGGTAGGAATCGTGACCCCCTGGTTCATGGGTGGGTGCTCAACCACTGAACAACACGAGGGGGGTGAAGGGTGAGTTGTTACATTTTAACTGATGGCTACAATTTGACACACAATAATTAAAACAGATTATAATTTCTCCTCAAGTGGCTATAGTACACTTTTAGGGTCAAAAATTATCATCCATGACTCACATTCTCTGTTAATTTTTTTGTAATAACATCAAAATCTTAGCCCCACCTAGTTCAACTTCCTGTTTTGATCAATATTTTTACTTTTATATTTTGAGAGTAAAAAGGAGTCAATTTACTAGTTGTTCATAAGTAATTCTCTTAAAAAGAGTTCAAATCACACACACGCACACCCCCCCCTTTTTTTTTTTTTTTTTAACAAATCATGTCAGGTTTGCCTTCAAACTGGGCCAGAAACTATTTTAAAAGTATTTAGAACACACAATTTATAAAAATTTGTTTATTTTTTTTCTAAACTAATTTGTAATATGTGACAGGTTTTCTTCAGTTTAGGCAGAATAATCTTATCTGTAGGATGTCAAATATTGGGAACTGAGTTAATTCTTTATGTGGTAGAGACCACACTGCTTCCAGGAAAAAACTGTGGTTTCCCTACAGGTATTCCTAAAGTCCATCTCTACGTGAGTGTGGGATGGTGTGCCAGTAGTTTGCTTGTTTGCTTTTGAGTCCCTTCCTCTTCATTTCCCTGCTCTGCTGGTGTACAGCAGGGGAATGACTCCTGCAAACTACATTTTCCAGGCTCCCTTGCCAGCTAGCTTCAAGTTAGGCTCAACCTGTGGGTGAGATGGAAAGTGGGAAGGGGAGAAATCATGTCCCCCCTCCCCCTTCTTTGCCTCTTTCTGCTTGCACAATATCATCTCTGTGGTTCCAACTCCTGCTGGGGAGCTTCTCCCTCCATGATCCAGCTCCAGCCAGGTAAACTCTGATGTGGAACCAGCTCTCACTGGGCAGCCCTCGCTCCTGGAATCTGGTAACAGCATCTCCTCCTTTGGTCTCTTCAGCTCTCGGGATTGCAGTGGCTTCCTGCTGATGTTAATCTCTGAGATGTCTCTGGGTACCTTGTTTGGTTTCTCAGCTCCTTTAACACTCTTGCAATTAGTTCCCCATGTGTATTCAGTTCCCTCTCTTAATGACCTGGCATGCGCTTCTCTGTTTTCCGGTTTGGATCCTGAATGATACAGAGAATCTTCCATCCAAATAATAGACCTGATTTGACTTATCAAGCCAAATGATGGTATCTGTCATTTTTCATCTAGCCTTCGAAGTTTATGGATCTGACCTCAATCAGCAAAAACAGAAAAATGCTTTGAAAGCAATATGGATTGACTCACCTGTACCTATTCTATATCCCCTTCTTCCTTGCCTGCCTCTACTATAAAAACTAAAACGTAGGAAATATTCTCTCCATAAGCCTCTTCTGCATCTAGGGTTGGCTTTGGGACACAATTTGGGCCAGTCAGATGGAGGAAAGCCTGCTGGCACTACTTCTGTCTTCCTTTCTTAAAGATGAGCAGGATGGTTGATTTTGTAGCCATGAGACACTAGGTCTGAGATAAAGGCCAAGAGCATCACTGACTTAGCCTTGACATTGCAGGGCAATTGAACAAAGTTTCAAACTTATTTTTGTGCAAGAAAAAAATTCCAAGTTGTCTCAGTGACTGTTATCAAAGTATTCTGTTACTTGTCATTAAAAATGTTTTTACCAGATGTACCAACCCCAACATCTTATCAAAGAGGATACTCTCTAGCTTCTATCAGTAGTCTTTCTGGGGGGGAAAAAAAAGTATTTATGGGAAATAATAAAAAAAGCATAAAAATCCATTCTCTTTCCTAGGGCCTACATTTTTTTTGTTTGTTTGTTTGTTTGTTTTACTCAAGTCAACCATCAGAAAGTTCCCTACATTTTATTTTATATCATACCTCTGGTTTATTAAAAATTTCTACTGTGATGTGTCTCCCAGATACCCTCCCAGGCCTGAGGCACTGATTCCCCCAGCAGCTGTGAGTTTTGATTGCTGGTTGCTTACAGCTGTGCCTCTTCCCATACATTGCTCTGGGCCTTAGGGAGCTGTCTCACCCAAAGTGCCAACCCTCCTCCTGTGGTAGGCAAAGACCTAGCCCTCTGACCTTAATTCAAGGTGACTCAGAAGAGTCAACCAAGCTCTAGAACTCCCCATGAAATTAGCTAAGGCTTTTGTTGCAACTGCATTGCCATTCATTTTCTTTTTTTCTCTTGACTGATCCTGTTTTTCTCACTCATTCACAGGCAACATTATTGAAAGCACTCCACAGTAAACTTATTTTATTGATTTTAGAGAGGAAAGGAGAGGGAGAAAGAGATAGAAACACCAGTGGTAAGAGAGAATCATTGATTGGCTGCCTCCTGCACGCCCTTTACTGGGGATCAAGCCTGCAACCCAGGCATGTGCCCTTGGCCAGAATCGAACCTGGGACCCTTCAGTCCGCAAGCCGACACTCTATCCATTGAGCCAAACCAGCTAGGGTGTCCACAGAAAACTTCTTATATGCAAGTCTCCACTCTGAGTCTGTTGACTAGGAAGAAGTGGACTCTGAAATGGGGTTCTGGAGCTGGGTCATCCAGTGGTTAGATAGCAATAAGGACCCAGTCTGTAACAGACTGTTTCTAAGGTGACAGACCCCATGATATCCATCTCTTCGTATCCCTGCCCTGTATAAATTTCTCCCCTTATGTGTGGGCAGGACCTACAAATTTCTCCTAACCAACAGAACACGGAATAAGTGACAGGATGTACATGATGACACATAAGTGATTGAGTTACATAATATCATCCCTCCCATCTTGCTGGACCCCTCTCCCTTGCTGACTTTGAAGATGTAAGCTGCCATATTGTGAGCCAGCACATGGAGAGGTACATGTGGCTAGGAGCTGAAGGTAGCCTCTGGCCAACAATCAACAAGGACCCAGTCCCTCAGCCTGGCAAGGAACTAAATTCCACCAAAAACCATATATGTTTGGAAATATTTCCTTTCCCAGTTAAGTCTCAGAGGAGACTGTAGCCCCAGCTGACACCTTGATTGCAGCCTTGCAGAGGACAGAACTAAACCATTCCTCGTCTTCTAATTCACAGAAACTGAACAGTTAGTTAATGTGCATCATATTAAGCCACTGTGTTTGTGATAATATTGCTGTGCAGCAATAGACAACGAATAGACTATCATCGATGGTAGATGGAACATTGATAGGCCTGACATATGATGGGTGGAATTGTGCAGCTGCTGAAATTTCACTGGAGGTGAATTAAGATGTGACACTTGCAGGTGGGAATGCACTTGCAAGCTTTTGAGAGGTTCGAGGTAAGTGTTCATTATAAAGACATGGAAGTAGAATTCTCTTGATGACGTCCAAAGATACACTGAAGAAAGACAATGAAATGCTGAAAGTTAAGGTTCTGACGGCATGAGACATGAAGGGTAATTTATCACATCTTGCACTTCCTACCACAAAGGAGGGACAATACCCGCTAGGCTTCTCTGGGTTCTGCAGGCATAACATTTACTTGAGAATATTGCTCTGACACATTTCCTGAATGACTTTAAGTGGTGTCCAGAGCAGGAAAGCGCTTAACATTATCTCTTAGCTTTGGGGCAAGCATTTCTGCCTCTCAGACCATACAATGCAACAGAATCTATGCTATTAGACATATCAGAGGTGGGGAAAGGTGGTGTAGAATGAATGGGAAGTTTCAATGGAGAAATCCAAGGGTTCTGGACCAAGGCAAAATAAGATGTTCAATTCATCTCAGAGAGAAGAGGGTGGGGGGGGGGAGAGAGAGAGAGAGAGAGAGAGAGAGAGAGAGAGAGAGAGAGAGAGAGAGAGAGAGAAACATTGATGTGAGAGAAAAACATCGATCATGCCCTAACTGGGGAACAAACCCACAACCTGGGTATGTGCCCTGATGTATGGGATGATGCTCCAACCAACTGAGCCACACCAGCCAGGGCCAAAGGCAAACATTCTTTAGCAAAAAAAAAAAAACAAAAAAAAAAACACAAAACAAACAAACAAAAAACAACACTATTGAAAAATGATTCCTAGAAGGCTATTTCAGCCCTGCTAGAGATACCTCACCATGAGATGGCAGGTGGTTATAATTACCCATCAGAAGCTGGGTTTTTGCCAGACCCACCAACTCATGAGGTCTGGTGGACGCAGCAAAAACCTATGGTAAGATGGAGGTAATATACCTAGGATTGGACATGAGCAGGGCCAGAATGTAAGTAAGCTGCATGAATGTGTGGCCAGAGTACTATGTCATTAATGATACCTGGTCAAATACATGTCCGCATGGGGTTGGGGCGTCCCTTATGACTGACACCAGAAAAAAGGCTGAGCTTGGATCAAGCATGGTTGAATTGGTAAGTAGGTGCAAACTGAAATGAGCTGCTGCTGCACACTGACCTGGTAGTGATAAAGCAAAATCCTCCCAGTGGTTCAGACTTCATGCACTGCCCGTGGTCATCCATTTTGCACATGATGAGAAGTGGCCTAAAGTAAGAATATGTAAGACTCCTGGGTAGTGGCATATGGCCTGGCTGTTTCATAGGTGCCTGGAAGTAGAAATGTTGGGTGAATGAGGAAAAGGCCTGTGGAAGAGGCATGTGAATGGAGCTAGGGGAATGGGCACAAAGTGTGGCTATCTGAATCACATGGTGGTGTCCATCAGGTAACGCACCATCATGGAAGAGACAATAAATGACCACGTAGACATGCTGATTCCATCAGTCATATCAGCTAGACTCTGCTTTTGTCCACCTAGTGGGGGCACAGAGGGCACATGCAGAGTAGCCATAGAGATGGAAGCTCTGCCTGGTGGCAAGGGTGAAGGTTCTCTTCGTGGAATTTACAGGGAGGGCTCTTACTTCACAGTGCTGACCTGGCTCCTGCTCGTGCCAAGTGCACTACATGGCGGCACAAGAGACCAACACTAAGCCCCCAGCGCAGCACAATCCCACAAAGGGACCAGCCAGCCACTCACTGGATCGTTGAATTATATTCTACCTGGATGGGCCAGCGATTCAACTTGGCTGGAGTTGATACATATTCTGCTACAGATTTGCCCTTTTTGCCCACAGTGACCAAAACCATTATCTGAAGGATCTGTATGGATCCTAAAAAGCATTGTCTCCGACCGTGAGGCATGCCAGCATGTATATGTCTGTTGTAGACTAATGATTCCTTCCAAAATTATCCACATTGTAATCCTCAGAACTTGGAATATATTATCTTACTAGAGGCCCGGGGCCAATTAGGCCTGGCTGGCCAGGGGGAGGGGCCATGGGTGGTTGGCCTACTGGTCCTGCCCCCTGGTCGAACTCCCGGTTGAACTGGTCGAACTCCTGGTTGAGGGGACAATTTGCATATTAGCCTTTTATTATATAGGATTATATAGGATGTGGCAAAAGAGGCTTTGCAGGTGTAGTTAAGTTGAGGATCCTCAGATGGGGAGATTATACTGGATTATCCAGGTGGGACCAATATAGTCACAAGGGTTCTTATAAGACGGTGGTTCTCAACCTTGGCTGCACATTAGAATCACCTGGGAATCTTTTTAAAATCCTGATTTTCAGGCCTCATCCTCCGGAAATTCTGTTTCTTTGTTATGGGGTGAGACCACAACATTAGTAACAAAGAAACAGAATTTCCGGAGGATGAGGCCCAGAAATCAGGATTTTAAAAAGATTCCCAGGTGATCTAATGTGCAGCCAAAGTTGAGAACCACTGTTATAAGAGTGAGGCAGGAGGGTCAGAGTGAGAGACGGTAATGTAACAGTGGGAAAAGAGTTAGCAAAGATGTGATGACAGAAGCAGAGAAGAGAGATTTGTTGAAGATGCTGTGCTGCTAGCTTTGATGGTGGAGGAGGAGCTTTGATGGTGGAGGAGGAGCCATGAGCCAAGAAATATAGGTGGCCTCCAAAAGCTGGAAACGATCTTCCCTAGGACCTTCTGAGGAAATATAGCCCCACAACAACTTGATTTTGGACTTCAGAGTGCCAGAAATTTAAGTTAGTAAATTTGTTATTTTTTTAACCCAGTAAACTTGTTCCAGCAGCAAAAGGAAACTAATAATATCCATTGAATACACTTCTATCACATAAAATGCCGCTCAGAACCTGCTATTGATAGAATTGCAGATGCTTTTGGGACACAAGCTACACATAATACACTTTGAATTAACAGCTGGGTCCCTAATAGGTAGAACATGTGAGTCTGAGAACTGAAAATAGAAGTGGCCCTACTCCCAGTGACCCCTTGAAGAATAGGCGCTTTTTGTCCTGCTCAGGCCCTGTAGCTTTAGAATTCCTGGTTCCCAAATGTCTAATGCTTTCATCAGAGAACATAGTAAGAACCCCATTGGACTTTATTTTATTTTTTTCATCACCATTTATCCCTTCGATGCCCTCTTACACCTCTCTCTCCCCCCAGTCCCCACCCCCTCCCCCCTGCTCCTCCCCTGGGCAATAAGTTCTCTTTTTTTTTTTTTGCTCAATCGCCCCCCCCCCCGCGTGCTGACACACACACACACACACACACACACACACACACACACACAAAACCACCAGAGCTGTCTGCTTGCTCTGTGTATGCATGAGACTGTCTCTGTTTTGCTTGGTAGATTATGGTTGCTCTCAGTCACTTCAGGCTCCTCAGTCCAAGAGACCAGCAGGCCAAGAAAGGAGTCCCTATACTGGCAGGAGTAACTGACCCCTATCATCAGAAGTAGATAGCGTTGCTGTTCCATGTGGGAGCAGAGAAGAGTATGTATAGCACTTAGGTGAGCCATGGGTGTGTCTCTCAGTACTCCTTGCACAATTTTGATGTTAAATGAACAGGTACAGTCCCCATGGCTTTACCCAGAGCTATCAGGATGAGGGTGTAGGTGACCCTACAAGGTAAAGCACCTAGACTAGCAATGGTTTTAATTGAGGTGAAGGCAATCTAGAACAGGTGTGGAGGAGGCTCAATATGAATTTGTTTTAGAATCGAGACCTAGGTCCCGACCAGCAACTAGGTCTGTGTTTCATCCCCACTTCTCTTCCTCTTTTAGGTTTCTGCAGAAAAAAAGGCTACCCAGGGTCCTTGATGTAAAGTGAATTCTCTAAAGAAGCAATGCTATGGGTGGTTTGAAATGGATACTATAATTATTGCCCTTTTGGGACTGAGTCAATTATGGCCCATTGGTTAGAAGTGCTGGCTGCTGACAGCTCACAGCTGAGCCCCTCTGTGAGCATTGTCTTCAGCAGAAGGTTGCTGCCTGAACCATAGTTACATCTCTTCCCTGAGGTGCAGTTGCTTCAATGACTTAACATTGAAGAGGTACAGAGGCCTAGCCCTGTTGCCTTAATTTGGGGAGAACTCTAAGGATCATCGCAAGTCCAGAGCTCTCTGTGGGTTTGGCTGATGCTTCTCTTTTTAACTGATCTTCAGTTCCACTTCTCCCTAAACCTACTTAAACTGTTTCCCTCACTTCTTTACAGATTTTGTTCCTAAGTGTACTCCCTTGTGTTCTTCCTGCATTCAAGTATTTGTTTCAGAGCTGACTTCCTGGGGAAGTTAACCTAAGGTAATTACTGTGATTAAAATATATAAAATTTGTCATTGCATTTGCTTGAAATATTTTGTTTTGTTTTTGTGGGCTTTTAAAAATCTTTATTGTTGAAAGTATTACATATGCGCCCCCCCCCCCCCCCCCGCATTGATCTCTTCCAGCCTGCCCCTGCCCCCCACCTCAGGCCTTCACCACCCTATTGTCTGTGTCCGTCCATGGCTTATGCATATATGCATTCAAGCTCATTTGTTGATCTCTTCCCACCCACCCTCCCCTGTCTTCCCTCTGAGGTTTGACAGTCTGTTCCATGCTTCTATGTCTCTGGATCCTTTTTTGTTCATCTCAGAATGGCTATCATCAACAAATCAACAAACAAGTGTTGGCAAGGATGCTTGAAGTTTTGATTACATTTATATGACGTACCATGTTCCAAATTTTACCTAACATTTAAATACCCAGAAAAACATTACTTTTCCTAAAACCTGTTCTTTTTCATAATTGATCATGATTCCATTTACATTTAGCTACTGAGAAATAGTAAATTTGCTATAGTCCCTTTTTAAGTTTTGAAAAAAGAGAAAGGCAAAATGGTCTGTAGCAAATTGAGGTAAAAACTCCTTTTCATTACAATAATAAGTGAGAGTACAGAGCTTAATGGAAAACCTAAGAATCAATCTCTCTCTGCTGAACCCCAGATATTAGCATTTTAGCTGGGCAGTCCCCCTTAAGCAATGGGGAAGAAATTGGATGCTCACTGAAGGCACCTACCTCTCGATTGGATAAAAGGAAGAAGGGGCTAGGTATAAAATGCCTGATTTCTGCACCTCACCCACCCACCCATCCATCCGTCTTCTGTCATCATTGCTGTACCTGAGGATAGACTGTACCTGGGTACCATGAACAAAGAATACCAGTTAAGCACTTATTGTTGTAGTTCACCATGACCTGTTGAGGGTCTCAACTAAGGCAATGTTCAAGAGGTAGGATGCATAGCAAAAAAGTGATATAATGTGGAGGGTGAGAGACATGGAGGATTCTGACATGACTCCCAGATTCTTGGTGGATAATGATGTCATTCATTGAGAAGGGAACCCAGGAAAAGGAGGCTATTTTAGGATAGGAGACGAAGAGTGCTATTTATTGCCCCTCACTTCTTTCTGGGTCTAAAAATAATTTGAGAGAATGTTTTTAGAGAATGTGATCACTCCCCAACTTACACACATTCCTCTGCCATTGATTTTTGGCTCACTCCAACCTATTCTCTACATAGCTGTCATCTTTGAAAACTGCTCCATATGCAATGAAATATTACTCAGCATTAAAAAGGAATACATGTTATAACATGGATGAAGCTTGAAGGTGTTATGCTAAATTAAAGAAGTCAAACATAGAGGCCACATACTATAAGACTGCATTTAAATCCAGAATAGACAAATGCATTGAAACAGAAAGTAGATTGGTGGTTGCCAGTGGCTGGGGGAATGAGGAGGATGGGGAGGGACTACTTGATGGGTATGGGATTGGGGAGGGGGGAGGATGTGATGAAATTGTCCTAAAATTAGATAGTGTGGATGATTATACAACTGTGTGAATATACTAAAAACCACTGACTTGTACACTTCAAAAGGATGAACTTTACTGTGTGTAAATTGTTTAAGGAAACTTATTTTAAAAATCTGCTTTAAAACCTCCAGTGATTTTGTATTAGTGTAATTAAAGCTAGTTGCCACAACAGACAAACCTCAGGAACTACTTACCTTCTTTAACACCCTCCCCGCCCTTCCCCCCCCCCCCCCCCCCTTGCAGGAGCATCGCCTGATTTCCCTTGGGGCTGCATTCTGATTTCCTTTGGCCAGTGGGAACAACCTCTCAGGAGACTACAGGACAGGAGAAAGGCAGGTCAGGGTATATTGTCCCAGCTCTCCGCCTCCTTCTGGCAGTGGTGACAATGCTCCATGACCACAGTTCCCGCTGCTGGCTCCTCCTCCTTGGCACCAGCTCTCAGGCTCTAACAAGTCTATTTCCTCTCTTTGCCTCTTCGGTTCTAAGAGTGAGAACAGCTTCCTGACTCCCGTGTTTCTTCCCTTGCTCACCCTGTCCACACCTCTGAAAGGATTTCCTTCATTAGAGTCTCTTCATTTGAACCATCTGGAGTGATTTGTTTCCTGGCAGAATTCTGAGGGATAACCCCAAAACCTCAGTGGCTTAATACAATAAAAGTAAACCTCTCACATGTCTGATACAAGTCAGATAGCCTTCTTGCTTCTTGGAGCTTTGCCATCTGGACCATGTGGCCTCCAACATAAGGCAGGAAAAGAGTGAATTAGAAGATTGCAGGGGATGCTATCAAGAACTAGGCCTGCAACTGGCTTACATCTCTTCCACCCACATTCAATGCCCAGAGCAAGTCACAGGGCACCAAGCCAACTGCAAGAGAGGCTGGGATCGTGGTGTGATGAATATATGACATTATCTCTGGCTATTACTTCAAAGTTGCCTTCAGATTTAAATGAACTCTTTAGCAAAGCTTTAAAGATACATCACCATCTGGCCCCAGCCTACCTTGTTACCCTTATGGCTGCTAGTGTCTCACTGTGCTTTTGCACAAACTCTTTCCTCTGCCTGAGTTTCCATTCAACCTCTTCTCCACCTGGCTAACTCAACTCAATAATTAACTCCTCCAGGAAACTTATCCTGACCTTCCCAAGGCCAGTTTAACTACTGGTTCTGTGTACTACCACAGTGCCAGGGAAATACCTCCTGGCACTGTGAAATCTTTATCATTCTGTTATAATGTCATTCGTTTTGTTATCTTGTCAACTGAGCTGTGAGTTTCTTGAAGGCGTGGATTAGATTTAATTTCTCTCTTTCCATTCCCTAACATTGTAGTCACTTTACAAATAATAATTCTATATAGTTAGCAGTTCTTAGCAAAGTCAGTACCATCCCCCTAGAGCAGTGATGGTGAACCTATGATACGTGAACTCATTTTTTTGGTTGATTTTTCTTTGTTAAATGGCATTTAAATATATAAAATAAATATCAAAAATATAAGTCTTTGTTTTACTATGGTTGCAAATATCAAAAAATTTCTATATGTGACATGGCACCAGAGTTAAGTTAGGGTTTTTCAAAATGCTGACACTCCGCGCTCAAAAGGTTCGCCATCACTGCCCTAGAGAGCATTTTGGAAATTTGTAGGAGTGTTTTAGGTTGTCATAATAACCAGGAAACACTACTGACATTTAGGGTAGGGACTAGAGATAATAAATATCCTGCATATGTAGTGCAGTCCCTCATAATGAAGAACTCTTTTCTATCTGCAAGACGTTTTTAGGTTCCACTAGATTTTCAAATAGATGAAAAAAATCAGAAGATGGCGGCATGGATAAACACCGGGAAACTGCCGCCTCCCACAACAATTGAAAAATACCGCAAAGGACAGAGCAGATATCATCCAGAACAACAGGAAAGCTGGCTGAGTGTAAATTCTACAACTAGAAGGAAAGAAAAGCACACTGAGAGCCAGAGGAGCTGCAGAGGTGAAGTGCAGAGGTACGGCGGCTCGTGCGCGTGAGGAAAGGGGGTGGCACCTGAGGACGCGGCTGTCTTTTTGAATCACAAGCTTCTGACTGCTCTGAACTCCGGTTCCGGGAAGTCTCTGGGGACCCAGGACTCATACGGGGAGAAGCTGGATGGTCGGGCAGCGGGCGAACTTGAGGGCGGCTCTCCCTCAGAGGTGCTTGCAGCAATTACCGGATCACTGAGACGCGGGACTCCTTAGGGCTGGGCGGAGAATCAGCCATAGCTGCTTGCTCCGCCCTTTGATTCCCTGAGACCGCGCCCCACCCAGGCTGTGGCAGAGGCTTCTGCATGTGAATGTACCTAACTGCAGCCAAGCCAGGCAGACCCGGAACTTCCAAGAGAAGGCCCAAGGCCCCACAGCGGCTTGCATTGCTTCACAGCTGAGCCTCTTCGTGGCTACTGCTGTGTGGCCTCAGGCAGAGGCTGAATTAGCACCTCCTTAGATCCAGGAGCCACTGCACCCAGTGGTCAGAGGGGGACCATCCAGATTGCAACTCCTCAGATCCATAAGGGACACACTCAGGGGGCAGACTCAGTCAGCACCAAAGCCCCACTGAAGCAAGTCTTGCCCCAGAAGGGTGTCTTCAGCACAGAAGTTCTCCCACTTCAGACACAGCTGATTCTCACAGCCAATTGGCCTGGAGGTCAATTCCTCCCAGTGATCCTACAACAACCAAGGCACCAAGAGTGCACCAAGAGTGTCCACCTCAGGTAACTGGGGAGGCTGAGCCACTGGGCCCTACAGGACACCTGGAGCGCAGGGCCACTCTATCAACACAGGGAAGCAGCCAAAATGTTGAGACAAAGAAACAGGTCACAAATGGCAGAAATGGAGGAAAGCAAACGACTGGATATAGAGTTCAAGGCCACGTTTATAAGGTTTTTCAAGAATTTAATGGAAACCGCCGATAAATTTAATGAATCCCTCAATAAGTATAGTGAGACCATGGAGGACATGAAAAAGGACCAACTAGAAATTAAGCATATACTGACTGAAATAAAGAATAATTTACAGAGATCCAACAGCAGACAAGAGGATCCCAAGAATCAAGTCAAAGATTTGAAATACAAAGAAACAAAAAATACCCAACCGAAAAAGAAAAAAGAAAAAAGATTCCAAAAATATGAAGATAGTGTAAGGAACCTCTGGGACAACTTCAAGCGTACCAACATCAGAATTATAGGGGTACCAGAAGAAGAGAGAGGGCAAGATATTGAAAACCTATTTGAAGAAATAATGACAGAAAACTTCCCCTACCTGGTGAAAGAAATAGACTTACAAGTCCAGGAAGCGCAGAGAACCCCAAACAAAAGGAACCCAAAGAGGACCACACCAAGACACATCATAATTAAAATGCCAAGAGCAAAAGACAAAGAGAGAATCTTAAAAGCAGCAAGAGAAAGACAATCAGTTACCTACAAGGGAGTACACATACGACTGTCAGCTGATTTCTCAACAGAAACCATGCAGGCCAGAAGAGAGTGGCAAGAAATATTCAAAGTGATGAATAGCAAGAACCTGCAACCAAGATTACTTTATCCAGCAAAGCTATCATTCAGAATAGAAGGTCAGATAAAGAGCTTCACGGATAAGAAAAAGCTAAAGGAGTTCATCACCACCAAACCAGCATTATATGAAATGCTGAAAGGTATTCTTTAAGAAAAGGAAGAAGAAAAAGGAACTCTTATCATTTGCCACAGCATGGATGGAACTGGAGAGCAGATAAATACCACATGATCTCACTCATTTGTGGAATATAATGAACAACATAAACTGATGAACAGGGGCTGATCAAGAGACGGAGAGGCATTGATTGGACTGTTGGGCCTTGGAGGGAAGGTAGGGGAGGGTAGGGGTAAGGGAGAAAGATCAACCAAAGGACTTACATGCAAGCATATAGGCCTAACCAATGGACACGGACAACGGGGGGGTGGGGGGGGTGAGGGCATGAGCGGGGGGGGTGGGGGTGGGTAGAGGGTAGCATGGGGACAAGGACACATATGTAATATCTTAATCAATAAAAAATATATTAAAATGAAAAAAAATCAGTTCATATGGGCCTGAACTGAGAACCCACTTCAGCTTTACAGACAAATGCTGTTTTTATTGCTGTGTAATAAAACAGCCCAAAACATAGAGGCTTAAAGCAACAAGAGTTTATTGTCTCCTGCGATCCTGTGGCATGACTGGCTCAGAAGGGCAGTTTTCTTCCAGGGGATGTTGACTTGCTGCAGTTGGGCTTGAACAACCACTGGCCCTTGGGAGGAAGTTGACCTGGAGCTGTTGATTGCAGCGCCTCCCTCATGTAGTCTCTCTACATGGCCTGGGTGTTTCATATCATAGCGGCTGGTTCCAAAAGGTGGTACGTGGAAGCTGCCAGTCTCCTTCAGGCCTGGGCTCAGAAGTTCCAGAGCAGCACTTGGGCTGCTTTCCATTGGCCAAGCCCAGTCCAAATTTAGGTAAGGACAAATAAACGCCCCTTCTTGATGTGAGAGGCTGCTTGCCTATACAGGAAGGAGAAGATATTAAGGGCAATCTTTGGAGAGTAGAGATAGTAGACACTAAGTGATTTTTGTCCTGTTTTAAGAATTTTCCAAATATATAACAAAGGTATAAGTCAAGAGGAAATTGACCTTTGTTTTGTTTGGCATTTTATTCATTGTATTTGAGTCACCACTGTAACATACCAGCATCAGTCTGCCTTTGTAGTTGTCACATTCATGGTGAGGCAAGATTTACATCCAAGTATCAGATTATTTCTTTAAGTCTCCTAGTGAAATCTTTATAAATATTATATATATATGCCTAAATATAAGTATAGATATAGATATATGCATGTACTTCACTTTAATATAGTTCAGACATATTTATATATGAAAATAATTATATTTTATAAAATTATAACTATAACTATATTTATTTTATTTATTAAATATAATAGGGGCCCAGTGCATGAATTCGTGCACCTTGAAAGGAAATGTGGGCCTTGAGGCTGCAGTGGGCACAGGGGCAGGTCTTGGTCCATCCTCTGTGCCCCCGCCCGGCCCCTCCTGCCACGGCCCTTGGTTCCCTGTCTGCCAGCAGTCCCACTCCTGCCGCCGCTGCTCCCATGTGCTGACACACTGGCCCTGCTTGCATTGCTGATGGTGAAGACCGATTGGGGCCAGTGCCAGCAGCGGGTGTCAGTGGCGGCTGCTGCCCTGATTGCCCCTCAGGAGCAGGGCAAGGTGGAGAAGCCCTCAGGGGCAATCGGGGCTGGCAGCCTCCATTCACAACCACTGACAGTGCTGAGTGATCGAGGCCGGCAGTGGGTGCAAGCGCTGGGTGGGACCATGGCACATGGGAATAAAGAATTTTCAGTAACCACCAGAGGCTCGCCCCAATGACAGTGACCGGCAGCCTGCCTTGGTCTGGCACCCCCACTCACCTGCTCCACCATCCTGCCACAGCCGATGCCCGCCATGTTCCGCTCTCTGCTGCCTGGTGGTCAGCGCACATCATAGTGACCTGTTCTTCAGTTGTTCTGCCGCTTGGTCTATTTGCATAGTATCCTTTTTATTATATAGGATATATAACACCAAAATATTTACATATAGAAAGGTAGATAGTTACAGACTTTCATTTTAGTTTTTCTTTATCTTAGGGCAGTGGTTCTCAACCTTCCTAATGCCACAACCCTTTAATACAGTTCCTCATGCTATGGTGACCCCCGGCCATAAAATTATTTTCATTGCTACTTCATAACTGTAATTTTGCTACTGTTATGAATCGTAATGTAAATATCTGATATGTAGGATGTATTTTCATTGTTACAAATTGAACATAATTAAAGCATAGTGATTAATCACAAAAACAATATGTAATTATATATGTGTTTTCCGATGGTCTTAAGCGACCCCTGTGAAAGGGTCTTTAGACCCCCAAAAGGGTCGCGACCCACAGGTTGAGAACCGCTGTCAAAAGATGTTATATTTATTAATTTATATTAAGATAGTAAAGAAGTTGTTACTACATCTGCTACTTATAGCAAATCCTATATAATAAAAGGATAATATGCAAATTGACCAAACAGTAGAACAACTGGTCACTATGACGCACACTGACCACCAGATGCAAAACGCAGGAGCTGCCCCCTGGTGGTCAGTGAACTCCCACAGCGGGAGTGCCGCTCAGCCAGAAACCAGGCTCATGGCTGACAAGTGCAGTGTTGGTGGTGGGAGCCTCTCGCAACAGTGCTAAAGATGTAGGACATTCCCCAAGGGCTCCTGGACTGCAAGAGGGCACGGGCCAGGCTGAGGGACCCCCTGAGTGCACGAATTTCATGCACCAGGCTTCTAGTATTATATAATAGTGTTGAGAAAGATCACTGATCTATGGGAACCGAACTGATACTCTGGGATTCCCTTTCAGTTTGCATATTTGTTTTCTTCTTGATCTTAATTTTTTACTCTGATTTATATTTTGTTAGCTCAGAGTATGTACTCCTGGCACAAATCAACTCCAATCTCTAAGGGGATCGCTATAGGGATATAAATTAATGAATTATTAAGTCAATAGCAGTTCTGTGTCTATATTTCCCCAATTATTAAAATGTATAATTCTTATAGAAAATAAGGCATTTATCTTTTAAAACCGTGTTTTCTCCCACAGAAATAGTCGTGTGTTACTTTCTAATTTGGACCAGATTAATAAGAATGTCTAGATACGTGTCATATAACTTATATTTTATTAGTGTACCTGGATATGAATCATTCCTTGATTTATCTTCTACATAATCATATTTTTGAAATAAGACTGAAATTATACATAACTATTTTAGATTTCTGGCATTGCAAAGTGTTTTACCTCATATTAAGATATCCTCAAGAAAAAAATCATTATACCTTTTAGTGAAGCCAGCTTGCAAATGCACTTATTCCATAGCTTTCCTTAAACATCAAGCTGAGTAAATACTGTACTTAGGATATATTTTCCATCTGAAACTAAATTCTATAGAGCTGAAAGTACTGATAATCTGTACTTGTGACCTTGTACTACTTATACAGGTTTAATACATTATTCTATATTTAAAAGTTTGCTTTCTAATATTTATACTTTCATACCAAAATATATCAATGAGTCTGATTATTAAGTCACCAGAATTTCCTATAACATGATTTTTTTAATCGAGTAGACAAATATAAAACCAAATTTACTTAATGTCCTGTGCCGTGGGCTCTGAAAAATGCTACTCACTCTGGTCTGGGAGGCAGAAGCTGTCCTCCCGGTTGTTGGATAGATATTAGACACTAGAGGCCCAGTGATTTGTGCACCTGTAGGGTCCCTAGGCCTGGCCGGTGATCAGGGCCAATCAGGGCCTTCTGGCTGCCGGCCGGGGCCTTTCTTCTAGCTGCTGGCTGGGGGGGCCCCCTTCCCCGGCTGCTGGCTGCCGGCTGGGGCCTTCCTTTATTCCGTGTCGCCCCTTGGTGGCCAGTGCACGTTATAGCGAGCGATCGAACTCTCCGTCTTCCTGTCCAACTCTCGAGGGGACACTTTGCATATTAGCCTTTTATATATACATATATATATAGATAGATAGATAGATAGATAGATAGATAGATAGATAGATAGATAGATTGGTTCTGGTAGACAGATACTCCCCTCCTGGTCTAGGAGATAATAACCTCCTGATCTGGTAGACAGGTGCTACTCTCCTGGTCTGCTGGGCAGAGTCTCTCTTCCTGGTCTGGTAGACATGTGCTACTTCCTTGTTTATAGATAGACTAGAGGCCTATTGCATGAAGAGATTCGTGCAATAGGCCTTCCCTTCCCCTGGCTGACAGCACCGGTTTTCCTCCGGCACTCGGGACCCAGGCCTTTGCTCTGGCCCGGAGCCTTCTGTCTTCGCTCCGCCGCTTTGCGCCTACGTATGCAAATTAACCGCCATCTTTGTTGGGTTAATTTGCATGCTCTCCTGATTGGCTGGTAAGCATAGCCGAGGGTCGGTCAATTTACATGTTTGTCTATTATTAGGTAAGATGCTACTTTCCTGGTCTAGTGGACAGATTTTGCCCTTCTGGTCTGATAGAGCAGCAAAGGAGCAAGGTCTCAAACTAAAGCTGTTCTATAAATCATCACTCAGCTTCTGCTCAGGAAACAGAGTAAATGATTCTTTGTTAGCTTCCACTGGTGTAAGGCATAAATGGCCCCTACGAAGTATAGCATGAAAAGGATGGAAGAGACATAATTACTTAACTACTGTTACCATAGTAGGCTCAGGTAAACACTAGCATTTCCCTCCTAAACTGGTTTGAGCAGGGGTAAGAGAAATCCAGGTTCTCATCAAGCTTTATTGACATAGTTTATAAGCTGAAGACTGGTGTGAAAACCCCTCAAACGTTCAACCACAGAGAAAATCCCCACTCTAAGTCAACCACTGCATCTACTTCAGTTTTAGTTTGGGGAACTAGGTCAGCCTCTGTTCTGTTGTGGTAAGAGAAAAATTAGTCTGGCTCCTTATAAGTGCAAATAGTGACTAATTTAACCGTTAATTCTTAAAACATTGGCAACATACAGTGTTGAAAGCTATTACAAATTTTTTTGACATACTCATTTCCTTTGTCACCTTTTTACTCCCCTTGATACAAATCAGTGTGTTAAAAAGTTAACTTTGTGGTGGTGGGAGTTGGGGGGGGATTAATCGGGGAACTTATATGATATATGCATAGCCCATGGACACAGATAATAGTGTGGCGAAGGCTTGGAAGGGAAGGGAGTGGGGAAGAGGGTGTCAATGTTGAACACACACACACACACACACACACACACACATATACACACACAAAAACAAAGCAGACATCTGTAATACTTTCAACAATAAAGATAACTTAAAAAAATTAATTAAAGAAAAAAGTTAACTTTGCTTGCCCTGGCCAGTTTGCTCTGTGGTTAGAGTGTTGGCTCGAGGACCAAACGGTTGTGGGTTTGATTCTGGGTCAAGGGCACATACTTCGGTTGCAAGCTTAATCCCTGGCCTGTCGGGTGCATGCAGGAACAACCAATTGATGTGTCTCTCTCACATCGATGTTTCTGTCTCTCTCACACATATAGATGTTTCTTTTGCTGTCTTTCTCCCTCCCTCTATCCGTTCTGTCCACTCTCTCTAAAAATCAATGGGAAAATATCCTTGGTGAGGAGTAAAAGAAAAAAGTTAACTTTGCTTAATCTTTGAACCAAGGAAAATATAAGAAGAAAACCAAATAAAGTAAATTTTAGAACAACACACCAATATTGTTCATAATATGGATGCATAGTCTTTTTGAGTTAATATTATATCTCTGATATTCTTTATTATTTCAAAGCAATATAAGGTTCTAGAAGTGAACATTGGCCTGTTCCAAGGATGTTTACAGAATGCAAGAGAAAATTAATTCTGTTGACAAACAGAAGCATTGTCTCAAAGTGTGTGTACAATGTCTTGCCTCATTAATTCATTTTCTAGCCACCATCACAGAACAGAGCACCATCCCTACGTCATTACTTTCTTTACTATGATATAAAAACATAGAACAGTACAAAGGAAAGAATCAACTTCCTATCCTGTACAGGGAAAATGCATCCCCAAATTCAAAGTGTAGCATGAGAGTCATTTAAAAATAACAAACACATTAGTGAATAGTAGTATTACAATTTTAATATTCAAAATATTAAGGTTATTTTATGGATTTTCACTTATTAGTTTTATATAATTGCACAGTTCTGATAACAAACGATGTAAAGCTCACGGCTATGATCCCATACTCTTATGTAATTAGTGATAGAACATACAGTTTTAGAATACCACAGTAAACAGTTTTATATGAAATGAGCTAATTACCGTGTGGGATCATGATGTAGCCCTATTAACAAATTTAAAAAGCCAAAATACATCTGGGGCCATTGTGCCATTTAATTTATTAGACTCCTTAATACAGCTAAAATTCAGAAAGAAAACAACCCTAGTTCGTAAAGTGATAATAATCATATTGGAGAGATAAAATGTGAGAGGATAGGACATAGAGATAAGATGAATTTTGAAGAATTCATGAAACACCCCATTCTCATTCCTCTCATTCCATTCTACACACTGCATCTTATGGCATCATTATGGTATCTTATTCTTTATGACTATGATAAGTTATTTGTCAAAAAGAACCTCAATAATCTGATTCATTGTCATGGTTCCCTTTCCAAGGCTGTGAACTTGGAAGGTAGTAACATTTAAACTTTGTTACTTATTCCAGTTCTGGTAAGATGCATTTTACTTATAAATCTGCAGGTATACAAACATGCATGCACATATACATATGAGAGGAAGAATGAAAATAATTGGCTAAAATTAATTTTCAGTTGATATTTGGCTTTATTACATGCCTCCAAATTTGAATTTTATTGTATTTTATGGCTATCCCATGTTTTAAAATTTAGCTTCTGCAGCACTAAATTAATGTTAATATTAGTAAACTAATAGTAATATCTCATATTTGTATAGCATGCTATAATTTTAAATATAAGTTCCAAAATATAATTGCAAATAATGAAGTGCCATTGCTCTATTCTAGAAGAGGGAACTTAGTCCAGAAAGGTTAAAAATTGTGCCAGACATCACAAAATTAAAATGTGACTGAGTCCTATATTTCTTTCTGTTTCCCAACATATTTAAAAATGGCATTTATGTAGAATAGAGTCCCTAAACCATATATGTGTACAACTGAATTTGAATGAAAAATTTTTAAACAGCTTGGTCACATTACTTAATCTTTGCACCCCTCAATGTCCTCATCTCTAAAATGGAGATTGTAGTCATCCTGCCTCACAAGATAGTTGCGAGCTAATTCATGGAGACTCATACAGCAGTGCTCAGTGAATGTTAACCTTTGCAATTACTGAGACAACTAAATTTTATATTCTTTCCCTTGGTTCATAAATAATCCTGCTTTTGAGGAGATGGCCTTACTTTTCTAAGTTCAAGTCCATGTTCTTCCTTTTATTTCATATATTTGAGGTAGATTTTTTAAAAAAATGACTTCCATACTTTTACTTATGTGTATGTATTATATGTGTACCTTTGTGTTTTTTTTTTAAATTTATTTTTAACTAGAGGCCCAGTGCATGAAATTTGTGCACTCGTGGGGTGGTGTCCCTCAGCCTGGCCTGCGCCCTCTTTCAGTCCGGGAGCCCTCAGGGGAGGTCTGACTGATGGCTTAGGCCTGCTCCCTACAAGGAGAGGGCCTAAGCTGTCAGTTGGACATCCATAGCACTGCAGGAGGCGGGAGAGGCTCCTGCCACCGCCACTGCACTTGCCAGCCGTGAGCCCGGCTTCTAGCTGAGTGGCGCTCCCCCTGTGGGAGCACACTGACCACCAGGGGGCAGCTCCTGTGTTGAGCGTCTGTCCTCTGGTGGTTAGTGCGTGTCATAGCGACCAGTCATTCTGCCATTCAGTCGATTTGCATATTAGCATTTTATTATAGTTGATATACAGTTTTATATTAGTTTCAGTTGTATAACATAGTGATTCAACTTTTATATGCCTTTCAGAGTAATAACTACAATAAGTCTAGTAACTCTCTGTCACTGTACGTAAATTATTACAATATTATTGCCTTTATTCTCTATGCTGTTCATTACATCCCTGCAATTTATAACTGGAAGCTTGCACTTAATTTCCTTTCCCCTTTCACCCAACCTCCTTCTCCCCTCCCCTCTGGCAACCATCAGTTATTACTCTGTATCTGTGAGTTTGTTTCTGTTTCATTTTGTATGTTCATTTATTTTTTAGATTCCACATATAAGTGGAATCATATGGTGTTTGTCCCTCTCTGTCCAAGTTATTTCACTTAATATCATACTTTCTAGGTCAATCCATATTGTTGCAAAAGGCAAGATTTCATTCTTTTTGTAACTGAGTAATATTCCATTGTATATACGGGGGTATACAAAAGTAGGTAAATTACCAGCCATCATTACCTAAAAGATAAACCCATTAGTAAGGATACAAAATAATAATAATATGAAGAAGACAAATAATATAAATCAATTATGCAATAATTAATAAATAATATAAGAATAAATTATTTTTTAAAAATATATTTGTATTGGTTTCCAAGAGGAAGGGAGAAGGAGAGAGAGATAGAAACATCAATGATGAGAGGGAATCTGTGATTGGCTGCCTCCTGTACACCCCCTACTGGGGATCAAGCCCCCAACCCAGGCATATGCCCTGACCGGGAATCAAACCCAGGATTTCTTGGTCTATGGGATGGTGCTCAGTCCACTGAGCCACCACAGCAGGGCAAGAATAAATTCTTTTGCATACTCACAATTGTAAATGTACATTTGGTCACACCTGTATATATATATACCACATCTTCGTTCTCTATTTATCTGTTAATGGACACCTTGGTTGCTTCCATATTTTGGCTATTATAAATAATGTTGCAATAAAAGAGGTGCATATTTCTTTCTGAATTGTAGTTTTTTTAAAATAAAATAAATACCCAGAAGTGAAATTGCTGATTGTATAGTAGTTATATTTTTAATTCTTGGAGAAATCTACATACTGTTTTCCATAGTGGCTGAACTAATTTGCAACCCCACCAATAGTGCATAAGTGTTCCCTTTTCCCCACACCTGTTATTTGTTGTCTTTTTTATAATAGCCATTCTGGCAAGTGTGAGGCGATATCTCTGTGGTTTTGACTTGATTTCTCTGATGATTAGTGATGTTGAGCATTTTTTTCATGTGTCTCTTGGTCATTTATATGTTTTCTTTGGAGAAATGTTTATTCAAATTCTTTGCCAAATTTTTAATTGGATTGTGTTCTTTTAATGTTGAGTTGTAAGAGTTCTTTATATACATTTGGATATTAATCCCTTATTGGATATATTATCTTCAAATATTTTCTACCATTCATTAGATTGCCTTTTAATCTTGTTAATGGTTTCCTTCACTGTGCAAAAGCCTTTTAGTTTTATGTAGTTCCCTTTTTTATTTTTGGTTCGTTGCCTTGCCCAAGGAGATCTATATCCCCCAAAATATTGCTAAGACTGCTGTTAAAGAGTTTATTGCCTATGTTTTCTTCTAGGAGTGATTTCAGGTCTTATATTTAAGTCTTTAATCCATTTTGAGTTTATTTTTTGTATATAGTGTAAGAGAGTGGTTTAGTTTCATTTGCATATGTATCTTTGTATACTTACACTGAGAGTTTTGTTTGTTTGTTTGTTTGTTTTTTTAGTAAATTGCCTGTTCATTCTTTGTCAGTTTGGTTTCTCTAGGAAGCAGATGCCAAGATGGATATATACAGTGACATTTACTATTAACTAGAGGCCCAGTGCATGAAATTCATGTACAGGTAGGGTCCTTAGTGGCTTCTGGTTGCTGACTGCCTGCCAGGGCCTGCCGTCATTCCCCCAGCCGCCTGCCGCTGCAGCTAGCCAGGACCTCCCTCCCTTTCCCCAGCTGCCTGCCGCCTGTTCAAACTCCCAGAAGAACTTCGGCCGAGGGGGCAATTTGCATAGTACACATTTATTATATAGGAATAGAGTCCCGGTGCGTGAAAAATGTGCAGAGGTAGGGTCTCTAAGCCTGGCCGGCCATCAGGGCCAATCAGGTTCCCTGCCTCCCCGCCTCCCCGCCTTCTCCTTCCCTAGCCACCTGTCGCCACCCGCCACTGCGTGGTTCCCCCCCCCTCCCCGCCTCCAAACCTCCTCCTTCCCTCATTACTTCAGCACGCCGCTGCCACCACTGGTCGCCTGCCATGTTCCGCGCCATCCCCTGGTGGTCAGCACACGTCATAGCGAGCAATTGAACTGTTCTCCTGGTCGAATTTCCAAAGGGACACTTTGCACATTAGCCATATATATATATATATATATATATATATATATATATATATATATATATATATATAGTAATTTCATAGCAAACTTTATGAGGACAAAAGTGAACTGCTAGCAGAGTACAGTGGGGGAAGGGAGGGTTCTTTTCTGTGTGTGTGTGTGTGTGCGTGCAATGAAACTGTTGCTATTTCTTTGGCTGTTCATGTTGTAATGAAGTGTTTATCTGTCCAGAGTGGGAAAGATATTGCTGTATCTGTTTCTGATTTCTGAGATAATTTGTTACATTATCTTTTAAGAATAACATCCATTATAACAGTTGAATATTTGTTAATATTGAGACTAAAGCTGCCACCTTTATACTCTTTTGAATATACTATTGTGAGGAAAACATATAATTGTGGTTACATTCAAATTTTGAAATAAAAAATATAGAATTGTTTGTTTTTTAAAAAATGAAGGATAAAAGTGATTAGGAACATAACAAAAGACTCTGACCTTAGTATCAATTTGACCCTTGCAGCAGAATGCTATCTTTTTGTACATAAAATAAAATTTAAAAAACTTCCAAAAAAAAAAAAGAAAAGAAAGAAAGAAATTAAGGGGGAAATAAAAAGTTTCTTGAGACAAACAAAAATGAAAACACAACATGCCAAAACTTATGGGCTGTAGCAAAGCAGCTCTCAGAAGGAAGTTCATGCAATAAATGCCTGCATTAAGAAGTAAGAAAGAAAGCCATGGCCAGGTGGCTTCGCTGGTTGAAGCATCATTCTATACACCAAAAGAAGTAAGAAAGAAATTTACATAAGCTAAGATTTGGAAACAACCTAAGTGCCCATCAGCAGATGTGGATTAAAAAACTGTGGTACATCTACACAATGGAATACTAAGCAGCTATAAAAAAGAAGGAACTTTTACCATTTGCAACAGCATGGATGAAACTGGAGAGCATTATGCTAAGCAAAATAAGCCAGTTGGAGAAAGATAAATATTACATGATCTCACTCATATGTGGGATATAATGATCAACAGATCAATATAATTTGATGAACAAGAATAGATTCAGAGACAAATGGCGGGGGGGGGGCGGCTAGAGAGCAACCAAAGGACTTGTACACATGCATATTAGCATAACCAATGGACACAGACACTGGGGCAGTGGGGGCTTGCCCGGGGTGGGAATGACTTGGGGGGGGGGGTCAAGAGGGGAGAAAGGAGACATATGTGAAACTTTAGACAATAAAAAAAGAATATAAAAAATATATAATCAATGCATTGCCGGGGTCCAACCCCAGCGGGTCCAGGGGTTCCCCAAAGGTGTAGACGGAGTCGGCGAAAAAGGAATGACACGGAGACAGCGTTCAGTTGATCAGCAGCCTAGCCAGGATCTCCAGCCAGGATCTCCAGCCAAGTTCTGGTCTGGATCTCCAGAGAGGTTCTGCTTAGGATCTCCAGCCAGGTTCTGTACAGGTTCTCCAGCCAGGTTCTGTAGCCATGTTCCCTCGCTAGGCTCTCCAGCCAGGCTCCATCCAGGCTCTCCAGCCAGGTTCTGTCCAGGTACTCCAGTCAGGTTCAGTCACCAGGTTCTAGTCAGGTTCTCTTGCCAATTTCTGTAGTCAGGTTCAGTCCAGGATCTTTTGCCATGTTCTCTCCAGCAAAGTCCTTCTGTCTCTAGAGAACGTTATGTGTAGGTTCTGTGCCTAGGCTCTGTCTCTCTTGGTCCTGTCTTCCAAGCCCTGTCTCCGAAGTTCTGTCTCCTGAGTTCTGTGTTCTGCTGTCTTGTTACATCTATATTTATAACAGTTGATTCAATCCTATCAATCTCTATTACAAAGGTTAGGGCGTTTCTTATCTCCATTCCAGGGAGTAAAGATTATGTAGCTTAAGCATGATTGTTCGTAGTTAAATTGATTAATTACCTGCCTGGAACTTAGTTGAGGGGTTTTATCCCCTCCCTGACTTCAGGGGAAAATCCCTACCTGGGGAAACAACCTTTCTCCGAGAGGTGACCTTGGTTAAAACATACAGCGCTAAGGGGAGCAAACATATTAAGAACAGTATGCCATATATGCCAGGTCCCTTGAAACAGCAAGGATGGACCGGCTCCCGGCAATGCATCACAAAGAAGAAGAAGAAGAAGAAGAAGGAGGAGGAGGAGGAGGAGGAGGAGGAGGAGGAGGAGGAGGAGGAGGAAGAAGAAGAAGAAGAAGAAGAAGAAGAAGAAGAAGAAGAAGAAGAAGAAGAAGAAGAAGAAGAAGAAAGATCCCAAATAAACAGCCCAGCTCTATGTCTTAATGGACTAGAAAAAGAAGAAACTGAGCCCAAAGATAGCAGAAGGAAGGAAATAATAAAGATTAGAGCAAGAGTAAATGAAATAGAAACAGAAAAACAATAGAAAAGATTAACTAAACTAAGAGTTGGCTCTTTGAAAAAGATAAGGAAAATTGACAAAACCTTAGCTGGACTAACCAAGGAAAAAAGAGGACACAAATCAATAAAGTTAAAAATGAAAAAGGAAACATTACAGCTGATAATACAGAAATACAAAGGGTCATAAGAGTCTGCTATGAAAAACTACATACCAACAAACTGGACAACCTAGAAGAAATGGAAATATTCTTAGAAACACAATATGCCATGACCAAATCAAAAAGAAGTAGAAGATTTGAATAATTACTAGGAAGAAGAGTGAAAATATACAAAATGTTGTTATGGGCAAATAAATTTTAAAAGTAAGTGAATCCAAAGGTTAAGACTTTATTCTTTAATAGGAATCATTATTACTACTACTGGTATATCAATAAAAGATGCTAAACCTTGACATTTAAAATATCAGATTTATAGTTTTTTATTATACATTAACATGTGCACACTTACAGAAAATTTTGGGAATGCAGTATAAAAATTCACCCATAATTACACAACCCAGAAATAACCTGTTAATATTTTGGTGAATTTTTATTTTGTTTAATACTTCTTCTCTATGTATGTATACATTTCTAAAAATATTCAATGATTATAATTTACTAGAGGCCTGGTGCATGAAATTTGTGCACTGGGGTGGGAGGGTCCCTCAGCCTGGCCTGCGCCTCTTGCAGTCCAGGACTCATAGGGGGAGGTTTGACTGCTGCTTAGGCACACACGGGGAGCAGGCCTAAGCTGGCAGTCGGATATCCCTCTTGCAGTCTGGGAGCCCTCGCTCCTTACCACTGCCTGCTTGCTGCTCCTTACTGCTCAGCTCACTGCTCCTTAGCCCTGCTGCAGAGGAGGGAGAGGCTCCCACTACTGCTGTTGCGCTAGCCAGCTGTGAGCCCGGCTTCTGGCTGAGCTGCCTCCCCCTGTGGGAGCGCACTGACCACCAGGGGGCAGCTCCTGCATTGAGCGTCTGCCCCCTGGTGGTCAGTGTGCATCATAGTGACCAATTGTTCTGGTCATTCCTCCATAACGGTCACTTAGGCTTTTATTATATAGACTAGAGGCCCGGTGCATGAAATTCATGCAGGGGGGTGTCCCTCAACCCAGCCTGCACCCTCTCCAATCTGGGACCCCTTGGGGAATGTCCAACTGCCGGTTTAGGCCTGATCACTGTGGGATCAGGCCTAAACCAGCAGTCGGACACCCTCTCACAATCTGGGATTGCTGGTTCCTAACCACTTGCCTGCCTGCCAGCCTGATCGCCCCCTAACTGCTCCCCACCAGCTTGATTGCCCCCAACTGCCCTCCCCTGCCAGCCTGATTGCCCACAGCTGCCCCCCCACCCCTGCTGGCCATCTTGTGGTGGCCATCTTGTGATGACATGGGTCCGGTCATCTTGTGACGACATGAGGATGTTGCACGAGGGTGCAAGGGCGCAGGGGCTGCCTAAGCTTTTATTAGTATAGCTATCCAGCACTGTATCTTGCTTTCCCCCCTAAAAATTATGCTGTAATCATTTTTATATAATTAATAATTGAGAAACTTATTTTAATGGCTGCATAATAAGCAATGTATGAAAGTACAATGTTTTATTCAATAATTCCCCTGTTGTTCAATTGTTCCCATTCTTCATCCCTTATAAAAAATATTTAAATATACATTCTTTTCCATAACATTTTATTATGCTTTTAAATTTTATTTCTGTAGGTCTAGATTCCTGGACATGGACATACTAGATGAACAGGTTTTCTTTTTGAAGCTTTTGCATACTATACATTGCTCTTAAGAAAGATGATGTCAATTTTGACTCCATTGAGCAATTATGGAAACACCGATGTCATAACAATCTTGCCAACAATAAAATAAATTTGCCAACTTGATAGACAAAATGGATGTGATGTTTGTCATTTTTGGTTTACTAGAGTGGTATTTAAAAATATATGTATGTATATGTATTATACACATATTTAAATATATACGTGTGTGCAAATGTGTGTGTGCATTTCCTGTAAATAGAGGTAAAAATCTCAAGGTAATACATAAAAACCCTGACTTTATAAACCACTTCCTTTTCTAATTTCTGATTTAGCAGTACTCTAAACTTTGACTTAGTTCCTTCTTTCGTTTTGTTAATGCTTCTTGTTCTTAATCATTCAATGTTCTGCTAGATTCATTTCATTTACTAACTAGAATTCTTTTTTTATCCTTGACTAAGTGCTAGCTATTTAATTATTTAAGGCCAAGAATATCAATCTTCTGATTAGCATACTTGCTTTCCATTCAATTGGTTCTCAGAACAGAGAACTAAATTTCATTTCTGTTTTACAAGCTCATTTCACCATAGTAATGAATTAAACTGAATGAAATACTAGATCAGCTCTTCAAGTGTTGTTAGTTACAAGACATTCTGTGTTTCATATTAAAAATCTATTTATGTTTGCATAGAAAGAATCATTTTATCCAAAACAATGCTGATGTTTAGCACTGATCCCAACAGAAATAATGTATATCCGTGCACAGAAAGTTTAAAAAACCTGCATTACGGATTTCTCCTTCAGATACTTGGTCTAAATTGCTCTGAGAGTATCTTTCTTTACAGAACGTGTAAAGTATAAACCTCGGAGGCACTACTACTCATTTTGCAAATGATAGGGGAAGTCTCTAAGCATAACCCTTAAAATGAAAAATAAAAAACCACACCCAAAAACTTCAAAGCTGGGGCTAGAGCTTTTTCGTATGTATTTGAAAATTTCCATAACAAATTAAAAAAATATCAAGGTAGTTGGGGAAGAGTTTAAGGAATAGGATGGGGAAGAGCATATATATATATATATATATATATATATATATATATATATATATGGAGAGAGAGAGAGAGAGAGAGAGAGAGAGAGGGGGATTTAATGACATTTTTAGTCTTCTAGATCTTGGGTTGGGTGGTATATTTATGGGTATTTATGTTTTATAACAACATACTGTATATATTATTTACTTAGTATTTATTTTTAAATGAAAAAGTTCTTAATTAACTGATAACCTTTTATTTAAAAAATTTAAATACAGAGAAAAGTTGAAAGAGTAATACAAAAAAAATTCATATACCCCCACTAAATTTAACAATTGTTAATGTTACCAAATTTAGAAATATTTCAATGTACATGCATAGATTTAATTTATTGCTGAATAATATGAAAGTCATTTGCAGAAATATGAAACTCCACTCTTACTATTTCACCATACAACCACAAGGATAAGAATGTGTTATTTAATCCCAATGCCATTATTATACCTAAGAAAAATATAATAATAATTTTATATTGTTATTTAATATCCACTCCATATTCAAATTCTCCCAATTATTTTCAAATGCTTTTTATAGATGTATATTTGAATGCATTGAATTTGATACATTGAATTTAATGGTTGTCTCTTTTAATTCAGAACAATTTTTGACCCCTTTATTCATGACCTTGAAGAATCCAGGCCAGTGTTTTTATATATCCTGATTGTTTTCCAGGATGTTCTTAAGCCTATTCTGTATTTCATGTAGACTGAAATTTAGGTCTAGATTTGATTAATTTTAGCTAAAACCTATTTTTCCAGAATCCTTCTTTCACAACAGAGGTAATGTTGTGACTTCACATCTCTTCAGGAGACATATAATGTCAGGTTGTCCTGCTATTAGTGATACTTTGTGTGATTGTTAAATTTGGATGGCTACTGCCAGATTGCCACATGGCAGAGGTGCCTTTTACCTTTGGAATTAATAAGCAATCTGAGAGGTAATACATACGTGGGCACTGTGGGAATATCCTGTTTTCCCAATAGCCTCCCATTCAATGGTTGTAGTACCCACCTACTAGGTATTGTGAAATCTCAATTTTCTAATTCTGTCATATTAAAGGGAAAATTTTTCTTTTCAGTACCTTTATTTTGTTTTAAAGAATTGCATTAGGGTGCTAGGTCTTTAGTTTATATAAATGACTTAAAATTTAACATGATTATCATTTATTATTATTCTATAGAGGCCCAGTGCCCAGATTTGTGCACCAGTGGGGTTCTAGGACATGTCTGGCCCCGCTCGCCAAACCCTGATAGGCCAGACCCCAGCAGCAAGCTAACCTACTTGTTGGAGCATCTGCCCCCTGGTGGTCAGTGTGAATCATAGCAAACAGTCAAACGGATGGACACTTAGCATATTAGGCTTTTATTATATAGGATAGTTAGGTTGACCTAGAAATATTATTCTTAAATATAATGCTAACTATGAAATGAATTTTTCCCACAAAATTCATATGTTGAAGCCATAACCCCTTAATGTGAAGCCTTTGGGACATTACTAGGTTTAGATGAGATCATGAGGGTAGAGTCCTTTTCATGGGATTAGTACTCTTAAAGGAAGAGACCTCAGAGAGCTCTCTTTCTCTTTCTCTTGCTCTCTCCTTCCCTATGTTTCTCTAACTTTAAACCTCCTCTCCCCCCCATCAAGTGAGGACACAGAGAGAAGGTGTCTGTCTGCAAGCCAGGAAGAGAACTCTCACCAGACCCTTACCATACTGGCTCTCTGATCTCTTGGATATCCAGCCTCTAGAACTATGAGAAAATAACTTTCTGTTGTTTAAGTCACCTAGTCTATAGCATTTTGAAATGGCAGCCTGAGTATACTAATATATAGTTTTCTAAGTATTATAGAACCCCTTTGTCCCAGCCCCACTCATACCAAATTTCGAAGGAAATGGAACTATTTTTTGTGTAGTCATTACAGTGTAGACAAAGGTGATCCTAAATAAAGCATTCTCATTTATGGGGCCAACTTTCCACTATTAATAAAGAGTGAATATTGTTGAGTATAGATCTTTCTACTTAATATAAATTCTTTTTCTCCTCCCCTACCTTTATTGAGATTTAATTTACATATAGCGTTGTGTAACTTTAAGATGTACAATGTGTTAATTTGATATACTTAATTGATTTTCACCATAGTGCTAGCTAACACCTGCAACACATCATATAATTGCCATTTCTTTTTTGTGATGAGAACATTTAAGATCTAGTCTCTTAGCAATGCTCAAGTATATAATACAGTATTAACTATAATCACTATGTTGTATCTTAGATCCCAAGAGCTTACTCATCTTACAACTGGCAGTCTGTACGCTTTGACCAACATCTCTCCTTTCCCTCACTCTCAGCCCCTGGGAACCACCATCTAGTCTCTGTTTCTGTGAGTTTGGCTTTTATAGATTACGTATATTTGATATCACATGGTATTTGCTTTCTCTGTCTGACTTATTTTCTTTAGCATAATGCCCTTCACGGTCAATCAATGTTGTTGCAAAGAGCAGGATGTTCTTGTCATGACTGAATAATATTCCAGCGTGTGTGTATATGTATACATATGTACATCCTATATAATAAAAGGCTAATATGCAAATAGACCAGCAGTGGAACAACCAAACAACCGGTCATTATGACGTGCGCTGACCACCAGGGGGTGCGTGCAGAACATGGAGGGTGTTGGTAGCAGGTGGCAGAGCGTGGAACGTGGTGGGTGTCAGCCATGGCAGGATGATGGAGCAGGTGAGTGGGAATGCCAGACCAAGGCGGGGTGCAGGTCACTGTTACCTAGACGAGCCTCTGATGGTTACTAAAAATTCTTTGCTCCCTCAAGCCACAGTCCTACCCAGTGATCACACCTGCTGCCAGCGCCGGCCCCGCTCGCACCCACTGCCAGCACCCAGCACTGGTCCTAATTGCTCTGCGCTGTCAGTGCCGGCAGTGTGTGGGAGTGGCAGCAGCAGGAGTGAGGCTACCGGCAGTCAGGGGGTTGGGGGCCGCGATGGTAGAGGCTGGGCAGGGGCGCGGAGGATGGGCCGAGACCTGAGCCCGTGCCCATCACAGCCTCATGGCCTACAGTTCCTTTCAAGGTGCAAGAATTCGTGCACTGGGCCCCTAGTCCTATATAATAAAAGGCTAATATGCAAATCAACCAAATGGCAGAACGACTGGTCGCTATGATGCGCACTGACCACCATGGGGCAGATGCTCAACACAGAAACTGCCCCCTGCTGGTCAGTGCACTTCCACGTGGGGAGTGCCGCTCAGCCAGAAATCAGGCTCACAGCTGGCGAGCACAGTGGCGGTGGCAGGAGCCTCTCCCACCTCCATGGCATTGCTAAGGATCTTTGACTGATGGGGGTAGCGGGCCTAAGCCATCAGTTGGACATCCTGAGGGCTCCCAGACTCTGAGTAGGCACAGGCCGGTCTGAGGGACCCCCCCACCCCCACCGAGTGCACAAATTTTGTGCACCGGGCCTCTATTACATATATATGTATAACACATTTTCTATATCCATTCATTCATTGAACACTGAATTTGTTTTTATTTATTTGCCATGGTAAATAATGCTGCAGTATATGTGGGAGTACAAATATCTCTTCGAGGTCATGCTTTTAGATATCTACCCAGAGTGAGATTGCTGGATGATGTGGTAGTTCTATTTTTAATTTTTTGAGGATTCTCCTACTGTTTTTCATAATGGTTGCACCATTAGGATAAATTCTTAAAAGGAGAAAAACTTGATCAAGGTTATAGAATTTAAGGATTAGGATCTGAATTCCTGGTTAGCTTTCCATAAAGAGTGTACCAAGTTTCACTGACACCAACTGTTTGTGAGTGTTCCTTTAAATATCATACTTCTCAATGCTAATCATTACAATTAAAAATCTTTTCTGAATATAATAAAAAAATGTTTTATTTGTATTTCTTTGCTTACGTTTTTTCATTTTATTTTGTAATAAGTGTAACTTTTCTGTACATTATTTTGGTTATACCATTTCCAACTTTTCTACTGCAGTTTCAGTATTTTTTTTTTTTTTATGAACCCAATGTTTATTTTTGGACTACAACATTACATTACAAAAAAAAAAAAAGAAGAAGAAGAAAGAAAGAAATGTTGACATAATTTTCCAAATTCAATATTTCGCAGACATTTGACTTCGAATGTTTGATCTGTTTTAATCTGTATAATGAATGTTGACTAACTGTATGTGCCGGGAGCCGGTTCATCCTTGCTGTTTCAAGGGACCTGGCATATATGGCATACTTTTCTTAATATGTTTGCTCACCTTCTTGGCGCTGTGTTTTAACCAAAGTCACCTCTCCGAGAAAGGTTGAATCCCCAGGTAGGGATTTTCCCCTGAAGTTAGGGAGGGAATAAAACCCCTCAACTAAGTGCCAGGCGGGTAATTAATCCCTTTAACTACGAACAATCATGCTTAAACTACATAATCTTTTCTCCCTGGAATGGAGATAAGAAACGCCCTAACCTTTGTAATAGAGATTGATAGGATTGAATCAACTGGTATAAATACAGTTGTAACAAGACAGAAAGACTCAGAACTCAGGAGACAGAATTCAGAAGACAGAACCTACACGGAGCCTAGAGACAGAAGAACTTCGCTGGCGAGAGCATGCCAGAGGATCCTGGACCGGGACTGGCCTCGGAGCCTAGAGACAGAGCCTAGCGGGAGAACATGGCAAGGGATCCTGGACTGAACCTGACTACAGAGATTGGCAGGAGAACCTGACTGGAACCTGGACACTGAACCTGACTGGAGAGCCTGGACAGAACCTGGCTGGAGAACCTAGCGAGGGAACATGGCTACAGAACCTCGCTGGAGATCCGAAGCAGAACCTCTCTGGAGATCCGGGCTAGAGATCCTGGCTAGGCTGCTGATCAACTGAACACTGTCCCCGTGTCATTCCTTCTTCGCCGACTCCGTCCACGCCTTTGGGGACCCCTGGACCTGCTGGGGTTGGACCCCGGCATGTATGTTAAATTATATTTCAATGCAAATTATTTTTTCCAGTTTGACTTTTGAACAAGGCTGTTTCCATGATCTTGCCAGCTCTAGAGGGACACTAGAAAATTGGGGGGGGGGGGAGGGGGGGAGGGTGTCTCTGCATCTTGGTTCCAGAAGGCTTGTTTGTAGCGCATACATATGAGGATCAGGCAGGCTAAGTGATTTCAAAGGCAATGCCATTTCTAAGTGGGTATTTGATTTTAGTAAATATTTCTTCAGTGAATCTGAATATGTACATACTAAGGATCCAAAGCATAGTACTGAGCATGGAACAAGTTTTAAAACTACTTTCATTGCTACTTGTCTCCTCTCTAGAGTGCCCTTATGGCAGCGGTTCTCAACCTGTGGGTCTCGACCCTTTTGGGGGTCGGACAACCCTTTCACAGGGGTCGCCTAAGACCATCGGAAAACACATGTATAATTACATATTGTTTACAGTAGCAACATTACAGTTATGAAGTAGCAACGAAAATAATTTTATGGTTGGGGGTCACCACAACATGAGGAACTGTATTAAAGGGTCGCGGCATTAGGAAGGTTGAGAACCACTGCCTTATGGTATTTTTGATATGGTCATGCTTTCAATGATCAGAGTCACGTATCCATGGACATACTGGAGAAACTTTAAAATTATAATTCTTCTAGGCCTACTTTTAAAATTGGAATTTTTGAAATGTAAAATTCTTCTTTAAGCACATCTTCCTTCTACAAGCTTTGCTAACTTGAAACCTCGTCCTTCTTTATATATACACTTCCTCAAAGATGAGAAAACCAAAAATACTTAACCCTGCTTACCAAATTGTGTTAAATAATATTCCTGTACAGCATAGTCGAATGGCAGCTTCTTTTTATTTTCTATCGTGGATTCATCTAATGGTCATCACACCAGTGCTCAGCTCCACTTTGAGAGGCAAACAGTGCTCTCTGGGCTGATACGTCTGAATCATAGTTTTTGTCACCAGCGATGTAACCTGATAAGTTGTTATTAAAATTACATGATCTGTAGAAATATGGGATTTTCTTTTTGGTGTTTGTCAGTTGTAATTTGCTGTATTTTGCAGTTTCTTTTATATTTGGCTAATTCTGTTCAATCTCCTTTCAATATTGTAACTCTCTGAGGGCAGAAACATGTCACATTACTCCATCCCTGCGAAGAGTCTTGGTGTGGATTTTCATTTTAGAAAATTTAACTGATCATCCTATTTTTAGTTTATGTTAAAAATATTTTAAAATAGCTATCAACTCTATCCTGTTTTTTTAAAAAATATAACTTAATTGCTTTTTCAAAGGGAGTCAATGTCTGTCCCTCAGTTGTGAGTTATTCCAGTTACCCAAAAATACAATGTTGTAATTATTTATCAAGAAAGACTATTTATTTACTTATTTATTTTTATCCTCACCCTAGGCTATTTTTTTCCATTGATTTTTTATTTTATTTTTAGAGACAGTGAAGGGAAGGGAGGAGGAGGAGAGAGAAAGAGAGGAACAGCAATGTGAAAGACACACACCTTGACTGTTGCTTCCTGCACGCACCCTAACTAGTATGGGGATCAAGCCTGCAACCAAAGTACGTGCCTTTCACTTGGAATTGAGGGTCAGCACTCTAACCACTGAACCAAACTGGCCAGGGCTAGAAAGATGTTATTTTTAATTAAAATTGATATATTAAAAAACTATAGCCCTAGCTGGTTTGGCTCAGTGGATAAAGCGTCAACCTGCAGACTGAAGGGTGTTGGGTTCAGTTCGGTCAGGGGCACATGCCTGGGCTGTGGGCTCAATTTTCAGTGTGGGGCGTGCAGGAGGCGGCCAATCAATGATTATCTATCATCGTTGATGTTTCTCTCTCTCTCTCCCCCTCTCCTTTCCTCTCTAAAATCAATAAAAGTATTTAAAACAAAACAAAACAAAAACTATAATCCTGTGGCAATATATGTCCACATTTCACAATTCTTAGAGAGCTTCTAATACCTAGTTTAAATTCTCCATGCTGTAATTTTTGTCTGCCATATGTTACTGAAAATAATTGTTTTCTATCACTTATAGAAAACATACTCAAAAATAAAAGTCTGTCTCTCTTACTTTTTTACTTCAGGTCATATAAATTCAACTCCTTTACTCACACTTCTTACTATGAAACTTTAAATTATATCTACTCCTTTGGAATGGACTTTCTTAAAATTGCGAAGCAGAACTTTACAAAAGTTCTGACTAATGCATTGTTGTTTGCACAGTGTGAGTCATTTGTATACTTGTGGGATCCAGAGGTCAATGGAATCATAAAAACAAGAGCAAACTCAGGGAATGAAAGAAATTAGCAAAGGCCTAATAACCGCCCGCATCAGCCTTCTAGGGCAGAGGGTTTGTTCAACGTGGGCTCCTTTGTGTTAGTCATCCTGTGAGCCTAATAGTGGGGAAATGTTTCTCTTCCCTTAGTGTACCGGTATAAGGAGCAAGGAAGTGAGTGCCGATTCAAATTTCCTGAAATGAGTGGAATTTTCTGCAAGATTAGGTTTTAAGGGGCAGATGTAGTCAATGGACTCTAGTTCACATATATAAAGACACTCAAACTGATTCACTGAACCATGCGTTTATCATGCGATCTTAATATTGACATTGACCCAAATGTTTCCTTATGCTGGGACTATACTACGACTACATGCCACCTCTGGTGTGTGACCAAACAGCTCAGAACAGCTGACTTAACTTCCTGGCCTTCAGAATAGTGACTGTTCCCTCATTCGTTCTGAGCTCGAATAAACTATCCGGAAATAACTGGCTGAAGATAAAAATCTTCTATATGACCTTCCACTCTTTTCTCTCTTACATGGCAAACGTGAATACAAATTTATTTGGGGCCTGTTGATTTTGCCACTTGACTTTACTGTGCAGCAGCAAAACCCATGTCCTCTTCGGCAGGAGCAGTCCCTCCAGCCAAGTTCACGCAGGAGGCGAAGAGCCAGGCTTTACAGCTTGCAGCTCCAATGCAACTGGCACCACCAGATATGCTTGGGCACCACTGCTGCCGGCACTGACGCCACAGTAGACCCTTGGACACTGGATGCTACTGGAGCAACCAATGTGGTGCGTTGCCTTCCCCCAACACTGGCAGATTTATCTGCCATCTCAACGTCTTTATGGCTGTTTATGTCACTAGCTCCAATGTTTGATCCTGAGGATTGGCTGAGCCTTGCTTATGTACCCATGTCCTAACCACTACACTGTTTGGAAAAGCAAGTATCCATTCTTTGTAGGTTCTTTAGCGAGAGGTAAATGCTGTTGTCTATGAAGATTCAAAAGGTGAGGAGTGCCCAGGCATGAAAGGGTGTTAGATAAAGACACTACAAGTTGGGAGATGCTATGTATATTCTGGGGATGGAAAACATGGAGAATAAGTGGGAAAACACTCTGGAAGTTGGACCTAGAACAAGAGGAACTCTGGAAATCAAACTAAGGCATTTAGATTTTATTTGGTAGGCAGAAAAGGTCACTGGAAATTTCTGCACAAAGAGATCAAAGTGGGTTTTAGGAATACTTATGCACTGCAGTTTGTGTAGGAGAGCATTTGGGGAAAGGAGATTTTCAAGGCAGAGAAATGAAAAATCCAAGGAGTTATCCAATTATAAAGTGATAGGTACCCGAACTTAGTATCTGTAGCAAAGTAGGTGAAAGAATAGGTGAGTTAATTGCAGATATTAAATTCTAGAGCTTCCTTAAAGGATCCACTTCTCGCTCCAGCCAGTTTTGCTCAGTGGATAGAGCACTGGCCTATGGACTGAAGGGTCATAGGTTCTATTCCAGTCAATGGCACGTGCCTTGGTTGCAGGCTCATTCCCTGGCCCCAGTTGGTGGTTGCAGTCAATCAATGTGTGTCTCTCACGTTGATGTTTCTCTGTTTCTCCCCCTCGCTTCCACTCTTTCTGAAAGTCAATGGAGAAGTCCACGAGATGTAGAGAAAAATCTCAATGTCACTAATCATCAGAGAGATGCAAATGAAAACAACAATGAGGTACCACCTCACACTGTCAGAATGGCTGTCACCAATAAATCAACAAACAACAAATGCTGGTGAGGATGTGGAGAAAAAGGAACCCTAGTGCACTGCTGGTGGGAATGCAGACTGTACAGCTACTATGGGAATCAGTGTGGATTTCTTCAAGAATTAAAAATGGAACTGCTATTTTACCCAGTTATCCCACTTCTAGGAATATATCACCAATCAGAAAGACCATATGCACCCCGATGTTCATAGCAGCACTATTTACAATAGCTAAGATCTGGAAATAGCCCAAGTGCCCATCAGTAAATGAGTGGATAAAAAAAAAAAAGTGGTACATTTACACAATAGATTATTGTGCAGCTGTAAAAAAGTGGGATCTCTTACCCTTTGAGGCAGCATGGAGGGACCTGGAGAGTATTATCTAAGTGAAATAAGTTAGTCAGAATAAGACAAGTATCACATGATCTCACTTATATATGGAATCTAATGAACAAAATAAAGTAATGAACAAAATAGATCCAGAGACATGGAAGCATGCAAAAGACTGAGGATCCTCAGAGGGAAGGAGGATGGGAGGAAAGAGATCAACCAAAGAACTCGTATGCCTATTCATAACCCATGGAGACAGACAATAGTGGGGTGAAGGCCTAGAGTGGGGATGGGAGTGGGGATGGGGGTCAATGGGAAAAAAAGGGGACATCTGTAATACTTTAAACAATAAAGATAAAATTAAAAAAGAAAAAAAGTCAATGGAAAAATATTAACAACAAAAAAAAAAAAAAGAAGAAGAAAAAATATCCACTTCTCTCCAAAGCAACTCATTCAATCTTCTTGATAGTATACATACCAATATATCTCATTCAGAAGTATTCTTTTCCATAGTGAATTTACCGGCTGCCTAAGGGAGTAATCCTCAACGTATGAACAGCTGGGGTCTTGAGACACTTGCAGCAAATCTGCTATGTCCGTAACAATACTAAGAAGTTATTTGCCCATATGACCATGGTGAAAAGCGATAATGGCTAAAATTACTCCTTAGCATAAATCAAGGAAGTGGCTCAAAACTGTATCAGTAATACATAGGAATCATTGTACTCTTCACCCATACACTTGTGGGAAGAAAAAAGCAGCTAATTCACATAAGAATATCTTTGACGATGGAGTAAAAAGTATTAATTTTATTAAATCTTGACGCTTAAGTGTGCAGCTTTTTTATAATCAGCGTGATGAAACTGAAAGCACAAATAAAACACTTCTACTTCCCATCAACACATGCAGTCCTCTCAAGGAAAACACTTTCACAATTGTTTGGAGTGAGACTGAACCAGCTTTTTCCCTCCCCATAGAACATCATTTTTACGTGAGAGAACAACTGACAGCCATATCAGTATTTTTACCCTTAGCAAGTTGGTAGATAGTTTCTTTTTTTTAAAAAATATATTTTATTGATTTTTTACAGAGAGGAAGGAAGAGGGATAGAGAGTTAGAAACATCGATGAGGGAGTAACATCAATCAGTTGCCTCCTGCACACCCCCTACTGGGGATGTGCCCGCAACCAAGGTACATGTCCTTGACCGGAATCGAACCTGGGACCCTTCAGTCTGCAGGCCGACACTCTATCCACTGAGCCAAACCAGTTACGGCTAGTTTCTTGATAGTGAATGAAATGAGTCTGTCTCTAGGAAAACAACATTTCTTATTGCCATTGATAAAATTAGGATTTTGAAAAACTTTTATTTACCGCCATAAGTCTGACTGCATCATAACACTTAAAGAATTTCTAATGATATTGTTGGTGAAATTAATAGATCTGATATTTAAAAATATATTATATAATGAACTGTGCTAACTTTGGAAAGATCTGTATAACCCAGTGAGCCAACATTTGCTAAATGACCAATGCTGGATGTTACAGAATTATGAAGTTTCTTTCTGGAGTGAAGAAAATGTTCAAAACTATCTAGTGGTAATGGTCGTACAACCTTATTATTATACTAAAAATCACCAATTCACTTTAAAATGGCTCTTTTTTTGGTATGTAAAGTATATCTCAATAAAAAAATATGCCAGGAAAATAATCCTAAAATGTTGGTGGCTATCAACTAATAAAAATGTTATTGCCATTGCAAAAGTATTTTAAGTAATAGGGTTTGAAGGGTTGAATATTTGATGTCAGTCATACAAAGATATAAATGTTGGTGACTAGTAGAAAACAACTTTTCTATTTTTGCTTATGGCCTTGCCAGCCTAGCATCTTTGCCTCATTTATGTTAATGATCATTAACATAAAACAGAAAATACCTACATTTTTCACTTTTAGCAAAGTCAAATGAGCTTAGTGACAGTGGCAAAAGTCATCTGATTTCATGAGACTTGCTGGCATCTCAGGGTACCTGCTATTAAGAAGAGAAGGAAGCCAGGTGAAGGGTGCTTTGAAGTTGGGGTGAGGATGGGGTGAGTGGTAGTCTTTTAAAAAAAAATATATTTTTATTGATTTAAAGAGGATGGGAGAGGTAGAGAGAGAAATGTCAGTGATGTGAGAGCATCATTGATTGGCTGCCTCCTGCATGCCCCACACTGGGGCTCTAGCCTGCAACTGAGGCATGTGCCCTGACTGGGAATCGAACCATGACATTCTGGTTCATAGGTGGACGCTCAACCACTGAGCCATGCTGGCCAGACAAGTGGTAGTCTTAGTGTGCATAGCAGCAGGATTATCTTGGCAGGGATGATACTCAGACCATCTGGCTAGAAGTGGCATCATGATTTGCAAAGGTATACTCAGTATGGAGCAGAAGTTGGCTATCAGTCCATTCTCCTAGTGGAGGGTCCGGCAAGAATGTCAGAACCGGAGTCCTAGCAGGAAAGGGTACAAACCTTTGTCTCAATGCGGGAGACAGGACTTGGTCCACAAGACCAGCCACAGAGACTAGACCAGGGGTGGGCAACCTTTTTGTGAGTGCGTGCCAAAACCAGCAAAATCTCTGACTCAAAATTCTTCTGCTTGCCAACCCTAATTTTTTGAGAACATGTTACGCCTACTTGATATCTCTTAAGATGTACGTATGTGAAGAACCTTGAAGAAATAATAAAATTCATTCGAGCGACAAAAACACAGTATATGATGATGAAAAATACATTTATTTTTTAATTATACATGTACACTGATAGTCTGACAGAATACTTTATGACTCCATTTGATATTATCAGTGGGACTTTTGCTGCTGCATCACTGATGACAGAGATTTTACATCAGGTTTATATTTCGTGACCTTCAGAGATATGCACGAGCTACTATTTTCATCTGTCAGGCTACTCCTATTAAGAGACTTAACAAAACTCATCACTGAGAACAAAGATTCACAAGCATATGTGGATGAAAACATGGAGAGTAATGCTGTTGCAAAGTTTTTTAAACAGAAAAAATTTTCTGGAATGGCATTCCAAGTCCTCAATAGTTCGTTTTCAACACTTCTCTCTGGTACTCCTGTCTCTAATCGCCTTTTTTTCAATGTTTTCCAAGTCAACTTTAAGGTCAATAAATTTCTGCTTTCAAATTGAGCTACTCTGAAATTCAATCAACTGCATTTCAAAGTCAGCCATGTCTATGGTCTTTAAGATAACTTGTTATGTAAAATTATTTATTTATCTAAGATGCACCTACACTGAATTTATCTGAAAAATTAAAAAGTTGATATTAAGAAAAAAATTGTAAATGGAACATTATAAGAGAGGGTTTCGCGTGCCAGCAAAAGTTACTGGCGTGCCATGTTTGGCACGCGTGCCAGGGGTTGCCCACTCCTGGACTAGATGCTATTATTGAGCGTGAGGAAAATTCTTCATTTTTAGAACTCATGGAATTCAAAAGTTTGTCTTAAGTACTAAGCATAGGTTACAGAATTAACTCCAGATCCAATTAGCCAGGATTAAAAAAATAAATTAAAAAATCCTAGCCTTATATTTTGGCTTGGGAGGAATTTTTAAGTGTTGTTAAATGCTTATTCATCTTCCACATGAAATTCTGTTTGCTTTTTGTATTAGTTTTAACAAATCATGGGGATTTACTATTACTGAAAGACAAAATTACTAAATTACTGAATATTACTGAATATTTATGAATGACAAAAGACACAATACAAATTGTGGGGACACTGTATACTGACAGCGGAGAAAATGGGGTCACTAAAAAGTGTTAATTATAGAAAACAGGCTTTGCAATTTTGTTGAGTGTCACTGTATACTTTAAAATTGGTTTAATTTCTATTTTTCAAGATAACGTTTCTTTTTCACTGAGAACAAGCTTAACAGAAACACAACAGCAATTTGCATAACAATAATTTCCTTGGCTTTGGAAAAGCTTGGCATTTGGTTTTCTCTCTCTTTTTTTTAGTATGTTTTATTGATTTCAGAGAAGAAGGGAGAAGGAGAGAGAGATAGAAACATTGATGAGAGAGAATCATCCATCGGCTGCCTCCTGAATGCCCCCTACTAGGGATCCAGCCCCAATGAGGGAGGCCCAGGCCACGTTCTGCGGGGAGCTCCATGGAACCAGGGGTGTGTGGCCGACACCAGCAGCGCCAGGCCAAAGCAGGTGCGGGCAGGGTGCAGGGCCACAAGGCAGCCGAGGCTGCGAAGCCCTACCCTTACACGAATTTCGTGCATCGGGCCTGTAGTAATAGTTCTTTTTTATGGTTAATAAAATTTTCTAAAAGATAAAAATAAAAACTTGCAATAACCATTGTACCTTCTAAGACAATAACTCTAAATTTAAAATATGAAAGCTTTTGGTGTAGCAGTGAAAGAAAAACTCGGCCGGCATGGCTCAGTGGTTGAGTGTGGACCTATGAATTAGGAGGTCACAGTTTGATTCCTGGTCAGGGGCACATGCCGGGGTTGCGGGCTCAATCCCCAGTGTGGGACGTGCAGGAGGCAGCCGATCGATGATTCTATCTCATCAATGATTTTTCTATCTCTCTCTCCCTCTGCCTTCCTCACGGAATCAATAAAAATATATTTCTTTAAAAAAGAAAGAAAAAATCTCTTCTTCCATTAAATATCTCATTCTTTGTCAAATGAAAAGCTATTACCCAACCACCAGATATTTATTTTTATAGATTTTTCATAGCAATAAGGTTGTCACTTTTTTGTTTTGTAAGCATACCTACAGGATCTAATAACTTCATAACTTAAAGCCATCATTAAGCCTGGTTAGTTTTGAGAGAGAAAACAGAAAGTACTTATAGATTCTCAATAATTACCTTTTTAGTTGAAAACCAACCATGATGAAACTGGGGAGAGTAGGTCAGGGAACTACATAGAGCAAAATAATCTAAATGGAATGAAAAGCTAAATAAAATTCATACAAATACTAGAGGCCTGGTGCACAAAATGCATGCATGGGGGGGGGGGACGTCCATCAGCCTGGCCTGCACCCTCTCGCAATCTAGGACCACTGGCTCCTAACCATTCACCTGCCTGCCTGATTGCCCCAAACCATTCTGCCTGCCTGCCTCATCACCCCTAACCACTCTGCCTGCCTGCCTGATTGCCCCAAACCATTCTGCCTGCCTGCCTCATCACCCCTAACCACTCTGCCTGCCTGCCTGATCACCCCTAACTGCTTGCCTGCCTGCCTGATTACCCCTAACCGCCTCTGCCTTGGCCCTCGCCTCCGTGGCTTTGTCTGGAAGGTTGTCTGGAAGGACATCTGGAATGATGTCCGGAAGGTCGTTCGGCTGTCTGGTCTAATTAGCATATTATTCTTTTATGATTATAGATGATGAAACAATATTTTTCTTTTAAAAATTTGATCACCCTCTGGCTGGTGGCCTGGGTCTCCCTCTGCGATGTGATCATGGGGCGATGGCTTGATCCTGAGCAAACAAGTCATATATATATATTTTATGAAATCGTCAGTCTTTTCATGATCTATAACTTGTTGTATATATCTCGCATTTATTCCACAGTAAGAAATAATACCAGGTAGCTTCTCCAAAAATGATTATGTGGAAACTAAAGGGAAAATAAACAAATGGGACTATTATCAAAATAAAAAGCTTCTGCACAGCAAAAGAAACCATCAACAAAACAACAAGAAATCCCACTGAATGGGAGAACATATTTGCCAATGATATCTCTGATAAAGGTTTAATCTCCAACATTTACAGGGAACTCATACAATTTAACAAAAGGAAGATAAACAACCCAATAAAAAAATGGGCAATGGACTTAAATAGACACTTTTTGAAAGAGGACATACATAAGGCTGAGAGACATATGAAAACATGCCCAAAGTCACTAATCATCCAAAAGATGCAAATCAAAATGACAATGAGGTACCATCTCACATCTGTCAGAATGGCTATCATCAACAAATCAACAAACAACAAGTGCTGGAGAGGATGTGGAGAAATGGGTACCCTCATTCACTGCTGGTGGGAATGCAAACTGGTGCAGCCACTTTGGAGAACAGTATGGAGTTTCCTCAAAAAACTAAAAAGGGAACTTCCATTTGACCCAGTAATCCCACTTTTAGGAATATATCCCAAGAAAACAGAAACACCAATCAGAAAGGATATATGCATCCCTATGTTCACAGCAGCACAATTTACAATAGCTAAGACTTGGAATCAGCCTAAGTGCCCATCAGCAGATGAATGGATTAAAAACCTTTAGCACATCTACACAATGGAATACTATGCTGCTGTAAAAAGGAAGGAACTCCTACCATTTGCAACAGCATGGATGGAGCTGGAGAGCATTATGCTAAGTGAAATAAGTCAGTCAGAGAAAGAAAAATACCACATGCTCTCACTCATTTGTGGATTATAATGAACAACATAAACCGATGAACAAAAACAGACGTAGAGACAGAGAAACATCGATCAGATGCTCAAAACTCAGAGGGAAGGTAGGGGAGGGTGAGGGGGAGGGGGAGAAACCAACCAAAGGACTTGTATACATGCATATAAGCATAAGCGATGGATATGGACAACAGCGGGTGAGGGTGAGGGCAGGATTGGGGGGGATGAGGGGACATTGGGGGGATAAGGACACATTTGTAATATCTTAATAAAGGGGAAAAAACCCCCAAGCATTTAAAAAAACTTAAAAAAAATGATTATACAAACCAGGATACTATTGAAAAGATACTCTTTTTAATTATTTTAGAAGTTGCAGATCAGAGGACGGTCTGGCTTTGCTTGGACTGCTCAGAAAAAGCTATGTAGAGTTCATGTTTGAGTGGACTCTTGAAAAATGAGTGGGCATCTGCACAATGGGGAAGTGGGGAAAGAATTTTGGGTAGAGAAAATACCCTTCACCAGTTGATGCTGGCTTTAGCTTTAATGTGATGGTCTTACAACTATTGAAAACAGGTATTATGATGATTCTCAGTCTTTGCTCTTTCTGGAAATGTTCATGTTAAGAGGACAAAAAGAATAGGCAATTTCCTTTAGCTTCTTTTCTCTCCTGGAACAGGTTACTCAGCAAAATGGACTGGGCAAAGCTCCAGATTGCTACTAGAGCAGTGATGGCGAACCTTTTGAGCTCGGCATGTCAGCATTTTGAAAAACCCTAACTTAACTGGTGCCGTGTCACATATAGAAATTTTTTGATATTTGCAGCCATAGTAAAACAAAGACTTATATTTTTGATATTTATTTTATATATTTAAATGCTATTTAACAAAGAAAAATCAACCAAAAAAAATGAGTTCGTGTGTCACCTCTGACACGCGTGTCAAGGGTTCGCCATCACTGTACTAGAGTGTTCTTAAGGATGTTAGGTTACTATCACTTCCAAAGGACATCTTTGCTCTGAAAATTTCTTGTCCTGGATTATGTATAAAAATTACAAAAACTGCAACTTACACAACACAACCTTCTAAAAACTGCCTTAGAGGACACACATGGTCTTGCCTGAAACCAAATCTTCAGTCTTTTCATGATCTATAACTTGTTATATATATCTCCCATTTGTTCCACAGTCTTTATGTTGGGGAAAGAATCCATAGTGCTAGAATATAGATAGACTTCCTAAATACATAGTAGATTGCTTCTTTATTTGACCATCATAGGGTTGAAAGAAACTGTTGAAAATAGTGTGAGGCTAGTCAAACTGGCTTTATCATGGTGGAAGGGGATGTGTGTGAGATTTCCCATTGCCCTTCCAGACCGTGTCCATCCTACTCTGACTGATCTTTATGGACTGATTCAATTTGCTCCCTTGTCCTCTGGCTTCCACTTGGGCTCAGCCAATAGGAGGCATTGGAGGAAATCTGAAGGGCAGGAGTAAGATTAGTATATTTATTCACTCAGTCCCTTCTCTGCAGGGCCTCACATCTGCTTTACTCTACCCGGGTTCGCAGCTTCTTCTGAGTATCTTTTTCCAAAACATATAGTTAGAACCCTTTTCAGGTTCCAGTTGCTGCTCTGGCTCTTTCAGATCCAGGGCTGGTAATAATTCCCAATTATTTTAGCCATGGGTGTTTCATTATCACTTTTTGATTTCCTTCACACTGCCCACCCTTTCTAAAGATATCTCCATTAAACTTTCTCTATACTATATCCTGATAGGATTCTAACTGATAGAGGTGGTAGCCATAACTTTCTGAGTAACTCTGGAAATCACAATTAACATTTTATTTTTTGTTGTGAAGCAAAGTGTTTTCTAATTTAATATGAATAGCTACTTCTCAGAAAACCAAAGCATCTTCTGAGATGGATGCTTGAGGAGACTACATATAATTTTGTTTATTTATTTATTTATTTATTTTTGTTGTTGCTAATCCTCACCTGAGGGTATTTTTTCCATTGATTTTTATCAATGATTGAGTGGAAGGAGGGAGGGAGGGGGGAGTAGGGAGAGGAAGTGAGAGAAAGAAAATCCATATGAGAGAAACACATCACTTGGTTGTCTTCTGCACATGCCTTGACCACTCAGGAATGAACCTGCAACCCAGGTACGTGCTCTTGACCAGGAATCAAATCTGAGACCCTTCGGTGCACAGGTCAACGCTCTAACCACTTAGAAACACTGACCAGGGTGAGAGTACATATAATTTTAAATTTTGACTTTCAGTGATTTCTGGAGAACCAGGGCACTATTATAAGCTTGTTTATGTAATAAAGATGTTTCCTGCCCAATGAGTCATTATTAACCAGCCTTATTCGTTTTAATTGTTTTAGAAGCTTAATTAAAGACTCAGCCCTTTTATACAAGATAAAGCTTGCTGAGGGATCCCTTTTGACTATTAGAGTAGTTATGTAGATGAGAATGAGAATTAAAACTTTGTGAGCATAACAAGTGATAGTCACACTGACTTCGTGGTGTTTTTTTCAATAGTGAGTCCTAAGAAAGTTCACAGTCCTGTTAGAAATGACAAAAATAGCTTTTCTAACTGTGAGGCGGCAGTGAGAAGACAATCATCTGTGAACCAGGAACCTAGCTCTCACCAGATACAGAATCTTCTGGCAACTTGATCTTGGACTTCCCAGCGTCCAGAATTGTGAGAAATAAATATTTATTGTATATACTCAAAAAAAAAAAAGAAATGACAAAAATATCTGATCTTTAGGAAATTCTTGATTTATGAAAGAATAAGGTAATCCTAAAATGTTACTGTTGTTACGGTTTTTCAAAAAAGGAACATTCTCTTTTAGTTAAGGGCATTTATTTATCAGATATTTTATGTTATGATGTATAATTTTTATACTCATACTACCGCAAATAAGAGAAAGATCTACCTGATAGCAATGATACTTTGGTAGTAATCTTAAGGTTCTCTTTTAAGGTTGTTTTCTAATTTGTACTAGGAATGTATACTTTTGAGGCATATTGAGAAAAATATTTCTCTAGAATGTTCTTTCTTTGTTTTTCTTAGAGTCAATTTATGCGTGAGTTAATGAAGAAATCTCTCAACATAGCTAGAAGCTATCATGGTTGGAGTTTGAAAATCATAAGGTAAGTGAATGAATGATATTTTTCTATGTAGCTTTAGAAATAGCTTAATAAAATGTCAGAACAGCAATATAAAACTAATACACTCATTTGTTTTAGTGCAATATATTTGAGTGCTTTCTCTGTTCCAGGCCCCAAGCATAGATATATCTGTAAAAGCCATTGTTATGGAAATATTACTTGTAATCAGGAGTGACGTTTGAATATTTAACTACCTATGCATCACAGTCCCATGTAATCAGAAGCAAAGCCAGCAGTGAACAACAGATTTAGATGGACCAGTGCATCCCAGCGGAGGATCCCAAGACCTAACTTTTCTTGGTTTCATTACTTGTAGCCTCTGGGACATTCACTGGGGATTTTTACTTGCCCCTCAGTCAAGACCAGGACAGCTGGGTCTCCCTCCCTTACCTCTGTGTCCTCTATTCCTGTGATTCTGGACTGTGCCTGGTACTTTGACCTTCTGCTGCTCCTTCAAGTAACTCAGTTCTTTCATTCCAGGTGCTAATCTGAATTTTTGAGTCTTCCACTTCTTCAGCGTCTACTAACCCCCTTCCTTTTTTTGTCAAACAATTATTTCTGTACTCCGTATTATATTGAAGTATATATTCTACTTCTTCAGTTTCCATTACCACCTCCCTCTTCTGACCATCACGTGGCAATTCATCTCTACTTTTCTTGTAGCATTTCTCTTGTTTATTTAAGTAAAGTTCATATTATTCCTTCTAAATTGTAAACTCTTTGATAGCAGGGTGAAAGTCTTATAGAACTGGATGTATACCAATTACTTCTAACATTAATGAATTATTATTACTTTGTTTAGTATGATAATGATATTATGGTTATCCTATCTAATAAAAGAGAAACATGGTAATTGGCGTACGACCGATACCCTTTTCATTGGCTAATCAGCGAGATATGCAAATTAACTGTCAGCCAAGATGGCGGCCGGCAGCCAGGCAGCTTGAAACTAACATGAGGCTTGGTTGCCTCAGTGACGGAGGAAACCAACGTTCCCCGCCTGCCGCTGCCTCTGAGCTGGCAGTTTAAGAAACTCTGTAACAAATACGCCCAACTTCAGCCAGCAGATTCGCAACATTGTAAGCAAAGGCCAGAAACCTACTTTCAGCCAGAGGCCTAAGAGCTGGAGCCAAGCCTCAAGCTAAAGCTGGCCCAGAATAAAAAAAGAAGAAAAAAAAAGGAAAAAAGGAGCGGTTGGGAGCTTCAGTCACCACCAGCCTGAAAACAGCCCTCAGCCCCTCACCCAGACTGGCCAGGCACCCCAGTGGGGACCCCCACCCTGATCCAGAACACCCTTCAGGGCAAACAAGCCGGCCCCACCCGTGCACCAGGCCTCAATCCTATATAGTAAAAGGGTAATATGCCTCCCGGCACCGGGATCAGCGTGACAGGGGGCAGCGCCCAAACCCCTGATCGCCCTGCGGCTCTGTGTGTGACAGGGGGCAGGGCCACAACCTCCCTATCCACCCTGCTCTGTGCCTGATACGGGGGAGCTCTCCCCCCCCCCCCACGGGCCCTGCTCTGTGTGTGACGGGGTAGAGCCATAACCTCCCCATCAGCCCTGCCCTGAGTGTGAGAGTGGCGGCGCCCCAACCCCCTGATCCGCCCTGCTTTGTGGGTGATAGAGGGCAGCACCCCAACCCCCTGATGGGCCCTGCTCTGTGTGTGACAGGGGGTTGCTCCACAACCTCCCCATCAACCCTGCCTTGAGTGTGACAGGGGGCGGCGCCCCAACTCCCCAATCAGCCCTGCTCTGAGCCCGACCAGGGGCTGCACCTAGGGATTGGGCCTGCCCTCTGCCACCCGGGAGCAGGCCTAAGCCAGCAGGTCGTTATCTCCCGAGGGGTCCCAGACTGCTAGAGGGCACAGGCCAGGCTGAGGGACCCTCCCTCCCCCCCCGAGTGCACAAATTTTTGTGCACCGGGCCTCTAGTGGTTTTATAATTCTTTATCCAATAGAGATATACAGTGAAATATTTATGAGATAAAATATGATATCTGAGCTTTATTTAAGAGTACCTAGGAAACACATTTTGGGATACAGAGAAAATTAAATAAGGATAATAAAATATTGGTAATTGTTAAAGCTGGGTCATGAGCACATTGGGGCATTGTACTTTTTTTCTCTATTTTCATGAGTTTGAAAATTTCCATAATAAAAGTTAAATTATAAATATAAATGATCTATATGTTAATATATAAATAATAGATATAAAAAACCTCTAAATGCAAATACTCATTTGTTAACAGAATGGACCCCTGAAATTACCCCTTTTTGCATGATTTGTCCTGTCCTTATCTAAACGGTATATCATCAAGGTTGGCCACTTTGTTCACAATAGTTTCTCTTTCCTGGAAATGGATCAAAACACAGGAGTGGGCCTCTAATCGCCATGCCTATACAATGTGACTACTGAGACTTCAGCCAAAGTTGACTGATCCAAGTATAGGCAGACAGTTGACACAAGCTGGACCAATCACACTCTTTCTTCTTACAATTTAAAACTTCAAAGAGAGAGGCATGTAGACTAGTCTAATTGGAAACCTGTTGTATTAATGGCAGTACCCAGAGTAAAGATCTATGAACTCTTGCTCTGGGGTTTCCTAGTTGACCTTGCCTCTGTCTTCCTGGGGTTTGATTGTCTGCTTCTTTCACAGGACCCAGGAAATGCCAGAGTATTCATTCAGTAAATCCCTCTCTCCACTTTTTTAAAAATATATTTTTTATTGATTAAGATATTACATATGTGTCCTTATCCCCACATTGCCCCCTACCAACCCCCCCCTCATGCCCTCCCCCCCCTCCCCCATTGTCCGTGTCCATTGGTTAGGCCTATATGCTTGCATATAAGTCCTTTGGTTGATCTTTCCCCCTTACCCCCACCCTCCCCTACCTTCCCTCCAAGGCCCAACAGTCCAATCAATGCCTCTCCATCTTTGGATCAGTCCTTGTTCATCAGTTTATGTTGTTCATTATATTCCACAAATGAGTGAGATCATGTGGTATTTATCTGCTCTCCAGTTCCATCCATGCTGTGGCAAGTGGTAAGAGTTCCTTTTTCTTATTCCTCTTTTTAAAGAATACCTTTCAGCATTTCATATAATGCTGGTTTGGTGGTGATGAACTCCTTTAGCTTTTTCTGATCTGTGAAGCTCTTTATCTGACCTTCTATTCTGAATGATAGCTTTGCTGGATAAAGTAATCTTGGTTGTAGGTTCTTGCCATTCATCACTTTGAATATTTCTTGCCACTCTCTTCTGGCCTGCATGGTTTCTGCTGAGAAATCAGCTGACAGTCGTATGGGTACTCCCTTGTAGGTAACTGGGTTTCTTTCTCTTGCTGCTTTTAAGATTCTCTCTTTGTCTTTTGCTCTTGGCATTTTAATTATGATGTGTCTTGGTGTGGTCCTCTTTGGGTTCCTTTTGTTTGGGGTTCTCTGCGCTTCCTGGACTTGGAAGTCTATTTCTTTGACCAGGTAGGGGAAGTTTTCTGTCATTATTTCTTCAAATAGGTTTTCAATATCTTGCCCTCTCTCTTCTTCTGGTACCCCTATAATTCTGATGTTGGTACGCTTGATGTTGTCCCAGAGGTTCCTTACACTATCTTCATATTTTTAGAATCTTTTTTCTTTTTCGGTTGGGTATTTTTTGTTTCTTCGTATTTCAAATCTTTGACTTGATTCTTGCCAGGGTCCTGCCCCAGCAGGTCCAGGGGTTCCAAAAGGCGTGGACGGAGTCGGCGAAGAAGGAATGACACGGAGACAGCATTCAGTTGATCAGCAGCCCAGCCAGGTTCTCTAGCCTGGACCTCCAACCAAGTTCTGGTCTGGATCTCCAGAGAGGTTCTGCTTCGGATCTCCAGCCAGGTTCTGTGGCCATGTTCCCTCGCTAGGTTCTCCAGCCAGGTTCAGTCACCAGGTTCTAGTCAGGTTCTCTTGCCAATTTCTGTAGTCAGGTTCAGTCCAGGATCTTTTGCCATGTTCTCTCCAGCGAAGTTCTTCTGTCTGTAGGTTCTGTGTAGGTTCTGTCTTCTTGGTTCTCTTCTAAGTTCTGTGTCTTGCTGTCTTGTTACATCTGTATTTATACCAGTTGATTCAATCCTATCAATCTCTATTACAAAGGTTAGGGCGTTTCTTATCTCCATTCCAGGGAGTAAAGATTATGTAGCTTAAGCATGATTGTTCATAGTTAAAGTGATTAATTACCCACCTGGCACTTAGTTAAGAGGTTTTATTCCCTCCCTAACTTCAGGGGAAAATCCCTACCTGGGGAAACAACCTTTCTCAGAGACTTTGGTTAAAACACATAGTGCCAAGAAGGTGAGCAAACATATTAAGAACAGTATGCCATATATGCCAGGTCCCTTGAAACAGCAAGCATGGACCGGCTCCCGGCAGATTCTTGGGATCCTCTTGTCTGCTGTTGGATCTCTGTATATTATTCTTTATTTCAGTCAGTGTATGCTTAATTTCTAGTTGGTCTTTTTTCATATCCTCCAGGGTCTCACTAAATTTATCGGTGATTTCCATAAAATTCTTGAAAAACCTTATAAACGTGGTTTTGAACTCTATATCCAGTCGTTTGCTTTCCTCCATTTCTGTCATTTGTGACCTGTTTCTTTGTCTCTGCTTCCCTGTGTTGGTAGAGTGGTTTTGTGTGCTAGGTGTCCTATAGGACCCAGTGGCTCAGCCTCCCCAGTTACTGAGGTGGACACTCTTGGTGCACCCCCTTGTGGGCTTTGTGCACAGTCTTGTTGTAGTTATGCCTTGATTGTTGTAAGATCACTGGGAGGAATTGACCTCCAGGCCAATTGGCAGTGAGAATCAGCTGTGTCTGCAGTGGGAGAACTTCTGTGCTGAAGACACCCTTCTGGGGCAAGACTTGCTTCAGTGGGGCTTTGGTGCTCACTGAGTCTGCCCCCTGAGTGTATCCCTTATGGATCTGAGGAGTTGTAATCTGGATGGTCCCCCTCTGACCACTGGGTACACTGGCTCTTGGATCTAAGGAGGTGCTAATTTAGCCTCTGCCTAAGGCTACCCAGCAGGAGCTACAAAGAGAACTGCAGATTCCCCTTCCTTTTTTGGAGTTTGGAGGTGCCCTGATGAGGCCCAGCTGTGAAGCAATGCAAGCTGCTGTGGGGCCTTGGGCCTTCTCTTGGAAGTTCTGGGTCTGTCTGGCCCAGCTGCAATTTGTTAGGTAATTTTCAGGTTGCAAAGGGCCAGGGCATTCATATGCAGAAGCCTCTGCTGCAGCCTGGGTGGGGCCGGGTCTCAGGGAATCAAAGGGCGGAGCCAGCAACTATGGGGGATCCTCAGCCCTGCCCTAAGGGGCCGCATGTCTCAGTGTCCCGATAATTGCTGCAAGCACCTCTGAGGGAAAGCCGCCCTCAAGTTCAGAGTTCTGCCTGCTTCCAGACAGTCCAGTTTCTCCCCGTATGAGTCCTGGGTCCCCAGAGACTTCCTGGAACCGGAGTTCAGAGCAGTCGGGAGCTTGTGACTCCCTCCTGATTCAAAAAGACAGCTGCGTCCTCAGGTACCAGCCCCTTTCCGTGCGCGCTCAAGCCTCAGTACCTTTGCACTTTACTTCCGCACCTCCTCTGAGTTCAGTTTGCTTTTCTCTTTTCTTCTAATTGTAGAATTTACACTCAGCCAGCCGTCCTGTAGTTCTGGATGATGTCCGTTTTGTCTTTTCGTTGTATTTTTGAAGTTGTTGTGGGAGGCAGTAATTTCCTGGTGTTTACCTATGCCGCCATCTTAGTTTCTCCCCTCTCTCCACTTTTCATGTTTAAGTTATCCAGAATTTGTTTGTTACAATTTTAGAAAGCTTAGCTAATGTACCTTCTAAATGAAGTAAACTCATTCACATTACAAGGAACAGAATGTCTGAATGTAACACTATTCTGTGTGGGTAATAGTTTACTGTGCAGAGGGCTTCCTTTCTTCTGGCTCACTTTCCTGCCTTTAGTAAATAATTAATTAGTACCTACTATGTGCTTACAATTTGACAAGGGCTAAATATTCAGTGATAAGAAAAATGGAGAGAGTCCTTGCCCTCATGGAGTTTAAAATGTTATGGGGGAGACAGGTATTATTATAAAGATGAATATTCAAAAGGAAAGGAATATGTTTCTAAGAAGGTGGGACACAGGAGAACTTGATTAAGAGTGGATGTTGAGTAACTTTGAGTTGCAGGCTGAAAGACAAACAATTTATAATTACATGGGAGGGTGGTGGAATGCAGATGGGAGTGGGAAGCCAATCTTGAAAGGATGATTTCCAGGATTCTGCTTCAGTCAGCACAATGGACGGTGGAAACAGAACCTCTCCATGCAAAAAGATGTTTGTCACTGTCTGATTAATAATTAAGACTCAATTGGAATCAGTTCAATGTTCACTATTAGGGCAATAGTTAGACTATTACTTTCACATTATTTTAAAAGCGAAAGCTCCCTCAGGTTTCATGTTGTCATGTCTGTGAAGGGGATGACCCTCTTCCATGTGTCTTCCTCTCACTGGACTCAGGCCTCAGAATGGTAATAATTCCCTTGCATTGCTGGCCACTGGAGGACTCAGTGTGCCTTGTTGGGTCCTCCAACTCTGCCCTCGTCCCTAAAGAGTCCCTTCATTAATTTCTATTCAAATCTTCTTTCCTTTAGGCTACTGTTTGGTAGCATAACTTTTGGGATTTCTCAGGTCATAAAATTTTAGGAGGGGCAAATTTTGTGTTCCTTAGTTATTATGTACATATCTCTATTGAAATATTTGTAGTAATGTTTTTGAGTACTTTCGTGTGCCCAACATTTTGCATATCTTATGACTAATTCTTAACTGTAGGACAAGGCAGATATTACTATTTGCATTAAAGATGAAGAACTTGAAGCTTAGAAAGGTTAGGTAATTTGGCCAACATAGTAGATTTTAGTTTATCAGTGACAGAAACTTAATTTGAGTTTGAGTCGTAGGCCCACGTTGCTGTTTCCACTACACTTATCGCCTCTCTTCGCCTCTCTTATCTCCACCATGCACATTGAATTCTCTTTTGCCAGTCTGATTACTTAGATCTGGTTAGTTTTTTTAAAGGTAGAGACTATATTGCATGCTTAATCTCCACTGGCATAGTATCTGACACAAGGCAGACGGGGGAATGCGTTTTTTAAATAAATGAATAGAGGGAATATGTCACTTGCCTGTTACCTTATTCTTTAGGAATACCTGTAGCAGCTCTTTGGTTTCACATTTACTTCCCCCATAAAATTTCTTCATGTTCCTTTTCCCTTTTAATCACTGCTCTTCACTTTTATGCACTTAATTTTTTTTTTTTCTGTATGCATCCCTTGCTGAAAACACAGCTATATTTTGCACCAGAGACAGTTGTATCTGGCGACTTGAAATGGCGAGAAAATACAAATACAAATAATAACATCTATTTGGTGAATTGGGGGTTCAAAGTCATGGGAAGACATTATTAAAAGTCATTAAAATTTATCCATACTTTCTCTAACCTATTGTTTGTTTGGACATACTATAGGTGGTGTTAATCCTGTCCCTGCTTTAGTAAAATTAAGAGTTTTTGCTTTGTGCATTTTAGCATGATACACCAAATACATTGAGCTTGTTCTTTGTTTTAAGTTATTAAATTTTATATATATATATATATATATATATATATATATATATATATATATATATGCCTTTGAGAATGGTTTAAGACAGCTATTTTCAACCAGGAACACTGGTATGCCACAAGAATGTTTAAAACATACAATACCAGACTGTTTAGTCAGGATCTCTTTTCCTTTAGATTGTCAAATAAAAAAAAATGACAACAGCTAACAATAGCAATAGCCATCTGGTATGAAAGAATCAAAATTATGCATATTTTTTTGTCAGATAGGCAAAAAATTATATTTTTTGGTGTGCCACACAATTTTAGTAATTAGTTTATGTGTGCCATGAGATGAAAAAGGTTGAATTGCTGGTTTAAGAAATGCCAAATGAATGACAGCAAATAGCATGTCTGGTCACTGTAATTCTCCTTATTTACTTAGCCACAGACTGAGTGTGGGGTCATATTTTACAGAGCGTTTAATGAAAGTGCTGGTCAAATTCAAGAGACACAGAGTTCACTTGTAGCAAGACATTCTATGGTAGGAAAAATGTAATTCAAGTCTTTTCTTGTATTCTTATGATAATGCTTTGGCTTCTGCCTTGGGGGTTCTCATATGGAAATAACCAAATCAGAAGTCATAGAACACTAAAATGTCACAACTAAGCAAAGAGTCTTCTTAAATTATGGGAGAAATCTGACTCCATATGTTTTATTTTTTTACTATACTTATGAAACTTTCCTCCATCTTCTTATTTAGAAAATTTTCAACTCAACAGAAAGATAATAAAAGAATAGTAAAATGAGTATCAATATCCTGTTCTCCTAGGTTCACAAGTTGTTAACATTTTGCCATCATGTTTTATCCCCCTTTATAATTAATAGCCTTTTTAAAGTGTTTAGAACAAATAACTAATAAAAATTTCACACTCATTTTATTGTCTTTAGCCACAACTAGATATAAATGAGCTCTATGAGGGCAGGGACTAGGTCTGTCATGCTCATTCTACATCCCCAACACCTAACATGATGTTTGGCATATTGTAGGCGCTCAATAAATATTCACTGACTGATGCACTGAGTTGTCCTTTATATACTTGGTCATTACTGGTTGCACAAATGAGTCAAACTTTAAATAAATTAAGTTGATTGGATCTTAAAGCAAAATATTCCAAAATGTATGCAAGTTTTAAAGGGGATATGTCTAAATACTCCTTTATTTCTTATTACAATGCTTTGTATCAGATAGGGGCTCATTAAAGATTCCTTAAATGACAGAACAAAGAAACTTGGTTAGAATATCCAAGATAGTCCTGCTATGATCAAACTTTGGAAAATAAGCCTCAGTGATGAAAACTTGGAGCGTGTGTTTATCCCGACTGGGACAATTCATAAATGGATGTGGTGTCTCAGCTGGTCCCTGTTGCAAGCTTAAGTTGTAGAGCTGGAATTCAGAGAAAAGGAAGTACAATGAACACAGAAGAGATGAAAAAAGTAAAATTAACTTAATCTACTAAATAGGAATCCTTAGACATAAAGAAGACTTTCTTAACCTTAAAGGCTGCTAAGCTTTGAAATTGGATGTTTACAGAGGTAATTTTCCTCTATAGATCTCTTCTTCTGTGGAAGAACCTATGACACAATAGAAACTTCCTGGGATCTTTTAATATGTTTTGGACTAAAATGAACATATCAAAACATACCAAATACAAAATAAAGTCCAAATATCTTAGCATAATTCAAGGTCCTTTGCAAAACTGACTCCCAACTTTCTCAATGCCTTCATGGTTCCTGTCCCACATCTAGCCTGGGTCCCGGTCCAGAGTCTTTCTGTGTTCTGTGGAACTCTACTGTTCCCTAATATAAAGCATGTCCCTAAGACAAAAACATCTGATGTTTAAAATATTGCATGGTGAAACAAGTTAAGGAAATGTTTCAAACCGCATCCCTAATCTACCTATAGGAAATCCAATGATAAATTAACCTCATTAGCCCAATTAGTATGACATTGACCCAATTAGAGGCTCTGAAGAATTGTGCAATGAGAAACCAGTTTTCAGCATCATTTACCAAACTTAGTTGGCCAAGGAATTTTTTTTGGATGATAGAATATTTATTAACACCATAAAAGTACTGTGCTCCCTGGAATACTGTTTATAAATGCTTTGTTTAGCTGTCATAATGCTTGGAATGTCTTGAATGTCACTCACTTCTGAATGGAATAACTTAATTTGTTTAGAAAAGGACTCATACTCAAAAAAATATTCCAAGACACAGATAAGAAGGAAGGCGTAAAAGATGGAGGGGACTTGTGAACTAATTTTGTGACTCAAATCTATGTCTGTCTGCCCTCCAAGGCCTGTGGTCAGCTCTCCATTTTGCAGTTGGAAGCACAGTCTTTAAGTACAGGTTTCCTGTATTCCTTCTTCATTTTGGCTAATTTCAGTCTCTGTGTCACTTGCATTTAAGTTTGGGGAATAAACATTTTTAGAATCAAAAGACATATAACTTATGGGTGACGAGATGGAATAATATTTGAAACAATTTGTTTTCATGAAGTAGATAGTATTTGGTAAGTTAAGTTTTTCAGGCTTTATCAAATGAGTACCAATTATTGGAAGAGTGACATACATTTAAAATTATAAAGTAAAATGAGAATCTTGGTGAGCAGAAATGACCTCTGTTGACAGATGCTTATGTGCTTATTTAGAGAAGTAGAGAATGAATGTACTGATGGTATTGAGTACTCATTGCTCTGTCTGGTTTTTCTAAGATGTCTGTAAATTGTGTCATTCATTCATTCCCTCATTTTTTCAACTTACTCTTTTTTTAAAAAAAATTTTTTAAGTATATTTTATTGATTTTTTATAGAGAGGAAGGGAGAGGGATAGAGAGTTAGAAACATTGATGAGAGAGAAACATCAATCAACTGCCTCCTGCACATTCCCTACTGGGTATGTACCCACAACCAAGGTACATGCCCTTGACCAGAATCGAACCTGGGACCCTTCAGTTCGCAGGCCGACGCTCTATCCACTGAGCCAAACCAGTTAGGGCTCAATTTACTCTTAAAAGCAATTTCCCATGGGTTTCTCATTTTTCTTTGTATCTTGTTAGCAGAGGCACTGAGAGCCATTTTTTCTGGATGATCTTCTCAAAGATGTTTGATAGTGAACAGAGAGTACACTAGTAGATAGTATCTACTTCAGGAGTAGAGGGTCAGTTCTTTTGCTGTCCAGTATAATAAAAATAATGTCTTCCTCTGGAGCAACTTTGGACAGGTTTTCTGGCTGCCTAATCTTTTTTATTTTTTTAGTATATTCCTATTTCTTCCAGAGAGGAAGGGAGAGGGAGAGAGAGAGAGATAGGAACATAAATGATGAGAGAGAATCATTGACCGGCTGCCTTCTACATGCTCCCTACTGGGTATCGAGCCTGCAACCTGGCACGTGCCCTTGACCGGAATCAAACCTGGGACCCTTCAGTCCGCAGGCCAATGCCCTATCCCCTGAGCCAAACCAGCTAGGGTCGGACCAATCTTTTATAGTAAAGACTAGGGGCCCGGTGCATGAAATTCGTGCACTGGGTGTGTGTGGGTGGGGGGAGTGTCCCTCAGCCCAGCCTGCCCCCTCTCACATACTGGGAGCCCTCAGGCGTTGACTCCCATCACCCTCCAATCACAGGATTTGCCCCTTGCCCAGGCCTGACGTCTCTGACAGAGGCGTCAGGCCTGGGCAGGGGACCATCATTTCCCCCCATCACTGGTTCTGCCCCCAGCCCAGGCCTGATGCCTCTGGCCCAGGCGTCAGGCCTGGGCAGGGGACTCCCAGCTCCCTGCGATCTCCCGCTTTGCCCCTGCCCAGGCCTAACACCTCTGGCCGAAGCATTAGGCCTGGGCAGGGGACCCCCAGCTCCCCGCGGTTGCAGGCTCTGCCCCTGCCCAGGCCTAACGCCTCTGGCTGAGGCGTCCGGCCCGGGCAGCGGGGACCCACAGCTGCAGCGGCCCCTCGATCGTGGGCTTTGCTTTAGGCCCAGGCAAGGGACCCCTAGCTCCTGGGACTGCCAGCTTCGACCATGCCCAGCTCCCATCGCTGGCTCCACCCCTACTTCCTGCTATCACTGGCCAGGGTGGAAAAGGCGCCTGATTCTCCGATCATGGCTCGGGGGCAGGGCAAAGGCGGCCCCAGGGCCTCCTTTGCCCTGTCCCCCAGCTCTTAGCTCCCCCCTGGGTTTCCAATCACTGTCAGTGGCAGGGGGCTTCTTCCTGCTTTCCCTTTCACCTCCCTGCATTGTGCCTACATATGCAAATTAACCGCCATCTTTGTTGGCAGTTAACTGCCATCTTAGTTGGCAGTTAATTTGCATATAGCCCTGATTAGCCAATGAAAAGGGTATCGTCGTACGCCAATTACCATTTTTCTCTTTTATTAGTGTAGATTGGGGTTGCCCAACAGGTGTGGCTCAGTGTTTGATTGTCAACCTATGAATCGGGAGGTCACAGTTCGATTCCAGGTCAGGCACATGCCTGGGTTGTGGGTTCGATCCCCAGTGGGGGGCATGCAGGAGGTCTATCTCCCTCTCCCTATGCCTTCCTCTCTGAAATCAATAAAAAAAAATATTTTAAAAAGGGATTGGGTTTCCAAAGCTCAGAGTTTCTCGGCTGTGATGCAAACCCAGGCAAATATCAAGTTAACAGGGCTTATCAGGTACATATTATCTAAGAAAAGCCACCTCAGCTCAGTTCAGAGTGGAATGAGGAATAGTCAGACTAGGAAATGGGTAGCCCTCAGGTTAGGATGGCCCAGATAAGCACATATCCCAGACACAAGTGGTTTGGAAGCAGGTTAGCAGAAACCACCTGATTCCTTTTCATACAGATTGGGTTCTTTTCCCTCCTCCAAAGGGATCCTTAAGTAAGACTTTGAGTTCTTAAAGTTGCTAAGCTCTTGGACTTTTTTAGCCCCAGACATGGCAGGCTGTAGTCATTTTCACTGTTAGTGTTTAAGAGAAAATGGTGTTTTTGCCTGGTGGGGAATGTTAGCTGAGCCCCAAGACTTTCCTTTTTTAGGGTGTGGTGGTTCCTGGTGTCCAGTTGTCCATGCTCTTTTCCAGGACTGTCTTCCATTCCTGGGACCCATCACCCTGAGTGTCCGGGTGGAAGTATGGCACTTTGGCCCTTAAAAGATTACTCTGGAAAAAAAAAAGTCAATAGTGGCTTAAATAGTAACAAATTTCCCAACGATGTGTCATTCGGTTTTCTCAGTATAAACAGTTATGGTTCCCTCAGGAATTTGGAACTGTTGGCTGTGCTCTTTCTAAAGGGGGATGTGGTTAAAATAGCAGCAGTCGGCCTAGCCAGTCCAAGCTGGCAACCAAGGCGGTGGTGGCGAAGGCTCCCAGGACTCATAAATAGCCTTATAAAAACGGCCGTCGTGAAACACAATGGCCACAGTGTCATCACACAAAAGTTTGCGGAGAAAACTCCCCCCCCCCCCCAAAAAAAAAAAAAGAAAACTTCCCCAGCTATTTCGAACTCTTAATTTTGATCCAATTTATGTGACCTTCTAAATGGTGGGTCAGTCATTTAGAATGGGCAAAAAAATAAAATTTGTATTACTTTAAGGGGAATATGTAGGGGTAGTTTAAGTATTTTGGAAGTATATAATCTCCTATGTCGCCCTTCACTTTGATTATTCTTATCTTCATGGGAACGTGCTTCTAGAAGATGAATTTGGAATAAAAATTTAAAAAAGCAAACATAAGTGGAAAAAACTCCAAGCGGAGTCCAGGTCCTGGCTCAGAGCAGAACTGGCTGTCATAAACCGAATTTGAAAGGGGGTGTGGAAATTGAAGGGCGAAGTGGGAAGGCAGTCCAAGAGAACAGACAGAAAGACATGGCGTTGGGAATTTTGGGTCACACTTGGTTTCAAGGACAGCTTGTGAAGAGGGAAGCCCATCTGATCGGGAGTGCAGGAAGACAAAAGAAAGTTCAACTTCATGGCAGAAACTGGGAAAAGCAAATATGGGCAGAAGGACCATTCTGGCAAATTGGCAGCTCAGGGTGCAGATAGGATAATACAGCAAAACACCCCCAGACAGTGAGTGCCTGACCCGACTGTTTTAACAAAGCACACTAGGAGGAGAGGGAGCTACGAATAACCTGCCAAACTGGAACCCAGTTTGTTCTGGGACTGGGTGGAACTGCCTGGTGAGAGCAGTGGTGTTAGGAGCAACTGGAACAAGAAGGGCTGTTTGTATCTCTCTCCTTTGGCTTGAGGACCAAGTTCCCCCAACTGGGAGGTTCCCACCAGGTTTGTGTTGTCAAAAGCCTCTCAACCAAATACAGGGCGAGTACAAGCAGGAGTAAAGCTACAGCTAAAGACAGTGATTCAGAGAGACGTGTATATATTGCCAAACTGAAAGGCCAGGAGATATCAGAATTTCTGGAATGGGGTCAGACATAAGCTTTCCTGCTTTCCTTCACCCATTCAGTGTCTAATACAGGGTGGGGCAAAAGTAGGTTTATAGTTGTGTCTACACAAAACAGTTTATTCTTATATTCCTATTCATTAATTGTTGTGTAATTTCCCATATGAACTACTGTAAACCTACTTTTGCCCCACTCCGTACATGCCCAGGTCTACGCGATGCTTTGGGAATACAAAAATAAGACATAGCCCGTGCCCTCCAATAATTTAGAGTCTAGTAGGTAAACTAGACAAGCTGATTGCCATCCAGTGTGGTAAGCACAATGCTAAAGGTAAGCACACGGTCCTCCAGGTGCATGCAAGGTGGTGGTGAGGAATGCAGATTGTAAAGCACGGTTTCTGTAGGAGGCAGTGATCAAAAGGGGTAAGTAAAGGTAGGCAAGTAAAGGTGAATCTTGTTCTAAACTGAGGTGTGTGCAAAGCCTGTGACTTCAGAGAGAGCATGATGCATTCAGGAACCTTCAAGATTTCAGGGTGGCGGAGGCTGGAGAGCCATAAGGAGCATCTTGATTTTGGTAGAGACACTCAACCACTCATGTTTAGGTCTCTTAGACCGGCTCCAATCATGGGTGAGAGTGACTCTCTTATTTGTATTTTGGCTCTTCTGTAGGCAAGCTTAACCTTGCTAGGATTTTTTCCTTACCACAAAATAGACTCCAAGCTCTCTCTTCAAGGGATGGTGGTAGAGAGGGAGCGTAGAAATGACCTCTTCATTGCACATAGACCCACATGCTGAGGTTCTAGCCCTCCTCCCTCTCAAGTCTTTGGAATAAAGTCACCAACCAGTATACCTGGCTAAACCCATGATGACTTTTTTCATAAGCCCTCTCCTTAGCAGAGGATGTGGACCCATACCTGTCAAAATAAATAGCAGATTCTGGGTCATGTGTTTATGGCAATTGAACCCCCCCCCCCCACCCCAACCCTCCCTGGAGACAAAGCTGTCATATCCTTTAGGTCCTACAGTCCTTGGGCTGAATTCATATTTAGTGTCTTCCTGTCTGATCTAAAGATGTTACAGAAAATGAGAATGTCATGTTTGTTTAGTATTGCTTAGATAGTAGCTATAGTGAAGGATTGTTGCTATGAATATTTGAGTTGCTATGAATGATTGAGAAGGCAGAGTGTGTTTTAAAGTGAAAGTACTAGAATGCTGTATTAGCCGCAAGATTCTGATGGCCCTGGTGCTGGAATGCAAATGATGAGGTTTGCCTTGCCCACCTCCAGTGGTTATTTGAAAGGTTAAATTACAGGACGTATGTGAAAATGAAGTGTTACTAGGATGCCGTATAAACAAAAGGTGTTATTAGTTGACTTGCTCCTAAGCTAGTTGTCTAGCTTTCTAAAAATAATCATTTTTTTCTGAAAGATATCATTTAACTAGGAATGAGTTACCATGGCATTAAAGACACTTCAATGAAGCACAGACCTGCAAATGAAAAAAAAAAAAACACACGACAGCAACAACTGTTAAAAGTGCTGTCATTTAGGACTTTTTAAATAGTGTCTCAATACTTTGAATAATATTTAGGGTTCTTTTCTTTATCTGTATTTAGGGCTCTATTTGCAAATGGACAGATATTTGATTTTGTAAGTCAATATATTTTGATGCAGGAGCATTGAAATAGGTATCTTTTTTAAAAAGATAAATTGCTTTAAAAGAGAGCTTTAGGCTTCACTGAAAGGTATTGGTAATTTACAAGGGTGCATTAAAAATGAGTGCAGAAACCAGAGAGGGAGCAGGTCAGATCAGAATTAGTGGGAGCAGTAGGAGCAGTAGGAGCAGCATGCCTGTCTGTCTTAATTGTTTAAATGTGCAAGGGAGATGGGAAGTGAGGAAATAGGTGGAGGTGGACGAAGGTAAGCGAGATGCTTATCTTTCAACAAAGGGTGGTGCTCCATGCATGAGTGTTGCGAAAAGGGCACAGATCTTCCCTTTGGCAATGATCAATGTCTGGGATAAAATAAGCTCCTCCTTCCTGCTTACCAAGCTGTCATGAACCTCCAGAGAGAATCTTTTTGTGTTTTCTGTGGGAAGAAGCATCTTTCTTTCATAGTTTCCCAACATCCCAGGGCAGTGGACGTTGTCTTGAGCCTCGGAAACCTGCCAAGGAGAACTGGCTAGAGCAGAGGCTCCATCCCTGATTTTTCTGTCCTGACTAAAGAAGAAGTCATGTAATGGCGGCAGAGGTGACCTGCTCCCACAGGAATCAAGGTGCAGGGCAGGGTGAGGTTTCTTTGACCCTCCATGATCAAGGAAATACATTGCTTGTACTCAGCGGGGAGCTTTGACCTCAGATTTATTAAGAGTATTACTTCTAATAATCTATAATAATAAAAGCATAATATGTTTATTAGACTGGACAGCTGAAGGACCTTCCAGACGTCCTTCTGGATGACCTTCCAGACGAAGCCGGGGCTGTGAGGGAAGCCCAGGTCCCGGGTGCCAAAGGGAAGCCGGTGCCAGCAGCTGGGGGAAGGAAGGCTCACTCTTGCATGAATTTCATGCATCGGGAGTCTAGTCTATAATAATAAAAGCATAACATGCTAATTAGACCAGACAGCCGATCGCCATTCTGGACCACCTTCTGGACAAAGACAGGAGTTTGAGGGCCAAGCCCCTTGTACAGATTTTGTGCATCGGGCCTCTATTATTTCTATAAGTAGAAAATTGGTAATTTTAAAAAATATGCTTTTATTGATTTTTAGAGAGAGAGGAAGGGAGAAGGATGGAGAGATAGAAATATGGATGAGGGAGGTAAATGATCGGCTGCCTCTTGCATGCACCTGCACTGGGGGTTGAGCCTGCAACCCTGGCATGTGCCCCGACCCAGAATCGAACTGGTGCGACCTCTTGGTTCCTGGTTTCACAATCAACTGCTGAGCCATGCCGGCCTGGCTGAAGTTGGTAATTTTAATGAAGAAGCAATTTCCTAGCATTTTATTTAATATAAACGATATAAATGGACCAGTGCCATACTGGTATTTGAAATGAAAGCAAGAAATATTGAAGCTCTTGAATATTTAATGCAGCTGGAAATTATGTTTATAATGTTTATCTGATGTTTTCAATGAAGTCTTTCTAATTAGCATTCACAGATCATCTAAATCTATTTATGGGGATAGAAATTTGGATACCTTTACAATATACACACAGCCACACCAAAAATGTTTTTAAAATTCAAATTCAAAAGTACATTATGAAAATTATCTTTTAGTACTTTGGTTATTAAGTTCTAGAACTAAAATACTGAATTAATTGTTTTTCTCATAGCAATATTCAATTTCATGAATAAGGTACATTAATAGCGTCAATCACAATAGATTATAGTGATGAAATGTCTGTTGCTTAATAATTTAAAACATGCAGCTAACATAGACTTTTAACTTTATATATTACTAGAGGCCTAGTGCACAAATTTGTGCACAGGTGGGGTCCGGCCGGCCCGGCCCCAATCGGGGCAGATGGGGGCCAGGCCTGTTGGGAGGAGGAGATGTCAGGAGGTTGGCTGGCCAGCCCACCCCATCGGGGCCCAAGCAGTGCCGGGCCAGCTGTGGGGAGGGGCTGAGAGTGATTGACCAGTGGGCCCCGTCCCCTATTGGGGTGGGGGGATGATTTGGGGCAGGGCTGTTGGAGGGGCCATGGGAAGTTGGCTGGCCATCCCCACACTTGATTGGTGTGGGGGCAGCTGATCGGTGCAGAGCTGGCTGGGGGGAGAGGCCACGGGCCAATTGGCGTGGTGGGGGATCATCAGGGGCAGGCCAGCCGGGGGAAGGGAGGTTGGCTGGCTGGCCCTGCCCCCTATTGGGGGTATCAGGGGTGGGGCTGTCTTGAGGGAGGGGCTGTGGGAAGTTGGCTAGCCAGCCCCACCCCCAGATTGGGCCAGTGTGCTGGCTGCAGTGGGTGTCATAGTGACCAGTCGTTCTGGTCACTGGCTTTTTATCTATATAGATTATGTTATGAAAAAATGTCAGAAACTTTTTAAAGATACTGCCTATGTAATATACTAAGAAAATCTTATTTTGAGGCTAATGTAATAACATATGCTAAACAGATATTTCTTGCTGAATGAGTATGGTGAGATGACTACTTGCAAGTAACTATTTTTTTCTTATAAGCCTGTTTCTGGAACAATGAGCCTGAACCATGCAGTGTTTGGTTGTGGGTTTTTTTTTTCTGTTTGTTGTTGTTGTTTTTTCTGCTGCAGAATGGTTCTACATAGGCTAACTTAACCTTAGATCATATGTAAAATGGGGGGAAAACCGAAACCCACCAAAAAAGCCCCTCAATACACTAGGAGATTAGAGTATGCATTAGATTTTATTTTATTTTATTTTTTTATTATTTATTTTTATTTTTATTTTTATTTTTTTTTATTGCTTAAAGTATTACAAAGGGTATTACATATGTATTCATTTTATCCCCCCACCCTAGACAGTCCCCTAGCCTCCCCTATCCCCCAGTGTCTTATGTCCATTGGTTATGCTTATATGCATGCATACAAGTCCTTTAGTTGATCTCTTACCCCCCTACCTCCTGCCCCCCAACCCTCCCCTGCCTTCCCGCTGCAGTTTGACAATCTGTTTGAGGCAGCTCTGCCTCTGTATCTATTATTGTTCAAAAGTTTATAATGGTCTCTATTGTCCATGAATGAGTGAGATCATGTGGTATTTTTCCTTTATTGACTGGCTTATTTCACTTAGCATAATGCTCTCCAGTTCCATCCATGACGTTGCAAATGGTAAGAGTTCCTTCCTTTTTACAGCAGCATAGTATTCCATCGTGTAGATGTACCACAGTTTTCTAATCCATTCATCTACTGATGGGCACTTAGGCTGTTTCCAGATCTTAGCTATGGTGAATTGTGCTGCTATGAACATAGGGGTGCATATATCCTTTCTGATTGGTGTTTCTGGTTTCTTGGGATATATTCCTAGAAGTGGGATCACAGGGTCAAATGGGAGTTCCATTTTCAGTTTTTTAAGGAAACTCCATACTGTCTTCCATAGTGGCTGCACCAGTCTGCATTCCCACCAGCAGTGCACAAGTGTTCCTTTTTCTCCACATCCTCTCCAGCACTTGTCGTTTGTTGATTTGTTGATGATAGCCAGTCTGACCGGTGTGAGATGATACCTCATTGCTGTTTTGATTTGCATCTCTCGGATGATTAGTGACTTTGAGCATGTTTTCATATGTCTCTTGGCTTTCTGAATGTCCTCTTTTGAAAGGTGTCTATTTAGGTCCTTTGCCCATTTTTTGATTGGATTGTTTATCTTCCTTTTGTTAAGTTGTATGAGTTCCCTATAAATTTTGGAGATTAGGCCCTTATCAGATATGTCATTGGCAAATATGTTTTCCCACACAGTGGGTTTTCTCGTTGTTTTGTTGATGGTTTCTTTTGCTGTGCAGAAGCTTTTTATTTTGATGTAGTCCCATTTGTTCATTTTTTCTTTAGTTTCAAGTGCCCTAGGAGTTGTATCAGTGAAGAAATTGCTTCGGCATATGTCTGAGATTTTGTTGCCTTTGGATTCTTCTAGAATTTTTATGGTTTCTTGTCGTACATTTAAGTCCTTTATCCATTTTGAGTTTATTTTTGTGTATGGTGTAAGTTGGTGGTCTAGTTTCATTTTCTTACATATATCTGTCCAATTTTCCCAACACCATTTATTGAAGAGACTATCTTGGCTCCATTGTATGTTCTTGCCTCCTTTGTCAAATATTAATTGAGCATATTGGTTCGGGCTGATTTCTGGGCTCTCTATTCTATTCCATTGATCTATATGCCTATTCTTGTGCCAGTACCAGGCAGTTTTGAGAACAGTGGCTTTGTAATACAACTTGATATCTGGTATTGAGATCCCACCTACTTTGTTCTTTTTCAGGATTGCTGCAGCTATTCGGGGTCTTTTTTTATTCCAGTTGAATTTTTGGAAAGTTCGTTCTAGATCTCTGAAGTATGCCGTTGGTATTTTAATGGGAAGTGCGTTGAATTTATAGATTGCTTTGGGTAGTATGGACATTTTAATGATGTTGATTCTACCAATCCATGAACACGGTATGCTCTTCCATCTGTTTATGTCTTCCTCTATGTCTTTTTTCAACGTTCTGTAGTTTTCTGAGTAGAGGTCTTTTACCTCTTTAGTTAAGTTTATTCCTAGGTAGCTTAATTTTTTCGGTGCAATAGTAAACGGGATTGTTTTTATAATCTCTCTTTCTGAAAGTTCACTATTGGTGTATAGAAATGCCTCAGATTTCTTGGGGTTAATTTTGTATCCTGCTACATTGCCAAATTCATGTATTAAGTCTAGTAGCTTTTTGATGGAATCTCTAGGGTTTTGTATGTATAATATCATGTCGTCTGCAAATAAGGACAGTTTTACTTCCTCTTTTCCAATTTGGATGCCTTTTATTTCTTCTTCTTGCCGAATTGCAATGGCTAACACTTCCAGTACTATGTTGAACAGGAGTGGTGAGAGGGGGCATCCCTGTCTTGTTCCTGTTCTTAGGGGAAATGGTGTTAGTTTTTGTCCGTTGAGTATGATGTTGGCTGTGGGCCTGTCATATATGGCTTTTATTATGTTGAGGTATGATCCTTCTACTCCCACCTTGCTGAGAGTTTTTATCAAAAATGGGTGTTGAATTTTGTCAAATGCTTTTTCTGCATCAATTGATATGACCATGTGGTTTTTTTCTTTCAATTTGTTTATGTGATGTATCACGTTTATTGATTTGCGGATATTGTACCATCCTTGCATCCCTGGGATAAATCCTACTTGGTCATGGTGTATGATCTTTCTGATGTACTGCTGGATCCGATTTGCTAAGATTTTGTTGAGGATTTTGGCATCTATGTTCATGAGGGATATTGGCCTGTAATTCTCTTTCATTGTGTTGTCTTTACCTGGTTTTGGTATTAGGGTGATGCTGGCTTCATAGAATGAGCTTGGAAGTGTTCCTTCCTCTTGAATTAGATTTTATTTTATTTTTATAAAAACTATATTTATGTTGATTTCAGAGAGGGAGGGAGGGAGGGAGGGAGGGAGAGAGAGAGAGAGAGAGAGAGAGAGAGAGAGAGAGAGAGAGAAAGAGATAGAAACATCAGTGATGAGAGAGAATTATTGATCAGCTGCCTCCTGCATGCCCCACACAGGGATGGAGCCCACAACCCTGACATTTGCCCTAACCAGGAATCTAACTGTGACCTCTTAAACTGTGATCTCCTGGTTCGTAGGTCGAGGCTCAACCACTGAGCCATGCCAGCTGGGCTTCATTAGATTTTAAATGCGTGCTAAGGAGAGTATAGAGCTGACTGGCTTATCAAGCACATTCACAGATTTTAAGATCTTCTGATGGTGTACAACCAGAGACTGGACCTTGGGGAGCTTACTTTTCTTTAAAAAATAAAGTTTTTAGGGGGTAAGAGATCAACCAAAGGGTTTGTATGCATCATATAAGCATAACCAATGGACATAGACACTAGGGGGGTGAGGGCATGTGCTGGGGGGTGGGAGTGGCTGGGGAGAGGTCAATGGGGGAAAAAGGAGACATATGTAATACTTTAAACAACAAAGAATTTTTAAAAAGTTTTTAAGTAAACTTTTAAAAATTGAAGTAGAACATACTTACTTAAAAGTGGATATTCATTTATTGTGATGGATGCTTGGATCATTGAATTGTAGCTCTTTGTTTCCCAAATGTCAGCATTTAAGGCTTTAAATCACAGTTTTAGTTGCATCTCGTACATTTTGGTATGTCATATTTTCTGTTATAATTCAGTTCAAAATTTTTAATTGTGATTTTTTTGACCAGTGGGTTAAGAAGTATACTGCCTTTTACCCAAACATTTGGGCTTTTTCTAGTTATATTTTATTATCGATTCCCAGCCTTATTTCATAATATTAATAATTTAAATGCTTTGAAATTTGCTGAGACTTGATTTATGGTCCAACATTTGGTTAATTTTGGCAAATGGTTTATGTGCACTTGAAAAAAACATGTATGCTATTGTATTATATATAGCAGTTAAATGAGGCTCATTAATCATGTTGTTAAAATCTTCTAAATCCCATGATTTATTTTTGTTTGTTCTCTCCTTAACTGGAAGAGATGTATTCACATCTTCAAATGTAATTGTGATGCACTAATTTTTTCTTTGATTCTATGAGGCTGTGTTATTATCAGCGCATACATTTTTATTAAGTCAATTTGTGGATTGACTCTTCTATCTTTATAAAATACTAGAGGCCCGGTGCACAACATTTGTGCACTGTCGGGGGAGGGTGTCCCTCAGCCCGGCCTGTGCCCTCTCACAGTCGGGACCCCTCGGGGGATGTCCGCCTCCAGCTTAGCAGGAGCAGGCCTAAGCTGGCTGTTGGACATCCCTCGAGGGGTCCTTAGCACTGCCACTGAGGCGGGAGAGGCTCCTGCCACTGCCGCTGGGCTCGCCAGCTGTGAGCCTGGCTTTTGGCTGAGCACCACTCCCCCTGTGGGAGCGCATGGACCACCAGGGGGCAGCTCTTGCATTCAGCGTCTTCCCCCTGGTGGTCAGGGTGCATCATAGCAAACTGTCATTGGGCCATGCAGTCGATTTGCATATTAGCCTTTTATTACATAGGATTTGCTACTTATAGTAATGCTTCTTTTCTTCCAGATATTAATATAGATATAGCAACTTTCTTTGCATTGTGTCTTTTTCCAATATTTTGTTTTTAACACTTCTCTGTCCTTATGTTTAAGGTATGTCTCTTGTAAAAAATACATAGTTGAGTTTTATTTTTTAATCTAGTCTAATGGTTTCTTTATTTAGAAGATTTTATTCAAATTGCTGATATTTTTGGGTTTTAAATTTACCATATTATTATTTGTTTCCTATTTGTCTTTGTGTTTTCTTTCATTCCCCTCTAGTCTCATTTAAATTGATTATTTTCATAAATCTATTTTCTTCTATATTAATTGTTTATTATGTTATTTTATAATATTTTCTAGTTGTTACCATTGACATTACAACATGCTTTCTTGACTTACTAGAGTATTGTATAAAAGTTAGTACTTTTACCCCATCTTAACAATGTCAGGACATTAGAATACTTTGACTCCATGTACTACACTCCTGATAGTTTCCTTATATTTTCATATACATGTACATATTCAAGAGTATTATTGTTTCTTACCATTACAATTAATATAGTTCCTTTCCATTGCATTTCATCCTGTCTTACATTTCTGTGTTTTTATCTGGGATTATTTTTTTCTGTCTGAAAAACTACTTTTACTATTTCATTTAATGTTGGTCTGCTAATGATGAATTTTCTTATTTTAAAATGTATATTTCTTCTTCACTTAAAAAAACACCCAGCTTTAATGATGTACAATTTACATACACAAAAGTTACCTTATTCTTTACTCTATTTTTAACTCTTCTTCACTTAAAAAAATTTATGATAAAATACACAATATAAAAATTTACCATCTTAACTATTTTTAACTGTATAGTTCAGTAGTGTTAAGTATATCCACTTTGTCATGAAACCAGTATCTAGAACTTTTTTATCTTGCAAAATTTCTCCTTTGCTTTTTATGATTATTTTGGTGGGTATAGAAATATAGCTTGACATTTTTCTCTTTTAACATTTATGATAAAAGGTCAGTCATCAATATTATTATTGCTTATTTGAAGGAAATGTTTCTTGTTTCTTTGTCATAAATAATAACTTTTTTATTTGACTATCTGTGGATTCATTTCTGTTGTCCATTTTGTTCCTACTGTTGCTGTTGTTCTTTTGGCTTTTAGTTGTTAGTAATTTGGTCGTGTCTCCTCGAATGCCTAATATTTTTTTATTGAATGCTATATATTAGCTATAAAAATTTATAGACATTTGGATGATTTTATATTTCTTCCAAAGAGGATTTACTATTCTGTTGGAAGGCAGACAATCTCTTTGATTTAATCCATGATTAAGATGATTTGTGGTGGAATTTAAGTCTATGTAGTGTCTGGCATATTTTGGTTTGTTCTCAATGCTGGGACACAGCATTTCTGGTTTCTAAGGAAAAGCCAAGGTGTGTACCTAATGGTTCTTGAGCATCATTTTTTTCCCCACTAACATGCTGAAAGCTCTGAGCTGGAAAGGTGAATGCTCTGCCTGGCTACTAAGCCCTGTACTGCTTAAATATTAGCCAATTTTTAAAGGGACAAAGTGGAGGGGAATGGTGATCTCACATTTATGTGCTTCCCTTATCTTTCCTCTAAGAGTTGGCTGCCTATATTGCTCTCTAGTGCCTTCAAGTAGTTTATTTCTTTTATACAAATTTGTCTAGATTAATGGTGAGAGTGTTGATCTGATACATACCTGGAAGTAGATGTTCTCTGGAATTTTTAAAAATCAGGTTGAAGCTAATGTATGCATATTCTCTTACCTGGAAATTCAGGTCTGATCAGAACTTGTAGGTGACTGTTCATCTCTCTGGAATGTGCCATCAGTAAATTTTGTCTCAGTGAAAAAATGGGCAAAGGAAATTAATTTATAGTTCACAGAAATAATATAAAAGTGGTCAGGAAATCTCTAAACAAATGTTCAACCTCAATAAATATTAAGAAAGTAGAAATTGAAGCCAGGAGGTAGTTTTCTTCTACCAGAGAAAAAATGTTTTCTTACTATAGGTGGAAATGTACATCAACCCAATCTACATTAACAATAATGATAACTGACATTTATTGAGCACTTCCTGTATGTGTCACGACCTGTTTCATAGGAAGGAAAATACTCTCTATACCAAGTTAAGGGGAAAATGGGTGTGTCCCCCCCCCCTTACTTACTACACTCACACAGAACACTTCTATGACCAGGTGTGTGGGGTTTTTGCTACATTACCAATTCTCTGACACCAGCTGCATGTCTTACAATTCAGTTCAGTTTTGAGACTACCTGGAGTTAGCATCAGATCCCTCAAGCAAAAGGTTCAATCCCACAAGACTACCCACACTCCAGACACCAAAAAAAAAAAAGTCCCAGGTTGTCACCTCTATGACTAGCTATACGTTTTCTAGAATAGCTCACAAAAATCAAAGAACCCCTTATTTACATTTACAGTTTATTATAAAGGGAGTAATAAGGGATACAGATGGAGAGTTAGGTGAAGAGCTACATAGGGTGAAGCCTAAGAGGTTCTCAGCACAGGAGCTTCTGTGGCTGTGGAGTTGGGGTGTGCCACCCTCCCAGTGTGTGTGTTTACTAATCTGGAAGCTCTCCAAACCCTATACTTTAGGGATTTTTATGGAGGCTTCATCACGTAAGCATGATAATAATTATTAATTCAATTTTTAGCTCCTCTCCTCTCTCCAGAGAACAGGGCAGGGGTGTGGGACTGAAAGTTCCAAGCTTATGATCATGGTTTGGTCTTTCTAGTGGCCAGCCCCCATGCAGGAGCCCACCAAGTCACATCATTAGAACAAAAGAAGTTGCTATTACCCAGGAAATTCCAAAGGATTTTCTGTGTGAGATACTCCTATCACTCAGGAAGTTACAAAGATTTTAGGAGCTCTGTGTCAGGAAATGAGATCAAAGACCAAATAGTAGCAGGAACTGGGAACACAGACCAATATGTATATATTTTTATTATTTTACAGTCGTTCTAAACACTTTATATATTGTTTATTCTTATTATAATGTTATGAAGTGAATAAGATTATTATTGATCCTATTTTCAGAAGGAAAGCCAACATTCGGAGAGTTAAACAACATGCCCATGATCATGCAGATGGTCAGTGACATCTCTAAGAATAGGACCCAGGCAGCCTAACTGGAGTGTCCACTAATTTAGACTGTCTCTCAATTCTACTTGTAAAATCTCATTCTACAGACATGGTCGCACACGTTTACAAAGAGGCATGTACAAAACACTCCCCTGAACTATTGCTTGCAATAATTAAAAACTGGGAATAGACTAAATATTCATTCATCTGAAACTGTAAAAATAAAGTCACCCATGAAAAATATGCAAAAAATGGAATACTATGCATCAGCTAGCAAGAATAATGTAGACTTAAACTTACTGACATGGTAAAATATCCAATATATAATTTTAATATAGAAAAAATTAACAAGCATTTTGGTAAAATATTAAATATCTCTATATGAGTATATATGTAGATAGAAATGTTCATATTGGTATACATACCAAAATGTTAATAGTGGTTTCCTCCTATGAGTAGGATTGGGTGATGGTGAGGGAGAACTTTTGCATTTTAACTTATACATACCTTGTATTATTTGTACTTTCACATACTGAACATGTATCACTTTTATATTATTTAAAACATTCTTTAATGAAATTTTTTAATGTATGCAAAAGTAGAAAATAGAATAATGAATCTCTATATACAGGGTATAGCAAAAGTAGATTTACAGTTGTTTGTATGGAAAATAATACAATAATCTATGCTAATAAAAGCCTAGGTGGCCCTCGTGCTCAACATTGTCACAAGACGGCCACCACAAGATGGCTGTGTGCACAGTGGAGGCGGGGTCCGGCAGCCACTTCGCACGGTGAGGCCTATGGGTCCCACGGCTACGTGCGGCGCAGAGGAGGCCGGTCTCGGTGTCTCTGCTGCCTCACGTGGAAGAGGCAGGTCCTGGTGGAGGAGGTGGGTCATAGCAGGGGAGGGCAGTTGGGGGCGATCAGGCCTGCAGGCAGGGGAGCAGTCCCGGATTATGAGAGGGATGTTGGAAATCCCCTGAGAGGTCCCAGATTGGAAAAGGTGCAGGCCGGGCTGGGACACCCCTTCCTGTGCATGAATTTTGTGCACTGGGCCTCTAGTCCTATATAATAAAAGCCTAAAATGTAAGTTGACCAAACGGCAGAACGACCACCAGTGGAACAACTGATTGCTATGATGCACACTGACCACCAGGGGGCAGACACTCAAGGCGGGTGCCAGTGGGGGTCCCCCGATTGTCCCACTGGTCACCCCACAGAGGGAGGCAACTGGCAGCAGCAGTGGCAGGGCAATTGGGGGCGGAGCCGGTGAGCAGGTAATGCCAGGCCGGCCAAGGCGATGTCAACAGGGGCTCCTTGATTGCCACACTGGTTGCCCCACAGATAGGCTCTGATCGCTGGCCAGGCCTAGTGACCCTATGCATGCACAAATTTTGTGCACTGGGCCTCTAGTTAATAAATAATAACATAAGAATAAACTGTGTTTTGCATATCCATAACTGTAAACCTACTTTTGTCCCACCCTGCATGTATCATAATCAATAATTATCAGTATTTTACCTTATTTACTTTATATAGTCCCGACTTGTTTTTTTTTTTCTTTGTTAAAATACCTTAAAGGTAATCTCAGACAGCATACCATTTAACTCCTAACTCAGTATGCATGAATAAGAATTGTAGAAATTTTATTACACAACCAAGTGCCATTATCTTACCTCACAAATTGACAATAATCCCTTGGTATCATGTAACACCCAATCCATAATCAGATTTACCAATTGCCTTGAAAATGTCTTTATATAGTTGGTTTATTTAAAACAGGATTCAAGCAAGGTTCTCATATTATATTTAACTAGAGGCCCGGTGCATGAAATTTGTGCATTGGGGGTTATCCCTCAGCCCAACCTGCACCCTCTTCAATCTGGCACCCCTCGGAAGATTCCAACTGCCAGTTTAGGCCCGATGCCTCTGGCATCGGGCCTAAACCGGCAGTCGGACATCCCTCTCACAGTCCAGAACTGCTGGCTTCCAACCGCTCTCCTGCCTGCCTGCCTGATTGCCTCTAACTACTCCTCTGCCAGCCTGATCAACACCTAACTACTCCCCGCCCTGCCCGATTGCCCCCAACTGCCCTCCCCGGTGTCCTGATTGTTCCCAACTGCCCTCCCCTGCCAGCCTGATTTTGCCCCCAAATGCCCTCTTCTGCTGTACCAGTCACCCCCAACTGCCCTCCCTTGTAGGCCTAGTCCCCCCCAACTGCCCTCCCCTGCTGGCCTGATTGCCCACAACTACCCTCCCTGCCGGCCATCTTGTGTGAGGGCGTGATTGTCAATTTGCATATTACCTCTTTATTATATAGGATTTCTAGATCTTTTCTTCCCTCTTTTAACCTAGAACAGTCTATCTCAGTGTTTTCATGCCATTAACTTGCTGTAATTTAGTAATAATTAAAACAATTAAAAGATGGGTTCCCATAGATACTTAAATTATATGGCAACCCCTGGCACACATTAAATCCTATGAAAGTAAGATATTTTAATCCTATTTGTTTTTCTTATCCATCAGAAATGTACTTATCAATTAACCAATATTTATTGAATGTCTAAGATAGTTTGAGCAAAAGACATTTTGAGAGGATAACAGTAGAGGAAAGGAGGACTACAAAAAGGAAAAAAGACAAAATTATCAACTATTTAAGCTCATTAAGTATAAGACCTGAACTAATTTTAAATTTCTAATATTTTTGTTTTAAATTCAAGATTTAGTTAATCAATCTCATAATTAAAATGGTCATAAATTTATTTTGTGTTAAATTATGTAATTTTCTTTGGTAAATTACACTTTTTCCCCCCCTCTTTCTCTCTTTCTCCTTTCCCTTCTTTTCCTTCCCCTCCCTCCCCCCTCCCTCCTTCCTTCCTTCCTTCCTTCCTTCCTTCCTTCCTTCCTTCCTTCCTTCCTTCCTTCCTTCCTCCCTTCCTTCCTTCCTTCCTTCCTTCCCTTCTTTATTTTCTTCTCTAGCTACAATCAGAAGTCATTGGTATGAAAGCTGACACCTTTTTCTAATATATTAAAATTTATATACCTTAGCTTTGAAAAGATCAGAAAGTTTAAGAACTATCAAGGAAGAGTGTAAAGTCAACATAATTACAATCTCAGACAGAATTATTCAGGACAATTTAACAATATTCAATGCATAATAAATAAAGCTGTGCATCATTGTCTTCAGCATCTGAAAGAGAATGACATGATGGGACAGTATTATCTCCCTGATCCAAGGGGACCTAATTAGCACTAATGGGGGCAAAATAGCAAATGAGAACAGGAGCTCAATATTATTTTAGGGAAAATGTCCTAATGGACAGATTGATCATTTAATGGGAAATTCTCCAAAGAGGTAATGTTAATGCAATTGAAATATATAATTAAGAGGGCAGAGAACACTGGCGGAGAAATAAATGTACTGTTTGTAATTCTCTACATGTATTCAGTTTATTAGCATTGAAAACAGTATACCATGCTTTCAGTGTGTAAGCAAGTTGAAAACAAAAACTGAAGTCAAGTTGATGTTTATTTACTCTAAGAATGTACTCCAGTAAGCTAAATCAGTGTGTATTGATTTAACTTTTGTTCTTGATGTTAAAAATAAGCTTTTACAGCATCACTGTGCTTGCTATGATTGATGTTAACTAAGAATGAGAGAATTGCCTGGCTGGTGAGGCTCAGTTGGATGAGCATGGTCCATGTACCAGGAAGTCACCGATTTGATTCCCAGTCAGGGCACAAGGCTGGATTGTGGGCTCAATCCCCGGTGGGAGGCAGCAGATGGATGTTTCTCTCTCCCTCTCCCTTCATCTCTCTGAAATCAATAAAAACAGTTGTTGTTTTTTTAAATAAGGAAAACCTTTTTGAAAAAAGAAAAAGAATGAGAGAATGAAACACTTTAAAAGTGTTCTGTGAGTATGGTAATGTAGTTTCTAGCTCAACTAATCTTAGTCTTGAAAATAGTATGTTATTTTGTATTACTAAACTCAGAATATAGTTTTTCTATTGTACTTTCTTTTTATAGTATTTGGTGTTTGAAATGAAAATTTGAAATCATAGAATGAGCTGAGATACCTCTTAGAATTAAGATTGGACATGTTAACCAGAGGTACAATATATAATTATTTCTAATTTGTATTAGCTGAATCAATTTTTTAACTTCTAGTGGAAGAGACAATTTAGGATTGAATAGTGACTTAGCTTTCAAATGTTAGCAATATACTTGAATGTGAATCATTCAGATTTACTGAAGCAAGCTTTCCTTCCCTGGATTTTCAGTTTGCTCTGTGTTGTGTAGATATGGTTAGAGTATTTAGAATTTAACCCAAATTTCAGAAGCAGGATTAAGTGCAAAATTTAAAAAAAGGCTTATTAATAGGAGGGAGGGTTGTTGTGAAAGGTTACAAACTAATGACAGGGAAATGCCTGCCTAATCACACTCATTTACCAGTACTACACCCATTAGATGCATTTGTTTATTTAAACCTGTTGGTCATAATCTTGGACACATCTATGTGAATGATGCAATATACTTTCTAATTTGAGAAATGATCACAGAGGGAGTTAGTTTTCATCCTGGCATCTGCAAAAATTTTAAAAAGCCTTGAAATAGAATTTGAGGTCTATCACCAAGGTAATGAGTCAATTTGGAAACATCCTACAGATGCCAATAGAAAGCCTATATGGAGCAGCAATCTTTGCATTTGGCAGGAACAAATTCAACTTAAAGTTAATTTAGGCCTAGAGAACAGATAATTTACTACACAATGTTAGATTTTCATTTTTCTTCGCACTATTTATGTTCTGTGCTTGGTTTCTTTTGTATTAAAGTGCCTGATTGACAGGGTGTTGCCAAGTCAAAACCATACTCCAGTAATCTTTATTCTTTCATGGGCATAAAACCATCTTCCTTATAAATTCAAAGCAATTATTTCTGCAATTATAGTGTTGCAACTTATTCTTAGCAATATGTCTTCTAAATTATGTTCATTACATAATAGCATTGATTGTTGATATTAAGATAATGCTAAAGTATGAGTTGCTTCAGGTAGAGACCTTGTAATTACTCTTGTATGCTTGGTATACATAGTAGGCCTGGCACATAGTAGAGTGAATAACCTATAATATAGATGAGATAAAAGTATTACCACCCTATTGCTAAGTCAATGGCTTTCTTTCAGTCTGCAGGCTGACACTATCCACTGAGCCAAACCGGTCAGGACAATGGCTTTCTTTACTCATTTAATGACTAGATTACTAGGTACCTAGTGGGTGGTTAAAACCTTCAGAGCTCAGGTTACTAGCATAACCCCCTGAAAATGCACTATGTTTTTTGCATTAAAGCTAAACCTTCAAGGAGAGTAGACTCCTTCTCCAGGATTCCCATAGTCATTCATTCATTCCTAATTCATTCAAGGCTTTCAAGTTAAATGGTAGTGCCCTGTCTGATTTTGCTCAGTGGATAGAGTGTAGGCCAGTGGACTGAAGGTTCTAGGGTTCGATTCTGGTTAAGAGCACATGCCTGGGTTGCGGGCTTGATCCCCTGTAGGGAGCATGTAGGAGGCAGCCGATCAATGATTCTCTCTCATCATTATTAATGTTTCTATCTCTCTTTCCCTCTCCCTTCCTCTCTGAAATCAATAAAAATGTATTTTAAAGGAATAAAAGGTAGTAATGTAATATATCACTGCTTCAAAAAGAGTAGTAATTTACCATTTTACTGTTTCACTATGGTGCAAAATAAGATTCTTAGTGATTCTAAATATTGTAATTTCAAATATCCATTTATTTCAGGCTACTGCAAACTGTTTAGAAATTAGAAAGTTGATATGAATATTAGCAATTTTTAATATTGCTGCCAACTTTGAAACTTCAAGTGATATTTGCCATTTGATAGTCTGGGAAAGATTTTTTGTGTGTTTTGTGTGTGTGTGTGTGTGTGTGTGTGTGTGTGTTTTAACAGCATTATTGTGGTATAATTGAAATACAATATGCTGCTGCATATATTTGAAGTATAAAATATGATAAGTTTTAGCTTATTTATATACCATAATCATGATAGTGAATAAATCTACCACAGCTAAAAGTTTTTTGTGCCTTATAACCCCTTCTCTCTACCCTCCCTCCATACCTTGTATCCCTAAGAAACCATGATCTGTTTTTTGTCACTATAGATTAGTTTGCATGTTTTAGAATTTAATATAAGAGTAATTGTGTAGTATGTACTCTTTTTGTCTGTCTTCTTTCACTTGGCATAATTAGTTTAGATTCATCTTTGTTGGGGAGTGTATCAATAATTCACAACATTTGTGCAAACACACTGAGAGGGTTGGGGGTCAGAATGATGGTTGAGGGGGTGATTCTTAGGAAGATACTACTCAACTGATATTCACTGATGGGCCACATAAGAAAATTTAAAGGAAATCTCCTGACATCATTGTGTATGGAGTTAGAGGTAGTTCTGGATTTTAGGAGGTTCTAGGGCAGTGGTTCTCAACCTTGGCTGCATATTAGAATCACCTGGGAATCTTTTTAAAATCCTGATTTCTGGGCCTCATCCTCTGGAAATTCTGTTTCTTTGTTACTAATGTTGTGGCCCCACCCCATAACAAAGAAACAGAATTTCCGGAGGATGAGGCCCAGAAATCAGGATTTTAAAAAGATTCCCAGATGATTCTAATATGCAGCCAAGGTTGAGAACCACTGCTCTAGGGCAGAGGTCAGCAAACTGCGGCTCGTGAGCCACATGCGGCTCTTTGGCCCCTTGAGTGTGGCCACGAAGTTTAAATCGCACTGTACGTGTGCGCCCACACGTGGTATTTTGTGGAAGAGCCACACTCAAGGGGCCGCAGTTTGCTGACCACTGCTCTGGGGGATCAAAGTTCAGAGCCTTCCCTCTAATATTCTCCTTGAGTAGGACTTATTTCTGTTGTACTTTCAATTTACTCATTATAATCTGCTCTTTGTAAATTTAACTCACCTGTATCACATTATGGTTTTTCCAATTCCTAACCTTTTGGTTTCACATCTTATTGCTAACTATTTTTAGTTTAAATTCTCAAGATAGAGCCTATTGTTTGGCTTATTTTATTGGTCTGGATTTGTTTCTGGATTACCTCCTTTAGGGAGATGCCACCCGAGGCTGAGGTGCTGAGCTGGGGTGATAAATTGCATATGTTAAAGGGTGTAGGTAGTGTAATTTCATTTAGAAAGACCTAGGCAGATAGGCCACATAATATAACTTTAGTAAGGAAATATTAGGTACCAGAAAATTAATAGTGGCAATTTTTGAGTGGTAGGATTATAAATTGTTTAAATATATATTTTTGTGTTTCTCTATTTACTTTTTTTTCTGTAATGGTTATTTATGATTTTGGAAATAAGGAAATAAGATCACTACAATATGATTTTTACCTTTACCTCTGTAGTATGTAGTTTTGGACTAATGCCATTTGATAGAGAATTTTCAAATTCTAGCAATATGATGTTGTTTTGGAAAGATGAAATGTACTGCAAAAGAAAATTTTGTATTTTAATGTATCACAGCCAGTACTGGGTATTATTTTGAGTTGCTTAGCTTTATAGCAAAGTGTGTGCTGGGCCTGGAAAGATAGAGATATATACTCTAAGACTTGACTTCCAGTTCAGATCAGTAAATCCTTATTGAGTGCTTTAATGTACAATAGAGATCCAGAGGTGGTGATATACAATCACTGTCTCCTCACATAGCTAGCAATCCAGTGAATCACAGGAACAGGAAAATAAAATTAATGTGAAGGTCCATGGACTGACCCAAGTTCAGAGCAGTGAGAAATGATTTCAAGTTGGGATTAATAAAAAGGGCTTCATGATAGATGTGGGATTTGAATTGGTCCTATTGGATAGAGAATGCTTGGGTAAATGGGAGTATGATTGAAGCCATTATTTGACTAGGAGAATATCTAGCAAAAGATATATAGGTAGAAAGATACAAGGCATGTTTGGGAGATATGAGTAAATCTGTTTAGTGGGTTCATATTATAGAATGAGGTAGATAAGATTAGGTTACGCAAAGGTAAGATTTTACTGAAAGCTTTTCTAATATACTTTCATAAAATACCCTGGAATTGTTTTGTTTTCTTTGAAGTTTAAAGTTTATTAACTATTTAGACTATTTTGAGGCTGACCAGCTAGCCTGTTCTGATAAGGGGATGGTAAGCCGTCGTCTTACACCTGCTCTCAGCAATCTCTCACAAACACCAAGTCTCAGAATTCTCTGTAATGAGTGATAGCCCAAAGACCTTCTTAATCTATCACTGGTTTATGTTTTCCTGGCATTTTGATCTAGTAATCATGTTATTTTGAACCCTTATTTGGACTCTTACTGTATTTTAGGATCTAAATCTAGTTTTGCTTCTTTTGGCTGTTTTCCGTACTGTTTTACTACTCTCTTCATTTTGCTGGTTATTCTGATTCAGGTTTCTGACCTTGACCTAGAGTGTTTTACCATGATAGTAATTTTTAGTTTCCTGTTCCAAGGTCTTTTTTCCAGAATCCAGTCCATGGTAGTCTGTTACAATCCTTGGTGGAGGGAAATTTGGTATAAAATGGAATCTTCTTTATCCTGCCTCACATAATTTATTGGATGAAGTGTAAAAAGTTGTATATATATACTCACAGAATTTCCAGAGGATGAGGCCCAGAAATCAGGATTTAAATATATATATATATATATATATATATATATATATATATATATATATATATATATATATATATATATATTTAAATAAATTAGTTCACAGAAAGACAATTTCATAGAATAGGCCCAAGGGTAGCTTTATACTGATATTCACTTCATATATTTGTTTATAAGCTTGATGGACATTACATCATGTAATTAAAACCATAAAATCAATTTTACAAATTATTTTACACATTTTATGTAAATTTCTACCTACTCTCCTTGTTTATCTCATCAACTCCTACCATCTTTAAAAGAGAATGATGATGATTATTACTTAAAATGAATGTTTTTAAAGCAGTATATTTAAATTTAGGATAGGGTCCCTGGGTATGAGTGAGATAGTAGGGAGAGAATGCTTGTCCATTAATAAATGTAATGCCTTGGTCTGTTTCTGCCTATCCCAGAACCATTCAGCTGTCCATACAGAGGATGTATGTAACAGGCTCCTCTCTTGCCCAGCCTCTGTAGTCATCTCTTGCAAGGCAACAATATATCACCATTTTCAAAAGTAGCTGATGGTAGGGTCTGGAATGAGTCTAAGTTGAGTAGCATCTCCCTAAGAACCACCCCCTTAACCATTATCCTGACTCCCAGTCCTCTCATTGTGTTTGTACAAATCTATGACAAAATTTTTTTTTCTTTCGCATTTTTATTAAGACAGAATTGACATGCAGCATTGTATAAGTTTAAGGTGTACAGCATAATTATAACTGAACACAGGTTTGGCTACCTGCTACAGCAAAAGCCAAACTTGTGAGACACATGCTGGTAAGAAGGAAAGTGGTTTATTCAAGTGCAGGCCACCTGAGAAGATGGGGAACTCTTGTCCCAAAGCTCATTTAACATTTCAGTGCAGGCAAGAGTTTTTATCAGGAGGGAGAGAGAAAGCACAACAAAGAAATTAGGGGGAGGGAGGTTGAAGGTTCTCTATGTGTAAGTCGGCACAGTTTGTTCCAATGATTATCTTGAAATTGGTCAAACTGAGGTTCAGTTTTTATGGTTGAGAGTCAGCAAGTCTCTTGGAGCCAGAATGGCCAGTTGTTGGAGTCAGCCTTCTTCCTTGAAGCTAGATCCTGTAATATGCTCAGAAGGCTGTTAATGATTTATGGCAGGCATGATAAATGGGCCATTATTTTAAGGCATACATCCTTTTCCTGGATTTGGAGAGAAGCATTGTTTATTACATGTTATTTAATCAAGGAGGTTATTTTATTGGTTAGCATAAGATTTCATATATCCTCCATAACATAATGATATAGCATATATTGTAAAATGACAAAATTCTTGTCCTGATTTCTTTTTTCGTACTCTAGTTTCTCCTTCAGAATGGATGTTATGCTTCTAACCTTAGCTGTCTTGTATGGGATCCTATATTCTTTCTAATCCCTGTCAACCCCTTTTCTTGGAATTCTCTCTAAAATACCTACTAAGTTAAAAAAAAAAAAAACAACAACAAAACACCCAACAACTTAGAACCATAAAACTGATATGGCTGTGGTTCTAAAGAGAGCTACCCAAGTATCCATATTAGATAATTGACCTGCAGTTTTGTTATCAGAGATACTGGGGTGTCCTCTTCTCCAGTGGGTGGTAGGAGTGGAGTCCTTACAGTATTTTCTGAGACTCACGTGGGAGGATGATGTGGGAAAGCAGTGGACTTGGTTGGAATGTCTGTAAGGAGGATTCTCCGAAAGGTCAGGGGCCTTTGCCGGGACCTTGTGGAAGGTGGCAGCCCCTACCTTGAGTTTTCTAAACAAGTCCCATCCCTGGGGTGTTTTGATAGAATCTCTATGTTTAGTCTATAAAGACCCGACCTTGTAGAAGCATATACTTTTTCGAGGATACTTACCCTGCTAATTGTATCTAGAGCTTAATTTTAGTTCAAGCTGTTACGACAATAAAAGCCAAAGGAGGCAGGTGAACAGCGCTACGTGGTGGCAATAACCAAGTAGTGCCTTAGCCCTCTCTTTCACAGAAACGTGTGTCAGAGCAATCTGCTCATCCATCATTCAGGGTGTACCCATCAACCCCAGCAGGATGAGTGATTATTTGCATGGAACTACATCCCTGGGTTTCCAGCGTACCATTCCAGCCACAAAAGAAGTATAGCTGGGGTTTCAGTAAAGCTAAAAGCAAAGCCAGTGTCCAGAGTTTCCTTTCCATGTTGGAGCTGGGTCCAGTTCAGCATCAGACTACTTTCAGTCCACTAGTCCATTCTGTGTGGGGGTCCACGTGGCAGTGGGCCATGTGGGCAAAGCCAGGAGAGCACGTCCTGAGCAATAAGAATCCCAAGAGCATAAGAGGAACCAAGAGCATAAGAGCACAAGAGAACAATCTCCTTTGTTTTGGGGATTAAATATCCCAAATTTCAAACCCTTGCAGTAGCCACGCCCATTCTGGCTAATGACCTTTTCCAGGTGTGACTGGCAGACAAGTACCTTCCCAACATCACCCAAACTTTACTGGGCATAGGTCTATTCTCCTCCCTGTCCATCCCTTCCCCCAGTAATCTGCAGAGGAATAGAATAGTGGCTCCCTGAGGAATGTAAAATTTTAGCTTCCTAATGAAGCTGCCTAAATAGCATGCCTACTATATCTGGCCTTTCCTTTGTGCCTTTCCTGTTGTTAATAACTGGGTTAATTACTATGGTATCAGTTTGTTACCTTTCTTTTAAGTGTTTAAAGTGTTTCCTGCTTAGTTTTGAGGGCTATATAAAGAAATTTGCATAAGAGCATAACTAATGTAGTAACTGTTAAATTCTTAATGTATAGAGGAACAAGCAGGTATATGTTTAAGGTGTTAGATGTCCATTTCATTCTTTTGGTATGTAACACAAGAGCTAATCCAAAAGAAATTGAGACTTATCTGATTTACAATTAATATCTGTAAACTGTTATTCTACGCAGTGGTTTAAAAACATCTGATGACTATCTTTTAAAACCTTACATTAAATATTACATTTTGAATGAGCACTGACTTCTTATATGAATCATATTGGACTAGGTGACCACCTAGTTCATATTATTCTAGAAAATATTTCATATAATTCACCTACTATGTTTACTCTGTGCAAGGCAATATGCTGTAAGGGTTACAAAAAATGAGTATGGGATATACAAATGAGTAAAACATAGTCAGTGTTTTACTAGTGTAGAGGGATTAAGACAATTACACATAGATAGGTGCACAAAGCAGGGTAGCCAATACAGTCTTTAAAAGATAAGAAAGCAGTGTTAATAGTAATGGCATGGTCTTGGCTAAGAAAAAGAGTAGATATATACTCAAGATGCAAATTATGCCTAGCTTAATTATCTCTATCAATTCGAAGAAGCAGACAATCAAGTGTGAAGCCAGATGCTGACACTCCCTTGGGAACACTTAATCTATGTCTTTTTATGGAGGTGGGGGATGTTTAGTGATTCCAATTGATACTACATTCTTTAGAAGATCTGATCTCAAAAACTATTCTACTATGTATGATCTTTACTTGAATATTCTTCAGCAGCTACAAAGACAGCCTAGTGGTGAAAAAACCCACATCTTCATGTCAAGCTAATTTAGGGAACATTTCATCACTTAACTTCACAGTGTGAAAAACATTAATAATTCATTGGCTTGTGTACATTTCCATTCATTCTCCTTTCAAAGATGTTTATACCGCATAACAATGGCGCAGAGATGGAGGAGTCCGGAAGACCAGCCTCCTGAGTTGAAGTCATGGTTTTGTGGTGTCTCTTTGCTACCCTGTCCCCATGCCCTTTTTTCTTCTAGTGAATGTTCACTGTTGCTGAAGGAGTGGTTGGGTTTATACTATAATATCTTATGCCAATAAAAACTCCTCATTGATAATATCCTTTTTCTAGCTCTGTCTAGATTATTAAACAATCTTTTAAAAAAATTTCTTTTCTCATATTTTGGTGCCAGGAAGAATAATGCTTAGTATAAAATTGTTTCTTTTGTGTTGAAAAGAATTAATGAAGACAAACTCTGAGACAAGATTGCAGAGACATGGTGTCTTGGGAACTACCCATGTGTGAAAAAAATTGTATTTCTGTTGGGCTAGAGGCCTGGCAATGGCAAAATAGACTGCCACTGCGAGCCATTCATTCTGTCTCACTGGACAGACTAAGTTGTTTTCTAATTGAAGCTATGTCATGACATGAACTGTAAATTGTGGTAGTAATAATTTAAAAGAAATGACAGAAAATTGCTCTTTGAAAAAGCTTTTCTTTTTCAACCAGATGGTGAGATGTTAAAAAGAAATACTTTCTGCAATATATTTTGCATATTAATTTAAACAACATATTGTGAAATATTTTAAAAGAACTTATTAAACATCATTGTGTGTGTGCTTTCAAATATAATTGGTTTTTAGTAAGTAAATCAGACTTTCTTGAGCATACTTCTATTTATCTTTTTAAGCCCTAGAGACCATAGACATTATTGCTGCCTTTAAGATGAAGTCTACAGATGGTGTTGGCAAAACTGGACAGACACATTCAAAAAGATGAAACTAGACCACCAACTTACACATACACAATAAACTCAGACCATAAAAATGAACATATTAAAAATTAAAATACTTTTATTTGAAAAGATAAAAATAAAATTTAAAGATAAGTGAGTAAATGGGAGAAAAATATATGTAAAGACAAAAGATTAATATCCAAATTTTACTAACATTCCTTTAACAAATATGAAAAAGATAATCAAAAAGGAAATTGACGCCCTAACCAGTTTGGCTCAGTGGATAGAGCGTTGGCCTGCGGACTGAAAGGTCCCAGGTTCAATTCTGGTCAAGGGCATGTACCTTGGTTGCAGGCACATCCCCAGTAGGAGATGTGCAGGAGGCAGCTGATCGATGTTTCTCTCTCATCGATGTTTCTAACTCTCTATCCCTCTCCCTTCCTCTCTGTAAAAAATCAATAAAATATATTTTTTTTTAAAAAAGGAAATTGACAAAAAATACAAACAGAAATGAAAAAGAGGTTTACAGGTGAGGACTAACCTGAGGCTACATCTGAACTCCCTGTTCAGAGCTCTTTCCTGGAGTCTTCCTAAAAGCCCCATGAAAGGTACCATTATCCCACCATACAGGCCCGACACCGAGACCCTCAGGACTGGGACTTGGGCACAGGCACATCCAGAGCACACCTAGAACAGATTTAAAAATCCACGTTATCTGATTCCTATGTAGGCAACCCTTTCAGTTCTGATTTCCCACTTACATGTTTCCACCTGAGACCAGATGAAAGCAACATCATCTTTCCGCAGGGCCCCTTGGGCTATTCTCTGTAGCTCCGTGACCTGAAGGTTAGACACCATTACATCAGCCTCTTCCTCGGGGACTGGCAAGCAGCTCTCAGACTGTCCCCGTGGGGAGTCAGCTTTCCTTTCTTCACTCTGTTTGATTCATATTAAAATCTTTGGTTACTGTTCACTAATTCATACCCACCTGCAGTCTGCTCTGAATCCAGCATGGTCTTTGCCCTAAACAGTCATTGTGGACATTGTTGTTTGTGGTTGAGGCATATGTCACCTTTTAGCTATTTCAGGCCTCTGGGCACATTTTCCAATATGCAAAACTGACCATGCAACACAGCACAAGCAATGTCACATGGGGCACCTCTCTGAAGGGCCTGTTCACTTTTTGTTTGTTTACTGAGAAACAGATGTTCAAACATCAGCTTAAACGTTGTGAAATCTTTTCACAGATTGGAACTTTAGTTCTTGCAACATGACTAGGAAGGCTCATGTTTACCAAAGCAGGGGCAAGTTGTATGTTAAAAAGGGAATTAGGGGGCACCCTTCTAATTGCTATACTGGATGCTGGCTGACTCATGAATTGTCAAATAAAGCCAATCAGATCTTTTTTTTTAAAAAGGGAATTTGGTAGAATATCTTTCATAGATATTTTTGTAGAATATCTTTGCATTTCCATGACAGCCAGTACAATGTTAGCAAAAGCTTTTATGTGTTTAATATGAAATACCTTTGACTGTGTGCAGATTTAAAATTCATTAGTATACTATTACCTTGAATCCTTTTTCATTTTATGGATATGTCATATATCACATAAAACTTTTATGGAAAACAATTTTGAATAAAATTTAAAATACATCTGAGAGATGAACTGATCTGATAGAGAAGATATGCTCAAGACATTGTCCTTTTTTCTTCTCCAGTAAAAGATTAGGCAACCTTTCTGATTTTAAAATGATTACATGTCTATATAAACATCTCCAAGGAGCTGCATATTGACCTATGAACATGCAACAGTAACAGTCCTGCTGTTTTGCTTCCATAATGCAATAGAAAAACATTTGGCTTATAAAATTAAGATAATCTGGTTACATCACAGACCTAATGCTTTATTTTGAATTTGAGTGATTTCTGTCTGATGTCATGTGAAAGAAAATATAATTTTGCCTGTCTTTTAGTAGCAGGTAATTTGTAGATTTTGTTGCTCAATGGCTTATCTTCACAAAGAATTTTGAAATTGTCCCTTGAGACTTGTACTGTTCTGCAGATGAGATAGTTGAAACGATTTACTACTAGCTTTATGAAGCAGACTGGCTGAAAGCGGAAAATTCAATCACTTAGTTATTTGCCCTCTCTACTCTCAATCACTGGTTTTAACTGAAGTGTCTAGTTGCTTAGGCATCATGTAGAGCAGTTTGGCATGAAGAAATCATTTCTAATTCAATCTTTCTCTTACCTTGCTGGGTTAATTTGCTCCAGTTTTCACACACACGCACACACACACACACACACACACACACACACACACGCACGCACACACACACTCATACACAATGAAATAACAGACATCTTCATCTATTTTAGTGAAAAATAAAAAATAATCATAAAGTAATATTGGAATGCTCTCTTTTTTTAAAAAAATATGGAACACTTCATGAATTTGCGTGTCATTCTTGCGCAGGGGCCATGCTAATCTTCTCTGTGTCATTCCAATTTTAGTATATGTGCTGTTGAAATGAGCACGGAACTCTCTCTTTTTTAATTTAAGTAATATGTTACCTCAAGAGTGATGCTTAACTGCTAGCTTAAGAGGTGATGTCCACAATGGCAATGTTTATTGCATCTCCATGGATATGTTTGGTGTCCATGAGGCCTAGTTTAGCTTTTCAGCACTCATACAAGATAATCACTAGTTGATTTGAAAGACTGTAGATTTGCCCATAGTTAGAAACATAGACTAGCTATACTCAGGTTTCCTACCAAATATGTTAACCTGATGGCCTTGCTAACTCAATCATTTTCAAAAACCCCACTTTGAGGAACAAAATTAATGTGAATATTTGTATTTAAAACTTAGTTTAAAGGAGTAATATTCTCGTATACATGAATATCTAATATTCATAGGGATGCAATTGCCTAAAGGATATGCCATTTATCTGTCAAATACTATAATTCTCACCACTGGGGCAAGACAGTCCGCGAGAGAGCTGTATCTTGTGCCTGGGCACTTGTTTTGAGTGCTTCTGCCTTGGGTGTTAGAATGTCAGCCTACCCTTCAAAATCTAATGTTCTGTGATACTACAAACCTTCAAGTGTTTGGGCAATTTGGACTTCTGCCTGTATCCACCAGCTTGCCTTAAACGGATTCTGAGCCACTATGTTCAAAGTTGTTTGCCTATGTTCTTTCAGTTTTAGCTTTCTTTGTAATCACATGCTAGGTCTAAGGAAGGACACCTGGCCATTGGTAAATGTGCCAGTCTTGTCCCTGTGATCAGTGATGAGGTGATGAGTAACAAGCCAGAAAAAAACAAACAAATGAGGAAGAACATTGTCTTTTCTTGGCACTCACTTGAGAATGTGACTTTTTCCTTAAAAACTATTTCCTACTTTGCTTTAAATGAAATTACCTAGATTTTCCATTTTATGTGCCTGATTTGAAGGGAGAGACACCCCCTGCACCCCCCAAAAAAGCATATTGGTGGTCAAAGCAGCTAAGATTATGTCTTTGATATAGATAATTAGATAATTGCTTAAATTTTGCTTTTTTTAAAATTTTGCTTTTGTTTTGTCCATACAACCATTATCTTCATCGTGAGTCAAACTTCAGTTAGTGGTCAGGGGATGTTTTGTTTTCTAAAGGCTTTAGTAGCATCAATGACCAAATTTGTTTTATTTTCAACACTCTTTAGTGAGACAAAGTGCATTTCCCCACCCTAGTCCCCAGTAAACTAGTTCATTCTCATTTGGTAGCAGAAAACTGTCAATATTCCACTTGTTTACTGGCTTTTTGCAATCAGGAGGTGTAAAGCATGTAGTTTCCAGTTATGCATGTGAAAGGGAAATGATAGTGTTTTTGCTTTGTCTGAACAAAGTGGTTCCTTCCGCTCATTTTCTAAACCCTTCTGCCAGAACAAGCTGGTTCTTCAGGGAAGACAGGACTGCCTACAACCATATGCACCCATCTGTTCTCTACAAACATACCTCAGTGTTTTCCGCACATAGCCAGTGGGTGCTAGTGGTACCCACTGCAGTGCGGACAGGCCAGGCAGACCTTAGCCGGGTAAAGGAGCACTTATGGTTAATATGTAATTATAAGAAAACTGTTAAGAAAAAGAGTTTGCCATATGTGCAGACCACCCTTGAGCTTTTTAAACACTGGCCCTCAGCCTAGCCAGTTGCTTGCCAGGAGCTGGTCCATCCTTGCTGTTTCAAGGGACCTGGCATATATGGCATACGGTTCTTAATATGTTTGCTCACCTTCTTGGCCCTGTGTTTTAACCAAGGTCACCTCTCCGAGAAAGGTTGAATCCCCAGGTAGGGATTTTCCCCTGATGTTAGGGAGGGAATAAAACCCCTCAACTAAGTGCCAGGCGGGTAATTAATCACTTTAACTATGAACAATCATGCTTAAGCTACATAATCTTTACTCCCTGGAATGGAGATAAGAAACGCCCTAACCTTTGTAATAGAGATTGATAGGATTGAATCAACTGGTATAAATACAGATGTAACAAGACAGCAAGAGACAGAACTCAGAATCTAGAGACAGAGACAGAACTCAGAACACAGAACTGAGAACACAGGGCTTGGAAGACAGGACTAAGAGAGACAGAGCCTAGGCACAGAACCTACACAGAACGTTCTCTAGAGACAGAAGAACTTCGCTGGAGAGAGCATGCCGGAGGATCCTGGACAGGGACTGGCCTCGGAGCTTGGAGGCAAAGCCTGGCGAGAGAGCATGGCAGGGGATCCTGGACTGAACCTGACTGCAGAGATTGGCAGGAGAGCTTGACTAGAACCTGGTGACTGAACCTGACTGGAGATCCTAGGCAGAACCTCTCTGGAGATCCAGACCAGAACTTGGCTAGAGATCCTGACTGGAGATCCTGGCTAGGCTGCTGATCAACTGAACGCTGTCTCCGTGTCATTCCTTCTTTGCCGACTCCGTCCACACCTTTGGGGACCCCTGGACCTGCTGGGGTTCGACCCCGGCAGTTGCTCTTACTAGTACTCACTATTTGAGCAGGTTCCCTTTTCTACTTCCATTTCTGTGAGTCTCCAAGGCTGCCTGAGCCTCTTTGTGAGCCTCTATGACAGCATTACTAGCCTCAGATCCTGACCCAAGATTGTGGCGGGCTGACTAAATTAAAGATTCTGAGATGGGGAGGTTGTTGTGGATTATCTAGGTGGGCCCAATGTAATGGTAAGGGAGGCAGGAGGATCAAAGTCAGAAAAAGGAGTAGTGACCAGAGAACCAGAGGTTGGAGTGATCTTAGTTCTACCATGCAAAGAGCAGACAGACAAGCTACTTTGACAAGCTATAACAAAGACAAAGAAAACCATTTACAGAGGAGCATTTAGAGTGTAGAGCAGCAGGAGACGATGGGCCATTAGCAAGGGCAGAGAATGAGCCAGAAGCCAAGCTATGCAGGTGGCATTGAGAAGCTGGGAAAAGGAAGGAAGCAGGTTCTCCCCTGAAGCCTCCAGAAGGATCTGGCCCAGGCAACACCTTGATTTTATAATTCTGACTTCCAGAACCGAAAGAAAATAAATGTGCTCATTTGAGCCTTTAATTTGATAATTTGTTACAGTAGCCATAGGAAACTAATTATTATTATTATATATCAAATTTTTATCATATATAACATAACATCTTAATAGGCATTATTCTAGGTGTCACCAGGGTTGGTTTCTTCTGAGATCGCTCTCTCTGGCTTGCAGATGGCCCTCCTTCTTCCTGTGTCTTCACATGGCCTTCCTTCTGTGCATGTCTGTGTCTTAATCTTCTCTTCTACTAAGGGCACAAGCCATATTGAGGTAAGGCCCACCCTAATGACTTCATTTGTACCTTAATTACCTCTTTAAAGATCCTATGGCCAAACACAGTCACATTCCAAGGTACTGAGAATTTGCACTTCAGCATATACGCTAAATAAGGGTCACAAAAGAGATAAGTTGCTTTGGAAAAATTCAAAGAAGACTGAATGAGGTACTCCAGATATTGCAAATAGAATTCCCTTTAAAACCACTGGATTAAATAGGAACTCCCTTACCATGTTTGATTACTGTAAGACTGAGCCACCCCTCCCAGAGCACACAGAGAAATGAGACAATCCTGAGGAAGAGATGTGGAGATGGTGAATCAGAGGCTAGGACGCACTTCCGTTCTTTCACGGATAGCACTCAGAGTAACAAGATCTTTGGTGCAGCAACTCAAGTCCATTCCCAGGCAACAAACAAAGCCAGCAGCCGAAAAGTGTTCTGGTACATTTGCCCTTTGGAAGTAAACAAATTTGTTGCAGTAAACTTTGCTGTGCTCTTAGGAACTGTCAAAGCTTGCAGATATTGGTGCATCTTAGTCGAGACAAAAACAAGCAAGAAAACAAAAACAAAAACCCACCATACACTATATTGAAAAGCTATTGTTCTCATAAGAGAACCTATTTACATAGAAAAAAAAGATGACATATTTTACATGTCAGGTGAATATAACATGCTTATCACATGCTATGTTTCTTAGGTTCATAAAATTAATACATTTTTAAGCAATTGAAATTATTGGCAAGCTCTTCCTCTCAGGAGCAGACCCATGCCTTTCTCTCTCCCCTCATCTTCCCCCCATCTGCGTTACCTTTACTGTTCTCTTGCTAAGCTCCAAGAGCCCTTCTTTTGGTTCTGTAACTTGTTTCCTGAACCTACACAGCCCAGCTGGCTCACTTTTACTGCTTCTGCAATGTTCTAAAGAAACTTTCTCTTAAAAAATTGACTTTAATGGGGTGACACAGATTAATAAAATTATATAGGTTTCAGGTGTACAATTCTATAGTACATCAACTATATATTATAGGTTTACTACTCCAAGTGGAGTCTCTTTTCATCACCATTTATCCCCTCTACACCTTCTTATTAAAGAAAGGCCCACCCCACCTGGCCGGTGTGGCTCAGTACTTGAGGGTTGATCTATGAACCATGAGGTCATGGTTTGATTCCCAGTCAGAGTACATGCTTGGGGTGCAGGCTTGATCCCTAGTGTGGGGTGTACAGAAGGCAGCCAATCAGTGATTCTCTTTCATCATTGATGTTTCTATCTCTCCCTCTCCTTTCTTCTCTCTAAAATCAATTTTAAAAATATATTTTTTTTAAAAAAAGAAAGTTCCACCCCAAAGTTAAGGTCTAGCCAACTTGAGCCAGGATCTAATCCTGCTATGAAAGCAGGCAAGGTTCACAGAAATCCTTTCATTGCCTTATCAATAGAGATGAAAATACTCTAGTTGATGGGAACTCACTGGAGTGGGTAATTTAACCAACTTATTTTGACTCATCATTATTCTAGTGCTACAGATGTGAATATGTGGGCATGGGAAAGTCCCTGGCAAGGAAGATAAGATGTGCACACAAGATAACTCACCCATTAGAAGGCAATAATACAAAATGAAATGGAGAGAGTATGAAGGAAAGATGATTATGAGCTCTTTTGAATTTCCAGGCATAGGAGAAAAAAAAAAAGAATAAATTCCCCTTTTAGGTTCTTCATTTGTTTGCCTAAATATTTGCTAATTTTGTACTTTACACATTTCTCACTATCCTCTATCATTTCAGGTAAATTGTGCTATTAGAGGATTTCAAAAATAATTTAGTTCCCAAATTTCAACTAATACTAGTGGAGTAAAATGAGTGTTTTCTTGCAAAGAAATAAAATGGGAGAATGGGAGGATGTTTAGTAATGACAGTTAAAATGCTTCTTTTTCTAACAAAACTGTTTCGATTATAGAGTAATTGAATTCAATTGTGAGTGTTCATTTGCTAGCAACATAAGAATGTATTTTATGATAGTGTACAATTTTTAGTAGGAGTTATAGGAATGTTGATTCATTTAAAATCACATAGTTTTCCAGATAGAATCTGTTAAGTTTTAACAAACAAAAAACCCATAGCTAATTACAGGAAATAATTATATCACATAATTATTTTTATTGATTTGTTGGTTTTTGTCTTAGATACAGCAATACACTTCCTGTAGTCAAGGAGATGTTGTCATACACTTACAGGAAGAGATGCAAATGAACATCTAGGTCTTTCCTTAAGGTACTGAGAAGATGCTTGCAGAAAAGAAGCAACCATTCTCTATTTTAGTTAAATTCAAAGCAATTTTTTCTGAACCAAACCTTTCTATGCTCTATTTCTATCATCTCTTTTTAAATTTCCTGAACCTCAGTACTTTCTGGAACTGCAACACCTTGCCTTTCTTGACTTTCTGCAAGTCATTTGTTCTTGGTTAGACTTTCCTTAATGCCTTCAGAACATTAGCATCTTCTCAGTAGTCTCTTCCCAGTATTGTAGAAAATATTCACTTTGCTTCCAATGGAAGCGTCTTTATTCCAATATTGCTCCTATTGTTTCTAGTGGAATTATTCCCTATATTTCCAAAATGAATTCATAAGTTCAAATCTATTTTTTATTTTTATTTATTCATTTATTTTTGTTAATCCTTACCTGAGGATATTTTTCCATTGATTTTTTTTTAAATTTTTTTTTTTTTTTTTTTTTTTTTTTTAGTGAGAGTGGAAGAGAGAGGGAAAGACAGAGAGAAATACCCATGTGAGAGAAACACATCGATTGGTTGCCACCTGCAGGAGCCCCGACCAGGGCCCAGGCTGGGGTGGAGCGTGCAACCAAGGTATATGCCCTTGACCAGAATCAAACCTGGACCCTTTAGTCTGAAGGCTGACACTCGATCCACTGAGCCAAACCAGCTAACGCCAAATCTATTTTTAAAATTTTATTTAAAATAGAGGAAAACTTACCCCAGTCAGGTGGTTCAGTTGGTTGGAGTGTTGCTCATACACCAAAAAGGTTGCAGGTTTGAATCCTGGTCAGGGCTTGGTTCTAAGTTTGATCCCTGGGTGGAATGCATGTGTCAGGCAACTGATCGATGCTTCTCTCACATTGATGTTTCTCTCTCTCTCTCTCTCTCTCTCTCTCTCTCTCTCTCTCTCTTTCTCTCTCTCTCCCACCCTCTTTCTCTCTCTAAAAAAAAAAATCAATAAAAATTACTAGTGTATCCTTCAGTGTGGATTAATGTATATATACATATATAAAATAGAGAAAAACTTGTTATTGCTGCCTTGGGATACACTGGAGTCCATATGCTATAAGGGCGCAGGCCTGGTTGAGGGACCCCCCTCCCCCAAATACACAAATGTTGTGTACTGGGCCTCTCGTCTATATGTATAAAAAGCCAGCGACTGGAACGCCATAATGACCAGAACAACCAGTCGCTATGGTGCCCACTGTGGTCGGGGGGTGGGGCCAGCTGGCCAACCTCCCACGTCCCCTCCCCCCAGCTGGCCCCACCCCCCAATGGACCCCAACCACCCTGATCAGCCCACGGCCCCTCCCCTCAGCCAGCTCTGCCCCCAATCAGCCCTCCCACACAGCAATTGGGGGTGGGGCTGGCTAGCCCACCACCTACAGCCTCCCCCCACAGCTGGCCCCACCTCCAATCAGCCCCCATCCCAATCGGGGGCGGGGCCCGCTGGCCAATCGCCCTTGGCCCCTCCCCCCAGCTGGCCTGACACTGGTCAGGCCCTGATTGGGGTGAGAGTGGGCCAGCCGGCCAACCTCCCACTGTCTCCTCCTCCCAACAGGCCTGGCCCCAACCCGCCCCCCTGGGGCCTGGCCGGCTGGACCCCACCCATGCATGAATGCCGTGCACTGGGGCTCTAGTAAAATAAAAAATTCACCTCTAAAAAAATCACTGAGCAGTTCAACTTTGTCTTTTGCAATTCAGAATTTTTCTGGTTAACGAAAAAAAGATTAAAATGAAATAAATGCAATTAATGTTGTATAGATCTTTGGTTAAATATGTGTCATGACTATATGATTTTACTGTGTAAAGAAAGCATAAATATATTTTAGTAGGAAGTCAAGGCCTTTTTGAAAGGGCTTTATCATTGTTAGATTTTTAGAATAGAAAAGTCTCCATTGGCCATAACAAACTAAGAGCTGTCTTAGCAGCAGATAATTCTTTAATTATTGGATAAATTTTAGCCATTAGAATGAATAAATCTGTCAGAATCTCCTATTAATTTATATGTCAACAATTCAGGTGTTCCAATCCAAATAACTCCTATAGCCAAAATGTCACTAAGATCTGAAATATCAAATGCTTGCATTTTCTGCTTTTTCTGTTTTGCCAATTGCTCTCTGAACCTTGGCAGATTTCAACAATTAAAGTTGATGGCTTCCTTGTATTTCTGATTCCAATCCTATTAAGTTTAATAGATAAAAATGTAATTGTGAAAATGAAGAAAGTATTTTCAGTATACTTGTGCAAATCATTTCCACTTATTGTTTTGTGTAATTTTATTAAAAGTAAAATAAATATTAAACTAAGATTTTTTTTCTGGGATATTCATACATTATGTCAGTGCTAGTTTTTCTTAAAGTGTGCTCTTTATCAATTTTATTTTTGACAGTTCTCATCACCATATATAACACAACATTCCTTCTCTAAGTTTCAAAAAATTTAAAAATACATTTAAGGAATACTATGGAGGAACAATGTTTAATAATCTATCATTAGTCAACATAGAAGCACAAATGGTTGCAAAAATTAGTGTGGTGAAGGCTTTGGGGAGAGAGTGGTGGGGTGAGGAAGGGGTGGAGGGATTCAATGGTGGGGGGGAGGAAGGGAACATCTGTAATACTTTCAACAATAAAGATAGGAGAACCAAGATGGCGGCGATATAGGCAGACGTGTCCCAGGTCGTGTCCCGGAGCAAATGGAACGAGCAGCTGAAGCTAGTAACACTCACACCGAATTGGCGAAATTGCTCAGCTGGTGAGAGGATCTACAGCCGGGAAGAGCAGAACTCCCCTGGTAAGGTAAAAAAAAAACCAGGGATTTGGGCAGGAAAGTTTGCCAGACCTCTGAGCCCAGAGAGTCCTAGGGAGACCGCGTGGCAGACAGCCGCGTCCCTTGGGACAGGCACAGCCCCTGACGGGGGGAAAGGAGAACCGCGGGATTCCTGGCGCCGCCAGGGAAATTGAGAGCTGGGTTCTGTGATCACGGAGGACTGAGCCTAAAGGGGGCAGCCTGAAGAGCTGACCTGACCATGCAGTCCCGGTAAGAGAAGAAGCTTACAGAAACCAAGCCTTCCCCGTTTCCGCGGCCGGCATTTGTTTGTTTGTTTTCACTGAATCCTGTTCATGGGACATTTCGGATACAGACACTCACCTGTGCTGAAGAGAGGGAGAGTGTGCTGGGGAGTGGAATCTGGGGAGAGACTGGGGAAAGAGGGGGAGCCGGGAGAGGTGGTAGTGAATTGAGTGCTGAGACACCCCAGAGCCCCGGACTGGGGCAGCCGCCCGCTCCTGAGAGGGAGTCTCCTCCCCCCAGCCCCCAGGCAAGGAGCACAGCCACACCCAGATTCCACCCTGTACGAGATCAAGGATTAAGATAACCTGATCAGTCCCTGGGAGTTAACAGGGTCTGGCCTATAGGGGGATTTTCAATCCCAGCAACAACATAGCGCCGGTAACTAACTATTACGCAGTCAGCTCTGGGCAGTGAACTTCCACTGGACAGAGAGGCCCTATAGCCTCAGAGGCCAACCCCAGAACACTGCCACCCAGAGGCTGACCCACAAACTGACTCTTTGCTAAACACAAAATAAGGCAGTCTGGGAAATAAATGCGGCATGCTTTAAAATAAGGACTGTGGTTTACAACACAGAGGAACAGTATATCGCAGGGAAACTCAACACTCTCCTGAATACCTGGAAGGTCTAAGGCGAGCCACACTGAAGAATAGAAGAAACGAAGGACCTTCACTACTGCAATTTTTTTTCTTTTTTCACTTTTTAACTAAGAAACCAATTTTTTTTTCATTCTTTTTTTTTCTGTTCTTTTTTTTTTCTTTTTTTTTCTTTTCTTTCTTTTCTTCTTTTTCCATCACCTGATTTTACCCTTTTAATTACTACCTTCTTATTTTTTACCAGTATTATTACTGCTACCATTTTACCATTTTTTAAAGTGCCATTTTATTTTTTCTTTATTTTATTTTGGGATTAGTGTTCACCATTCTATTTTCATCGTTATATTATTGGTTGTTTCTAGTTTGCATTCATATCCAGGGAGCTGTTGCTGGAATTTGTTGGGATTAATGGCTGTTCTATAGGAGTATTCTCCTCATATAAAAAATCTCTTCCCTCTTCCACTTCATTCTCTCTTTTCGCTCTTTTTTTTTTTTTTTCTTTTCTTTTCTCGCTTTTATTTTCCCCCTTCCTTTTTCCCAATTTCATTTTTGCACTCCCTTTTTTTGGTCCCTACTTTTCTTTTCCTTTTTCTCTTTGATCTTTTTCTCTTCCTTCTTCCTTATCCCCTAATTCTCTTAATTCAGGTGGTCACCTTTAATTGGGGTTATTAATATCGTGAATATATTTGTGTATAGTGCCTGGTACGTGGTGCCTTGTTGTGTTGTATTTTGTGCCTTTAAATCAACGCAGCAGATCCAAGCAACAGCAACCTCCTGAGCACCTCATCCTCTGCTGAGGAACAGCAGCTGTACGTGAAACCTCGCCCCACCAGCCGGAAGAGCCACCACAGCTGTGAACAGCACCCACCAGAGGAGCTGCTGCCAACTGAAGAGCAGCTGCTACCGCAACCGCCCGAAGAGCAACCACAGACCAAGGAGTCACTGCCACCAAGGGAGCAACCACTGAACAACTCAACGTCTAGATATGTCAGTGAGATCAAACATGGGTAGACAAAGAAACCCCCAAAGGAAAGAGAAGGAGGACTCTCCAGAAAAGCAGCTAAGTAATACAGAGGCATGCAACATGACAGATAAAGAATTCAGAATAAGGATCCTAGAGTGCATAAACCGGATGGAGGAAAAAATCGACAACCTCTGCAAGAAGCAAGAAGAAACAGATGAAAAAATCGATAACATATGGAAGAAGCTAGAAGAAACAGATGAAAAAATCGATAACATATGGAAGAAGCTAGAAGAAACAGATGAAAAAATCAACAACCTAAGTAAGACCCAAGAAGAAATGAAGAGTGATATAGCTGCAATGAAAAACTCCATTGAAAGTATCAACAGTAGACTAGGAGAAGCGGAGGACCGAATAAGTGAATTAGAAGACAAGGAAGCAAAACACACCCAAAATGTACTGCAATTGGAGAAAAAAATTAAAAGACAGGAGGAGAGCCTAAGGGAGCTTTGGGACAACATGAAACGAAACAACATACGAATAATAGGAGTACCAGAACAACAGAAGGATGAACAAGGATTAGAAAACCTACTCGAAGAAATAATATCAGAAAACTTTCCCGAGGTGGGGAAGAAAAAAGTCACACAAGCCCAGAGAGTCCCAAACAAGGTGAACCCGAAAAGACCCACACCAAGACACATCATAATCACCATGGCAAATGTTCAGGACAAAGAGAGAATCTTACAGGCTGCAAGAGAGAGACGGAAAGTTACATACAAGGGATCTCCCATTAGATTGTCAAATGACTTCTCAACAGAAACACATCAGGCCAGAAAAGAATGGACTGAAATTTACAAAGTGATGCAAAGCAAAGGACTGAATCCAAGAATACTCTATCCAGCAAGGCTATCATTCAAACTTGAAGGGGAAATAAGAAGCTTCACAGACAAAAAAAGACTAAGGGAGTTTGTCACCACCAAGCCAGCATTGCAAGGAATGCTAAAGGGACTGGTATAAAAAGAAGAAATAAAAAGCTCAGAAAGAAAACAGCCACACACACACACAAAAAGAAATGGCTACAAACAAGTACCTTTCAATAATAACTTTAAACGTAAACGGACTAAATGCTCCAACCAAAAGACATCGAGTGGCTGAATGGATAAAAAAACATGACCCATACATCTGCTGTCTACAAGAAACCCACCTCATTAGAAGGGACTCACACAGACTGAAAGTGAAAGGATGGAAAAATATCTTTCAGGCAAATGGAAAGGAAAAGAAAGCTGGGGTAGCAATACTTATATCGGACAAAATAGACCTCAAAGTGAAGGCCTTAACAAGAGATAAGGAAGGCCACTTCATAATACTAAAGGGATCAATACAACAAGAAGATATAACCCTGGTAAACATATATGCACCCAATGTAGGAGCACCCAAATTCATAAAAAAACTCCTGGAAAATATCAAAGGAGAGATCGACAACAATACAATCATAGTAGGGGACTTTAATACACCATTGACAGCACTGGATAAGTCCTATAGACAAACAATCAGCAAAGATACAGCAATCCTAAATGACTCACTAGATCAGATGGACTTAATAGACATCTTCAGAACACTTCACCCCAAAGCCAGAGAATATACGTTCTTCTCAGGTGCTCATGGGACATATTCAAAAATAGACCACATATTGGGTCACAAGCAAAGTATCCCCAAATTCAAGAAGATTGAAATCATAAAAAGCGTCTTCGCAGACCACGATGGCATAATATTAGAAATAAACTACAATAAAAACAACCCAAAATACTCAAACACCTGGAAGCTGAATAGCATGCTACTAAATATTGATTGGGTTACCAATGAGATCAAAGAAGAAATTAAAAACATCCTGGAAACTAATGACAATGAAAACACAACAATCCAAAACCTATGGGACACATTGAAAGCAGTCCTGAGAGGGAAGTTTATAGCTCTACAGGCCTATCTCAAAAAACAAGAAAAAATGGTAGTAAATCATCTAACTCTACAACTCAAAGAATTAGAAAGAGAGCAACAAGAAAACCCCAGAGTGAGCAGAAGGAAGGAGATAATAAAGATTAGAGCAGAAATAAATGACATAGAGACCAAAAAAAACAATACAGAAAATCAATGAAACCAAGAGCTGGTTCTTTGAAAGGATAAACAAGATTGATAAACCTCTAGCCAGACTCACCAAGAAGCAGAGAGAGAGGACCCAAATAAATAAAATCAGAAACGATAGAGGCGAAATAACAACAGACCCCACAGAAATACAAATGATTGTTAAAAAATACTATGGACAGCTTTACTCCAACAAACTAGACAACCTGGAGGAAATGGACAAATTCCTAGAAAAATACAGCATTCCAAAACTCAATCAGGAAGAATCTAAAAATCTCAACAGGCCAATAACTATGGAAGAAATTGAAGCAGTCATCAAAAAGCTTCCATCAAACAAAAGCCCAGGACCAGACGGCTTCACAGGGGAGTTTTACCAAACATTCAAGGAAGAACTAAAACCTATCCTCCTCAGACTACTACAAAAAATTCAAGAGGAAGGAACACTTCCAAGCTCATTCTATGAAGCCAGCATCACCCTAATACCAAAACCAGGTAAAGACAACACAATGAAAGAGAATTACAGGCCAATATCCCTCATGAACATAGATGCCAAAATCCTCAACAAAATCTTAGCAAATCGGATCCAGCAGTACATCAGAAAGATCATACACCATGACCAAGTAGGATTTATCCCAGGGATGCAAGGATGGTACAATATCCGCAAATCAATAAACGTGATACATCACATAAACAAATTGAAAGAAAAAAACCACATGGTCATATCAATTGATGCAGAAAAAGCATTTGACAAAATTCAACACCCATTTTTGATAAAAACTCTCAGCAAGGTGGGAGTAGAAGGATCATACCTCAACATAATAAAAGCCATATATGACAGGCCCACAGCCAACATCATACTCAACGGACAAAAACTAACACCATTTCCCCTAAGAACAGGAACAAGACAGGGATGCCCCCTCTCACCACTCCTGTTCAACATAGTACTGGAAGTGTTAGCCATTGCAATTCGGCAAGAAGAAGAAATAAAAGGCATCCAAATTGGAAAAGAGGAAGTAAAACTGTCCTTATTTGCAGACGACATGATATTATACATACAAAACCCTAGAGATTCCATCAAAAAGCTACTAGACTTAATACATGAATTTGGCAATGTAGCAGGATACAAAATTAACCCCAAGAAATCTGAGGCATTTCTATACACCAATAGTGAACTTTCAGAAAGAGAGATTATAAAAACAATCCGTTTACCATTGCACCGAAAAAACTAAGCTACCTAGGAATAAACTTAACTAAAGAGGTAAAAGACCTCTACTCAGAAAACTACAGGACGTTGAAAAAAGACATAGAGGAAGACATAAACAGATGGAAGAACATACCGTGTTCATGGATTGGTAGAATCAACATCATCAAAATGTCCATACTACCCAAAACAATCTATAAATTCAACGCACTTCCCATTAAAGTACCAACAGCATACTTCAGAGATCTAGAACGAACTTTCCAAAAATTCATCTGGAATAAAAAAAGACCCCGAATAGCTGCAGCAATCCTGAAAAAGAACAAAGTAGGTGGGATCTCAATACCAGATATCAAGTTGTATTACAAAGCCACTGTTCTCAAAACTGCCTGGTACTGGCACAAGAATAGGCATATAGATCAATGGAATAGAATAGAGAGCCCAGAAATCGGCCCGAACCAATATGCTCAATTAATATTTGACAAAGGAGGCAAGAACATACAATGGAGCCAAGATAGTCTCTTCAATAAATGGTGCTGGGAAAATTGGACAGATATATGCAAGAAAATGAAACTAGACCACCAACTTACACCATACACAAAAATAAACTCAAAATGGATAAAGGACTTAAATGTACGACAGGATACCATAAAAATTCTAGAAGAATCCAAAGGCAAGAAAATCTCAGACATATGCCGAAGCAATTTCTTCACTGATACAGCTCCTAGGGCACTTGAAACTAAAGAAAAAATGAACAAATGGGACTACATCAAAATAAAAAGCTTCTGCACAGCAAAAGAAACCATCAACAAAACAACGAGAAAACCCACTGTGTGGGAAAACATATTTGCCAATGACATATCTGATAAGGGCCTAATCTCCAAAATTTATAGGGAACTCATACAACTTAACAAAAGAAAGATAAACAATCCAATCAAAAAATGGGCAAAGGACCTAAATAGACACCTTTCAAAAGAGGACATCCAGAAAGCCAAGAGACATATGAAAACATGCTCAAAGTCACTAATCATCCGAGAGATGCAAATCAAAACAGCAATGAGGTACCATCTCACACCTGTCAGACTGGCTATCATCAACAAATCAACAAACGACAAGTGCTGGAGAGGATGTGGAGAAAAAGGAACACTTGTGCACTGCTGGTGGGAATGCAGACTGGTGCAGCCACTATGGAAGACAGTATGGAGTTTCCTTAAAAAACTGAAAATGGAACTCCCATTTGACCCTGTGATCCCACTTCTAGGAATATATCCCAAGAAACCAGAAACACCAATCAGAAAGGATATATGCACCCCTATGTTCATAGCAGCACAATTCACCATAGCTAAGATCTGGAAACAGCCTAAGTGCCCATCAGTAGATGAATGGATTAGAAAACTGTGGTACATCTACACGATGGAATACTATGCTGCTGTAAAAAGGAAGGAACTCTTACCATTTGCAACGTCATGGATGGAACTGGAGAGCATTATGCTAAGTGAAATAAGCCAGTCAATAAAGGAAAAATACCACATGATCTCACTCATTCGTGGACAATAGAGACCATTATAAACTTTTGAACAATAATAGATACAGAGGCAGAGCTGCCTCAAACAGATTGTCGAGCTGCAGCGGGAAGGCCGGGGAGGGTTGGGGGGGCAGGAGGTAGGGGGGTAAGAGATCAACTAAAGGACTTGTATGCACGCATATAAGCATAACCAATGGACATAAGACACTGGGTGATAGGGGAGGCTAGGGGACTGTCTAGGGCGGGGGGATAAAATGGATACATATGTAATACCCTTTGTAATACTTTAAGCAAAAAAAAAAAAAATAATAAAAAAAAAAATAAAACCTAAAAAAAAACAAAAAAAAAAACAATAAAGATACATTACAAATAAACACTGATGATTTTGTTAATGGCAAGTCATGACAAAGTCTCCAATTTGTGTTTTAAATTTTACACTTTAAGTTGGCACAACATTTTTATATTTATTAATGAAGTTAAATTTTCAGTTTCAAAGTAAATTTTGGTTTTCTAGTGCAAATTTTTTGCTAGTGTCTTCATTAGCTTCTTTTTTCTCTTAGGATTCACTTACATATTTCAATTTAAGAATATTTTTCCACATCACATTTTGCTTCCATGTTGTCTAATACTAGCCACACCTATTATTATTTCCTTCATTCAATTCATGCCTCCTCCTTCTACTTGCTCTGCCCTCTGGCTTAGAGCTTCCTAGTGTGTTTATGTTTGTTGTAGTCTCTGTAATAGTAGCAGGTCTCCCACTGATTCAGCAGATTTATTCAGCACTTGTTACGTGCCAACCATCATGCTCAATTTTGAAGATAAGATAGTCCTTTGAGGTTTGGGGTTATGTCTTCTTTATCCTCGTGCTGGACACACACCTGACCCACAGCAGACCTTTCAGAGAGAAAGGGGGATGGGGGCAGGTAGAAGAGGGTGAAGGGGGATAAATGGAGTCAGAAGGGGACTGACTTTGGGTGGTCAACACACAATACAATATACGGATGATGTATTTTAGAATTGTACACTGGAAACCTATATAATTTTATTAACCAATGTCACCTCAATAAGTTCAATAACATTAAAAAAATAACAGTATCCCAAAAGTGCCCATCTGCCCTGGAAAACATCTCATCTGGATTGAGTATTTTCTCTTAGATCCAATTATGTTTATTCAAATTCTTGAGATGATTCCATGTACGAATCAGTTGGGGGAGCAAATATTTTTCTTAGATTTTCTAATGAAATTTGCTACTATGGCAACAAATTGCCTGAGTACAAGGAACACACACTGTGCAAACATGGCTTCAAGGACTTCATTGCAACATTTGGTTGACTTGCTGACACTCTGGTTGGGATGTCTGTTGTAGATAAAGCAGTCTGTGCAGTGCTAGCTTTACAATATGTCTTTTATTGTGTGATCCAGAGACTAAAAAGTTGAGGAATATAGAATGTAAAAAGAAATTAGGTTACATATTTAAAAATCATTCATGTAAAAAAATCATTCATGTAATTATCTGTATTCTTATGGCAAATGAGAATAACATACAGTATGATATGTAAAATCAAAACATGCTAAGATACATAAAACCATTTTAAAATTAACTTGATTTTTATTTCTGAGTAAAATAATACACACATATTTTAAAACTTCAGAGGTGCATACCTGAAATGTTTTATAACTATTTCCTGACACATCTCTGTGGGTAATCACAATGAGGTTGAACTGAGATGACATGTTCACATAAGCAATTATTTACTTCCTGACTTTGCAAACTTAGCTTATGGTCAGACTAATTTTTAGAACTAGGGAACTAGTATTGAATGTATACTTGAAATAGTTCATTTATGGATTGTATGGCATTGTGTCACATGTCCTTCTGAAGTTTCTGAAGTCTCATTCTTTGTTTAGCCCAACTTTCTTATGAAGAGTGAATATCCAAGCTGTAATGTATGATTTAGTTGTCACAATTTGCAGAATTTTGCCCTTTTCAAGCTAAGACTTGCTCAGTGACATTTCTTTCCTTCCATTTATTTCTTTTGTGAGGAAATTACCCCTTTCAGGAGCAAAGGAGTTGATAACACATACTTCTCACAGTCAAGTTTGTTTTAGTTTGCTTACCAAATGAGAATCTGAAAGGAGCCTACCTGCAAGGTGAGGCTCAAGAGACTGAGACGAGAATGGGAGAGAATGGATATCTAACAAACCACAGAACAAAGGCTTGGAACTTGGAGTTAAAAATATGTACCTGTCTGTACATTCCCATTATATTTACTATAATTTTGACCAGAATTCATGATCCGTAGAATTTCATGTAAATTCAAAATATTGTACAGTTTATTTGGACTGCAATTAAAAAACAAATTTTGTCAGCCATCTTCTGCACAAGGCATTGAAATGATTTAGAAATAAACCCACAACACATTTACATCTCCAGAAATACCACTAGGTTTTCTAAAAGTACATAAATTTATTTAGAAGTACGAGCTCAACATTTCTGTGTGTATGTTTACATAGATCCTCCCCGCCCCCATCCCCCCATGGGCAGCATGACATAGTGGAAAGAATATGAGATTCTGGAACTAGAACAACTGGGCATGAATTCCAAACTCTGCACCACCAGCTGTGTGACCTTGGGTAAGTCACTCAATCCATCTGAGGCTTGTTTTTCTTTCCTGTCAAATGAAAAATAAAAGATGCTAACCTTCTGGCTGTATGTGCAGATTAAAGGAGTAATGTGTGAAAGTGCTTTGTAAATTATAAAGCATTATGCAAAGTATAGTTATTTTAGTTCAGGTTAACTCAAATATTGCTCAAGCAAAGGACATGACTGCTAATGCCTGTAGTAGCCCTAGCAAACTGTAAATGGGTTTAGAATCTCTTCAAAAAATCATGTTTGAATCATTCAGTTTGAACAAGAATATAATATTCTTTTAAGATTACCTGCTTGAAGCCAATTCATTTTACCCTTACCTCAGGTTTGGTTCCACATTCTGGAACCAATCCTGGCCTTCTTTAGAAAAGCCCCTGTAAGCTGTAGATTATATTGGGGAGAAAAATGTGTGAGTAAGAGCACATGCACACAGGGAACCTTACTCATTAGACCTTTGGTTCGGTACCAAGGGGTCCATGAATATGGTTTAATTTATTTTGAAATTAAAAGAAAAAATGAACTTTTAGGTTAGAGTCAATTTTTATAACATTATAAATTCATATATAACATTATGAATATAACATTAATATATTCATATTTATGCCAATGTGTCATAAATGTAACTTTTAATATATATTGTAGCCCTGGGTAACCTAAGGTGAATTCTTGAGCAGTCCGGTTATCTGCAGTGCAAGTCCCACCAGGGCCTTGTTCCAACAGTGTTGATGTTTCCAGGAATCACAGATGTAGAGTGATAGTTCTATCTTGTGAAATAAGGAAGGCTTTGCAGAGCTGATATTTAAATCAGTTCTTTAAGGATAAATATGCTCTTTATCGGTAGAGATATTATCAAGAGCATTTCTGTGAGAAAAAGCAGCATGAACCAAGGAATGGGTCTGTGGAGAAAGAGCACTGGAACTTGGGTGATCAGTACTCACAATGGCCCCTTCAATAAAAACCCATGGGGGAAAGTCTGTTACGTGTATTGATAAATCTTATGCAAGTAGTTTTTGTCCATTATCTTGAATCAAAATATTTTAGGGCAAAATCCACAAATTACATGAGCATCTATAGAAATACTTAATGAGTAAACAGTGGGTTGTTCCAAATAGCTAATGAACTTAGATAGAATTAATAGGGATATTGTGTCAAGAATAAGGCAAAGTATTTTATGTAACAGTTATTCTCTGATTACAAACAACAGAAACTGATTCTAGGTAACTCAGACAGAAGAGAAGCAAAAGAGGGAAAGAAGAAAGGAAGCTGGTCCTGCTAACGTGTATGATAGTCTTTTTGAAGTCAGATTGGTGTTCCCTTTTCCCCACAGCTGAATCAAATAGTCTCCATCTAGTGGTTTAATTTAACCCAGAGACCAATGGACTAACCCCATCCTTTGTCAGGACCTCCAGGTCAATATTCAGGTTAGCAAGCACCAAGTAAGCAAGCATCTGATTCTTGCTAAAGTAACCCCTGTTCTTTGCTACAAGATTGATATGGATTAAACAAGCCCTCACATTATAGCCTAGTTTTATGGGCCTCTATCCTCTTATCAATGTCTCTCTGTTCCTCATCTTCCACATCTCTGTTCCTCATTTCCAAGGAAACTCTGAGCAGGGCTGATAATATGCTTATGTAGTGCAGTGGACTGTTCACTTACACTGGCATCTGTTCTGATGTATTGAGGCAATCTTCTGCGAGACCACGGCAGCTGTTCTGACTGGTTGGTGCCTGCATGTACCAGTGGCTAGATATGTTCCATGTCATTCCTGCCCGTAATCAATGAATTTCGTGCATCAGGCCTCTAGTATGTGTATAATGTCACTTATTTGACACAATACGTACCCATCATGTTAGCTACCTTCGCTTAATCTCCGCCGCTTCCCTTTCATTCATCTCTAAACTTTGGTTTTCTTATCACAAAAACAAAAGGCTTTAATCTGATTTCTAAGCTCTTTAAGAATCTAGAGGTCTGTAATAGTATCATTGGAATCTCAGTATGAAGATAGTAAATGTAGATCCTTTATGTGGTAAAATATGAGCTCTTTTCTTCCTTTAGGAATCATTTTAGAATTATTTTTCCACCAAAAAATTTTGTTTTCAGAATTAGACTGTTTCAATCATTTAAAAGGCCAGCCATGCATAACTCAAACCAGAACTGTTCAGTATTTGCATGCCAAATATGTTCAGGAGACAGATAATAGGGACAAAGGGTGAATTGGCCATGGACTGCATCTGCTAGGAACTTCTATTCCTGAATTTGCCACTTATTACTTTATTCAGAACCACTCCATTTTACATTTTTAAAGTTTAAAATTGTGGTAGATTTCTTATTGATTTTTTTGTAATGTAGATGATTAATTAGATTTAGAAATATATTTGGGAGTATCACAATATGCTTGAGAGGTAATTGGATAGACCCTCAGAAAAGTTCACCCAAGTAATCTCTCAAATGCTCATTTGTCCATCCATCCATCCATCCATCCATCCATCCATCCATCCATCCATCCATCGAATCATCTGCTTTCTTGTTAGATTTGCCCATCTGCCAGGAAATATACTTGAAAATAGAAAAATTTTCTTTAAAGTCAGATTGTTTTTCTCCTTTAGACTAGTGCAGAAGTAAATACACAAACAATTACAATGCCAATGTGGAGATAAAGTCACACGTGGATGAACTCACACAAATTCTAGTGAAAATGATCCAAGAATCTGGAGGATCATAGATCTAAATTTGAATTCTGGCTCTACTCTTATTAAAGTTATAGCTTTGAGTGAGTTATTTAACATCTCTCTCTGTCTCAGCCTCCTTATCTATTATCTTATATCATAAAACCCTAATATGCAAATTAAATGAACAATGGAATGACTGGAGGAATGACTGGTCACTATGACGTGCACTGGCCACCAAGGGGCAGATACTCAGTGCAGGAGCTGCCCCCAGCTCGCAGGCCCTGACCAGCAGCAGCAGCGGCGGTGGGAGGTGGGGCTGGCTAGTGGGCAGTTCCAGGCCACCAGCCAAGGTGGGTGCCAGTGGGGGCTCCCTGATCGCCCTGCTGGTCACCCCACAAATTGGCCCTGATCGCCAGCCAGGCCTAGGGACCCTAACCGTGCACAAATTTTGTGCACCAGGCCTCTAGTATATGCATAATGTCACTTATTTGATACATAATAGGTGCCCATCATGTTAGCTACATTCTCTTTTTCTCCCCCTCTTCCCTTTCTTTCATCTCTAAACTTTAGTTTTCTTATCACAAAAACAAAAGGCTTTAATTTGATTTCTAAGCTCTTAAAGAATTTAGAGGTCTGTAATTTAGGAATGATCCCCTAATCTTGACAGAAGTGCATTGATTACTAATGGTCAAATAGGCAGTGTGCTTTGTAGATCTAGTAAAGTTTTATTAATAGCATTACTTAGTCTCTAACATACCCATCTTTTCCCTGTGCTTACCTTGCTAACTCCTGCTCCTCCTTTAGGTCCTAGTCTGTCACTTTCTCAAGGATGATTTCCATTAATGATCTCTAGGGGCCTGATCTGCAAATTCTCTTTGGAGTCTACTCATCCTATTAAAATAGCCTTCAAATGTGAGATCTCTAATCTTCTAATGTATTTCTTTTATTTATTTTCATGTTACTTTGCTTTTCATTTTCAACCCGTGGTAGGCAGTTAGACAGACATGTGCAGAACAAGGACAATGGGGCCAGGTACAGACCATTACCAGGGTGGAAAGCCCCAGGTGCCTAGCAAAAGAAAATTATAGGGTAGAACTCATCCCCCCACCCCCCTGCCCCTGCCCCAGGGTGATCTTCCTCTCCTAGCTTATCGCTAGTCTTGTGGTTGACCCCTGACCTTTCCTCCCTAGAGATAACATCTAGGCCACAGTTCTATTTCAGCTCCAGACCCAGAAAGCAGCAAAACCAGACAAGTGACCCCATGGCTGACCTCAGGACCAACTGCATAGGATAATGACCCCCTGCCCTTGCATTGACCAATGAATCATTGGAGACTTAGACCCAGAAAGGACATACCTGGAAAGCTGCTGAATATTCTATTGAGATCTTCCCCTGGGACCTCCCCTAAAATCTCTAGCCTTAAAACCCTTAGGACACAGGACCCAAGAACCTCCCCTTTTAGCAAGGTAAGCACAGAGAAATAAATAAAAGGAAAGAAAAGACATGATGAAGACTCCCCCTCCTATAAACCCTTTTGGGGGCAGCTTTATGGTTTACTGCAGAGAAAGAGGATCGGTTTATATCTCATCATTTCAATGGAAAAATGTAGATACAAATTATTAAAGGCTAACATGTATAAATCATCACTACATGCCAGGCACTATGCCAGGCACCATATAGTCATTATTTCATTTACTTCTCATATTAACTTTAAGAACTAGGTTTATGAGTAAAACAAATTTACAAATAAAAGAAATAGAAACTTAAGGAGGTTAAAGCAATTGCTTATCATTACACAAATTATTGTTTTTCTAAATATCAGATACCATTGGTTGTAAAAATAAAACAAAACAAGGGGGGAAAAGACTCTAAACACACGTAAAAAAACTCTAACAACCAAAACACTGTTGGTTTAGCAATAGCTTTTCAGGGAGAGAGGGAAACATGGCCTTATCCACACACATTAATTCTAAGATTCAGATGTCAAATGCATTTGAATTGAGGTGTGGCAGAGGCTAGTTTGAACTCAGAGCTGTATGACTTCAGAAGCAATGTTTTTATCATTATGCTCTACTCTTCAAATTCAGAGACTCAATCAGTTCTCAACTATTATACTTGTGAAAGGTTCATGAAAAAATACAAATTGTATTTAAAATTATGAAAATAAACTAAGGGGAAAATTGTTTTAAAACCCCAGAACCCAAAGTACTCATTATACTTAAACTTGCCAGCAACATTTTATTTATAAGCTTTAAAATAAATGCAGAAAAGAGAAAATCTTTATTATGTACTAGTCACTTTATATGATTTATCTAATTTAATCCTCATAACAATTTTGTAAGGCAAATACATTAATATAATCATATCTAACAAGTGAGGAACTGAGGCACAGACCCTGTCCCAGTTCATGTACTAATAAAGGATAAGTTTGTATAAGAACTAGAGAATCCAGAAATTATGGAATTGCTCTAAAATCCCACAGATTTCAAGATCATAGGAATGCAGCAATGGTTTCTGAATAATTGAATAGAATTAGTCAATATAAATATTTACCATTAGAGGCCCGGTGCACAGATTCGTGCACCATTGGGTCCCTCAGCCTGGCCTGCACCCTCTCCCAATCCGGGACCCCTCGGAGGGTGTAGTAGTGCGGGAAGCGGCAATGTGGCCAGGGAGGAGCCTGAGCCTGGGGCTGGGTGCCACGCCATTCCCGCTCATCCCCACCCCGCTGGGCCTTCCCCGCCACTGCTGCTTGGTAGTGCTGCCGCAGCTGAGCTTGCCAGCCATGAGCCTGGCACCCAGTGCCTATCAGCTGAGCAGCACTCCTGCTATGGGAGCGCACTGACCACCAGGGGGCAGCTCCTGTGTTGAGTGTCTGCCCCCAGGTGGTCAGTGTGCATCATAGCGACTGGTTGACCAGTGGTTCGGTTGTTCGGTCGTTTAGGCTTTTATATATATAGATTAGGACATGTTTTTAACATGAGGGAATCTGATCTGTTGTGGAAATGAGATCCTTCCAGTCTCCCATCTCCTACTAGATCTTCATTTTGCCAGCTTCAGTTAGACAGCCATGGTAGTTTCAGGGGCATGACCACACAAAAGACTACACATTATAATCTGTTGTTGCTTTTCTCCATGCCCCCAGACTAAAAAGCTCCCTGTGGTCATGATCTATGGTTTGTTCCTGTGTGTATCAGCGTCTGGCATCACCAAGGGACCAATAAATACTTGTTGAGTGAATAAAGCATATAAGAAATTGAGCACAAGCAATTTTAGATTTAAACAAAGAAAATGTATATCATAAAGAATGTGGTCTTTTTATCAGGCCATAGCCAACTTCTATAGGGCCTTTTAAAAGTAGGACAAGTCACCTACTGGGTAGATGTGCTCTGTCTGACTTGGCCCACCTGGCAGAGAGCTTGCTCTAGAGACTCACGGAGTTCAGTTAAGCAAATAGCGCTTAGATTTCCAACCATTTGCCCCCTTACTCAGGCATGTTGCGGCAGTGCACAAAATGTACAACTGGATGGGGTGGATTTTGGAGAGGAGGGCAAGAGTCCTTTTGTCTTTCTTAATCAAGAGTAATAGTCTGCTCCATTTGAAAAAAGTTGTAAAATTATTATATCCTATTGATTGATACTGTATTAAACATCAATGTCAGTCTTTTCAGTTCTCAAGGAGAATGCATTAGGTAGACTAGTTCCTTCCCTCCTTATACTTCAATCTATAAATAATTTTTATAGGATCAGATTTTAGAAACCAAAAATGTTGAACTCCAAACCTGGGTATTTTAGTATTGGAACATTCTGCAAGTGTTCTACTGATCTTGTGCCATTCTTATTTTGTGTTAGATGAACCAGTAGAAAAAAAAATTAGCTAAAGCCAGATTCTAAAAGACATGAAATCATATTTCTCTTCCAGATTTATTCTCTCTCTCTCTCTCTCTCTCTCTCTCTCTCTCTCTCTCTCTCTCTCTTTCTCTCTCTCTCACACACACACATACACACAGCTTTTCTGCACTAAGTAGGAATTTAGGGGCAACCTGATTCATAGCAAGAAACAATTTCATTTGGAATAAGTGGTTCTCTAAGCATCTCCAATTAATTACAAATGATCATCATAGTAAGTTTTTCAGGAAGAGTTTATTAAAGCTGAAATGTTAAAACTCTACTTCATATCACTTGCACGCGTGCGCACACACACACACACACACACACACACACACTACAGAAATCAAAGAATTAAACCCAAAATTCCTTTCTTGACTAAAGGAAAAGCCAATGAAAGCCTTTGGCCTTGAATATCACTGTGCTATAACATGCCTTTTAAGAGGGATATTTATATTTACCTTAAATAAAGACCACAGAATTTTTCAAGTTTAAACATTCTTTGGAGAAGAGAATGTTTCAATTTAGTCTGCATGCTCTCGGGTTGGAACACTGATTTTTCTGTCCCCAAATGCATTAAAAAATTGTGATCTCTGTGGATGGATCTCAGTTTCTTTTGTTGTTCCTTTTAATCCTCATCTTCTTTTTACAGAAGTTTCTCATTAATTAAGCTGATGCAACAAAATGGAAAGAATTCTGATGATGAGAAAGGGGACTTGTGCTTTCCCTAGCTCTGAGGGTGATTCAGTCTGTTGTGTGGGCAGTGTCTGTGGGTAGAAGCAGGCTCCGCTCTCTCTGTTGATAAACAGGGCCAGAGACAGCTCAGTCAGGAGAACCCTTTTGAGTGTTAGTGAAATATATAGCTAAGTGTTTGGAAGAAAAGCTAATCCTATGTCGGGACTGTTAAAGCCTCCCAATACTGGTTGTCCTTGCTTTGTTCGAAGAAGTAATCTTTGGCACCTGTAAAATGATGTGGTTTCTTTTCTGGTTCATGTTGGTTTTACTGTTAGCTTTATGGTTAAGGAGGTGTAAACCCTGGATTGGCTCCCAGTGAGCTAGCAGGATTGGAGAACAGAGGGTTTGGATCATCTGGAAAACAGTATTGAGTGGCAATTAAAGGGCGAGGGCTTTAGAGATATGACTTGGAGTCCCAGCTTTGTATTTCACTGTATGAACTTGGGCAAGTTGTTCAGCCTCTCAAAAGCTTTGTTTTCTTCGTTTGCAACCATCCTGCCTAAAATGGTTGTTGTGAGGAGTAAATTAGGTAATGCAGGTAAAGCACTAGCATGGTACCTGGCACATGGTCAGGGCTTGGTAAGTGACACCTTTTTTGTTGTTGACCTGTTATCCTGAAGACTCTTTTTTGGTCTGAAATTCCCTTCTCATAGGTTGAATTATAAGTGCTAGGAATAGCTAGAATAAAATGAAACTTTGGAGACTTTTGAATTCGTGCAAAAAAGAATATATTGCCAAGAATAATGATCAAATCAGCCTTAATATGCCCTAAATTGGTTCCAATGCATTTGTCTAAATGTATGCTATAAATGAAAACAATAGTTATAATACTTAAAAAATTAATAACATTGACAATTTCTGTTTTTTCAACATAAACTTTATTTGCCAGGCACTTTAAATATGTACATTTAAACAGACACCAGGGAGGGTGAGGGTATTAGTGGGCGTGGGGGGTGGGGGGGACAATGGGGAGATAAGGACACATATGTAATACCTTAATCAATTAAGAAAAACCTTTATAAATAAAATAATAAAATAAAATAAAAATGATAAAAAAGAAATATGAAAGTTGCAAAGGAAAGAAAGAACATGTATCAACTAACATGCACCTGTAATTTCCATCATTGACCTACATTGAAGTTAATGAGTTGATGAGCTATTATTCCATTTGTCCTTGTGGAACAAGAACCCTGCTTGTTTGAGAATTAATGGGCCTGCAGTGAAATAAATATGTGGTGGCTTTTATAGTTGTCATGAAAGGTTGTTAGTTTAGGCTTTTCCTTGGTTTGGACAAAACAAAGTTATCTATGCTAATAAAAGCCTAGGTGGTCCTTGCGCTCTTGTGCGTGATGTCGTCACAAGATGGCCTCCACAAGATGGTCCAGCCAAATTATGCTAAGAGGGCTGTGCCCTCTAAGCTGGGACTTGTTTGTGGCTTTGCCAACAGGTCAGTCTGAGGCTTAACCCTATAGCTGCTCCCTATATCCCATATCAGTAATTACATTAAATGTTAATGATCTAAACCAGTGCTTTTTAATATGGCTGTCATTGCCACATGTGACTATTTTAAATTTATTAAAATTAAATGTAATTAAAATTCAGTGTCTCAGTTGCACTAGCAACATTTCAAGTGCTCAATAGCTACACGTGGAGAGTGGCTACCATATTGGATGGTGCAGATGTGAAACATTTCCATCAAGGCAGAAAGTTCTAGACAATGTTGGAAACAGAAACAGTCAAAATGGATATTTATTTATTTTTATTTATTTATTTTTTCAAAATGGGTTTTTAAATGAAGTGAGATTCGATTATGTATTATGTGCAAAAATACAAAAAGGATGGCATACAAATGTTAGGTAAAACAGGCTGGAAGACAGAGTATTATTAGAGACAAATAGGAAAATTCTTAATGCTAAAAGAGTCAATTCAGCAGAAAACCATAACAATTATATATGTTTATACACCTGGGTGTTTTTTCCTGACACCAACCAATCCTCCAAAACTGACACCAACTGGGGATCCTACAATTTAATTCACTTCAGTTCTGACAGTAACTACCCAGACCTGGTTCAGACACCACAAGTAAAGGGCTGAAGTCCACAGACTGTCCCAATTCAGACACCAGCCACAAATGGGGTCCCCAGGAGACCCACATTTCTTCCAGGTTGACTACAGATTTTGGATTGCCAAGGCCCTCCCTCAGAGTCAATAATTCACTAAGATGAATCACAGAACTCAGGAAAGCACTTTACTTCAATTACTGGTTTGTTATAAAGGAGACAACTCAGGAAAAGGCCAATGGAAGCAATGCATTGGAAAATGCGTAGGGGAAAGCAGTGCAGAGCTTCCAGGCCCTCTCCAGGTGCACCCCCTCCCAGCATGCTGAGGTGTTCACCAACTCAGAAGCTCCCAACTCTGTCTTTCAGGGTTTTAATGAAAATTTTATGTATCACAACTCATTAAATCGTTAGCCGTTGGTGATTGAACTATCTCTAGCTCCTCTTGCTTCCCAGAGGTCTAAACCTCTAATCCAGCGGTCCTCAACCTGTGGGTCGCGACCCCTTTGAGGGTCGAACGACCCTTTCGCAGGGGTCGCCTAAGACCATCGGAAAACACATATATAATTACATATTGTTTTTGTGATTAATCACTATGCTTTAATTATGTTCAATTTGTAACAATGAAATTGGGAGTCACCACAACATGAGGAACTGTATTAAAGGGTTGCGGCATTAGGAAGGTTGAGAACCACTGTTCTAGTCACTTGATTGGCTTTTCTTGAAGCTATCTAGGGTCCTTCCATGAATCACCTTATAAACACAAAAAAAGGTGGTAAATTAGGAGCTCTGTGCCAGGAATTGGGGGCAAAGGTCAAATATTTATTTTTTATTATACCATTATAGCTAGTAACAAAGACTCCAAATTTACAAAGCAGAATTCACAGAATTAAAAAGAGAATAAACAATTCCACAATCAATTGGAGATGTCAAAAGTCCATTCTCACTCATCGATAGCGCAACTAGACCAGTGATGGCGAACCTTTTGAGCTCAGCTTGTCAGCATTTTGAAAAACCCTAACTTAACTCTGGTGCCATGTCACATATAGAAATTTTTTTATATTTGCAACCATAGTTAAACAAAGACTTATATTTTTGATATTTATTTTATATATTTAAATGCCATTTAACAAAGAAAAATCAACCAAAAAAATGAGTTCACATGTCACCTCTGACACGCGTGTCATAGGTTCGCCATCACTGAACTAGACAAAGGAATAGGTAAGGACATAGAAGATGTGAGCAGTACTATCAACCATCACAATCTAGCTGATATTTATAGAACACTACACTCAGCAACTGTAAAATGCATTTTTTAAAAAATGTACAACATACACTATGCTAGGCTATAAAATAAGCCTTAATAAATTTGAAAGGATTAAAATCATACAGAGTACATTTTCTAAATATATATTTTATTGATTTTTTTACAGAGAGGAAGGGAGAGGGATAGAGAGTTAGAAACATCGATGAGAGAGAAACATTGATCAGCTGCCTCCTGCGCACTCCCTACTGGGGATGTGCCCGCAACCAAGGTACATGCCCTTGACCGGAACCGAACCTGAGACTTTTGAGTCTGCAGGCCGATGCTCTATCCACTGAGCCAAACTGGTTAGGGCTAGAGTACATTTTCTAACCACAATTCAATTAGGGATTAAGGAGAAGCAGAGTTTGCTAACCCCAAATATACCTTTTTATTTTTTTAAAGATATTTGATTATTTTAAACTGGTTATTTTAAAGAAATAAACGCTTTAGGATTTTTTTTTTTTTTTTGATATTTCCACCTAACTGCCTAAAAGAATCAGGAAGGGAGCTATTATCATAGACAACTATGGTTTAATATGAACTACATGTAATAGGGAGAAACTAGCAAGGCCCATTTGATCAGTCCTCTCTGTATCCTATTGTTCAAGATAGCAGAACATTTATTTGCAAGACATTTGCTTTTTAATCTCCATGTGAATTGCCTTCCGCCCTCCCCTTTGAAGCCCCAAACCACAAAACTCCCCCTTTCCCTTTCTCCTTTGCTCGAGATGACATATAAGCTTTACTGCCCAACCTGTCCTGGGTTCCATATTCTTAGTGAACCCCTGTATGTACATATGTAATAAATTTGGTCATTCTTTTCTCTTAATCTGTCTCATATTAATTTGATTATTAGACCAACCAGAAGAACATAGAAGGGCAGAAGAAATATTATTTTTCCTGCCCCCAGAATCAACAACAATGATACCTTTAAGGAAAATCCCAAATTTTGGAAATTAAACAACAGGCTTATAAATAACCTATGGATCAAAGAAGTAATAAGGAAAATTAGAAAACACTTCAAACTGAGAACAAAATGACAATGTATCTAAATTTGTGAGCTACAGCAAAGGCAGGACTTAGAAATTTAAAATTTTAAAGGCTTATATTAGGAAAGGAAAACGGTCTGAAACCAGTGATGTAAAGTACCATCTTAGGAAGGTCTGTTGTAGGCAGTGGGAACAGCAGCAGGGCTAGACCGGTGGGATAGGACCAGACCTAAGTTCAGAAACCTCAGTACTTGAGTTTTGGCTAGGAAAGAATTCAGAGCCAAGACCCAAACTATAAGAGAACATTTATTTGGAAAATCACAGAGGTAGAAGAAGCTATTTGTAGAATAAGTGGGCTTAGGAAACAAGTTATAGAAATAAAGGAAGGGCCCTTGGAGTCTGGGAGTGAGGTAAGGTGCCTGGAGGGAAGGGTGAGGGAGAGGGGGAAGGGAATGGCTCTAGCATGCTCCCAGGAGGTCCTTGGGTCCTGTGTCCTAAGGGTTTTAAGGCTGGAGATTTTAGGGGAGGTCCCAGGGGAAGATCTCAATAGAATATTCAGCAGCTTTCCAGGTATGTCCTTTCTGGGTCTAAGTCTCCAATGATTCATTGGTCGATGCGAGGGCAGGGGGTCATTATCCTATGCAGTTGGTCCTGAGGTCAGCCATGGGGTCACTTGTCTGGTTTTGCTGCTTTCTGGGTCTGGAGCTGAAATAGAACTGTGGCCTAGATGTTATCTCTAGGGAGGAAAGGTCAGGGGTCAACCACAAGACTAGCGATAAGCTAGGAGAGGAAGATCACCCTGGGGCAGGGGGGTAGGAGAGGGGATGAGTTCTACCCTATAATTTTCTTTTGCTAGGCACCTGGGGCTTTTCACCCTGGTAATGGTCTGTACCTGGCCCCATTGTCCTTGTTCTGCACATGTCTGTCTAACTGCCTACCACGGGTTGAAAATGAAAAGCAAAGTAACATGAAAATAAATAAAAGGAAAGAAATAATAAAGATAAGAACAGAAATCAATTAAATTGAAGAACATAAGAGAAATTTATCAAAGCACAGGGTCAGAGGGAAAGAAGCTGAGTGATCTGGGGATGCCAACCATGTGGAACAGTGGTCTGAGGTGGAGAATGCCCCACATGTCATCAGGTCTTTGTGGAAAACACCCTGTCATGTGAGGGGTCTTGTTGACACTTTTGTTTTGCTTGTATACAAATTGTGTTGTGAGGCATATATTATTTTTAACAGCATTTTATAATTTAAAATATTGGCATAATTTTATATCATTCAAAATAAAGGTAGTGACTTCCACTTTTCTATACTTCTCCTTTCTCTCTTTGCCAGTCAGCACTATTGATGAGAACCTCTTTATTTTATTTTATTACTAGAGGCCCGATGCACGAAATTCATGCAAGAGTAGGCCTTCCTTTCCCCAGCTGCCAGCACCGGCTTCCCTCTGGGACCCGGGACCCTGGCTGGCTTCTCTCTGGCCGCCCCCAGGCACCCGGGACCCAGGCTTCTCTCCGGCCCCAGCTTTGTCCAGAATGACGTCCAGAAGAACATCCAGTCTAATTAGCATATTACCCTTTTATTTTTATAGATTTTATTGATTTTAGAGAGAGAGAGAGAGAGAGAGAGAGAGGAAGGGGGGTGGGAGAGAAACATTGATCTGTTGTTCCACATATTTATGAATTCATTGGTTGCTTCTTGTATGTACCTTGACCTGGGATCGAACCTAAACCTTGGTGTATTCAGACGATGAGATCCTCTACTTGGTTTCTCACTCCCATTACCTTGCTGATTCTCAGCAATATGCAAACTAATGTATATTACATTCAAAATGTAGTGCCTTTAGGGCTGGTTTTGGTCTTGGTTAAGGGTCTCCAGGAAAATACCATTTAGAAGAGAGGGCTACCTATTCTTGCTTGAGTTTAACATGCCGCTGAAATTTGCAAATGCCATGTACACTTGTAAGAATGTAAGTAACAATACAGTCTATAGGAAATGGCAATTTGATTAATGAAATTTTGGTTAGTTTCCATTTGAATTTGAGCTTCAATTTAAACAGTTTTTCCTTAAGTGGCATTCATAAAACTCAATAAAAGTTTAAGTAGGTCATGCATAAGTAATTGCATTTTATTTTTATACCATTTAACCATAACATTCTTTTGTTCCACTGTGCCTTTCTTGCCTTTTTATCATGGAAGTGGAAAGAGAAGAAAAATAAAAAATTATTTTAAAGTAGATTTTTGACCTCTAAAATGGAAACTAAAAAATATAGAAGAACTTTGGTATATAGCAATTTGTGATGGATACAGATTTGGCTATGCCATAAGTCAAATATTTTCTGAAACATAACTACATTTTATTTTTTAAAAAGCCTCATATAAGGTGATAATTATTCAATTCACAAATACCAGCATTATATAAAGCTCCACTTTGTAGGAGGTGGGATGGGAGAGCAGAAAGAACATGCCTTTGTGTCAAACAGACATGGTTTCAAATACTAGCTGAGCCACCTACTATTTCTGCAATCTTGACTATGTCCCTTAAAAGGTCAATATTTCTGCTTTGCAAGCTTACACTGTGCTTTATACAAGGTTTCCACCCAAAATTTATAGACACTTCAAGGGTTCAATTTTGAAAATGAAGTGTATTTTAATAAACACTGCCTTTATAATTATTCAAAGTGTGTGTATACATTTTGGGGGACACCCTATATGTATGTAAATGATAAAGTATGTGAAGTGCCTGGCACATAGGATGTCCTCTGTTTTCTTTCCTCCTTGACCTATGATATAATAATATACCATTAACGACTAGTGACTTTCTGTATTTTCAGGGAGCTAGTGTGGCAGAGTGGAAAGAGCAAGGCCTTTGTAGTTGCACAAAACCAGCCTCACTCTCCTTGCCACTCATTGGCTGTCTGACTTTAGCCTCTTTAACTCTCTGTTTCCCCATGTATATAAAAAAGATTGGCTCAGGTGGCTCAGGTGGTTGGAATGTTGTCCATTCACCAAAAGATTGTGGGTTCAATTCCCAGTCAGGGCATGTACCTAGGTTGTGAGTTTAATCCATGGTCAGGATGAGTACGGTGAGCAACCAATGGATGATTCTCTCTCACATTGGTCTCTCTCTCTCTCTCTCTCTCTCTCTCTCTCTCTCTCTCTCTTTCTCTCTATCTCTATTTCTCCCTCTCCCTCTCTCTCTAATATCAATAGAAACAAATCCTCGAGCGAGGATTAAAAAAAAAAGAAGATTGTATTTGCAGACACAAGGAGTTATGATATGTAAATGTGTAGCACAGTGCCTGGTGTATTAATTCTTCAGTTAGTTTCCAATGACTTTTCCATAGGAATAGTCTGTCTTGGCTCATACTTCAGACTTTCCTAAAATCTCTTAAACATGCAGCATCTGACCTCAGCATGCCCTGTACCTCTTGCTAAGTGGCTCCAGGCCCAGCACTAGTGGCAGCTGGCCATGGTTTGCTGTTTGTTCTCTCCTGGACACCTCCAAGCCCAACACAAGTAGAAGCCATCTGCAAATTGCTTTGTAGATCATGCCTGGTTGCCCTGGACAGAGCAAAAGCAGTGGCTGACCTTAGCCTGCACCTCTTGGGGGAGGCTCCAGAGCCAGCACACTCAGTGGACAGCTTCAGACTATGTTGAAACACCACCCAACCACCTCCACAAGTGACATACTCAGGGGTGAACTCAGCAGGTGCCAGAGCCGTGCTGAAGTTAATCCTGCTCTGTGGGGCGGGCCCCTGCTGACTTGATCCTCCATAGAAGTCACAGCCAGTCCTTGCAGCCAATAGGCTTTGGGAATAAATCCCTACCATTGATGTGCAAATAGCAATCAATGTTCAACTACAACAAGAGGGTGTACACAGCCCACATGGTGGGGCACAGCTGGAGTGCCCGGCTTGGGTGGATGGGGAGGCTATGCCACAGGACCCTAAAGGACACCTTCTACGTTAGGCCACATAACCAAGCCCAGGAGATGTTGAAGCTCTACCTAATGCATAGAAACAAACACAGGGAGGCTGCCAAAAGAGGAGACAAAGGAACATGTATCAAATGAAAGAAGATAACAAAACTCCATGAAAAGACTAAACAAAGTAGAGACAAGCAATCTATTAGATGCAGAGTTCAAAACACTGGTTAAAAGGATGCTCCATGAATGTAGGGGGAGAGTAGATAAACTTAGTGAGAACCTCAACAACATAAAAAAGGAATGGAAACCATAACAATTATCAGTTAGAAATGAAGGATACAGTAACTGAAATGAAGGATACATTACAAGGAATCAACAGTGGAAGAGATGAAGCAGAGGACTGAATCAGCAGTTTGAAAGATAAGAAAGCAGAAAATACCCAATCAGAACGGAAAAAAGAAAAAAGAATTTAAAAAATGAGGATAGTGTAAGGAGCCTCTAAGACAACTTCAGGAGTACCAATACTTGTATTATCAGGGTGCCAGAAGGAGAAAAGAGAAAATAAGAAATTGAAAACCTAGTTGAAAAAATAATGACAGAAACTTTCCTAACCTAGTAAAGGAAATAGACATACAAGTCCAGGAAGTGCAAAGAGTCCCAAACAAAATTAACCCCAAGAGGCCCAAATCAAGACACATCATAATTAAAATGCAAAAGGTGAAAGACGAAGAGAGATTCTTAAAAGCAGTAAGAGAAAAGCAGTTAGTTACCTATAAGGGAGCTCCCATAAGACTGCAGATGATTTCTGAACAGGAACTTTTCAGGCCAGAAGGGAGTGGCAAGACATATTCAACGTGATGAAAAGCAGGGGCCCTACAACCAAGATTACTTTACTCAGCCAAGCTATCACTTATAAGCGAAGGACATATAGTTTCTCAGAATCTTCTAGAAGAAGAAGAAGAAAGAGAAAAAGAAGAAGAATTAAAAATATGAATAATAAATGTCAATAAATACATATCTGTCAACAATTGAGTCTAAAACACAAAATAAACAAACAAGCAGAACAGAAATAGACTCATGGATACAGAAAACATATTGATGGTTTCCAAATGGGAGGGGGCTTGGGGTTTGGGTGAAAAAGGTGAAGGGATTAAGAATTGGTACAAATTGGTAGTAACCGAATAGTCATGGGGGAATAAAGAACAGCATAAGGAATATAGCCAATAATATTCTAATAACTATGTATGGTGTCAGATGGTTATGAGATTTATTGGGATGTTCACTTAGTAAATTATGTAATGTCTAATCACTGGAGTGTACACCTGGAACTAATATAATATTGTATGTCAATTATTATTGAAAAATAATAAATGATTTTTAAAAATTTGCAAAGGCATTTTAGGAATGTGAGAGAATCAAAGGCTTACCTTATATCAGTGAAAATGACCTGATTTTGCTACTCACAAAAAAGAGGGGTTTTGATTTTTAAAGAGGTCATGCTAGAGATAGACATAAGCAGTATTAAAATAATTATAGAGGTGATATAATCTATATAATTTATAAGGAATTGGGAATTATTTCTCAAGGTAAATCCATGGTTTCTAATCCTGGTTCAGATAATTCTCTTAGATTACCTCATTCCCATTTACCTACTGTTACATTACAGTTGTACGGGGAAAATGAAACCTTAAGGCTATTTTTGAAAGAAGAAATAAGATTTTGATGTGATATGTAATGCCTATGGGTAAATTCTTATAAAGTTATAACTTAAAAAAATAAAATAGTTTTGGTACTTTTTAAAAAAAGAGTAGCTTTAGTTATATCATTATATTAAGATTTTTTGATTGTTTTTTCCCCCAAGGTGCCTTCTATTTTCACTGTGTTCTAATGATCAAAACCCTTAGGATTGAAATCTGCAATGGTAGAGCTCAGATCAATTTCTGGTTCATGTATTGGATATTCAATTTTATCTGTGCCTCTCTTTACGAGGGCTAGAGAAGCCAACTTCATTGTTCCCTACCTTGCGGAGCAGAAGGCTGCTCATGAGCTCAATGGAGGTTATTTTTCATGGCTCCAAGAACCTAATCTTTATGATTGATGATTGTTGTTTTACTATTAAAAAATTCATCCAAAGAATTCACATCTCAGATTATTGATTTCTATTGCCTACTATTCAGTGCAACGAGGTGAAGTATATGATCAGGGAAAGAAAGAGCAGTATTTATTTGATTAAAATTTCTTCAGCTTGATTTTCTTGTTGCTAGTGGCAACCAACAAAAGAATAGATCTAAAATGACAGGCAACAACCATGATGATTACAGTCCAAGTTTTTATCTCTCCCTAGTTGTGATTTTAAAATATCCTCACTAGTGCTTGTAGTCATAAAAACGATTGCTACATATGCCACTTCAGACATATTGACAAACCTACCTACACAACCCTATTCCACTAATGAACCTGTTCCCAGGGCTTGGCAAGTCTACCTCAGAACACGTATGTCATTGCAAACAAGCTATAAGGAAGATGGTACTGGTTATATTATACAAACTATTTCCTAAAATGAATTTTCTATCTGCTATATGTCTTGGGTCAGCATGTTATATGTAGCAGCAGCATTTACACAGTTTGTATCATTTTGAAAATAGTATCACTTCCTAAAAAAGCCCCTGTATGTAATCTATTTAAAAATTTGCTCATTCTGATATAGATATATTCTGAAGTCTCTAAAGGAGATTAAAAATATACCCTGGGCAGAGCTCTTCATAATGCAGTGAAATTCTGTTAGACTGCTTTCCAAAGAAGAACATCTTGGTAAGCAGGAAAATGTTACGTTTACAAAATCATGACACAGAAGCAGACACCCTTGAGATGTTTGTTGGATATTTCAAAAATGAGCCTGATATACAGGGGAAAAAATACACCAGAGCAGCACGTGACATAATATAGTTTTACTTTTCCTCCATCATCTTATTTGCAAGGCAATAGAAAGAGTCTTCTGGCACATTATTGGATCTCTGCATGCTGTGATGCCCCTTGTCTGACTCCTGGAGGGTGACATTCAGAGACAGGCCTTCCAGAGGGGGAGCCATTATCAAATTTACAACCAGACTTCTGCTGGGTGAGAAGCCTTTTAGTGAGAATCATGTATGCCAAGTTGCATTTCTTGAGGCCCAGGGAAGGTCTCTGTGCACTCCCTGGTAGGGAGGAACACCTCAGGCTGCTAACAGGGCATGGCTGGGAAGAGCTGGAGAGCTCAGCATTTTCTAGTCAGCTGGGAATGGGGAGGCTCTTCGTAGCAAGATCTGACAGAGGAAGAAATACAGGGAGCGTCTCTCTGAGCTGAGCAAGGCAAGAGGGTAGGGGAGCAAGCCAAGAAGCAGCATGAGAAGATCAAAATCATTTTGTCGACTTCATAAAATTTCCTTAAGCTGGCACTGAAGATATTTTCTAATTAAAAAAAAAAGTGCTGTTAAAAAAAAAGTTTAACTCAGCCAAAGTCATGAGATACAAGTAACAGTTCCCCATTTGACTTTCTTCTAAAATTGTACAGTGTCGCAACCCTCTGCCGGCTCCTTGCTTAAATTTGCCACAGGCACTGAAGATCTGACCTTCCTGGCTCTGAGAGGGACTTGGCTCAGAGTGTTGCCGGGCAATGGTTAGTAAACTAGAGAAGGGATGACTAAACTGTTAACCAGATGCTAACTCTGCCTGCCTCCATCGTTACTCAATCTGGAAATGGATCAGAGCTCTCCCTGTCTCGTGTGCACACTGGCTATACTAATTTATTAAACCAGAAGAAAGATTGGTCTCTGGGAAGAAAACTTTGGCTCCAGCCCTGCTTCCCAGACATTCTGTCCTTCACTGAGCAGGTATACTCACTGCACTGCTCACTGCACTGGGTACCCTGTGGATGCAACAAACTCCCTCCTCCTTCCCTGGAGCCTACTTCTCTAGAGCCTATATTTATTCATGCAACAAATACTTAGTAAGCTCCTACTTTATATTAGGTACTATGCTAGGGCACGGGTACAGAAAAATGAATAAAACTGATACATGCTCCCAGTGAGACTCAGTCAAGTAAGGCTGTTTTTCTGTACGCTTTCTACATCTCATTACTCTTAATTTTTTTGTTTAAACTATTTTTTTTTCAGTTTTAAAAATTTGAATTACATTCTAGGATTCATAACATATTTCCTCTCAGTAGCCCATTTCTACAAAATCCCACAAGTTTTGAAATCTTGGAAACCCTCCCTCCCTCCCTCCCTCCCTCCCTCCCTCCCTCCCTCCCTCCCTCCCTTCCTTCTTTCTACATTGACTTCCTCTAGGTATAAAATTTGGGGTAATTCTTCCAATGTAATTAACAAGTATTTGGAGCCGAGTTTTGAGGGCTTAGTGACCTTGTATTAGGTTCTTATTGCTGCTGTAACAAACTGCCACAAATTTAGTGACTTAAAACAACAGTTTTATTATTTACATTTTGGAGATCTAAAATGGGCCTCACTGGGCTAAACTCAAGATGTCAAGGGCTGTGTTCCTTTTAGAAACTCTAGGAGAGAACGGCTGCTTGCCTTTTGCTACTTCTAGAGTCTGCCTGGGATTCCTTCACGGGTGGCCTCTCCAGCTTCCAGCTTCAAAGCCAGCAATGGCCAGTCACAGCTATTGCATGCTCACCACTCTGACTTTGTTTCTTTCAAAATATCTCCTTCTCTGACTCTTACACTCCTGCCTTCCTACTTTAATTATAAGAACACTGTGATTACATTGGGTCCTCCATTGGCCAGCCTGGGTGAGGGGCTGAGGACCATTTTTAGGCTGGCCACACCCCCTTCAGGGTGGGGGTCCCCACTGGGGTGCCTGGCCAGCCTGGGTAAGGGGCTGATAACCTCCCCATCTCAAAATCCTTGATTTAATTATATCTTCAAAATCTCTTTTGCCATGTGAGACAATATAGTCACAAATTCCAGGATTAAGATGTAGATATATTGCGGGGGGTGAAGGGGTGATGGTGGTGGTGGTGTTCATTCTTCTGCTTATCCACACCTTATGGGCTCTTTAAAAATAAGGCTCTTTATTCCTTTGTGGTGAAATGGTAGCTGAGTTTAACTCAGATCTGACTCTCTAAGTTTTGGTCCAAATGCTTGACTGATCTTCTCTGCCTTAAGTCCAGTAGAATAGCACCTGATATAATACTTTTGTAAAAGAGCACATTACATTATAGACCAGAATGACTTCTTTATGTGTGTATTCAGGCAGGTAATAAACATTATAGTGAACTAAATATGAGGTTGACTCTGAAAAATGTCACCTTATACATAATTTACACAACTATATGATTTGAGTGATGGTGTATGAATGCATTTTTTTTTTTACAATTTTCACACTTTATTGTACTAATTTAAATTTCACCATTAAACACTGAGCCAAAGTATATGTATATGCTGACCTATGTCAGATTTTTGAGATATAAAAGATAAATAGATGGATGGCTTTAAGGATGTGCTATTGTAGACATGGAAGAGAATTAAAGAATTAGGTTATGCTAAAATTTTGTCTAAACACATTTATACATTTATCAGCACAGGTAAAAATCTATAGGGATAGAAAGACATACATAACACTTTGGGTTGCAATTGGGAGAAAAACCTGTTCAGGACTACATGAGAGGTTATGCATAGAAGAGAGAATTAGCAACCTGTGAGAGCAACACTCATACAAGAAAATTAAATAATGGTGAATCAAATTGTGTTAGTAAATGACAATCAGACTGTAAACATGCTAGCAAAGATATTTTCTTGGGGACCTAAGGTAAATGTCACTTGCTTAAGTTCATATGTGGAACAAAGAAGGTTGACAATTATAATACATACTAGAGGCCCGGTACACAAAAATTTGTGCACTCGGGGGCAGGGGGTCCCTCAGCCCGGTCTGTGCCTTCTCGCAGTCTGGGACCCCTCAGGGGATGACCACCTGCTGGCTTAGGCCTGCTCCCCAGGGGATTGGGCCTAAGCTGGCAATCAGACATCCCTCTGGAAGCCTGGCAGCCCTCAGGGGATCTCCACTTGCCAGCGGGGAGCAGACCTAAGCTGCAATCGGACATCCTTAGCGCTGCTGAGGAGGCAGGAGAGGCTCCCACCACCACCGTTGTACTGGCAGCCATCAGCCTGGCTTGTGGCTGAGCAGAGCTCCCCAATGTGGGAACGCACTGACCACCAGAGGGCAGCTCCTGCATTGAGCATCTGCCCCCTGGTGGTCAGTGTGTGTCATAGTGACCAGTCATTCCCAGTCTTTCTGCTGTTAGGGTCAGTTTGCATATTACCCTTTTATTATATAGGATAGAGGCCTGGTGTATGGGTGGGGGCTGGCTGGTTTGCCCTGAAGGGTGTCCCGGATCAGGGTGGGGGTCCCTCTGGGGTGACTGGCCAGCCTGGGTGAGGGGCTGATGGCTGTTTGCAGGCTGGTCAAGCACCCCAGTGGGGACCCTCACACCATGGGGTGTGGCCAGTCTGGGTGAGGGGCTGAGGACTGTTTTCAGACTGGCCACACCTCCTTCAGGGTGGGGGCCTCTACTGGGGTGCCTGGCCAGCTTGGGTGAGGGACTGAAGGCCGTTTTCAGGCTGGCCACACCCTCTTCAGGGTGGGGGTCCCCACTGGGGTGCCTGGCCAGCCTGGGTGAGGGGCTAATGACTGTTTTCAGGCTGGCCAAGCCCCCCCAGCAGGGACCCTCACCCCATGGGTGTGTGCTCAGCCTGGGTTAGGGGCTGAGGGCTGTTTTTAGGCTTCCCACAGCCCCTTCAGGGTGTGTGGGTGTCCCCACTGGGGTGCCTGTCCAGCCTGGGTGAGGGGCTGATGGCCGTTTTCAGTCTGGCCAGGCCCCCAGGTGACCCAAGCTCCCAGACTCTCCTTTTTTTTTTTTTTTTTTTTTTTTTTGGTGGGCTGGAAGCAGGTATCTGGGATTTATTTATCCTATACTAATAAAAGACAAACATGCAAATTGACCATACTTTTGCTATGCCTTAAGCCACGCCCACCAGCCAATTAGAGCAACTATATGCAAATTAACCCAACAAAGGTGGCAGCCGGCAGCCACGGAGCTGGAGTGAGCAGGAGGCTTACTTGCTCCAGTGATGGAGTAAGCCAAGGTTCCCCGCCTGCTGCGGCTGGCTCTGAGCTCCACTGAAAGCAACAAAGTTTTAATTATAGAATGTAAATAAGCCCCAGATACTTGCTTTCAGCCAGCCGTGGCCACGGAGCTGGAGCGAGCAGGAGTGGGTTGCCCCTGGTGATGGAGGAAGCCAAGCTTTCCTCAGGCCTCTGCTAAAGGCAACAGAGTTTCAATTATAGAAGGTAAATAAATCCCAGAATAAAAAAAAGAAGAAAAAAAGGAGAGGCTGGGAGCTTACGTCGCCAGGGTGCTTGGCCAGCCTGAAAACGGCCCTCAGCCCCTCACCCAGACCGGCCAGGCACCCCAGCGGGGACCCCCCCACCCTAAAGGGGGTGTGGCCAGTCTGAAAACAGCCATCAGCCCCTCATCCAGGCTGGCCAAACCTCCATGGGGTGAAGGTCCCCACTGGGGTGGACATCCTCCGAGGTGTCCCACACTGCAAGAGGGCATAGGCTGGGCTGAGGGCCCCCCCCCCCAAGTGCACAAATTTTTGTGCACTGGGCCTCTAGTCTTATATAATTGAAACATTTTTAGCCTTGAGTGGAGCCCAGGCTTCCTCCATTGCCGGGGGCAACCCAAACCTCCTGCCCACTCCAGCTCCGTGGCTGCTGCCATCTTATTGGGTTAATTTGCATACTCACTCCTGATTGGCTGGTGGGCGTGGCTTGTGGGTGTAGCAGAGTGGTGGAGTGATGGAGTGACGGTTAATTTGCATCTTTCTCTTTTATTAGTGTAGATTGAAGTAAAATTTTTAATTTGAAAAGTCTTTTTTTTCATGTTTTTTTAATTATTTTATTTTTTCTTTATTGATTATGATATTACAAATGTGTCCTTATCCCCCCAATGTCCCCTCACCCCCCAATCCTACCCTCACCCCCTGTTGTCCACATCCATCGCTTATGCTTATATGCATGCATACAAGTCCTTTGATTGATCTCTCCCCCTCTCCCCCACCCTCCCCTACCTTCCCTTTGAGTTTTGAGCATCTGATCGATGCTTCTCTGTCTCTATATCTGTTTTTGTTCATTGGTTTATGTTGTTCATTATAATCCACAAATGAGTGAGAGCCTGTGATATTTATCTTTCTCTGACTGACTTATTTGCTTATATATTCTTGATATCATATTAAAAGATTTGATGATATTAATAAATACATCAATGCATAGAACATGAAAATGGATATTGCTGTGATTAGGAAAAAAGTAAAAGCAATTAAAATATGGTTTTGGTTGTTGGGATTTTTGTTTATAAAATACCATTGAATTCCTAAACTCCAAAAGGAATGTGGAAGACCTAGGTAGTTTTTGTTCTTGATGAATGGGAATAATAGGCAGGTCCATAATGATTAATTATAGTATAAAAATAATGTAAGTGATAAATCTTAGAGATATATAGGCAGTTACCAATAGTTTATGGAGATAATTACATTAAGACTTAGTGATTGGGAAAGAGAGAACAGTAAGAGACTAAGAGTGATTCTTTTTTTTTTTTTTTTTTTTTTTAATTAAATCTTTATTGTTCATATTATTACATTTGTTCCGTTTTTTTTTCCCCCCCATAACTCCCCTCCTCCCAGTTCCCGCCCTACCCTCCGCCCTCACTCCCCACCCACTGTCCTCATCCGTAGGTGCACGATTTTTGTCCAGTCTCTTCCCACATCTCCCACACCCCTTTCCCCCCCAAGAATAGTCAGTCCATTCCCTTTCTATGTCCCTGATTCTATTATAATCAACAGTTTATTCTGTTCATCAGATTATTTATTCACTTGATTCTTAGATTCACTTGTTGATAGATGCATATTTGTTGTTCATAATTTGTATCTTTACCTTTTTCTTCCTCTTCCTCTTCTTAAAGGATACCTTTCAGCATTTCATATAATCCTGGTTTGGTGGTGATGAACTCCTTTAGCTTTTCCTTATCTGTGAAGCTCTTTATCTGACCTTCAATTCTGACTGATAGCTTTGCTGGATAAAGTAATCTTGGTTGTAGGTTCTTGGTATTCATCACTTTGAATATTTCTTGCCACTCCCTTCTGGCCTGCAAAGTTTCTGTTGAGAAATCAGCTGACAGTCGTATGGGTATTCCCTTGTAGGTAACTGAGTTTCTTTCTCTTGCTGTTTTTAAGATTCTCTCTTTATCTTTTGCTCTTGGCATTTTAATTATGATGTGTCTTGGTGTGGTCCTCTTTGGATTCCTTTTGTTTGGGGTTCTCCGCGCTTCTTGGACCTGTAAGTGCATTTCTTTCACCAGGTGGGGGAAGTTTTCTGTCATTATTTCTTCAAATAGGTTTTCAATATCTTGCTCTCTCTCATCTTCTGGCACCCCTATAATTCTGATGTTGGTACGCTTGAAGCTGTCCCAGAGGCTCCTTACACTATCCTCGCATTTTTGGATTCTTTTTTCATTTTGCTTTTCCGGTTGGATGTTTTTTGCTTCCTCGCATTTCAAATCATTGACTTGATTCTTGCGCTCCTCTGGTCTGCTGTCGGGCGTCTGTATAATATTCGTTATTTCAGTCCGTGTGTGCTTAATTTCTAGTTGGTTCCCCAATATAAGATCGAGGGTCTTATTAGTTTTCGTGTAGAGCTCATTAAGTTTATCGGCAGCTTCTAAACAGTTCTTGAGAGACCTTAAAAGTGTGGTTCTGAACTCTATTTCTTCCATTGACAATTTTGTCCTGTTTCTTTGTCTCCGCATTTTGTTGTGCTTCCTTGGTGCACCCCCTAGTGGTCTTTGTTCGCAGTCTTATAGATAAATCTTGATTGCTGTAGCTAATTCCAGGGAGGGTTTGACCTCCAGGCCAAGTGGCTATGAGATTCAGCTGTGTCAGCGGTGAGAGAACTTCTGTCCTCTAGGGAGGTGCTAATCTAGCCTTTGCCTGAGGCTATCTGGCAAATGCCTCTGTGCAGGGCTTGGGCAGGGCGGGTCGAACAGGATCAACAGGGTGGGCCGGAGAGAGCAGTTATGGCGGCTCTCAGTCCTGTCCCAAGGGGCTCTGCCTCTCTGAGTCCCAGCACCCGCTGCAAAGCTCGGAGAGAAAGCTGCACTCGCTCTGACCGAAGCCAGACAGTCCCGCTTCTTCCGCCTGAGTCTGGGTCCCTAAAGACTCGCCCGGATCTGGAGCTCAGAGTCTGCGACTCCCTCCCGATTGAAAACAACAACCGCGCCCTCCGCCGCCAGCCCGCTCCGCGCACTCCGCACCTCAGAATTTGACTTCAGCACTGCGCCTCCTCTGAGTGTCCGTATGCGTTTCTCTTTCCTCCTAGTTGTAGGACTTCCACTCAGCCAGCGCCCCGGTGGTTCTGGGTGATGTCCCTTCCGTTTTTTGGTTTCACTTTTGAAGTAGTTGTTCAAAGCAGCAAACGCCGGCGTTAACCTATGCCGCCATCTTGGTTCTCCTAAGAGTGATTCTTGAGTGACTGCCAAGAAATGCCATTTTTACAAAAATGTCTTCTCTTATGAATAGATATTGTAATCATGAATCCCTTTGATGGAGTTACTCAGGTAGCTTTAGAATAATTTTTCTAAAGCTAGTAGAAGATATAATTAAATTTGTGATAAGGTTCTGTGATCATCTCTTGCATTTGTCAACCCAATCTGAGTTGACTTAGGTTGTAACTTTGGGAAGAATCTTATCATTTAATCAAGGTAGAATTGCTATTTCTCACCTCAAAAGGTTGAAAATTTACTCTGTGTGTACATGGCTGGGGATGGGTTAGGGTCACATTAAATATGGTTATAGAAACTGTAGCCAGGGCACAAATGATGATGTTTGGGAACTACTACCTTGAGTCATTAGGTCTGCATCCACTTTCCACCCTTAGCCAAACCATGCTTTATTCCACTTGGAAGTGTAGTTGGTATGTCTCAAATGAATTTATTGTAATGTATTCCATATTATGACTCTCTCTTTCTCCATATACATGTCCTATATAATCATATATAATAAAAGCCTAATATGCTAAGTGTCTGACCGTTCATTCAACTGTACCAGTCACTATGATGTACACTGACCATCAGTGGTCAGACAGTCCGACCAGTAGGTTAGCTTGCTGCTGGAGTCTGGCCAATGGGGACAGGGCGAGATGGGCCAGACACTCCCTGGAGCACTTCTGCTGTCCCTCTCTGGCCCCATTCGTGCAGACCAAGCTGAGGGACCCCACCAGTGCACAAATACGTGCACCGGGCCTCTATTCTCTCTATTACTGTGTGTGTATGTTCTATCTATCTATCTATCTATCTATCTATCTATCTATCTATCTATCATCTATCTATCTATCTATCTATCTGTCATCTATCATCAATCATCAGCATTTATTTCCACACTCTTTTATGCTCTCCCCTTCACAGGGCTGGAAGCCTGAGAACCTTATTTCCCAGACTCCTTTACTGTTGATGTTCTGGGTGCACATTATATTCTGTCTATGAATATAGACAGAATGTCTATTCATACAAGGTTCTGAAGGTAGAATAAGGCTCAGTGAATCCATATATGAAAAAAATAAGAATACCTTTGAAATATAAATAACAATTTTCCCAATTTATTGATTTTGTCAATTTAGAATTGTAAAGAGCAGCGTGTTCCCCTTTAAAGTAAGGCATACCTGCTTGTTCCACATTTGCTGCCAGCATTGAATTCTTTAGTAGGCAAAAAGGTGAATTAATTTTTTCCCTCTGGCTTACTTTTTATGTGACATTATTTGAGAGACTAAGCTCCGTATTTTCAAACAGATGACAAAGTGTCACAAATTTAGTAACAACAGTAGTGTTTTATCATGATTTCTTTACAGTATGAACCTCAGAGTTATTCCTCTGTGCCTCCCTGATGAAATCACTTTGAGAGGCAACATTAATTCAGTGATTGGGAAGAAAGGCGAGTGTGAGGAGAGCAGTATAATTTTCATCTAAAGAAATAGCACTAGATGTTCGAGAAGGTAATTGCATGTATTACTGAGCAATGTGATGACTCTCCCACATGAATAGTTCACCTCCAACAAGCATTCAATCAGTGGAACTATCAACAAGATCTGGCCTTTGATAAACACATTCACTTTAAATAGAGGTTCCTGAGATGAAAGGTTTGGTTTCTTTCAAGGAAAGAGATTCATGGCACTCAATCTCTGAAGCCTGAAAAGATGAAAAGCTGCCTCTAAACCCATAAAATTATGCTAGAATCTTCTTTTAGACAGAAGAAAGACAGAAGATGTTACTAATTAATTCAACTCCCTCTTCTTTTGGTAATTTTTTTCCTATTTTATTTTTTTATTGAATTTATCATCCTATATAATAAAAGCCTAATATGCAAATTGTCCCCTCGACCGGGAGTTCGATCGCTTGCTATGACGTGCACTGACCACCAGGGGGTGGCGCAAAACATGGCGGGTGTCAGCGACACGCTGTGACTTCTTGCCAGCTACCTGGGGTTCGGGGTGAGAGGAACAGAGGTGCAGTGAGAATGCAGGGTGTCTGCCAAGCTCGCTCTCACTCCCCCTGTTACCCACCCCTGGGACACCAGGGCTCACGCACCAGGGAAGCTCCCGCGCTCAGGTGTCAGGTGCCCGTGAGGAGCCTGCCCCATACCCGTGTGGCATCTTCTGGGTGAGCTGGACCACAGCTGCCAGGACCACAGGGGCAGGTTGGGTTCCTCTTGAGTTTGCACAGGAGCTGGTCTGCGAGGCCGGCCGGCTGGGAGAAAGCGTGCTGCCCACCTGCCTTCCATGTGGTGCCCCAGCCCGCAGCATCCGGCCACGCTTACTGCATCTCTGCGTGGGGACTCGGGTGCCATGACTCAGGCGGAGGGAGATGCATGGGGGCCTGGGGACCCAGGTGCTGCCCAGGGCCCAGAGGTCAGCTGGGACCTGCCCTTTCATGCCAGATGCTTGTGCTTCGAATGCCGGCCAGGCCTAGGGACTGCACCCGTGCATGAATTTTGTGCACCAGGCCTCTAGTTGTTTAATAAAATTATATAGGTTTCAGGGGGTACAATTTTATAATACATCATCTGTATATTGTATTGTGGGTTTACTACCCCAAGTGAAGTCTCCTTCCATCACTATTTATCCCCCCCAAACCCTCTTCTACCTCCCCCCACACTCTCTTTTTTCTCTGCTAATCTCCATACTGCTGTCTGTCTATGAGGTTTATTTTATTTTATTTATTTTGCTTAATCCCTTTACCTTTTCCACACATCCCCAACTCCCTATTTATTTCTGAAATGATTTCTGGCAACTGGCTATCCTATCTAATAAAAGAGAAAAATGGTAATTGGCGTACGACGATACCCTTTTCATTGGCTAATCAGGGCTATATGCAAATTAACTGCCAACTATGATTGGCAGTTAACTGCCAACTATGATTGGCAGTTAACTGCCAACTATGATTGGCAGTTAACTGCCAACTAAGATTGGCAGTTAACTGCCAACAAGATGGCGGTTAATTTGCATATGAAGGCACAATGCAGGGAGGCGAAAGGGAAAGCAGGAAGAAGCCCCCTGCCACTGACAGTGATCGGAAACCCAGGGGGGAGCTAAGAGCTGGGGCCGCCTTTGCCCTGCCCCCCAGCCATGATCGGAGAATCAGGTGCCTTTGCCGCCCTGGCCAGTGATAGCAGGAAGTAGGGGTGGAGCCAGTGATGGGAGCTGGGCATGGTCGAAGCTGGCAGTCCCGGGAGCTAGGGGTCCCTTGCCTGGGCCTAAAGCGGAGCCCACGATCGCGGGGCCGCTGCAGCTTGGGGTCCCCTGCCCAGGCCTGACACCTCTGCCGGAGGCCTCAGGCCTGGTCAAGGGGCCGATCCGGTGATTGGTGATCGGAGGGTGATGAGGGTCAACTCCTCTGGCCGAGGCATCAGGCCTGGGTGGGGGGCGGAGCCGGGGATTGGGGGGATATGATGGTCCCCTTTCCTAGGCCTGAAGCCTGGGTCAGAGGCGTCAGGCTTGGGCGGGGGGTGGAGCAAGCGATCAGAGGGAGATGGGGGTCCCCTGCCCAGGCATGATTCCTGGGCCAGAGGCCTCAGGCCTGGGCGGGGGCCAGAGCCAGTGATCAGGGGAAGATGGGGGTCCCCTGTCCAAGCCTGACACCTCTGGTGGAGGCGTCAGGCCTGGGCAAGGGGCCGATCAGGCGATCGGAGGGTGATGGGGGTCTACGCCTCTGGCCGAGGCATCAGGCCTGGGCAAGGGGCCGATCCTGCGATTGGAGGGTGATGGGGGTCAACGCCTGAGGGCTCCCAGTATGTGAGAGGGGGCAGGCTGGGCTGAGGGACACTCCCCTCCCCACACACACCCAGTGCACGAATTTTGTGCACCGGGCCCCTAGTATAATATAATGGGGAAATACTACTACTTGGCCTACAGTAAAATGAGATAATTTCTGAGGTATCTTCCATATCACACTTTTTATGAAAAAAATTTGGGAAGTCTATTCTTTAAACGTCATTACAAGTTGTTGCTGGAGAATTCAGTGGGCCAGATTTTGCCATTGCTCATGTGGATGGGGTTCTTAGAGTACCAGTGAAATAAGCATTTTCCAGAAGCCCCCAGGGGACACTGAGACGTGGTAAAAGACTTTATTTGCATGGAGTTACATTCCTCAGGTTGCAAAGTCCCATGGCCCTTAAGTGAGTCCTGAAAAAGGGGCAGCTGTGGACTCAGTAAAGCCAGAAGCAGAGCCAATGTCCAGAGCTTCTGTTCCATGTCGCAGTTCAGCATCAGGCTAATTAAAGACCATTAGTCCATTGTGTGGAGTCCACATGGCTGTGGGCCACATAGGTGAATGCAAGAGAGTATACACCCTGCAACAGGAGTTCCAAGAGAGCTAAAGGCCAAGAGCCAAGAGCCAAGAGCCAAGGGAGAGAACTCCCTTTGTCTAGGAGTTTAAACATTCAGGTTTTGAACCCTTGCAGTGGCCACATCTATTCTGGCCACTGACTTGTTCCCAGGTATGACTGATAGATAAGCACCTTTCCACATCACCTGGACTTTACTGGGCATGTGTCTCTTGCCCAGTTCCTTCCCCAATTGATTTGTGGGGAAGGGACTTGGAGAATGTTAAATTACAGCTTTCTGGCAAAGCTGTATAAATGGCATGCCTATATTACTTAGTCTTTGCTTTATTCCTTTCCTGTTAAATAATAACCAGATTATTACAACAGTATCTAAGGGACCATATTAAGGTGAAATTAATAATATGCCTCCTTATGGGGGGTTTAAGATAGACTTAAATGCATCCTAGAATCTATGATGTAGTTGGACTGTTGTGATTCTGAAGCATACATGTATCCACAAAGTTGATGTAAAATTAGTTCCCTGAAAAATTAGGAGATAAAGTTTTATTCTCCATTCTTGTTGCTAACTTGGTGAATTTGGCAAATTGTTGTCACACATTTAGTTAACAACAGGAGAATGTTTTTATTATAATCTCTATATTACATGAATTATAAAGCTAAGTAGGAGGGGAGGAGGTTAAGAAGACAGTATGCTAATAAAAATAACTCGAATTGTGGGAAGCTGATTGTAGGATTACTCAGCAACATGGACTTTCTTTCCTGACTGAATAGATTTCCTCTTGAAGCAAAGGGTGTCTGTTTTATCCTACTGAGAAATTTTTCTAGCCAGTATTTTACAAGAAAACATTTTAAAGAGTTTAAGCAACATAATTCATAATAGCCCAATGATGAAAGTACCCAAGTAAGTATCATTGACAGATGAATGGATGAACAAATGTGATATACATACAAGGGACTATTGTTATTCAGCCTTAAAAGGGAATGAAATTCTGATGCATTCTGAAAGTGAAATAAGCCAGTCAGAAAAGAACAAATATTGTGTGATTCCACTTACATGGGGTACCTAATAGCCCAACTTACAGTGACAGAAAGTAGAATGGTGATTACCAGGGGCTGGGAGAGGGGGGAATGGGAAGTTAGTGTTTAATGGAAACAGAGTTTCAGTTTCAGAAGTGAAAAAACGTTCTGGAGATGGGTAGTGGTGATGGTTGCATAACAATGTGGGTGTACTTAAAGCCACAGAACTGTGCACAATGCTTAAAATGGCAAATTTTATGTTATAACATTTAAGAAAAAATGACTTCATGCTTATCTATTTTCCTAATTTAAGAGGGGAATGTTTCATTTCTCCAAAATTCTGTGGTTCTGAAGTCAGATAAGATAGGGTTGTATCCAGATTTTGTTTTATAATTACAATTACAAATATGGAAGGTAAATTAAGAAAATAATGTTATCATAGAAAATTGCCTTTTAGGAGATTGTGTACATAACAGTTTCCATTAAAGATGTAATATTACCACGTTTTCTTATTATTGAACATATTTTTAAATGCACATTTCAACATCAAGTTAAAGATACTTATGAAATATTTTCTAATTTCTAAGTGAGCCCCACTTATTGATGTTATGTTTCTTGTTTCCTTATGAATGTTTGACCAAATCTTACTCTTACTTTTATATGATGCTTAAAGTATTCTAATTATACCCCCACAGTTGCTTATTTTTCTATTTATTTTCTGATGTAATAACTCAGATTTCTGATGTAAATTTTCATGCCAAATAACACTATAGTTTCATGATAATAACACTAAAGTGAGAATTATTTTTCCATTTTTTAAGGACAAGTCACAGTAATTTATCAGGTGTTTTAAAATTCTGGTTCCCATCCAAAAATATGTATGATATTTATTTTAGAAGATGTCGCCCCCACACTTTCAGGATGGTGGGGAAAAAAAAAAAAAAAAAGGAGGACTCCAAGCATGTACATACAGACATATTTTGGATGAAATAGAAAGCATATCTTGAAATTTTCCTCTAGATTAATTCCTTTTAATTATGAGTATGTTATTAAATTTTGAGAGACATTTTTCCTAAATGCTTAATTCTTTTATAGGTAAAATGATTTAAAATAAAGCAATTATTACAAAGAATAAGCAATAACTGGTAGCATTGCACTGGATTTAAAGGTGAAAGCATTTATAATGCAAGCAAAAAACACGTGGAAGTTTTAGGAAAGTTATTAGCAGAGAAGTACTGCATGTCCTGAGTGGAAACAGGGGTGGAGATTGGCAAAGCAGAACAAGTATTGTAAAATGCATCTTGGGCAGCAGCAACTCTGGCTTTGGACAGATTCCTTAATTTTATTTTTCCTCCCAAGTCTGTTGCAGAATGGGGAGGTGTTTTTGTTGTTGTTGTTGTTGATACTATAACAGGTGCCACCCTCCCCTTTGTTCTCCTCTACCCAGCCCCCTTCACACCCCCGGCCTTCATCACATTGTTGTGTATGTCCTTGGGCTATGTATACTAGTATATGCATATATGTTCTTTGGTTAACCTCTTCCATTCCCCCACTTCCCTCCACTCTGAGATCTGCCTGTTCCATATATCCATGCCTCTGGTCCTATTTTGTTTGTCAGTTTATTTTGTTTATTAGATTCCACATATACATGAGATAATATCGTGTTTGTCTTCCTTTGACTAGCTTATTTTGTTTAGCATGATAATTTTCAGGTCCATCCAAGCTGTCTCAAAGAGTAAGAGTTCTTTCTTTTTTACAGCTGTATAGTATTCCATTGTGTAAATATGCCACAGCATTTTTAAAAATTGATTCCAGAGAGGGAACGAGAGAGAGAGAGAGAGAGAGAGAGAGAGAGAGAGAGAGAGAGAGAGATGAAAGAGAAACATCATTCAGTTGCCTCTTACACATGACCCCCAGCCAGGGATCAAACCCTCAACCTAGTTATGTGCCCTGACCTGGAATCAAACCCATGACCTTCTGGTGCAGAGACAATACTCCAACCAACTGAGCCACACTGGTCAGCACTGTACCACAACTTTTTAATGCACTTATCTACTTATGGGTACTTGGCTGTTTCCCAATCTTGGCCATTGTAAATAAGCTGCTATGAACATAGGGGTGCATATCTTCTTTCTGATTGGTGAGATTATTAGGATATATTCCCAGCAGTTGGATCACTGGGCCAAAAGGCAGTTCCATTTTTATTTTTAAATTCTCACCCAAGACATGTCTTTTCACTGATTTTTAGAGAGAGAGAAAGGGAGGGAGCAGGGCGGGGGGAGAGAGAAAGGGACATTGATGCGAGAGAGACATCAGAGCAGTTATTGGGGTCTTTAGCAAGGCAGGTTTTGTAATTTGATCATGGTAGGCCAATTAGGAGGGGAGAGGAGAAGAGCATTTCTTTTTTGAAAGTTTAGTTGTGAAGGGGAGTAGAGAAGCAGAGAGGTCACTAGAGATAGATGCAGGAACAAAGAATTTATTTAAAACAGAAGTGAGCAGTCTGAATGCTGATGGGAATAATGAGGAGAGAAGGAGATGTGGAAGATGCCTGGGAGATGAGAGATTCAAGGAGTTGGGGCTACTGCTTATTCTGTAATGGGGTATTAAGCGTATTATATACTTAATCCATTTCAATCCTCTCAACACCACTAGGGATAAGCATCACAGTTTTAACATCTTGTTACATTTCAAATGGCTTGAAAGTCTAATGAGAAAGGCCCAGGTTTACACATCTATTAGGAATCTCCTTGATGTACAAATGAAAATGCAGATGTTTCTCTACTACTCCCCTTGGCTGCCTTCCAGTCACTGCTAAGTTTGCCCCCAGAGGGGCTCTCTCCCTCAGTTCTGACTTTATGTCGCTGTACTACTTTTATCTCTGTGGGCAAGTTCTCTTTGCACCGTGTCTCCTCATTTTGAGAAAGTACCCATGAGACCAACAAAAGTTAATGCTGATCACTTCCCAAAATGCATCTTGGATTTATTCACCTGAGTAACCACTGTACTATGCACTGCTGAGCAAGCAGGCATGGAGCTTGTGTTCTAAAAATGTGTGTGGAGGGGGGGCGAGGGGTGGAGAGGTGGTGGTGCCAATGATTGACAAGTGAACCAATAAATTAAAAAGCAAGATAATTTCAGATAATGATGAATTTTCTGAAGAAAATAAACCAGGGAGCCCTAGCCAGTTTTCTCAGTGGTTAGAGCGTTGACCTGCAGACTAAAAGGTCCCACGTTTGATTCCGGTCAAGGGCACATGCCTGGGTTGCGGGTTCGATTCCCAGTGTGGAGCATGCAAGAGGCAGCCAATCAATGATTCTCTCTCATCATTGATGTTTCCATCTCTCTCTCCCTCTTCCTTCCTCTCTGAAATTAATAAAAAATATATATAAAGAAAATAAACCAGGGAAATGTGATGCAGAATTACTGAATGTTTATTTTAGATTGGGAAGTCAGTAAAGTTCGTAAAATTCTATTACAAATCCTTCTTCTCCAAGGTGAGGGTGGAAATGAAGAGAACCTGACTTGACCCATGGGATGCAATGGGATGAATCAAAGGAGTGAGGTGGAAGGGAATTTGGCCCACCCATTTTATTCTCATTTCACAGAGAAAGATCCAGAGATCAGACTTACCCATCCTACTCAAGGCCCTTTAACTCAAAAAGGATAACACGACCATTCCAGCATATGTCTAGTTATTCCTTGAACAAAAGCACCAGTTCTAGGCCTATAATAGTCTCTGGGAAACCTTGGACAAACAGCCTACCTTGCTCTGTAAGTGAGGCATTACCAAACTAAGGATGTTAGGGCTACATGATGTATGTACAAGAGCACTGTGAATCTTTTGAAGCTAGTGGGCAACATCAAATCAAAATGTTCACTGCCACACCATCTCACCATTGTAAAATGTCATTTTTTTTAGGTAGTTGGTCTTACAATTCTGCCAAAGGCCACTTAGTCTTTCCCTTCTCTTCTAGGAAGGAATGTGCCTAATTTTTCCCAGAAATATGGGTGTTCCCTTCAGAGAAATAGATTGCTCAAGTTTGTTCGGGGGCAGCCAACTCTAGAAAAATCACAAAAATTAGGGCATGATTTATTGTTTTCATATCTTACAAAAAGAACCGCACAGAAATCTAAGGCACTGCACTGTGGCCTGTGCTTCACTGTGGCAGGGAAAGATCCAGAGTTGTTATTGCCTGATTGGTGTGAGAGTCTCCTCAAGCCTCCGACCAATATCTGGCGTATCCTTGAAGTATAACTATGGATCACGGCTTGGGGAGCTATGGGGAAGTGCTCCCCCTGGTTAGTCTTTTAGCCTGTATTCAGTTAGGTGACTTTAATTGAAAATGTCTATGCAAAACCAGGAAATAGTCTATCTATTTTGAAAGAGAGTTAAGGGAATGAAATAATTAGATGGTTTGAAAACAAGACTTATGAAGAGAAGATTAAAGAAGATGGGGAATATTGAAGACAAGACTGAAGGCATCAGATCCAGTATTGAAGATTTTAACTCTTTCCTCCCCACCCTGGGCAGGACCTCAAGGTACTCCCTTTGAAAATCCCTGGAGTACCTCCAGGAAACTCTCCAAGCCAAGCCCGTTCCAGGCCTCCTTTTCTGGTATCCCTCCTCCCTAAATCTCCAATTTTTTCATACCTGGATTGTTTATTACTCAACTAAGTTAATTGTCTTAGTCAGCTGTGTTGTTTTCTGGGTTTCTACCCTTTTCAGAAGAACGATTCACCACACCCATTTGATGACTAAGTAGGCTAAGACCCTTCCTGTTAGTTTCTGGCACATGGCTTGTGCTTACTAAATGTTTTGAATTGAATAGTCACAGTATCTTGGCACAGCTATCTTACTTTAGTCTCGTGCTTCATGGACCAGTGACAGAGAGAGGGAGAAAACAGCAGTTCTCTACAGCCACACACATTCCCAGCAGCTTGGTTTTGCCATTCCAGCTCATGTCCAAGATCTTTAGAACAACATCAGTTTTCTCAGACTGGTGTATGCATTGGAACAGGTCAGCTGCCAGAGCACGCAGTTTAAAAACTCCAACGTTTAAAATTTGGATTAAGAATCCAAAATAAAAGTTTATTTGTCACTCATTACATTCTTAGTTTGGTTGGCTGGCTCTACTGGGCAGCTTTCCTCCAAGCAGCAATGCAGGCTCTGCATCATTCTCTTGATCCTTAGATATCACCACTCAATGGGTACAGGGAAAAAAAGAGAGAAATTGGTGCATGAGGCCTAAAAGTCATATATATCACGATTCATACACTATTACTATTCACTATGTTCCTATTTCATTGACCAACACCCAGTCACCAGGCGACATTCAAGTGGAAAGGAGGCTGTGACATATCACTCAGCAGTGTCCTTGGGAAGAAAGGAATAATCGTTTGGTGAACAACTACCTCGTTGCTGGCACAGATGCCATTAGTGAGTCTCTGTTTCTATTTGTCAAATGATTCTAACTAAAGTGTTAAAGAAAAAGTAAGGCAGCCTTAAAGGGTTTATACAAAGTCCTCAAAAATTCTTACAGTTAGAAAAACATTATACTCCGATATACCGAATTATAGAAATGAAATTAGATATATGAAAGCATATTAAATTTTAAAATATGCATAATTAGTATACCAGAATTGTGACTTTGCCACTACGTTAAAATTTTCTCATGGCAAAACAATTAACAGTATTATAGCATACATTGAAGACAGTTTGACCCTTTTCCATTTCTCTCATTTTTCATATTTTCAAAAGTAGAAAAGCCCCTTTATCTTATCTGCTTATAGGTGTAATCATGAAAAAATGAACGAACAAGTTAAAGAAAGAAAAAAGGGAGGGAGGAAAGAAGGAAGAAAGGGAGGGAGATAGGAAGGAAGGAAAAAAAGTCATAGTATATAAGCACTCCCACATTTATGACCATTTTGGTGCTGTTTTCTTAAACTATTGATCCCATTATTTTTGAAAATTTTCTCCCAAATGTGAATAGAGAATGGGCAGAATTTTATTTCAGTGTTTATTTTGGCATCAGGTTTAATTATTTTCTTTTTATTTAGTTATATCAGCTCATCCCTCTGTCTACCAGCATTCACCCAGGCAGGACTCCTAGTGCAGGAGTTCTGTGTGCTTCTGGTGGCACACACATTAAAAATAATAAAGTGCAAGCAGTTTCACAAACACCGTAACCTGGAGGGAGTTTGGGAAGAAGAATAGACCCAGCGTGCAAAGAATATGTAGAAACATAGCTACAAACCTGATAAGAGATCAAAGAACCCAATGTTCTCTTGAAGCATTAACTTTACGAAACTGTTGTCTGAGAAGCTAAATGGCTCATTCAAACGGTGCTATTGGGCCTGAAGGTGGAAGAGACAGAAAGGGCTCAGAACAGAGCGACAAGCGGCCTCACTAGCAGTCTGACAGGTTTGGTGTTGAAAATTCTTTCTATATTCAAGGAACTAAAGCTTAATGTCTTTTCTTATCCAGCCATTCTTTTGTTCCTTCCTCTCGCATAGAGCACTTCCAATGTGAGAGACACTGGACTAGACACAAGTCAGTCAATACATCAGATTGAGGAATATCAGCTAACACTGCCCAGCAGTTCAAGAACCTTAAAGTCATTGGCAAAGGCTGAACAGTGGGTGCATCCAGAGGGCATGGCCCGAGACAGCACAGACACCTGTGAACAAAGTGGAGCGCCATCCATGGAAGCTCAGACTCTAGCTTCTGGATAGAGGATTAGATTGCATGAGAAGCAAAGCACGCAGGGAAGTATGCTGGGTGGGCCCCATTCCTTGCTTCCTTCTACCTTGCAATCTCATTCACCCAGTCAACATTTATTGAATTACAAATGTACAAGACAGCCGGGGGTAATGGAATGATATGTGAAACACAACCTGCTTTTTAGGAGTGTACAGTAACTGTAATATAAAATGGCTGGGGCCATCTGAAAGATACAATTAGGACCACTGGGGGTGCACATCTCTCTGGTATTTGGCAATAAGAGGGAAGCTTCTGAGAGAAATTTCTAGAATCGATTCCACTGCATACTTTAACTGAGCCCCTCAGGTCTCAAACTTGGCAGGCACTTTAGAATCATAACTTTTATCATTGCTTATGACTAATTTTAATTTTACAACCTGTCCTCTAGGCTAGGTTTTTTTGCTTGCAGTAGAAACAGATATAAAGCAATCCTTTGGTGCTCATAGTCACTGTAGTTTATAAAGGCCTCTTCAGGAATCTTAGATTCACTAATTCAGGTTTTTTATCTTTTCGAGTAACTAGAATGAATCTAGTGTTCCCAAGTGGCCAAATATTTAAGGCGTGCCTGATTCTACTGCTCACATGCAACTCTCTTTTATGGAAAGAAAAGGAAAGGCAAATGAAGGTCATGTGGATTATTAGAGAGGCGATTAGAATAAAACGTCAGAAAGTCTATTATAAGATGCCTTGCATTAGACTCAATGATTTGCTTTTCTATGCATTCACTTGAAAAAAAAGTATTTCCTGATAAAAATATATGTAAATATGTTCAATATATTAATTGCAGTTATAATTCAGACAGATTGAAGAAACTGTCTTGGACCAAGTATCATGCTTTCTCCCTTGTACTGTCAGCAAGTGAGGATCAGTCATCTCAATCTGGGGAACAAGGATGTGGTCATTTCCCATGGTCTCGGTTTGAAGTACCCAGAGCCGTTTCCTCCTAGGAGCCAGGGTGCCGTTGAAGTCCCCACACAGCTGGCAGAGCTCTGCTTCCGGAAATCAAAACAGATTGGCCCTGACGTCTGTCCTAATTCATTCACTTATGCCTAGAATTGCTAACGATTCTTAGATACTTTGAACATTTGTAAACTATAGTTATAGACACATTTCCAAGGGCCATTCAGCAGTAGCTGATTTGGAAAATGCTTCTTGCATGTAATGTCATGGCATACAGATTGTTCTACTTTAAAATGACTGTGAGGAAAAACTACAGGCTGGAAATAATGGAAAATAGTATATGCTGAGGCCTTAAATACTTTTTGGTTTTGAAGTCTAGGGTGCTATGTAATGCTTAGGATGCTTGTTCATGGCCTCCCTCCTCCTAGCCCAGTTCTCTTTTCGGAAAGATTTTTAAAGAATAAGAGCTGAGTGCTCCAATGTCTGGCACCATTTTATCTGCATTTTCATAAGCATTTTAGCAATCCGCTGAGTCATTTCTTCCTCACCTCCCACAAATAACGTGGGTAAAATAGAGCCACGAGGATTTTTTTTTTTTTAAGAGTAAGAATTCTGACTTCGGAATCTAAAAAGACACCACTTTCATTACAAACACACATAAACAGCAAAAGACCTACCAATACAGCTGCCTGTAAATGTTCCATGCCGCCGACACCAGTGATTTGTGTTTTGGAGTATTATCCTTGATCTTCTGTCTTGGAGGCAGCGTTAAATCGCAGTGTGCTGGGAGACTGACCTCATTACATTACATGTGCTGAGTCACTGTCCTACTACTGCTGTCCCCAAGGCCCCGGGCAGACTTTGCAGTGTCGTCCCATGGTCATAAAAATGTGCGCCAGTAAAAATCCGCTCAGGCTTGTGTGATATTGTCACTGCTGTTTCTCATTAATGGCACGTTAATGTGATCAAGAAGATTCTCTCAACACTCCAGCCCCTTAAACAACCAAATAAATGCTTTAAAAATCCGGCAAAACAGCTTTCATTTTAAAGGTAGGATCTAAGGACTTGCCTTGTCACATCCCCAGTGTTTTGACTGTCCTCTAGCGGCTATTCTGAATCCTCTTATGTTTCAAAAAGAATTTATTGTTTTGTTTCTTTCCTGGGTCTCAAATAAAAACCTGTCTGCCGGGAGTTGCCCTTTAAGAATGCAATGCTTTCATGTTTGAAAAAGAACAGAGAATAATGATGAATTCTAATCTCTGTTTTGCCTCATCTTTGTTGCAGTTTGAAAACCCCAGACCTCTGAAATGGCTACGTAAATTTACCCACTGTCTGTGCGGCCTCCACCAGAGAATGCAATAGTTTTCCCTCGTTCTTTGAAAAACAAATTGCTTTTATCTGCACCACTCAGTTTAAGGGACAACTACTTCTGGAATCCTATCCAAGCTCTTCACACTCAGAATGATTTTTACTGCCACTCTAATGATCAGCCAGGATGCTTATTTGTAATCACCAGCTTTCAATAATTTAAGTAGGTAGTTGTTCAGCCAACTATTTTTATTCAAAATGTGACAGAAGCTAAAATCGCATGTTGAAGTTTATCCAGATGCTGTCTTCTTTTACGACACGCTAACCGATGCAGAGCAATTGTTCGTTTACTTGTAACATGTCAGAAGCACATCTTTACTTCATGAATCTAACCAACAATCTAAAACGAAGTCTATCATTTATGTATCGGTTGAGTTGCTCACCAGGACCAGCAGGCAGGGCATGGTAAGGATTAATTCAGCGTGCTGAATCATCAGACATAATCACACCCATAAGTCGTGGTTATTACACTTTAGAGAGGAGCTTTCCTTTGTCTATTTGCATTTCAACAAGGATTATTTGGGTGGTTACATTTTTCATTAATAATAATAAAGACCACTGTGAATAAATTTGTCAGTATAAGTATCACTAAATATTTCTGTAAGGCCTTAAATGTCCTTTTCCCCCAATTTTTCTTTTATACTTTTGTATATAAAATGTACCAACTTCTTAGGGTGAAGAAGAACTAAATCAGACAGAATCCAGATTCCTTAAGAACAAATTTCTGCTATCTTTAAATTTTATTTTCTCATCCAATAATTACTGCCTTCTGGGCAGCAAAGGAGCTTACTCTAAAAAGTTCCAAAGCTATAAAATTGCAAAACTGAGAAGTCAGGTTAAACGTTTTTTCTGCTTTGTAAAATTTGTTAAGTTTTTGCCAAATCCCCAATTTTACACTGAAGAAGTTTCAGGGAAAGCTTCTGTTGTCCTTTGTTAGGGTCCTTGTTAAAAAAAAAAAAAAGTCTCCAGAGTGGCTAATTGCTGTTAGTGAATGCAAATAGAATCAGTTGCCTCAATGCAGCTTAATGATCCTTTTGCCTGTTCCCCTCTCCTGTTCTCTTTGTGGCTTTCCCAAGTCTTCATCTCTCTCTTCAAATATCCCCTCAACTCCCTACACTCACATCAGCAGATTACCTTGGCTCTTGGCTAAGAGAAGAAAGTCTCTACTTGCAATAACTCCCTCAAGTTCCTTCCACTCAATAAACATACCTATCTCTGCAATGTCAAGAGTGGGATCTGGGTGGGGGGCAAGGAGACTCCTGAATTTTCCAAGACCAACTCCTCCACTTCACTCTCATTTCCTCAGAGCCCTTGCTCCATCCTTGTCTCTTCTCTCTCACATATCTTCAACCTCCTGCTGGTCACTGACTTAGTTCTCTCAGCTTATAAACCTGACACAATCTCTTGCAGAGAAGTATTGAGTTAGGGTCCCTGAGAGTCCCAGGTGAGGGTCCCCAGCTTCCTCCTGAACGCAGAGGCCACAGGTGGCTGCTTTGACAGAAGCTGCCAAGCTTTGGGTTATGTGGCGCTGCCACCCTGGCCTCAGGGGTTTGGGTTATGAATAGGGGTCATAGCTAAAGGCAGTTCAGATGGGAGAGCCAAAACTACATGCTGTCTGAGTCCTGTTTGGGTTCCTGTTTGCCAGCAATAGAAAGCTATTCTGGCTAATTTCACCTCAATACAATATTCACTGGAAGGATGTCTGTGGTTCACATATCTACAGGGGCCTGGAGGACTTGGCTTAGAAAAGAAGAAAAAATCAAGGTACGAAAAGAAGAAAAAATCAAGGTACTCTTAAGAGTGCAGTGGGAAGCACAGCAAAAGTTAAACAAGAAGAGCAGTGTGTGAGCCTGCTGCTTCTGCTACTGCCCCCTTCAATGGGGGTGGTCTGCAGTTGTCCCTACACTTGTCTGACTGACCTAGGCCAACTGATGTGCTTCCCCATAGCCAGGCCATTTAGGAAGAAAATGCAGGGCTCCTTGCATTCTAGGCATAGTAAGTAAGAGATTCCCCTAAAAGGAAATGGGAGTGTTAACAGGAATTGGATGCTGGACAGCCCACACCAAGAAATGGTAACTATAAATAGTTCTCTACACAATGAGGTGCTCTTCTGAAGAGCAAGGACGTGAGACACAGAGAAAAGAGAAATAGAAAGCAGTAGAAACATAGAAGCAATAGCCAAGAGAAGCAAAGATGGGATAGACTCAAAGAACAGCTGGAACATAGAGATATTGTCATGAAAATGGTAGAGTTGTGAGAAGGAATAGATTGGTGTCTACTCTTAGGGGGTGATGAAGCAACTGGTGACCATATGTGCTGGATTGCTTGGGGCAGTGGAGCTGGCTCAGTTCCGGAGGAGCATGTAATCTTACCTAGCTCACAGACTTTGGAATCAGAGGATCCAGGAGCTGAGATAAATCCCAGCTTCACCACTCACCTGCTGGGTGAAACAGGACATAATTTTTAACTGCTATATCCTCACTCTCCTCATTTGTAAAAATTGTACCTATGTCATTTGGTTGATGTAAGAATAAAATCATAATGCAATAAGTGATTAGCATAATTCCTTGTATATTATATGTAAGCTGCTATTACTACTATTTTATGCCTTTCATGATTTCACAGATCTATTCCTTTATCTTCATAGAAAATTACAACTCACCTTTTAAGATCCAGCTCAGATGATACCTTTTCTATAAACCCATCCAGGAATCTTTCCCCTGCCCCAGGCAGAACTTACAACTCAGGTCAACACTTATTAAGTGGTTATTATGCAAATTATAGTATTAGGTCCTAGAGATATCAAAGATGTCAATTGTTTTGTTCCTCAATAGCGTATAATTTAAAGGGAGAAGCAGAGACATAAATATACAACTTTAATATCTTCCAGTAAATACCATGATAGAGCTATGACAGAACGATACCTTGCATTTTCCTCCATTTAAATCATATCTCTATTGCAGCAACTATGCCATTATGAGTTAGTTGTTTGCATATCTACCTCTGTCTTTTTGAGCTCAAGAATATATCTTACTCACCTTTTTATACCCAGGATATATTAGCCAGTGGTTCTCAACCTTCTGGCCCTTTAAATTCAGTTCCTCATGTTGTGACCCAACCATAAAATTATTTTCTTTGCTACTTTATAACTGTAATGTTGCTACTGTTATGAATCATAATGTAAATATCTGATATGCAGGATGATCTTAGGCGACCCCTGTGAAAGGGTTGTTCGACTGCCATAGGGGTCGTGACCCACAGGTTGAGAACCACTGTAGGCACTAAATATTTATTGACTAAAGTATGATTCCATTATATTTTCACTGAATAAATTATTAATTTTTAGAAATATAATTCCTAATATGTTATTACTATTTAAGGGTACAAGTTTTATCCTGCAATTCTATAAGTTACTTCCTTACCAGAAATTAAGGTTCAGTCACTGTTCAATGTCACCTCTAATCTGATTGAAAAAAATTTTTTTCTAATATATTATTTTTTAATATATTTTTTATTGATTAAGATATTACATATGTGTCCTTATCCCCACGTTACCCCCTACCCCCCCCCGCTCATGCCCTCACCACCACCACCACCCCCCCCCCCCCCGTTGTCCGTGTCCATTGGTTAGGCCTATATGCTTACATACAAGTCCTTTGGTTGATCTTTCCCCCTTACCCCCACCCTCCCCTACCTTCCCTCCAAGGCCCGGCAGGCCAATCAATGCCTCTCCGTCTCTGGATCAGTCCTTATTCATCAGTTTATGTTGTTCATTATATTCCACAAATGAGTGAGATCATGTGGTATTTATCCGCTCTCCATTCCATCCATGCTGTGGCAAATGGTAAGAGTTCCCTTTTCTTCTTCCTCTTCTTAAAGAATACCTTTCAGCATTTCATATAATGCTGGTTTGGTGGTAATGAATTCCTTTAGCTTTTTCTTATCTGTGAAGCTCTTTATCTGACCTTCTATTCTGAATGATAGCTTTGCTGGATAAAGTAATCTTGGTTGTAGGTTCTTGCTATTCATCACTTTGAATATTTCTTGCCACTCTCTTCTGGCCTGCATGGTTTCTGTTGAGAAATCAGCTGACAGTCGTATGGGTACTCCCTTGTAGGTAACTGGGTTTCTTTCTCTTGCTGCTTTTAAGATTCTCTCTTTGTCTTTTGCTCTTGGCATTTTAATTATTATGTGTCTTGGTGTGGTCCTCTTTGGGTTCCTTTTGTTTGGGGTTCTCTGCGCTTCATGGACTTGTAAGTCTATTTCTTTCATCAGGTAGGGGAAGTTTTCTGTCATTATTTCTTCAAATAGGTTTTCAATATCTTGCCCTCTCTCTTCTTCTGGTATCCCTATAATTCTGATGTTGTCCCAGAGGCTCCTTACACTATCTTCATATTTTTGGAATCTTTTTTCTTTTTTGGTTGGGTATTTTTTGTTTCTTTGTATTTCAAATCTTTGACTTGATTCTTGGGATCCTCTTGTCTGCTGTTGGATCTCTGTATATTATTCTTTATTTCAGCTTAATTTCTAGTTGGTCCTTTTTCATATCCTTGAGGGTCTCACTAGATTTCTTGAGGGTCTCACTAAATTTATCGGCGGTTTCCATAAAATTCCTGAAAAACCTTATAACCGTGGTTTTGAACTCTATATCCAGTCGTTTGCTTTCCTCCATTTCTGTCAATTGTGAACTCTTTCTTTGTCTCCACATTTTTTATGCTTCCCTGTGTTGGTAGAGTGGTTTTGTGTGCTAGGTGTCCTTTAGGGCCCAGTGGCTCAGCCTCCCCCGTTACCTGAGGTGGACACTCTTGGTGCACCCCCTTGTGGGCTTTGTGCACAGTCTTGTTGTAGTTATGCCTTGATTGTTGTAGGATCACTGGGAGGAATTGACCTCCAGGCCAATTGGCAGTGAGAATCGGCTGTGTCTGCAGTGGGAGAACTTCTGTGCTGAAGACACCCTTCTGGGGCAAGACTTACTTCAGTGGGGCTTTGGTGCTCACTGAGTCTGCCCCCTGGGTGTGTCCCTTATGGATCTGAGGAGTTGTAATCTGGATGGTCCCCCTCTGACCACTGGGTACACTGGTTCTTGGAGGTTACCCAGCAGGAGCTATGAAGAGAACTGCAGATTCCCCTTCCTTTTTGTGAGTTTGGAGGTGCCCTGATGAGGCCCAGCTGTGAAGCAATGCAAGCTGCTGTGGGGCCTTGGGCCTTCTCTTGGAAGTTCTGGGTTGTGGCCCAGCTGCAGTTTGTTAGATAATTTTCAAGTTGCAAAGGGCCAGGGCATTCATACGCAAAAGCCTCTGCTGCAGCCTGGGTGGGGCGGGGTCTCAGGGAATCAAAGGGCGGAGCAAGGAACTATGGCGCATTCTCAGCCCTGCCCTAAGGGGCCACGGGCGCGCGTCTCAGTGTCCTGATAATTTAATTGCTGCAAGCACCTCTGAGGGAAAGCTGCCCTCCAGTTCCGAGTTCTGCCCACTGTCAGACAGTCCAGTTTCTCCCCGTATGAGTCCTGGGTCCCCAGAGACTTCCCGGAACCGGAGTTCAGAGCAGTCGGGAGCTTGTGACTCCCTCCCGATTCAAAAAGACAGCCACGTCCTCAGGTACCAGCCCCTTTCCAAGCACTCTTGAGCCTCTGTACCTTTGCACTTTACTTCTGCAGCTCCTGACCCTCAATGTGCTTTTCTCTTTCCTTCTAGTTGTAGAATTTCCACTCCGCCAGCCTTCCTGTAAGTTCTGGATGATGTCCGTTTTGTCTTTTTATTGTGTTTTGAAGTTGTTGTAGGAGGCAGCAATTTCGGTGTTTCCCTATGCCGCCATCTTAGTTTCTCCTCTAATATATTATTTGAAAATTTTTTTTATTAAAGTATAGTTAACATACAATATTATTTTAGTTTCAGGTGTACAACATAGTCATTCAACATTTATATACCTAACAAGGTGATCACCACAATAAATTTAAAAACCATCTGGTTGAAATTTAAATGAAGAGAGGGAGATACATCTGAGGAATACCAAACTGAACCTTAAGGGAGTCCCACACATGCAAGATAAAGGCCAAGGTTGAGGGATGGCTGTTATAAGAGGGAAAGTAGGGCTAGGAGAACAGGAAGAGACAGAGATGGAACTGGACAGACACAGATGGGTACAGTCCAAGGAAGAGGTGGGGAGGGGGAAACTCGGAGACTTCTACCATGTGAAGGGGAAGAGAGGCCAGGGTTACTGGAGCAGAACAGGGGAGAGAGTGGAGGACAGAGAGGTGATGCGGGTGAGGGAAGATTTATTTGTTTGGGAGTTATGTGAACCGTTGGCATGCATAACAAATGCTCATGGAAGACTGAATGAATTATCTAAGTGTAACAAGGGTGGATGGGTGGGAAGGTCAGAATAATGGTTCCTGGTTATCAGGTGGGAGAGTAGCTGCCATCATCCCTGCTCCAGGGGAGCCCAGGGGAGTGGAATAGAGCTGGGATGAGGACCCAAGAAGTAGGGCCCAATTCAGGTTGTGAGATTGTGGTGTCCTTCTCTCATCTGAGCTTTATGTTGCGACCCTGTACCAACCAACAATGCATGTGGCACCCAGTCCCACCTGGGATTATTGACCCACAATTTTTAAATGTCATTTTCTCTGCTTTTGACCTGTTTGGCAAATTTTATCAATGACAATTTTCTTCATCTCTGGGTCTTCCTTTATAGTTTGTGTCTACAATTTGTATTAATTTATGTCTAAATACTATTAAAAATACAATAAAGCATTATGGGAATGCTGAGTAACTAGATTATTTTTTGCTTGTATGACTCAGAATTGGCAACTTTACAATTTGTGTTTTATCTCCTTTGGCTGATTACCTTGATCAATCAAGCCAAATGGAAATAGGGCCCACTTTAGGTGGGGGTAGGGCACAAGCAAGTGAACTTTGGCCAAATTGAGTTGACAGTCTTTCAGGGCTGGAAAGAATCTTGTCCAATTTCTTTATTTTGCAACGCGGAAATGGAATGTAGAGAGGCCAAATGGCTTGCTAAGGCTACCCAGTGGAAGCAGAAATAGGAAGCCACATTTTCTCTCCTTGGATGAATTATTATAGAATCATTAATATTTGGTAGAGACAGTAGCAAAAACTCCATTCTTTAGTACTGGGTAAATGAAAGAGGAATTTTTTAAAAAATTTAAGTCAAATTTAATTTACCTTTTCTTTATGTATAATCTCCATTTCAAGTAGGGTCTATTTTCAAAATCAGAGGGGAATTTGAGGAGGACAGTGAAATGTTTAGATTTACACTTTAGAAAGTTATTCTAGTAGGAGTATTCCTGAGTACTCTGAGTGAATTAAAAAACTCTATTCAAAAAATTTCTCACTGTGCTTTTATTAATTCAAGCTAGTTTTATTTGTAGGATTTATGTTTTTGACGTGTACAAGAAACATATTACCCTTTTGCTACCATCACGTTTCCAGATAGTGCCATTTGTTTCTCCTTGAATTGGCTTAGTTCAGATAGTTGGAACTTTTGAGTTGCACTTAACAGGAATGATCACTTTGGTATCATTCATGCTCAGTGACCTTTAGAGCCCATTGCAATGCAGAACAGCACACCTGTTACTGCACAGTCATCCATGGAGTCTTCCTAGGAACCCACTTTATAGTTGGAGTGTGATATATCCTATACTTACACAGTCTGTGATTTACTGCCGTAGAATAAAACATTGCTATATCTCATGGAGATTTATGAGATATTAGTTCATTTAGTTTGCGCGCGTGCATGCGCGTGCGCAATGGTATGGGAAATAAAGAATATCATGGTCAATAATCTAGTTGGGGAGGAAAAGCATAAGTATATGAAAATTTCATTAAAAGTGAAATATTTTACCAAGATGAGGACTCTCAAAATAGCGTATATTTGTATTGATTTTTCAAGTAATATCTTTCAATGTTTGAACATCTAGTCCACACACCTTACTTTTAATTCCTGTAAGAGAGATTTCATATCCATTTTGCTTATAAGAAAAAATAAAATTAAGAGAGATTAATAGAAAGTGAAGGGTTTGTGCAAATTAAATCTGGGTCTGTCTGTAGCCACAGCCCCGGCATTTCTCATAAAGCATCTGCAGTGGACATTTATCATTTTCTGTCCATCCAAGTACCAGGATCCACTTTTTGTGTTTGAAAAACGCTCTCCCTTATGATGCCTTGCCAAGTACTCACCTTTGCAGGTTCCTTGCAGTTAGGGTGTGGGTTTAGGGGTTCTGCCAATCAGATCCACCTGCTCTCCAAAGTATGAATCAGTGACCAGTGACACCCAGAAGCAGGGGCCACCCAGAATGTAAGTGGGCAACATGTGGGGTTGGGGTGTCTGGTTGCCGAGACCGCCTGAATGTGCTGCAGCGTCTGTCCAGGAGGAGTTTAAAGATGTCTTTACTTGATTAGTTTTGTGGTTTGCTTTTGGGAATTGTTTGTTGCTGTAAAATTCCTAAGTTTGCTTTTTCAGTCTTCTCAAGAGAATATGTGAGCTATCCCATATCTTTTGAATAATTTACATTAGCCAGAGTCAGTTTCTTTTATTAGCATCCAAAAACCCTGATTGCTACTGGAAAGTGTACCAGGAGAGGTTACAGGTAATAGACCTTCAGACAAAAAAGGAGGAAACTGGAATTTAGTACCTGTCCTTGGAGGGAGTAAGGGGAAATGGAAGTCAAATTGATGTTAAGAAACTAGACCTGACCAACTACTGAAATTTGTGAAAAAAACAGCTAATTAAATTGTCACCCTTTGTCCCCTTAAGTGACAGTCCCATTAAAGGCTGGGTTTGTGAGACAAAGTGATTGCTGCAAGAGGATAGTTCAAGGACTGAATAGTGGTGCAATAGACAGTTTACCAACAGAAAATGACAAATTCACTCCTTGACTCTCAGTTCAAGACCCCAACTGAAAACCGGTCACTTTCTTATGGTTCTAAAAGAATGTATAATCTCTTTTAGTCACAGTGCTGAGGTCATTGGAACCTACACTCAAAGGTTTAATCCTCCAAGTTGCTTACATCAATCTAGTATAACATTTCCTAGTCTCTTATGTGAACATTCCTACTTTGACTAACATAAGATGCTAAGCAGAAATCCTGACATAGGGTGTAGATATGTGAGAGGAGTTGGGTTGCTCAGTGTTTAAACATTCAAAGCCACTGAGCCCCCATTCTCTCCATCCCCTTCCCTCAGTGAAAGCATGGCCCAAGGCCTATTACAAAGTCAACCCAAAAGAATTACAACATTTTTTAAACATATTGCAGAAATCTGGCAGATACATGTGGGAATGTTTTGAGGATTGTTGGCCAAGGATGGAGGAACGAGATTTAGATCAAGAAGAATGTGTCACTATGTGTACAGGTACTTACATGTAAATGTTTATTCATCTGGGGGTGATTTTGGTTACTTTTTTTAGACTACTGACTAAACTTGGACTCAACAGTGACCTTGACATCTCTGGCATAATAGAGAGGAAGACATTGAAAAAACTATAAGATGTATAGAAGTGGGAGTGAGCTTCTGGTTTGCAATCCATTCCCTGTAGCCCCAAGGCCTTCACTGAGTCATGCCTTGAAAAACACATTGGTGAGGAGAGTCCCAGCCTTTTAGAAAATCTCTATAGAGACTGTTCTTCATGGGCCTAAAATGCAGTGAGAGGAGATTCATGGGCCTAAAATGCAGTGAAATGAGCTTTCTGATTTCACTGAGATACTAGAATCCCAGAGTGGCAGAAGCCTTGTAACAGCATGTAAACATTGGAGGCCATTAGAGTTGGGCAGGTGCATAGGGAGGGAGAGGGCAGGTCAGTGTAGTAATCAAAATGGTCCAACCTCCGACATCTTTGTGTTTGCTAATCAGTCATAGGTATTCTAGAAATGAACTGTATGAACATTCAATTTGTAAAACAACACCACCACCAACCAAAACACAGAAACTCGAGGTATGGCAATCAAAGTCCCAACTTGAACTATCCCATAAGAAAGGGTTGGCCTTTTACCCAATTTTCAAACTTAAACTCCAGACACTGAAAGGAAGGCTAGGTTCTTGAAAATAAATTTGTGATGTTATTATAAGTGTGTATTTCTCCTGGTCTTCTGCCAAGGGACCTTTGTCTCTTGGGATGACTATACTTTGGAAAAGGCAAAAGCCCAGACCTTTCAGGTGTAATACAACAGCTGCTCTGAGCTAACACTGTTTCCGGGGTTGGGGTGGGGATCCAGAACACCACTGTGCTCTGTCAGTCAGAGTGAGGGCTATGGGGACCAGGTAACAAATGAGGTTTTGAGCTGAATCTACTTTAGTGGAACCTGGGCTCTGTTTTTTAACTCTGTTCCTGATTTTATGATTGAGATTAAAACCCTCAGCAACCACAAAATCTCCTTATTGACTTCCTGACACATGGAATAAGGGTTATTATGATTAGAAGTGCTGAGTAAGATCCCCTGGATTCTTCCTAATGCCAACCCCCATACTATTTATTTATTCATTTTTTTCAACAAATTTTTGTTGATTGATTACTATGTGTCAGACACTATGCGCTGTTAATTTATTAGTAACAAAACAAACAAACATTTTTGCCTTAATGGGACAAAAATACTAGAGGAAGAAGACCAAATAATTGTCAGGTAGTGTATTAATGCTATGAAAAAAAAATCTGGAGTGGGGTAGGGGGTGGAGGGATTGCTTCATGTCTCATACAGCTAATTGGTATCAAAACCAAGGAAATGGGGGCTGATGTGGGGGCCCTGGACCTCTTATGGTGACCAATGTAGGTTGAGGGAACAATGAAATAATATCTAATACTAAATGCAAAAAATAATAAACAAACAAACAAACAATTTCACGTGACAGAAGGAATCAAAGTCACCAAAAAGGACTTAAAAGATACAGGGTGATTTTTCCTATCTGATCTCCATTTAGCTTGCCTACGTGGCAGATGCAGGAGGCAGATTGGTATTGGAGAAAAAAGTGTTTGTGTTTCTATATTAGGATCTAAGCTAAGCATGCAACTGAGAGAGAAGCCAGCTCATTGCACTGATAATTTTGATAGTAATTTTAAGTGTTTAGCAGCTCAGCAGGTCTCCATGGAGTGGTGCTAGAGAGTCAAGTACTATACAGTATTTGAATATTATCAGCTGTAGGCTTGATTGGTTGTTATATTGTTCCTTTTATGAATGGCTTCCTTTTCCACTCAGTTTTATCATCATTAATCAGCAGGGTAGCCTGTTGGGTGTTGGTGTCTAACCTGAAATTAAAATCTGTTTGTTCAGGATGGTTTCATGGATGCTTAGTACAGCAAGAGAAGAATGATTTATGCTAAGGTTTATCTTTCAGTGCGTTTGTTTTCAGAACTAAGCCAGTTTGATTATATTGAGTGTATTAGCTTTTGTCCTTGAGCTGGGTAACTTTGGAATCGAGCCCAAGCATTAAAATACAACAACAACAACAACAAAAAGATTTCCTCCTATTTAATGTAGCTCTTTGTTAACAACCTTAAAAAAATGATGTCAATTCCACTCTTTTGCAAAATATGACAGTTGTCCTGAATTGATCTACAGTAATTAAAAAAAATTGTTATCAATTTTTTATTCTGCTACAAAATAAACATTTATTACAGAAAATCTGGAAAACCAGAAAGTTGGAAAGGAAATTTATTAATTCGCTATTGATGCGTGAGAAATTATCACAGGCGTAGTGGCTTAAAACAACACATATGTATTGTCTCACAGATTCCATGGGTCAGGCGCGTGGGCACAGCTTCACTGGGCCCTCTGCTCAGAGGCTGCCCTCATGGAGCTGGTCAGGTCGGTGGTCTCATCTGAGGTTCAGGGTCTGATTCCAAGCTCAAGTCACTGCTGGCAGAATTTATTTCCTGCAGCACTACCGCTCATGGTGGTGCCACTTCGTCATGGCAGTCACTCCTGTGAGGGAAGATCCAGGGTTTTATGTTGTGGTTTTGTTTTTTAAAGGGCTCACTTGATTAGGCCAGACCCACCCAGGATAATCTCCTTTGTTATTAACTCAAAGTCAACTGATTAGGGACTTTGGTTACCACTGCAAAATTCCTTCATTTTTGCCAAATGTATCTTAATCACAGATATAGGAGCTCATCATATTCACAGTTTGGTTAACAAACACATGGGCAATCTTAGAATTCTGCCACCATAGGAAAATAATACTCAAATTATCCTATATAATAAGGAGATAATATGCAAATTAACCCTCACACCCTCACAAGATGGCTGCCTACGACCAGGCTGGCAGGGGGGTTAGTGAGGGACGACCAAATGACTGAACAGCAGGCTGCGTGGGGTGACCAGGCTGGCAGGGTTGGGGGGCAGTTGGGGGCGACCAGGCTGGCAGGGGGTGCAGTAAGAGGTGACCAGGCCAGTGGGGGGGGGCAGTTCAGGGTGATTAGGTGAGCAGGGAGGCAGTGAGGGGCGACTAGGTTAGCAGGGGGGCAGTTGGGGGCGACCAGGTCAGCAGAGAAGGGCAGTTGGGGGTGACCAGGCCAGCAGGGAGGGAGAAGTTGGGGGTGATCAGGTCGGCAGTGGGGGCAGTTAGGGGCGATCAGGCCGGCATGCAGAGGCAGTGAGGGGCGATCAGACCAGCAGGGGGGCAGTTAGACCAGGCAGGCAGGTGAGCAATTAGGAGCCCAGCAATCCAGGATTGTGAGAGGGATGTCCGACTGCCGGTTTAGGTCCAATCCCTGGGAGCGGGCCTAAACCGGCAGTCAGACATCCCCCGAGGGTTCCCAGATTGGAGAGGGTGCAGGATGAGCTGAGGGGACCCATCCCGTGAACGAATTTCATGCACAGGGCTTGCCATAACATTTTTCCTTTGTATTATTTAAAGTTTCAAATATACACTAAAATAGAGAGAAGACTAAACTCTCATGAACTCCACCATCCAGTTTCAGCAATAGTCATCATTCTATATGCATAATATTTGAGGTCTACTCCTTTATCATTATCATTATATCATAGCAATTCCCCAATTTATTACCATGGTCGTCTTGATACTTTATACATGATAGCTCTGACGCTATTGCTAACTCAGTCCCTTATTCTCAAGAAAGGAATCTCTTCAGTTCTATCAGTTCCTGGCTGGCCAGTGGATTGGCTGTTTTTATGCAGGTGCCATGCTCTGCTCCAATCTTATTTACAGGGGCCTGGGGTGAGATCCCAGGACTCAATATGGGTTGCTGTCTCTCACCAGGTATGGTCAGTCAGTTTCCCAGTTTCCAACCAGTGGGCACCATAAAATCTGTACTGCAAAAGATGTAAGTGAATATGTGGATAGAAACATTGAATCTTAAGTGAGTTTTTACAAATCAAACCATGATTTTCATTGACTTTATAACTTCAAAGATATAATTCATGGACTTCTTACTGTTATGAACATAGACCCTTAAAGGGTAAAGACACCATAGTGTGGTAGAAAGAGCACAAAGTTTGGAGTCAGGTGGTCTGGATGAGTCTGGCTCCTGCCCCGAGTCACTGCTTAATCCTGGCGATGCATGATCTCTCTCTGAGAATCACTTTCTTCATCTGCAAACGGACAAAAATCTATCTCACAGAATGCAAGACATCAGTTATCATTAGACATATGCTACTTTAGAAGGAGCAGCTTCAGCCTTTACAGAAAAACTCTGCATCAGAATTCAAAAATATAAAGTGTGTCTGTCATCATTACAATAGATAAAAGGTCTTTTTAATGTCTGTGCTTGCCAGGATCAAAAGGCTGGTAACACAGAGAAAAAAAAATCAATGGTAGAGTGAATATAACAATAAAGTATAAATGATATTAAAGAACAGCAGCTCAATACTAAGCTGGAAACAATAAAATTCCAGCAATTTCCTTAGATCAAAGACTTGGGCCTCATAAAAGAGAAAAAGAAACCATTTTAAGAATTTGGGCTCAGGGACAGCAGGGTTTGCTCTTTCTAATCTCACTTTTAAAATTGCAAATTTAACTTACTTTCTAATGTTCATATTGTATATTAATAGGTCGAACTTAGTTACATATAAGTTTCTGATAGAAGAAAAACTTGCACTAAATGGATGTGTCTACAGAGTGTGATTTGAGGGGCACAGGTAGCTCCCTTCCCCGAGTACTATTTCAATAGACGGCTCAGTTCTGTATTCTCCTTGAGAAAACACATTATAGCTAAGCTAAGGGGTTCTGTTTTGTGGAAGATGTGATTACCTGATAAATAATGCCAACTATATTTATTTTGCAAATATTCCTGAATGAATGGAATGTATTTGTAGAACAGACTCACTTTGAGCCAGGCTGCCTGCTTTTGGATTTCAGCTCCACAATTTACCAGCTGTGACTCACACTCTCATCTTTTAAGGTGTGTGTGTATTGGGGGTTGGGGTAATAAGGCTACCTCATAGTCATGTACTTCATAAGGTTGAATGAGCTAATATATATAAACACTATATAAGTATCAACACCTATTATGTTGATGAGAGGAAATGTCTGGAGAATGGAATCAGACCTTAGTGAGGGGTGTGTGCGTGTGTGTGTGTGTGTGTGTGTGTGTGTGTGTGTGTATGTGGCAGCCAAGGGACATCATAAGGACATTAGAGCTGAAACAGTGGGAGTGCTAGAAAATAACATAAAGAGCCCACCCTGAAGGGTAATGGGTGTCAGTTATTAATTTTCATAATTTTGCATCCAGCCACACTAATTAAAGCACCTTTACCACTGTGGTTCCCAGAGAAAGATTGGTGTAAATCTCTCTCAAATTATAATCCACTAATTCTTTTGTTTGTCAGTGAGAGAGTTTTTCGGTTCCCTTAGTTTCCCCCCCTTCAGTTTCATTAATTTAACTAAGCTTTTGGTACTAAGCAATGGGACTATAAAGGTTGTTTAATATCTATTAATATGTCTTTGTAAGAAAATTTGATGATCGAAAATTTCTCAAAGAAAAGTGAGGGAAGTAATCATGCTTTATTTGGGGAATGTCGACGTCACTGCTCAACTTGTATGCTGCCTTAAGTGGGGTGTTAAATGGCTAAAACAGATGATCTGATTTTCCACAGATTTACCCTCTTTCTAACACGTTGTACATTGATAGCCACTATGAGCACATGGCATTAATACTTTTTTTCTGGATGTGACTTTTACAAGATGGTGGCACAGTGAATTACTTAGAATTGGGTTTGGTTGTAACTATCAATAAAACTCAAATGACAGCACTTTTATCAAGAAAGTTCCTTTCTTTCTCACATTAATGCCTGGACGTAGGCATTTCATGACTCTGATGGCAGGAAGCTCCCCTTCTTGACAAGCCCAAGGACCCAGGCTTCTCTCTCGGTGCTCCTCCCTCCATGGTCTCCATTTCTCGAGTCGTGCCAGTGTGTCCCCATCCAGACATTGGGAGAAGGGCTTGTTCTGACCATTTTAAGGACACTTTCTGGTGCTTCGCACAGGGGTATGTCTACTTGTAAGGAAAACAGAGCTATACTGTTATTCTGAACAGGGATGTACCAAGGCAGAAGGGAGACCAGCTATTTTGGGACAAATAGCAGCCTTTGCCATCCTGGATCTAGGGGGACTCTGAGTCAACCTGTACAATAAGATACAATGTAACATGAACTTAAATGTACATCTAAGTATTTCAGCAGCATCTGCAACTGCTCAGTTTCCTAAAATATAGCACTTAATTATCACAAAAGAAGCTCATTTATTTCAATCGGTGAATTATACGTTTAAGCAAAGAAGATGTAATTTTGGTGATCTGCTCAGCTTCCTAAACCCACAATTGTTAAATTCCCATAGGCATTTCCCAGAACATACGTGACTGGAGGATTAATTCCATGATAAGCTGGAACAAGTAGAGAGAAATCTAGGCACGGATGCTCAGCATCAGGGCACATTTTGTGGATTTCCCTCTTAGACACTTGAACTGCTTCTAAACTTTGACTTTTTCTTAAATACCCTACCGTGAACTTTGTTAATGGGTCCTCTAGGACCAGTGTTCTCAGCATTCCTCTGTGGGAACAAATGCCCTAAGCCTATCTCCGAGGTCATGTCAGCATCTGTCCCTGAGATGTCATCCACATCCAGGTTTACATTCCCTGGATGACCCGGTACTGTTTCCTGGTGCTGAGACACCTAACTGGTACCCACTGCTGAGCCATTAGGCCACTCTGAGCTTCCGGGCACTGCCTGGACTGCTTGTTCTGCTGCGGTGTCTTATCCTCTGGGTTTCTGCTTTCCTATTCCAGTGCCTTTCAGAAATCCTATATCTTCATATAGCTAATGATCCAGATAACAGGAGAGGTTCCACGGCTCATTCTAAGTCCTATTTGTATGATGCAAACCTCCTCCCCCTGAAACCCAAGTCCTTATATATTTGTCATTGTAGAAACATAGTCCAAGATGGATGGGCTGTCAGTGGGATGACACTGCTTATGGTAGCTGCAGCTACAAATTAAATTGGAATTGACTGATGCATAGCGTAAAGGATTCCTCACAGGAACAAACATATACACCGTCATCATCTTGCAAAGTCACGTATACTTGACTGCATATTATTGGCCATCCAGGCCAGTCATGAGTAACATGACTTCATGCAGCAAGCCAGGAGTTCCTTTCTTTTTCTGCTTAAAAATGGCTTACAAAAAGGATCCTCAAACTTGCTCTTCACAAATATTCAATATACAATGTACTCCTTTCAGGAAAGAAACTGTCAAGGCAGAGTGGATAAAAGTGTGGGATTTGGATTCAGGAAGCTCTCAGGGAACCCTGACTGTCTCACTTATCTGCTCTGTGGAAGCTGCATCATCTCCTTAAACCTCAGTTCTCTCATCTTTAAAATGGGTATGATAGTAGTGCTTATAGTGTTATTCTGAATAGAAAGGAAATAATTCATTTAAATACTTAGTGTATTATCTACACATTACATGTCCTTAATAAATACCAGCTTAAAAAAGCAAGGAAGATACTAATCTAACTATAACTTCATTGCTGTTTTTTAAATGAGCAAGTGAGGAATCACATATCAGATAAAGAAAAACCAACAACATAGCATGATCCTCCATAGTACACATAGCACTGTGTAAGTTTAAGGTGTCAGCATAATGATTTGATTTACAATATCATGAAGTGATTACCACAATAAATGTACTTAACACCCATCATATCATATGGACACAAAAATATTTTTTCTTGTGATAAAAACGGTTAGGATCTACTCTCTTAACAACTTTCATATATGTCGTACTTTTTATCACTTTATACCTGGAAGTGTGCGTGTTTTGACCACCTTCATCCAATTCCCTCCTCCTACCCTCTGCCTCTGATGACCACAAAATCATGATTCATGGCATGTTATACCATCACATAGCACTCAGCTTCATTACTGTGGTGTTTATACTCTAGTTTTAAGAGTGATGAGAAGTTAAGTGGATATGCCAGGTCCAATAAGGAAACCCACAGGGATGTGTTCCAGAATATTTACATAATTATTGCTCCACCTAAACCCCAATTCTAATCTCCCAAATCTCAGGTTAGGCCTGCTTTGATTTCTGGTGCAACTGGCTATTACCGAGCCCATTTCAAGCTGGTGAAACCTAAAGAGGTCTTGCTCCATTTGAGAAAGTAGAGAGATGCAGTTCTTACCTGGTGTTTCAAACAGGTATCAGCTAAAGCTTTGCCACACACAGAGCAGTTTGTGGGTCAGCATATCAACATCATCCAAGAGCCCACTGGAAATGCAGAATCTCAGGCCTGATTGCCCCTTACTAGAGTAAATCAGTTTTCTCATCTATAAAATGGGCATTTTATTAATGGTTCTTTCCCCAATGACTCCCACAGCTTTTAGGGTCAGATAGAAGGTACTGTGTGATCAGTCCATTTCCTAGGGAACCTTGAGTTGCTAGCCAAAACTAATCCATATAGAATTTATGCAATTCAAACTCTCCTGTTTTAAAGATGAGGACAGGTTTCCCATGTCCATTTCTTAAGCCCAACTTACATTTATTCAGCCAAGACTGAGTGTCCTCCATGTGCTCAGCACTGTCCTGGTGACAAAATACTGAGCAAGTCAGAGAGAGCCGCTACTCTCAGGGAGCTTACATCCTAGTAATAACTATCTAAATTGTAAGTGTGTTTGCAACATTCACTTTTCCTTTCTGTTTTAGAAAAATTTCTATAGGGCATGGCTTGCTGCATTTCTGTAACTTCTATGTAAGCATACAAACACAAAACTCGAGGATCAAAAGAAAAAATGCTGCTATTGTTATCCTATCTAATAAAAGAGAAAGATGGTAATTAGCCGTACATCTGCTACCCTTCCCATTGGCTAATCAGGGCGACATGCAAATTAACTGCCAGCCAAGATGGCGGCTGGCAGCCAGGCGGCTGGAAGCTAACATGAGGCATGCTTGCTTCAGTGACGGAGGACTCCAAAGTTTCCCGCCTGCCTTGCCAGCCTCTGAGCTTGCAGTTTGAAACATTGTTACAAATATAGAAGCTAAACAAAACCCCAGAAACCAGCTTTCAGCCAGCCAGGATCTCAGAGCTGGAGTTGATACAGTGTTTCGATTATAGAACCCAAACAAACCAGATACCTGCTTTCAGCAGCAGAGGCCTCAGAGCTGGAGCCAGAGCTAAAGCTGGCCCAGAATAAAAAAGAAAAGAAAAAAGGAGCAGTTGGGAGCTTCAGTCACCCACCAGCCTGAAAACAGCCCTCAGCCCCTCACCCAGACTGGCCAGGCACCCCAGTGGGGACCCCCACCCTGAAGGGTGTGTGACCAGCTGCAAACAGCCATCATCCCCTCACCCGGGCTGGCCAGGCACCCCAGTGGGGACCCCCACCCTGATCCAGGACACCCTTCAGGGCAAACCAGCTGGCCCCCACCCATGCACCAGGCCTCTATCCTATATTGTAAAAAGGTAATATGCCCCCAGGCACCAGGTTCAGCATGACAGGGGGCAGCACCCAAACCCCCTGATCGCCCTGCGGCTCTGTGTGTGACAGGGGGTGGGGCCACAACCTCCCTATCCGCCCTGCTCTGTTTGTGACAGGGGAAGGCGCCCCAATCCCCTGATCAGCCCTGCTCTGTGCCTAATAGTGGGGAGCTCCCCAACCCCCTGATCGCCCTGCGGCTCTGTGTGTGACAGGTTGCGGCACCCCATCCCCCCACCCCCCAAGGGCCCTGCTCTGTGTGTGATGGGGTAGAGCCATAACCTCCCCATCGGCCCTGCCCTGAGCGTGAGAGTGGCGGCGCCCCAACCCCCTGATCAGCCCTACCCTGAGTGTGACTGAGGGTGGCATCACAACCTCCCAATCCACCCTGCTTTGTGCATGACAGGAGGGGGTGCCCCAACTCCCCAATCAGCCCTGCTCTGAGCCCGACCAAGGGCTGCACCTAGGGATTGGGCCTGCCCTCTGCCACCTGGGAGCAGGCCTAAGTCAGCAGGTCGTTATCTCCCGAGGGGTCCCAGACTGCGAGAGGGCACAGGCCGGGCTGAGGGACCCCTTCCCCTCCCCGAGTGCACAAATTTTTGTGCACTGGGCCTCTAGTTTAATTATAATAACCCATGGGATTTGTGAGAGCTGTTAAGTTTGGAAACTCAGGAATAAATGAAATGAAGCATTAGTTACCTTTTCAGAGTCATTCTATTAATACATGGAAAAAAATTTAGAGGCGTTAAACATCTTTTAATTTATAAATCCCCAGATTTTAAGGACCCAGGCAAGACTAAGGATTAGATCTATACTCATTCAGCTCTGCAAATAAATACCAAATGTATACCAGGTCTCAAAATACATACTTTGTTTTTCTAAAAAGAATTCAAATAAGTAAAATTGGCATGTATCACTTTGTTTTCCTATTTTAACAATGGCTGGCTCTTGACAAACTATTAACACACACATTCCATGTATACATTTTAAAGTCAGGTGTTCCTTCACCAAGTACTTTGAGTAAATATACTGGGACCCAATGACGTTTCCTTTCTCTCACCCTTCCCCATCCCCCAGTAAGAATAATCCCTAATTTGAAGTTTGATTGAGTAAGACCAGTTACAAGTTCAAACATTATTACATTTCAATACTAAATGAGTTATAAAAGTATTATATATACATAAACACAATTTCAAATAATCACTGTGGTAGACTTAGAAGATGAGGCTTACTTTATTGAAGATTTTGCTCCACTAAAAGATGGAAATGGACAGCAGATGGGAGGGTTAGAGACTGTGAACTCCCAAAAAGGTTTAATGACACTTGTCATCATTGACAACAAAAACCCCAGACATATTTTCTTTATGGGAAGATAGTGATGAAATGTGTGCACTAACTTGTGATGTGTCTTTTTAATTTGTTTTATTTCTGAAAGACATGAACTTCCTATTGGCGTACTTAAAAAGGAAACTGAAGTCAGAAATGGTGGTTGCCTCCTGTTCTTAATAACAGTAAAATATATGCTCCTTCATGTAATTGGGAAAGTAATTTCCTAAAGAGAATTTAAATAGGCCTTTCATCATAAGTTTGTGTAACCCCAAATCCTTCTCTGACCTGACTTTCAGCTTCACTATTTTTTCTGCCCTCTTTGGAGGTAATGGGTCTTCTGAAGTTCCAGCTGTAGATTTGTCCCTGAGAAATAGGACTGAAATATTATGAAATAAAATCCAAACTGGTATATTTTGGAACCAGGCTACCAGTTGAAAGCTTTTTCTCCCCTAAAGAAGCAGAAATATACATTAATAAAATGGGAGGGGGGGGGGAGTGTTCTCTTAGTTTAATACACTAGATTTTCTCATTTTTCTTACTTTGTTTCCCTCTAGTGCTCCAAAGTGCAAAGTGCATGAGGATTATATAGAGAGACATGTCTAACTCAAAGGTATTTGTTCATTTAAAAGGAACTGGGAATATTCACTCTCATTGTCCCTTTATCTGGCATTATTACCCCATTCAGGATGATGTCGGGAACCCCCTCTTCTTCCCCAACTCACCAGCACCCCTAAATACCTCATTTCCCGGTTGTACTCAGATTTCAAGAGACTAAACACATGACTGTGTTTGTTTCCATGTCTTCTGCCTGGTCCTGGTATTATGTCTGAATTTAATAGTGCTGCAAATTATGATGATGTGCAGGTATTAGGTTCAAATTGGAACAAATTTTAGCTTATAGGTTAATACAATCAAATTAATGTAAGGCTTAATACAAATATCCACTTTATTATGCCATAATAACATATACACATAGGATTTTTAAAAGAGGGAATTGGATTAATATATGGATTTCAGGGGCCAAGCATTCTATTTTTGACCCAGGGACTCCATCCTTGTCATATCTCTGATCATTCTGAGCATCTGAGACAATAGGAGTCTTTCCCCTGGTCTTAAGAAAGAACAATGACCAGGACTTGCTACCATAGCAAGAATTATTACTTTGGGGGAGAATTACTACCTTATTGATATTCTAAATGAGGATCAATATGCTTTGCAGTCGCTCTGGGCTGGTTCTCTGGAACTGGGGTTCAGAGCTGCTTAAAATGCCTTTTGGCAGGAGGCTCCTTAAGGTATATATGACCAAATGATATTTTCTAGCTTTTCCAGGGTTTGATGATCTCACAGTGCATACTGGACAACTCTCCACAATGACATGTTTATTCATGAAAGAATCTAGGTGTGACAACCAGTCAGGCGATGGCTTTGTCCTCTTCTCAGAAAGGAAGGTACTAGACAAGCCAACAGGGAAACTCACAGATACACTGTGAGCTTGGACAACCTTGACCTTTTGTGGTCGTAACTTCAAATTCACACCTCTTGCCTGTTCTCTCTCAGATGATAATCAGGAAACACAATAAAAAAGCATCACTAGACTTTCAGTCAGTCAGTTTTCTAATTTGTTTGTGCAGTCCACGATAGAACTGCTGTGTAGCAGGTGACATCTGGTTATTTAGAATTCGAGCAGGCAAGGTTGAGATAAAGTCAACCTGGATGAGAAGTTTTCTTTGGCATTATTTCAAAGATTACTTGGCAGTAATCTTCAAAGGAGGGTGTGTGTTTATCTTTCTTGGCACAGCTTTCATTTTACTCATTCTGGAGCCCCACCTCTTATTTTGGATAATATTTTCTCCAATCTCTCTGGCAGCTGGGCTGAGGCTTCTCACAGTACCAAATTATCTGGTCAACTTAGGGAAACAATTGGATAATTTTAATTTTTAGCAACCATTAGAAAGATTATTGCCTTGCAGTTCAGAATGTTGGTTGTGATGGTGAGACAAACCACAAAGCAATCTTAACACTCCAAAATTTTGGCAACTCATTTATGTAGAACTCAGTAAAGTGAGACTTCAAAAAATATATATAAATAAACATCTTACTTTTCTTAAAAAATTATTTCAGTTCTCTTACCCATGGCCACCAGCTTCATTTTTTAATGGCAATGACATTGCAAAAGGCAGCAATTTAGGATCTTCCACTAAAACTCGACTGTAGACCAACATTTAGGATGGAAGTATTTAATGATTTAATTCTTAATGTAAAAATATAGTGTAAAGTGCATGGGTTTTGGAAGTATACAACCTTGAGGCTGAAAACATGCTGACCAGTTACTAGTTGGGAGAACTCTCTGAAGTTAAAGACTTCATGAAATTAAGAATCTCTCTTTTCTTTTATGCCATTCTGCCTTTTGTATCTAGCAAGTGGTCTAACACACAGTGAAAGCTCAAATATGTTTAATGGCTACATGAACAGTAAGTTTTTTTTCTGTGCATGAACATTCTTTTTGAGTTAGTGTTTTCCTATAAAAAGACTGACCTATTGCTCTTTTCTAAAGATGAGTTGGTTCTGCAGTGTATTGTGTGCCTACGAAGATGACACATCCTTCAGAAATCCGAAATCCCTTGCTTCCTGTTTCCTATTCTGTTACTCCTTGTTGAGCATGGCAATTAAGTTGTTCCTAAAACTACTTCTTCACTGACTGTTTTATGACATTTAATAAATGAAGAAACTCTCTGAATTCAGAGTCTACAAAGCATGAGTCATTGAAACTAAGGCAAAGGGATTGTATTTTGCTGTTAAAACCTTCAGTTATAAACTATCTTCTGTACTCTATGCCCTGTCACCATGAGGGAGCTTTATCAGCACCAACATTAAACTTGGGTCTTACAACCAAAGTAAACTTTGAGAAGTTGGTTCTCAAGGTCTTTTCATAATTACAGGAAATTCCTGTGCAATATCAAATGTATGTATCTGGGATATCTTGAATATCAACTCCTTTAATTTCATCAACTTTACATGAGCAATTACTGTGGGACTGGCCCTGAACCAGGCATTGGAACAACCAAAAGTCAACACAGATATTTCATATCCAAAAATTGTATACTATAGTTTACTGATAGGATAGTGACATGAATACAAACAAAATATGATACCTTGTGGATGTGAGGGTGATCCTGCTATAACATCTATCACCCTATTAATCACCAGGGTTGATTCGGCTGATCTGGCTGGCTAGGTGGGTGTCCCTCTCCTCCCTTAAATAAATAAATAAATAAATAAATAAATAAATAAATAGTACCTTGTAATAATGGAATGTGTACAGAATAATGGAATCAAACCTGGCATCCTGCAGTCTGTAGACCGATGCTCTATCCACTGAGCCAAACCTGCTAGGGCCAACACTGTCTTCTTATTGAGAAAGTTCTAGGGCAGCAGTTCTCAACCTGTGGGTTGTGACCCCTTTGGGGATCGAATGACCCTTTCACAGGGGTTGCCTAAGACCATCGGAAAACACATATATAGTTACATATTGTTTTTGTGATTAATCACTATGCTTTAATTATGTTCAATTTGTAACAATGAAAATACATCCTGCATATCAGATATTTACATTACGATTCATAACAGTAGCAAAATTACAGTTATGAAGTAGCAACGAAAATAATTTTATGGTTGGGGGTCCCCACAACATGAGGAACTATACTAAAGGGTCGAGGCATTAGGAAGGTTGAGAACCACTGTTCTAGAGTATTCTCTCTCTTCTATGAAATCAACACATTGACATCCATGAAGAACTCTGTTGATGCTTTGATTGGAACTACATTAAGTGTATAGATTATTTGAGGGAAAATTACTGTCTTTCTACTATTAAATCTTCCTATCCAAGTACACAAGACCTGTTTCCATTTTATTTAATTACTAGAGGCCTGATGCATGAAATTTGTGCAAGGGGCTCGGCCCTCGCAGCCATGGCAGCTGCCTCAGCCTTCACACACAGCCCCAGCTTCATCTGGAAGGTCGTCTGGAAGGTCGTTTGGCCATCCAGTCTAATTAGCATATTATGCTTTTATTATTATAGACTAGAGACCTGGTGCACAAATTCGTGCAAGGGTGGGTTCAGCCAGGTCTGCCCCAACTGAGGTGGAGGGGGCCAATTGGGGGCGGGGTTGACTGGGGGAGGGACCACAGGTAGTTGGCTGGCCAGCCCCATCCCCTGGTCAAACTCCTGGTCGAACTCCGGTCAAGGCACAATTTGCATATTAACCTTTTATTATATAGGATTATTTAACTAGAGGCCCAGTGCACGAAATTCATGCATGGGTGTGGTCCCTAGGCCTGACCGGCAATCAAAGCGCAAGCATCTGGCATGGGAAGGCAGATCCCAGCTGACCTCTGGACCTTGGGCAGCACCTGGGCCCCTGAGCCCCCACACACCCCCTTCCACCTGAGTTGTGGCACCTGAGTCCCCATGCAGAGATTCAGTGAGTGCAGCTGGACCCCACAGGTGTGGGCGCAGCATGGGCCTCTGGGCTGCCCAGCGACACCACACAGAAGCCAGGCAGGTAGTGTGCTGTCTCCCAGCTGGCCTCGCAGACTGGCTACTGAGCAAACCCATGGGGAGCCTCACCGGCCCCTGCAGTCCTGGTGGCTGCGGCCTGGCTCACTTGGAAGATGAAAGATGCTGTGCGAGTGTGGGGCGGGCCCCTCACGGGTGCCCAGCACCTGAGCGTGGGGGCTTCCTCAGTGCGTGAGCCTTGGTGTCCCAGGGGAGGGTATCAGGGGGAGTGAGAGCGAGTTTGGCAGACACCCCGCATTCTCACCGCACTCTGTCCCCATCACCCCTGCCCCATGTAGCGGCGAGAGGTTGCAACCCCCCACCCGCCACTCGTCACTGCCCCCTGGTGGTCAGCACACATCATAGCGAGTGGTTGAACTTCCAATGACCTCCCGAGGGGACAATTTGCATATTTGTTTTTTACTATATAAGATGTCCTAGAAAGTTTCATAATTTTCTGCATATCATAATTTTAATTTTTAAAGTCTTTTATTTTATTTACTTTTATTTTTAAATATTTTAAGTATGTTTTTTAATGATTTCAGAGAGAGAAAGGGTAAGAAAGATAGAAACATCAATTGGCTGCCTCCTGCATGCTGCCTACTGAGGATTGAGCCTGCAACCCAGGCATGTACCTTGACCAGGAATCAGACTGGTGACCCCCTGGTGCATGGGATGATGCTCAACCAACTGAGCTATACCATCCAGGCTGCATATCATAATTTTCTTGCATATCAGAATTTAGTAAGCATAATGAGGTTCATCTCCCATTTTAATCTATATATATTTGTGAGACTTTTTAAAGCTCTTGTGGCTATTAAAAATAAATATTGAAATACAATGAATTTAGAATCAGATATTCAAATATGCTATTAATAGAAAAGAATTAACTATAAACTAATATTTTTATTGAGAAAAATGCTTTTATGCTATTTATAGAATAAAATAGCATTTATGTTATTCTTTTTTATTTCTATGGTGTATGTTAATAAGGAATGCTTTATAAGAAATACATATCAATAAGATTCTTGCTAAGAAAACATAAAGGCTGGGAGAATGAAGAGCAGAGCTGCTGATGGCTTTCAGGAAATCAGGACTTGAAGGAAATGCAAGAAATGGCTGACTATGATTCAGCTATCTGTTTACCACTGAAATGAAATAATTCACATGAGGAAGCCCAGAAGCTTTTGGAAACATCTTACATCTAAAATCTGCCAAAGAACATGATATGCCTTCCAGGGAGAGAGGAACGATATTATGATTTCTGCTTCTCTCCCATCTTCTAAAGCTCATGTTAGAGTATAATGTAAAACCCTGCAGCAGGGATTCTGAGAATGTAGTTCCTAGTCTTCTAGCCCTTGTTAATAAGAGATCTTGGGCAGTAAAGAGTGTTGGGTTAACCACAGATAATTTGCACAACAAAAAAATACAAAAATAAAGTCAATATACTATATAGGTATATGCACTTGAAATGTTTTAATGCTGATGGAAATCTATATATACAAAAGAGTAATATGCAAATTGACTGGATGGCAGAACAACTGGTCGCTATGACATGCACTGACCACTAGGGAGCAGACGCTCAATGCAGGAGCTGCCCCCAGCCTGCAGGCCCCGATCGCTCAATTGGGGCCTGCTGGCCAACCTCTCAGTCCCTCTCCCCAGCTGGCAGGCTCCAATCACCCAGTGGGGAACAGGAACCGGGGGTGGGTGGTGGTGGACATTAGGGGCACCAGGCCAAGGCGGGTGTGAGCAAGCGGTACCCCAATCCCCCTGCCAGTAACCCCACACACAGAGGGCAACCAGCGGCAGGGGGCAGGGCTGGCAAGCAGGCTGGAACAGCCAACCTCTCGGTCCCTCCCCCTGGCCTGCAAGCTCTGATTGCTCAATGGGGAATGGAGAACTGGGGATGGGTGGCAGCAGACATGGGCGGTGCCAGGCCAAGATGGGTGTGAGCAAGTGGGCCCTGATCACCCGGCTGGTTGCCCCACACACAGAGGGCGACTTGTGTCAGTGGCATGGGTGGGGCTAGTTGCCTGCAGCCAAGAAAGATCAGCCCTGATTGCAGGCCAGACCTAGGGACCCTACTGGTGCATGAATTTCATGCACTGGGCCTCTTATATGTAATTAAAAATTTTTGGATTGTACTTTTCTAGAGCCCAGTAACTCTAGGGAGTCTCTCACTCAATTATTCCCTAGTTACTCTCTAATTCGTCATCCTTTTCCCTAACATTTTGATTTTTGAACACATTCTTCAAAAAGGTGACTCCAGTAAATGTTTAGGACACAATAGACTTACAGAATGCATCAATTTCCTCTTCCTCCATCCTGTGCAGGTCCTATGATGTGTCGTCGATCTTTGGCTATAAATACTTCCTTCCTGAAAATTGACCAGAAATATAGACAGTAGAGGGTACAGTTGAGTGAGCAATGTTCAAATGCTCTAATAAGGGCTGGGGAGAAGGGAAAACTATAAACCCCTCTTCATTAATATATTTGCTTCAGCACACAAAAACAGAAATAATTATAGATAGTACAGCTTTCTGTATCTGATCTAACTCTAGTCTAATCCCAAAGGGTTGATAGCATCCCACATGCATTTTGTATAACTTTCTTTCTCCATGTTAGGGGCAGAAATAGAATATTGGGGACCAGCTACAATGATAAGAAATATTAATCATGCTCTGTTAACCATGATGGTTCTGTTCTGATTAGAGAAAGCACATTCTAACCTGTCTGAGAGTTGAATGCCCTGGGACATGGGAGCTAACATCGGAATGCAGTCCGTCCTCCTGTCCTGAGAGCTGCCTATCATTATGGAAAGATTTACAACCTGGTGGCTGACACAATCTAGTCCCGGAGGCACCCACTCTTTACAGCCCTCAGCCCCTATTGCCTATAATCTGGTTCCAGGGTGCCTAGAGGCGCCAACCCTCTGCAACCTCCCCCCTCCCAACTTGCATGATTATCCTTTGCCTACTTTCCCACGTAATATTTATCCTTCTACCCAACAAAAGCTGCTGGCTTATGGGAAGAGGCAGAGCAGATTTTTGTGGATGACCTGCGGCTCTCCCATGCTGCCGGCATTATTGGAAGAAATGCTCATATATGATTCAATTCTGTCTCTGCTT